>NC_089847.1:82568524-83188358 GCF_035609145.1 Eleutherodactylus coqui
ATAGTGCAAAACACTCAACTATAAGAATATTTAGCCAGCCTGAGTTGTAGCCATAATAGATACATCATTCACCATATACAGATACATAAGATATAAATATAAATAGAATTGTACACATTAGATCTCCTTCGCATCAGTGCTTTCGGCTTCCATTGTTTGGCTCCAGCCTAGGAGCTGAACAAGGGAAAATACGGAAGTGCCAGATCCAAACGGTGCCAGATGGGCCCCCCATGCACTACAATGCCCTCCATCTGGTTTCCTGCATGCCCATCTGCATTTTCCTGGTTGAAACAGTACAGTATGCTGTGCTATTCCATCCAGCATCTTATTATGGACCTGTGCTGGAGGTAAAGCCACCAGAATAGAGTTAAATGAGCCCTTATTTATGAGTCTATTACATTACAAACATCCATAAAATCCATGTTGGCCAAGAGATAATTTAGCTACGACTATCTTCTCTGACTCCCTCACTCACATGTTCCATTTGGCAAAATGCGCCTTTTATTTTAATAGAAAGAGGTGGAAACGACTCACTGATGATCCAACTGTCCCCATTGACATGAGATTATTAGTCAAACCCATTCTGTTTGGACATCAGTTTTTTATGTCAAACACACAAAGATTGCAGAAAACATTTTTTATGAATGTCATGGAATGAATGAAATAAAGAGAAAACTTGAAATGCTGATCTGGTGACTTCTTCTCATACAGTCATCTAGAAAGTTTCCCCCTCAGTTAAGTAACACTGATTTCCTAGAGTTTTGTGGCTTCTTCCAGATCAATATTGCAGAAGAATAGGCTAAAGAGAATGGACTTGTCAGAATTACAAAATGTATCTTTATAAATGCCTGGCTTCCCTTTACACTGTCATAGAGTTTAAGGGAACCTTGTCAGTAGCTTCATGCAGCCTGCACTATGGGAAGCATGAAGTCCGTACAGCCACCCACAACAAAAGGCAGGTATATATTCTGAAACACTGCAGGGTTTAGGAGAAAACCTACTTAAAAAGCAGCCAAGAACTGACTTGTCCCTACTTGTGTATAGGGAGAGACCTGTCAGTCTGGCTTATCCAGGTGGAAAGAAGGCATTATGAAGCTGCCCCCACTTCCAACTATTTGGTAAAGTATGTTTTCTGTGAAATGCTCAATTGTCAGAATAAAACATACCTCCCTGTAAGGTGTCCGGACATCATACCCATGGTTCAGACAGCAAGAAGCTGTTGATTACTTCCCTATAAAGGACCTTTCTGATGTTATGCAAATAATGCTTAATCACAACATGAAAAGTTCTAGAACTTTTTACATACTTTGTGCTCCAATTCTTCATGGTTTTCGTGAATGAGAACACCCTACCTTGTTCTGCTCTTAGCTTACAAGTAAATACAATTGTATCCAGTCTAGGGAATGATTTGGGAACTAAATACACGTAGCAGACATTTATGGCATATTTTATGTAAATGCCATAAATGTCTAGAATGAGAATATCCGTTAAGCGTAACTTACATAGAACTAGGAAATTCCTTTAAAGTGTACCTCTAACTTTTATCAGCTCCAACATTTTGTGGTGATGAATTTCATAAAGTATCTTTGTACTTGGTGTTGCTATGTTTTTTTTTACCTATTTAGGCCTTATGCAGACAAACGTTTTCTTGCAGCTGCGAGAAAATGTCATCCGAAAATCGCTACAGTGTAAAGCATTGGATTCCAACGCATTTATTTACATGGGCGATTTTTCCTCGCAGTGTCAAAATATAGGTCGTGCTATCTGTTAAAGGAAATAGCAGGGAGCTCCCATAGATTGCTATGGGAGCTGAAAAAAAGGGATGGGGAGGGAGTTTTCCTGCTGCGACGCTCGTTGCAGAAGACAACTGGCTTCTATTTAGCTAATAAAGCTAAATACAGCCATTCTGCCGACTGCTGCTGCAGAATCCATTCACGAGATGTGCTCATGTGAATGGACGAGAAAACTCTGATTCCAAAAGGAATTAGATCGCGGCAATGCTGCCATTGATTGCCATTGAACCTGCTAAGGACATTGTCGTCATTTTCAGTTAATTTACCAGGGTATGGTGAAATTATAGGGAGAAAGGAGCCATTTATTATAGATGGCGTCTATTTAATTCAGAAAAAAATGATGACAGGTTCCCTTTAAGGATAAAACACCCCCAAAATCTCCTCAACAGCTATGAGCTCTGCAGCAACTGTTCTTGATCTCATCACAATATCCCGTCAGTGAAAAGAATAATTATTGCTGGATGATATATATAAACCACTAAACCTAACTTACTGCACTTGTTTTTGTGAGCCATCATTATACAACTATTTACACAACAATGATATACTTGCCAGCAGCAATGATCCTATTGGGTTATCTAGAGAAACATGTTTTGTAACAAAGATGGACCTCCAATAAGTTTATTCCTGCAGGTCCGGCATCTAACCCCCTGGCAATAAGCAGATATCGCCAAGACAGTTTGCTGCTAGCCATAGATTTTCCGCAATCACTGGCTAAACTAAGTTTGCCAGCATGAGGGATGCACTTTGTTAGTTTTTTTGCCCCCAGCTATATTGCGTCCATTTCAGACAGCATTTTACATGATAAGATTCTCATTAGAAGTGATTATATTTTACGGTAAATCCCGGTGTATAAGCAGCGTAAAGAGATTTTCCTTTATCAACAAGTGATGACATATCCGAATGATATATAATGTTTTGCTTAGGTGGAAAACCACTTTAAGGCTGCTATTAGAGAGAGTTAAAAAAAAAGAAACAAAAGATGCCATATTTTTGACGGCAAAGGGAGGGGCGGGACGGGAGCTAGCATGTTAAACTCCCACCCCCTCTCCGGCCCTTGCCATCTGCCGGCAAGAGTAGGGGATGGGACGAAGCAGGAGCTAGTGTGCTAATCTCTTGTACCGTCCCACCTCCCTTTGCCAGAAGCCGGCAAGGGGAGGAGGTGGGAGTTTAGCACAGCCACTGTTAAACTCCCTCCCACCTCCATTTTCCGGCAGCTCCCATCGGAGTCTATGGGACTTACCTCCATATTCCAGCCAAAGATAGGTCTAGACCTATCTTTTCCAGTCAGCGTAAAAGTGGCCAGCCAGAAAGTGTAGTGTGTGCACTATTTTTTCTGGCCAGACGATTTTACGCCCCCCAAAAAAAATCGCCCATCTGAACAAATGCATAGGAATCCAAAGCTTCAGATGGGTGCGATTTTCAGACGGCGTTTTATCGCGCAGAATCACAGCGATAAAACCCCCGTGTGAATAAAGCTTTAGTTCCATTTTCCTGATATTGCTCTGTTATTGGTAGTGCCTGATATAGCAGAACTTTCTTTTGTTCAGCTTACAAACCTGATTAAGGGATAATGAATAACAAGGAAGGATGCAATTTAACTGAATCTTTGGCCTTGCAGCAGGTGAAAGATGCGTTGGGTTCCGGAGCTGATATTGCAGCAAATGGCACCAATGTTTCCACACACTGGGACATCGGGAGTTGTTTTTTCTTTGCAGGAACGGTCATCACTACAATCGGTAATCGTCTCTTGAATTTTTTATTATAAAGACAGATATAGAATTCCATTTACAGTTCTAAATGGGTGGATATAGAAAAGTGATATAGAAGATCATATAACCACATCATTACCAGTCACATCTATCTATCTATCTCATATCTATATCTATCTATCTATCTATCTCACATCAATCTTTCTATCTATCTCATATCTATCTCACATCTATCTATCTATCCCATATCTATCTATATATCTATCTATCTAGCTCACATCTATCTACACATTTATCTATCTCATATCTATCTATCTATCTCATATCCATCTAGCTAGCTAGCTATCTCACATCTATCTACACATCTATCTATCTCATATCTATCTATCTACACATCTATCTATCTCATATCTATCTCATATCTATCTATCTCATATCAATCTACCTCATATCAATCTATCTATCTATCTCATATCTATGTACCCTATATCTATCTTTAATCTATCTATCTCTTTCTCATATCTATCTATCTATCTATCTCTCATATCTATCTATCTATCTATCTATCTAGCTATCTATCTCATATCTATCATCTATCTATCTCTCTCTCATATCTATCTATCTCTTTCTCATATCTATCTATCTATCTATCTATCCCATATCTATCTATATATCTATCTATCTAGCTCACATCTATCTACACATCTATCTATCTCATATCTATCTATCTATCTCATATCCATCTAGCTAGCTAGCTATCTCACATCTATCTACACATCTATCTATCTCATATCTATCTATCTACACATCTATCTATCTCATATCTATCTCATATCTATCTATCTATCTATCTCATATCTATCTATCTACACATCTATCTATCTACACATCTATCTATCTCATATCTATCTATCTCATATCTATCTATCTAGCTAGCTATCTCACATCTATCTACACATCTATCTATCTCATATCAATCTACCTCATATCAATCTATCTATCTATCTATCTATCTCATATCTATGTACCCTATATCTATCTATCATCTATCTATCTCTTTCTCATATCTATCTATCTATCTCTCATATCTATCTATCTAGCTATCTATCTCATATCTATCATCTATCTATCTCTCTCTCATATCTATCTATCTCTTTCTCATATCTATCTATCTATCTATCCCATATCTATCTATATATCTATCTATCTAGCTCACATCTATCTACACATCTATCTATCTCATATCTATCTATCTATCTATCTCTCTCATATCCATCTAGCTAGCTAGCTATCTCACATCTATCTACACATCTATCTATCTCATATCTATCTATCTACACATCTATCTATCTACACATCTATCTATCTCATATCTATCTCATATCTATCTATCTATCTCATATCTATCTATCTACACATCTATCTATCTACACATCTATCTATCTCATATCTATCTATCTCATATCTATCTATCTAGCTAGCTATCTCACATCTATCTACACATCTATCTATCTCATATCAATCTACCTCATATCAATCTATCTATCTATCTCATATCTATGTACCCTATATCTATCTATCATCTATCTATCTCTTTCTCATATCTATCTATCTATCTATCTATCTCTCATATCTATCTAGCTATCTATCTCATATCTATCATCTATCTATCTCTCTCTCATATCTATCTATCTCTTTCTCATATCTATCTATCTATCTATCTCTGAATGTCTCTGGTGTCATACAGAAGTTATTTTTTATTAGATACTTTTTCTAGGTCTCTTGCTGTATTGGATGAATCATTTGGTTTTCACGTTTATTAGCAATTGTATTTAGTTGTTACTTCATGTTATTCTCATGCCCCGTAAGCTGCATTTTAATATGTTCCTTTAAGTCCTTTAGGCTCTGTTCATATCGGCATCGGAAGTTCCATTTGGAGCCTCCAGCACAGATTTATACCACAATCCTCGACGAAATGGCTCAGCATGCTGGGCTATTTCAACTGGGAAAGTACCACAAAGGGGGACGAAAGTTGGTGGACCCCATTATAGTCAATGATTTGGGTCGATGGCACAGTTTGGTTTCATCATAGGTCAGATCTGTTCCCAGCAAGGATTTAATTTTTCATTTCCCATGACAAAGAGCAAAGCAGAATCCATGAGCCACTTCCGCATTACCAGACCAGCGGCACTATGCTCACTACAGGCCACTTGGGTGCAACTTTTTAGTTGTCCATGTGCAAGTAGCTTAACGTAGATTCCCCCACTGCCATCAGGAACCATCTATAGAGGAGCCATAAGCCTTTGCAACCCACAATCCTTGCATACATATAAAATCCTTTTCCACTAAATGTGTCTCTAGTGCCTTAATACCATGATATGCTCGTGATGCGTTTTTTAACCCCTTTATGCCCCACATAATAGCAGCTCAGAAACTTAATACAACTACATATCTAGGTATCCACAGAACCGACCCCCCCCCCCCCCCCTCCAACTAAATCAGAAGTATGCACAAACAGAGCAAAAAAATATGTTTTCTGTCTTTCTTCAGCACATACTTCACAAGAGGGTAGTAATAATTCATCTCTCTGTTAAATACTGGTGCAGTTGGACTTCACATACTTTTGGCTTATGTTGAAAGTCCTATTTGGCCAAGCTCTGCAGTGTAGTTGCCTGCGTATTCTGAATGTCTGAAGATATGCACATTCAAACTTCCATGCCTAGATTCTTATAACCAATTTGGGAATCAGTGTTGCCCACATCCCCATCCGATTCACCTCCCTTATCTGGCGGTGTACAGAGCTCTAGCTTCCTAGGAGATGCGTTACCTTGAACCATCGGCAGTGAAATGTTACTTTGCAGTCTCCTTTTCCCCATCACCTGGATAAATTTGTCCACAGACTGGTCTAAGTGCTCGTTTGCTCTCCAACACCTCCTAATCAGTAAGGGGAGCCATAGTGTGTGGTTTTGAATGGTTGATGTAGAGCGGGAGCCAGAGCACCTGCACTCGAAAGTCCAACCCATCTGTTCTTTCACACATTGTTCAGTAGCACAAGAGCTTCATACATATGGTGGTCCATCCAAATGCTACATTATTCAATATATTTACCCCAGAGTACTGGCATTATGCATTGCTAAATCTATGTCACTTTCTTTGAGTGCAATCTGTGGAGCTATGTGCAGGAATTCAGCAGGACAACGCAGGCAAATGTTAGACGGTGCTCACAAGATATGTATAAACATGCAGGCTTTAATATATCTTATGTTCAGAGCAAGAAGAACCTACAGTGTAGAATATGTGCAATAACATAATTGCGGTACCATTCATTCTCATTAAACTATATTCTTCTCACTATATGATGTATCACAGGATTTGGTAATAACGCTCCGAAGACAGAAGGCGGAAGGATCTTCTGTATTTTCTATGCACTTTTTGGCATTCCTCTTTTTGGTATCCTGTTGGCTGGAGTGGGCGACCATTTGGGATCTGCTCTCCGCAAAGGCATCGGGAAGGTGGAAATGATATTCTTGGTAAGGTTACGTATCTCCTATACTATATATATATATCCCAGATATAACTACAAAAATATTTCCATTCACCGACAGAAAACAGAGATCCTAATACAAAGTACTATTGTACATTACAATCTGATGATTAAGCTTTATTTACATGAAACTGGAAATACTCTAACTTTTTACTGGTATATTGTAGATACCAGCACTTTAAGCTGGGTTCACAACTTGCACTCTTAATTTCTGTTGTTCAGCTTGTCACATGAGCTGAACAACAAACATAACAATTCTGGACCAAACCCTTAAAGGGGTTGTCTGTGATGTTTTTTTTTCATGGAAAACCATGTTCCTCATGCACAAAATTTACAAACTGTTATTTTCTCACTTCTCCCGGCATCACCCGAACTGCTCGGTGTTTGTTTACAACCAGCCTGTATATGGGCATCACAAGCAACCAAGCGCAGAGCTCAGCACTGAGTTTTGTCATTGGCTGCAGCAGCCTGTGATGTCTCGAAAATAGGCTGCCGCAGCCTGTAGACACGACGTCACAGGAAAGGCCTGTCAGATCCCACTGACTATCATGTGGCTCATCAGGCTTCTATCATGCCCCTCGTCATTTTACCGGACAAAACAATACAGCATGCTATGATATTTTGTCTGTGATTTTGCAAAGGATCTGCAATAGGCAAGCCAACAAAGTCTCTGATACAGATATGAACAGAGGCTTAGTTGGCCTATATGGTGACACTGAAATCAATGGGCTCTATTCTGTGCGTATTGCCCGTATGAATGAGCCCTGAGAGTTATATCTGCCCTTGATATCACACGTATGACCAGCTTTTGACAGGTTAACTTGTGACATTTTCTTAATTAAAAAATGTATTGCAATGTCTTAACTTAATTTCTTGATAAATTACTAAAGATGTTGTCAATCGAGCCAAAATAACAAATTTTAACTCTGCTTCATCTGTAAACAATAAAAGTAATGTGTAAAATAAAGACAGCCCAGACAGTCCATTTGTCCACTTGGCTCATGCCAAACACTTTTTACACCAAGATCCTTATTTGTTTATAAGCACGATCCCATATTTGCGACATCACTTACTGGTCTTGCAATCGATTTTTCCGTCTGAGACATTTTTGAGCATCTCTCCACCACATACTCTGCCAGTAAATCTCTTGATTTAGTGATACAGAACACCTGACTCAAGGTGTAGGTATGTGTGTAGTATTGTTTGTACACCCCTCCCACCTCCCGTTGTCTCTTGGGGTAGTTCTATAGAGATACATTAACTCAACCTTGTCTCAGAAAGAACTCATTTATCGATTTGTGCTCTGGAATTCAATTTTTTGTGCTTTTGAAATTAGATTTTGATTTGAGTTTAGGACTCTGTGCAGACAGAAAATCACATGAGACGAAGTGCAAGTAGTCTGTTAGTATATTAACTGACCAGAGCCGTATAGGCTATTGAAAGAGATACAGCAGGAGAAAGCTTATTTTGCTCATTTATGTAAAGTTGGGGCAGAGAAGAATAATTAGGATGTTGTTTTTTAGTACGGAGTGATACAGCCTGCGAGCACTACCGGAAACAGGCTCAGGGATGCTCCTACATATAATCAGATCTGTATGGAATCCGGCAGAGAAAAACAGTATAGGGGTTATGAACCTCTATAAAAGCCCTATTATGGCACTTCCATATCCGAAAAGGACTATGCTCATGTGCATATGAGCTCTCAGGCTATGGGATCCCGGCATATACAAGTCCATTTTAACATCTTTGGACATGTTGGGAATTTTTTTCGGTACATCAAGTGTCGTGTGAATTCAACCTCAGTGTACGTTATAGATTGTAGGACAGACACATAACACATAACCACTCTAGCAAAAACACACTTTTCCTACATCCCTAACCTGATTATCGGTCACACTCTGGACATTTCCAATGCAGTGCAGTCACTTCCATGCAGTGCAGGCTCCTGTCTGATATGTATCAGACACCATCTTGATTTTTTTTCTATTTCTCCCTGCTTTCTCTTCTTCTGTGCTGTGCTATTAATACCATGATGTATAAGCACAACATTACATGACCAGGTAGAGCCAGTACCACCAACAAGAGAGAGATCACAGCAGCAGCCTTGAAGTCCCTCGTTTGGCTGAACGGCAAGTTTTCACTTTTAAATGCCCCGCTATAAGCTCCTGTTAGTCTCCGGGAGGAAGAAGGGAGTCCCCTCAGTGATGAAGGGAGTCCCTACCGGGGATTCCCTTCATCCTTGCCAAGGACTCCTTTCATCCTCTGTGGATGATGGAGGGAAGCCCAGGGAAATTAAGGGGCCTCCTAGGAGATGAAGAGAACCCCTGGGGATATGAAGGGAACCCCTGGGGCTTCTCTTCATCCCCACAATGAAGGGAATTCCCCACAGGCACAAAGGGAGTCCCCTGCCATGGGGATTCCCTTCATGCCCGCATGAAATCAGTTCTTTTGTGTTTAGTGGCAAGGCAGAACTCACTCCTTTTCTTTTTTTCCCAGCTCCCATAGGAGTCTATGGACACTCGTGCATTTTGCGCAACAAAGATATTTCAAAAACCTAAATTTTCGCGCAGCAGGCAATTTCAGTCGCTGATATCCTATCTTTTTAACTGCAGTTATTTATTTATTTTTTTGTGGCTAAAATTCCTTCATCTGAATGTTTCCATAGGAAACCATTGTTTCTTTTGCGCGTGTAAGTTAGCTGCGCCAATTCCCTCAGGTGAATGAGCCCTCAAGCTGTAAATCTTTCATTACACTACATGGCAAAAGCCCTCTATGGGATTGAAATTTGTTTACTATGCAAAACATAGGAACATCGTACGTAAGGCCAAAAAAAGACATATATCAATGCAGTTCAGCCTATTAACCCCTAATGTTGATCCAGAGAAAGGCAAAACAACTTCATGAGGTAGAAGCCAATTTTCCCCACTAAAGGGAAAAAAATCTTTCCCGACTCCTATCTAGCATTCGGAATAATCTTTAAATCACCGAACCCCTCAGAAGTAATCAGTGACTATAACATATAACATTGCCACGTCCTCCGGCAGAGAGTTCCATAGTCTCACAGCTCTTACAGTAAAGAACCCACTTCTATGTTGGTGATGAAACCTTCTTTCCTCTAGATGTAGAGGGCGGCCCCTTGTTACAGTCACAGTCCTGGGTATAAACAGATGATGGGAGAGATCTCTGTATTGTCCCCTGATATATCTATACACAGTCATTAGAGCGCCCCCTCAGACCTCTTTTTTTTCTAAGCTACATACCCCCCCAGTTTTGATAACCTCTCTGGGTATTGTAGTTCATCCATTCTGTTTATTATTTTAGTTGCCAATATTTGTACCCGCTCAAGCTCTGATATGTCCTTCCTGAATACCGTTGCCCAGAGACATTGGATTATGTAGAAGTACACATTTATAAGACTGGGCAATGCTTTTTTAAGCCCTTAACGCTACAGGACATACATTTACATCCTGGAGGTTAGGGGTTTGTATGATCGAAGCTGTTAACCCTTTAAATGCCCTGAAGTTCAGGGGCCCCTTACTGCCGACCAAGATGAGATCGTGGGGTGCCATGTGGTTGCTATTGCAGCTGAGAGCCTTTTGAAAGGCCCCAGGGCTGCCATTGCAGATTGCCTATCAAGGCATGCCCTGAAAATTAGTTAAAAAAAAGGGCTACGTCCTTAAGGGGTTAAATCTTTTCTCGGTTTTGTTGAGTTGTGCCACAGAAGCCTTAGTTTTCTGTAATTCCCATTACCATGGTGTTAGCTTGCCCCAGTCTGGATAACTTCCTCAGATCTATCTTATTATTAAGGTGGTCCTGCCACTTTCAGCACTTTTGAGCTCCAACCAAATACTGTAAATGCTCTACTCTTCCCAATAAAGGAATAATAGCTGTATGGAAGCTTTCTAATTAGATATGTCATATTACATTCTTGTAGACTGGAGGCTTTTTTAACTTTTCACTAAATCTTCTCTGACAGCAGAGAAACTGATGTTGGATGCCACTTTATATCATATTGACAGCATAGATAGATGATTCAGCCTCTCCTCTGCCAAAGATGATCTTAAGTGACTCTTAGTGATTGACAGTTTTCTGAAGCTTCTGCCACCATAAACTGCAATCAGTTGCATGATGAAAAATAGTCTCAGAGCAAAGCAAGGTTCTGGAAATCTAGGCTGCTATGTTAGTTGTTAGCGTCTATTTAATAATGCAGGTGGAAAGTGTTTTGTTAGGTACTATACTCCCTCATACATTCTTTTACTTTGAAACAAGATTACTTATTTTATTAACCAAAAACTGAAATACTTAAATGCCTTGTGTGAGACTAGTTTTTTCTAGAAGTTCAAAATGTTATTTTAAAAAAATCATTCTGTGGTTAAATTCCAGTGCTGCCACTCCCGTCATAAGAAGCAATGGATGCTGGCCGGCAGAGGGACCTTTCACACAGGATAGAACGTTCAGGCTTTATTCCCATGAGCGTATATCAGCCTCCTTTTTCACGGCCGGCCGATATACACTAACATCTGCGGCGTTAAAGCTCATGAACGTGCGCATAAATCTAACGTTTGTGCGTCCGTTCACACGGCATGGGCCTCGGCGCATATACACCGAAGCTGCCATGCCATTGAGCCTTCCCTCCCCCTTGCCGGCTCACCTCTTGTCTCCTTCCCTCTGGCTGATTCCAATGGGAGGGGGCGGAGCTAAGTGCCACCCTGTCACGCCTCCTCCAATTGCTGGCTGCAAGCTAGCTCTGCCCTGTTCCTTGTCCACAGCCAGCAATGGGAGGAGGCGGGACGGGGCCATGCTTAGCTCCGCCTCTGTCCCGCTCCCTCCCATTGGAATCAGCCAGAGGGGAGGAGAGAAGAGGGAGGGAGTTTAGCAGTCATGCTGCTAAACTCCCTCCCACCTCCTTTCTCTGGCCGCTGTCATTGGTGCCAATAGGAGCCCATGCAGCGACTGACGTATTCCAGCCCAAAAGATAGTTCCAGGACTATCCTTTGGGCCCGATGTAAAAACGCCTGCCGCTATATTTGCCCGACTGGACGTTTTTATGTAGCGGGAATACTGCCCTGTGATCTGATGCATTAGAATCCAATGCATCAGATCACAGCGTATATTGGCCGACCGTGAAAACGTTGGGCCTATATACGCTCGTGGGAGAGAGGTCTCACCCTGTGGGGCTTGACTTCCGCACCTGTTAAAATCCGTACATCTTTACTTCAAGACTGCAAGATTCAATACCGCAGCAGTGGAAAAGCTTTCTGCTGTGGAATTAAGGACATCTTCCGGAATTGTTTTTGATGAGATGTAATTTTGCAATTAAAGTCCGTGCAAAAAACTGCAAGAAATTCGGCCACCAATTCCGTTCCGCCAAGGTCAGTTACTGAGCTTTGTTCACAGGGCAGCAGAGAGTAGTATTCCTATAATGATCAATTGTAAACATCATAAACCGACGACTTACGATGTCCCTTATTAACCAATCCAATCATTGCTCTAATGACCCAAACTTCTATCTATTCATAAAGCTAGTACAATGCAGTCGTCTTACATTTTATCTTGCTGGTGTTCTTCTCACATGGACAAATCTGTAATTTCCTTCATTAAAGTACTGTCCTTCGGCTGACTGGATAGTTTTGCCCTGATGAGTATCAGGATAGAAGAAGAGCAAGCTTCCGATATTTATTAGCCTCAATGACTCGGATTCATTCTGCTGAATTACTGCTCATTTGGATCTTTAACCTCTTGATCTGCAGGGTCATATGTGTACCAGGACATATATTTGGTACGCTTTAACAGATGTCTGTGTATTGTGCAGACTGTAATGTAATCTAATGCAATTTCCCGCATGAAACGACAGTATGGACATGCCACTGTGCCCGTGTAAACCCTTAGGACGCCTTCTGACATGGTGAAATCACTGGAGGCATTACGCAACAGAATGCTCGCAGCAATTTCACAAGAATTCCGAGTTGGCTAGGTGCGGATTTGAACACATTTTTATTTGCGGAACAGCTGAGGAATTTAACCCTATGATTTCGAGGGTTGAATTCTGCCGCATAGACATGCTGCAGATTTAGGGCTCATTCAGACTAACGTAATTTATTAGTGCACAGAACACGCTTCTATGATTGTTAGGCTTGTGAAACTGCGCACACCTAACAAAGATAGAGCATGCGAATGCTATGCACAAATCTAAAGGTCTGTCCTGTTGGGAAAAGATAGGACCTGACCTGTCTTTGGTGCGTGCTGTGCAGGACTTTCCGTTGACTCCTATTGTTTTGCGCGGCTATTTGTGTACGAAAGAAGGGGAGGAGGGGCTATAGTACTTCCAAATCTTTTATTCTTCAATAATGGTGATTAATAGGAATTTGGCAATAGACATTCAGGACATTGTGTCCAAAAGGGGTTAATAAAGACTACTACTGATGGGGCCCTACTGTTAGTCATGTGTTAATGTTAAAAGGATAGTCTAGTGATTAAAAGTATTAAGGTATATGCTTCATGAAGGTGTTTTCACACGGGATGGGATATTCCACGATAGTGTTGCGGAATAGGCCGTCCTGAAATTACCAAAATTCACACAAATAACTGTGGATTTTCATGTGGAACTGCTGGCAGAATTCTGCCATTTTCAATTCCGCATCAAAATCCGCACGTTAGCAGTGCAGCTTTTGGGGCTGAACATCCTGCAGGAGGGCATATTCTGCAACATTCCTGAGGTGATAACACGTAAGTTTGCAATATAATGTTATACCTTGTTTTACAAAGCTGCAGAGATACTGCTTTACCTGTGGTTCAGTTCTCCGCCACTTAGTTCTCCATTGGTATCCAATGGTTATTACTAGAGATGAGCAAGCATACTCGCTAAGACAAACTACTCGAGCGAGTAGTGCCTTTTGCAAGTACCTGCCCGCTCGTCTCTAAAGATTCGGGTGCCGGCGGGAGGCGGGGAGAGCGGGGAGATCTCTCACTCTCTCCCCCCTGCTCACTCCCGCAACTCACCATTCTCCCCTGCCAGCACCCGAATCTTTAGAGATGAGCGGGCAGGTACTCGCAAAAGGCACTACTCGCTCGAGTAGTTTGCCTTAGCGAGTATGCTTGCTCATCTCTAGTTATGACCTGTATGCTTTCCTGTTTTACTGGTCAGGCATGCTCAGTGCCCTCACATCTTGCAATGCTGACACATTTTTTAAAGTTTTGATTGCGCACTCGCCGGTAACAGGGTATTGTGGGAGATGTCATCTTTGCGTTCCCTGGCAGCCATTTTTTATAACAATGTGGAAATATCAAGCTGTCTGAAAGCCAAATTGTACTGAAGTTCAATTTGACAATTTAGATGGATATTTAGGATAATGCGAATAAGTGGAAACGTTACGGAAATGTTGAAAATTTTGGCCAGTCTCTTGAATACCCTTTGACTTAGGCTCTTAGTGATCATATAGATATTGATTCTTGTGCAACATAGTAAAGAAGATTATCAAACAGAGTTGACAACTAATCACTGTTCATACAAAAGATCAGTTCAATGGATTGCAATTTGTGAATGAACAAGTCTCCGTCATTTCAAATATGTCATCCTTGTCTTTTCTTCCATACACAGAAGTGGCGTGTCTCAGCGACCATTGTACGGATTATCTCAGCTGTACTTTTCATTCTTATTGGCTGCATACTCTTCGTCCTTATTCCTACCTTAATCTTCCAAGAAATCGAGGCATGGACCTTGCTAGAAGCCATTTACTTTGTAGTCATCACCCTTACCACAATTGGCTTTGGTGACTATGTCGCAGGTATATCATGATTTTATTGTATGGCGTTTCAACAGAAATATTCAACATAATTCCTTCATATAATATTCATGCTTACCATGTAGAAATTTGTTAATATTGTGGAAAATACCTATTTCACATATACCTCTTTAATCACAGGTGCAAAATAAAAAGAGGTGAGATAACAAAACAATGTAAAATAAATATGTGCAACTATATTGCAAAGGCCAGATTTATATCTGCATTGGAATCTCCGGCCAGAGCTTCCATCATAGATCCGGCTCGAAATACTTGACAGCTGGGTGGAAACCATACGGACCCCGTTATATTCAATGGAGTCCATCTGGTGTTATTCAGTTTCATCCAGAGATGGAATTGTTCGGCTGTGGGGATTCCCCTTTCCTGCTCCCCAACGCAGGTGTGAAATTACCCAAAGACAAAACATACAAACAGTACAAGTGCCCATAAATATGCCAACATTAAGCATATAAATATTGAATTGCATTACTGCTACATTTACTGTGTATATAAATATGAAATTATTAGTATAAAATCCGATCATTTCTCACCACGGACACCCTAAAGACACTCTCCTTCTCCCTCATCCATTCCCGACTCGATTACTGTAACTCGCTGCTATTTGACCTTCCCCGTACCAGACTCTCCCCTTTCCAATCCATACAAAATGCGACAGCTAGACTAATTTTCCTATCCAGCCGCTTCTCAGGCGTCTCTGCACTATGCCAGTCGCTGCACTGGCTATCCATCCACTAAATTCAAACTCATCACCCTCACCCACAAAGCTCTCCACGGCACCGCGCCACCATACATCGCCTCCCTTCTGTCTATACACCACTCAGCCCGCACACTCCGATCAGCCAACAAATTCAGATTAAATGTCCCTCTAATTCGATCCTCCAGGACCTCTCTAAAGCAGCACTGCTCCTCTCGAATGCACTACCCCAAAACATCCAGACAATCCCCCACGCACGGAAGTTCAGATGTGCTTTTTCAAATGCACTTCTTCAGGGAGGCATACGAAATGTTCTGATCCAATTCCCCAGCCCACACCACCCCACAACATGCCCCCTGCCCCTCCCAATGGCTCTCCACTAGAGTTGAGCGAACATGCTGGTCCAAGCTTGATGCTCGTTCGAGTATTAGCATACTCGATGGTGCTCGTTAGTCGAGCGAGTACCACGCCGAGTTCGACCCCTCCCCGCATTACCACTTCCTGCAGTGACGCGCCAGAATGCACACGTCCACAGCAGTATGTGACAGAGAGAGAGAGAAAGAGAATTTTGGTACTCGCTCATCTCTACTCCCCACACCTTCCACTTTGCTTATTGTATACATCTTCTGCCCCGTACCTCCTTATCACCTCCCAGTTCTGTTTCCTAATAATTAAATACCATATGTAATTTTTGTACTGTTTGTGTTCCTCTGTCCCCATCTCTTGTCCCTGTACCTCCTGAATCATCCCCACCCTGTCTCTCTCCAAAAATTGTATACGACATGTAATCTCGTTTTGTGTTCCCCTGTGCTTTGAAAACGCTGCAGAATAAGTTGGCGCTATACAAATAAAGATGTTGTGGAATATGCCGTTCCTGAATTTCAAACCAAAATCTGCACTGGTAGCTGCAGATTTTCATGCAGAATTGCTGGCAGGATTCTGCTATTTTCAACTCCACACCAAAATTTGCACATTAGCAGTGCAGATTTTGGGGCTGAATATTCCGCAGGAGGGCATGTTCTGCAACTCTGTTGCGTGATATTCCGTACTATGTGAATGGTTCCTAAAGGATTTTGAATTCCTCAAAGAATTTGTTGGGTGCTTTAAAAGAAAACAAAAAAAAAACTGCTTTTGCTCAAGGAAGTATGCCAAGCAGTTAAAGTATATTAGTGAATTGATATTTTCTATCTTTAACGTAGATTTACACTTCAAAGAGAATTGCTTTCATATTTTTTTTATTTATTCCATTATATAAATGCATATCAGTATTGTATATAAATATGATTTTAACAGCTTTTTGGTCGCATGGTAGTCTACTAACCCCTTGGCGCCATCAGCCGTATACTTAGAACAGTAAGAACAGGTAATGTATGGAGTAAGCTTGGAAGTTGAACCCACTCCATCAGAGTGTTAGCTGCTACCCAGTTGCTATAGCTTGGAATGGTGTTATCAAAAGCGAATCTGTCGTTTAAACAGTTAGAGTAAAGGCCATTTACACGCAAAGATAATCTTTTAAACGACTGAAAGATTTAAAGATTGTAATGGCCATTAACACTTTATCATCTTCATTTGCATGTAAAAAGGCCTCTAGGAGCTTTTTGAAGAGCCCAGCATGTGGTTAATCACATGCCCAGCTGTACACACCGCTGCATTGTTCTTTTCGCGGCTGCTGGAAGATTACAATGTTATCTGCCGTCTCCAGTGGAGATAACAGTGTGCGGTCTGTTGAGAGTTACTTTATCTCTCACTAGCTGAACGATGGATTTTAAGTTTATCTTAAAATCGTTGTTCAAGCTAAAACTGCACAATGCTCGTATTTACATGTAACAATTATCGCTCATTTTCGGTCGTTTGAACAAATATTGAGCAATAATCATTGCGTGTAAATGGGCCTTAAGGGAGGGCACCCCTTCTGGTGCTAATTCCCTCCCCACAATCATGAGGTGCCAGTAGGTTGTCATGGCAGCGGAAGACCTACTAAACCAAAGTTCCCCCATCTGCCATCTTACTTCTTTTATTAGGTCCAAGCAGAGCAGGGCTTAATAGGATAACACTGACAAGCACAATACACTGCAATACAGAAGTATTGAAATATTAAAAGCTTAAAAAACCTATTTTCCCATTAACTATACAAAAAAATAGACATTAAAAATTATAAACGTAATTGGTATTTCCACGCCCATAATAATCCAGATATTAAAATAGTTGGTTATTTATCTTGCATGTTGAATACCATAAAAAAGAAAATGCCAGAATTGCTGTTTTGTCATCACATCTCTCCCAGAAAACATGGGTTATAAAGTAATGAAAAAGTCTTAGCTGTCCCAGAATGGAACCAATAAAGACTACAGCTAGCCCCACGAAAAAAAACCCAAAAAACAGCTCTACTAACGGGAAAATAAAAAAAAGTCATGGATCTCAGAATATGACGAAATTAAACAATATTTTTATTTTCTTCATTTCGTAGTAAAACAACAAGAACTATATAAATGTGGTATCATTATAATTAAACTAACCCCAAAATAGGGCTAACAAATCAGTTTTACTATGACTGATTTTTTTTTCATTCTACCCCACGAATTTGTTTTGCGGGTCATTAGAAAATGCAAATTGCCTTGACAAAAACAAGCCCTCGTACAGCGATATCAATTGAAAAATAATAAAGTTATGATTCTTTGAAGGTTGGGATGGAAAAAACAAAAAAATCACCGCCTAAACTGGAGCACTGACTACAGCACCAAGAGGTTAATAAAGTATTATATCAATGAATACACCTAAACGGCACTTATTTTGATGGCTATTTATGGGGTCAGAATAGGCTGAAACGTGAAGACTATTGTCTTTTATCAATCTTACCACTGCAGATAAAATAAGAGAGAGAATGCATTAGCAGAAGCCTTGCTTGCGGCTTGGTGGCTTGGCATACAGTTCTTTTCTCCCCGAAGAAAACATTAGCATTACAACACATGGCAGTTTCTAAAGAATTTAGCTTTTTTGTACAAGAATGCAAGAACAATCTTCAAACCAACAGATATGACAAATTCTGCTCTTTGCCAGGAGTTCCGAAATTGTTGTCCCAGCAAGCCCTACTACCCTAGACAACTCAGTTGTATTAAAGTATTTTCCCCTAAACTGAATATTGAAGGCTTCCACTAGCCAGTATGATTGTGCTGGGTTTTTACCAGACTATCATGGGTTGTTCCTGCTCTTCCTAGAGCCACCCTTAGTCTCTGCTGGGCTGTTGTTAAGTGCCTACTAGCCTCCGAGCCACAATAGATTTCTTTGTCCCACCAGTGGCTTCTTTCCAGTCACCACTCTCCTTTCTCTTGGCTGTATTGATGTCCATCTTCTTGCTGCTCTGCTTTTGGACTGAGCCACATTGTTGTCCAATGAAACCCATAAATGAGCCTGATTGTCTCCAAAGATCAGTTATAAATTTTAGACTCAACGTCCTACTGCCTAAAAAGGAAATATTGGGGCTCCACAACAGAGCAAACAGACCTGGGGGAGTGGGTATGGTAAACATTATGGAAATGGGCTTAATGAACAGCCTGTGCCATTCAAGAGTGATGAATGGCATGCAATCGCTGCAGTCTCTTCCCGAATCGCATTGGCTGCACCTAGATAGAGTAGCGTTGCGCAACAAGGGAGACCATGAGAAAGGCAAATATAGTTTTTTGATTCTTTTAACCCATTATCTCCCACTCATTTTCACGCTTGAAATACCCCTTTTCGGCTGTCTTCACAGTGGCGTGAAAATTGCATGAGATTTGTGCGTTGCGAGACACAAATCTCACACAAATACGAACCCCATTCTTTTGAATGGGTTCATTCACATTAGTGATGTTTTCCTGCATGGCACCATGATGCAATGCTACGCAGGAAACACATTTCAGCATGTCCTAACTAGCTATGAGATCTCCCATTGTTTTCAATGGGGCTGGCGGCAGCAATGGGAGAACTCTGCGATCCTCTGTCACAGCCGGGGCGGAGATTCCCTTTATTCCCGAAGTGATGCGAGGTTGTTTTCACCTGAAAATGCCTCGCATCCATGGGGCTTTCACACGATGGCAAGTGTGACATCGGGCCGGTGTGAAGGTTATTATTGTGGGATTGCTTTTCTAGTTAAATAATTTTATATTTTCTTTCTCAGTTTCAATGTGTTACTAAAATGGTTATAATAAAACAAATATGATGTACATTACTTATTATTCCACCATTATATCCCATTGTGAGTATTCATCACTCATGCTGTCTTCTAGGTGATAGCGCTGGAAATGAACACACCTGGTACAAACCACTGGTCTGGTTCTGGATATTGCTTGGCCTTGCCTACTTTGCTTCTATTCTCACAATGATAGGGAACTGGCTGAGAGTTCTGTCACGAAAAACCCGAGCAGAGGTAAGCCATAAAAACCAATTAATGGGACTGCATGATGGTTTCTTGAGTCTTTCTAAGAGTGTGCGTGTTTATATCTAGATAGATGCACATGAACTTTGTTTTTGTTGAATAACACTGTCTGATCTGTCCAAGGAGAAGTGGACGGGGCTTTATATTCTTAAAATTTACATATGCCATAAAAGTTAAATTGATGGGTGGCGAATCACCAAGATTACAACTATTATGGTCTTATTTAGACACTGTGCCAAAAAAAATCTATAGTGGAAAAATAGCATAAAAGGAAAATAAAATGTATACAAAGTGATCTGCCCTCATTGCGATACAGCATAAGTGTTCAGTTAGTCAGTATTTGCTAGAGGCACCCTTGGCAGCCTGTTTCATAGGTTTATGTTCATTATAGCTCTTTTTCTACGTGGCACATTTGTATAGATGCCTGGACTCTCTTTGGAGTTAAGGTACCCATGCACATTAGAACAAAGTCGGTCAAATCCATTAATTTCCCCTTCCCATTATGAGATTCAAAAACTGTTCATAAAAATATATACAAAAAAACTGTGAAAAAAACCATGACTATACGAAACATGCAAACACAATAATTTTACAATTAACACATTTCTTAGTTTCAAAACACCATATAATATACACATACTTGGTATCACAGTAAAACCTCTACTAATGTTGGTAATCCGCCCAAAAGCAATCAACTTTACCTGAAACCGTTGCTACTCAAGGTAATTATTTCCATAGGAATCAATGTAAAATAAATTATTTTGTTCTAGATATTTCAAAAAACACACCAAACCACATTTAATAGAGAATAAATATGGTCTTTAAAACCAAAAACAATAATGAATATAAAAGACTACTGTAAAGAACAAATGAACATTTAACTTGTTATTGAACATGTTACTGTGTGTTCTCTGTGGTGTTACGTAGGACTGAAGGTGACATCATTATCTGTCCTCAGCGTTATCACTGTGTTCTCTGTGCTGTTATATTGGAGTGCAGTTGTACAGTATTGTACTGTACTAGTGTATTACCCGTCGCCGATTATGGAGAAGGGTGAGTTGCATTAACAGCAGTAGGAGGAGGAGGAGGAAGAGGCCTGGGACGGGCGGTCAGAAACGCTATCTTTTCTCCTTAGGGAGAGCAACTATAAACTAAGTAAGGAGACTCAACTGGCCATGCACGCTCCTCTGGGTCATATGCAAATAAGGGAGATGGAATAAATCCTCCACAGTGCCACCTATTGAAAGGCAGCATTCCTTCAAGCCAAAGTCAGACTTTTTATACAAGCCTTGTTACAATGACTGGGAATTACAAGCAAAGCCAGACTCCATGTACATACAGCTGTTTCAGGGTTTTTGCCCCTTATCAGTGTTCAGTGATGAGGGGTCTGCAGTGGGGACGAAAGAATCCCCTGCCACAGCTGTGGCAGAAGACCGTGATGCTATCCCATTGCCGTCAATGGGGCAGGGGCTGCTGCCACCCTGTTGAAGGCAATGGGATGAAGGCAACCCCTGCAGCAATGATTTTCGGGTGGAGGCTTGCAATATAAGCCCTACCCTGAAAATCATCTCTAGCTGTTAAAAAATGAAAAAAAATGTATCCACCTGAAGCACTGTCCGTCTCTTCTCCCCGTCCTCATCAGTCTTCTTCTGTATTCTGGTGGACAGGGATTAAATGAAAGCTGAGAACTGCCTCTGATTGATCACAGCGCTCAGCTAATCAGAGGCAGTGCTTTCTGGAGACTGGGATTAATACAGATAAAGACTGCTGTGGACGGGGAGAAGAGCCGGACAGCGCTTCTAGATGAGTTACATTTTTCTTTTCTTTTTTTAACAGCTAGGGATGATTTTCAGGTTAGGGCTTATATTTGAAGCCCTTTCCTAAAAATAATCGCTGCAGGGTTTGCCTTCATCCCATTGCTCTGCCGGCCTCATTAAAAGCAATGGGATAGCATCACGGTCCTCTGGGGATTGTTTTGTGCCCACAGGGAAGTCCTATCATCACTGAACACCGTGACAGTGCTGTCACGGTGTTCAGTGATGAAGGGACCTTCGTGGAGCAGCTGCGTTTCTACAAGCACAGCTGCTCCACACACATGTAAAAAAACAGCACGGATCTTTAGTCACGCGCTTTTTGCACATCTTTGGAGTGCATTTTTTTTTGCACATATAGGCACGCAAAAAAAACCACTCTGACCGAGCCCTAAGTAACAAAAAAGTGCAAATAGTACCTCAAAAAAACAAGAAAAAAGTTATGGGCATCAGAATGCTGTGAGGCAAACGAGTACAATTAGGCTGCTTTCAGATGAGTAACGTTTGCTCTGTATTAGGTCTATGTTGAGGGGATCATAAGGCAGGTTTCAGATGAGCCGTGTTACGGCTCTGTATCACGGACGTATTTTTACGTATTACGTATTATGTTACGTATTACATTTGTACGTCATCAATTTTTTATCCATATTTGCCTCAATATTTTTATTATACTGATCTGTATTTGCCCACTAGAAAAGGTAATACAAATACGGAGGCAAAAATGAAAAAAAAAAAACACAGATCATGCTGCATTTTCAAACAGTGGACCATGTGATTAGCCCTATAGATTTACATTAGCTCCATATTACGGTCTCCTCAACACGGACCTCATACACTATAAGTTGTAGTAGTGCAGTACACAGGAGGGCCTGTAGAGGGTCAGAGACAGGTCTTCTATTGCGAGGGTTAACCAAGGGGTGGAGCAGGAACAAGATAAAAGGCCAGTTCCTACCAGCAGAGAGAGAGTGAGAACCAGCGCAGCTGAGTGAGGTGCTGCAGGCTGGTGGCCTGAAAAGGCGAAAGGTTGACAGGGTGACGCCCCTAACCTCAAACACCCAGGTGGGGTGCTTACATGGACTGATGGACTTTATTCTATGAAGGACTGCATCTTGGGACTCTGTCCGCTATTTTTTGTTCATGCTGTGAATAAATGTTGGCAGGCGCCAGTCTTAAAGAGAAACCAAGTTTTATGAAGTGTTTCTGGACGTGTGGTGGCCATTCCGGTCAAGTAATCAGCGATCCCGCAGGCAAGAATACCCCCCTTGCCACAAAGTCTATAAGGCTAGTCACATGGGCACATTATTTACAGCCGTTTTTCGAAAATGTAGCATGATCTATTTTTTGCGTATCTGCCTCTGTATTTGTATTATCTTTTGTTGCGAAAATACGGATCAGTATTTGCCGAACAGAACATAATAATAAATTGGAGGCAAACGCAGATGAGAAATTTATGACATATGGATGTAATATCTTTTGAAACACGTCCATAATACAGATCGGTATCTTAAAAATAGAAGACAGCCGCACTCCAAAACAAAGTCCAAATGTGAAGTGATTATTTATCAGGACATTCATTCGCCATTCATTTTGGAGTGCTGCAGTTTCCCTTCTTCAATTGTTTTGTGGATCATTCATAAACCGGGATATTGAATACTCATTCATATATATGTATTGCTGATTTTTATTGGTACTGGTCTTCAAGGAGTTAAAGGGAATGTGTCAACAGAAAAGGAAAAAACAAAAATCCAGCTAAGAAGACGATTCTATAAAATTCCACTTTATTGGAAAAACTTCTTCCCTTAGGGACACAGCCTTTTTTTTCACTTTCAGTTTTTTCTCTCCCCATTAAAAAATCTTAACTCGTTTATTTTTCCATCAACATATCTGTATGACGGCTTGTATTTTTCAATGGTACTCTTAAATGTACCACATAATGTACTGAAAAACTTTAACAAAATTTTAAGTGGAGTGAAATGGAAACAAAATGCAATTCCATCATCTTCGGGGTGGTCTTGTTCCGTCGACATAATGGTGTGAGGGCTCGTTTTTTGTTGAACGTCCTTTAGTTTCTATTGGAGTTCATACGACTTTTTGAAAGCCTTTTATTTATTTTTTTTCTTGGAGACTGGGTGACCAAAAAAGTGCAATTCTGATGTTCTCTATTTTTGTTCACCGTGCCGTATAAAGAATGCGTTACTTTGATTTACTGGACTTTTATGGATGCAGCAATACCAAATATGTTTGATTTTTTTTAATTATAAATGCAGCAAAAGATTTTTTTTTTATTACCTTTTCTTTTAATTAATGAATTTTTTTCAAACTGATTTTTACATTTCTCTTTAGTCCCCATAGGGTACTTGAGCGTTTGATAGCTCCTGCAGTATAATGTAATACAATAGTTTTACGTTATACTCCGATCTGAAAGGCAGTCTGTTAAGCCACGTCACAGGCATGGCTTGATAGGAAATCTGCAATGGCAGCCTGGGGGTCTTTAGGAGGCCCCTTATTTGCTTTGGGAACCAACCGGTACCTCGCAATCTCATCAGGGAAGGGCCATTTGGGACCCCTGAACTCCAATTAGGGCATTTACAGACTTAACAGTCATGATCAGCATTCACTCTGATCATGGTTGTTGCTGGCTAGTGTCAGCTTTAAGAAACAGCCCATACCTGCATAATATAGAGCAGGGTCGGCTCTCAATCCAGCTCCATACAAACTCCAAATCTCCATGATGTAACTGTACATCCTGAAGTGTTAAGGGTTAAAAACTTGACAGAATTTACATGGACAAAACAATAATTCCAACGAGTTTCAAACGCATCTAAGCATTTTTAGCCATGACTAAGAACTCTTAGGTGCGTTTAAAATGTGTTGGCAGTTTTGTGTCTATGTGAATTCTGTCATGTTTTGAACGTTTTTCAATAAAGACGATTTTTATGAAATCATCTTGTGAGCTGGGTTTTTGTTTATTGGTTGAATTTGGAGGTGTTGACAAATATCTTTCTGTGCTCTGGGCTTGAATTTGAGGAAAACGAAGGTGAGCTGCCATTTTTTACTTTTTCTGTCATCAGAAAATGACTTATTATATAAATCACATTTTTTGTGAAATATATTTTTAAAGAATTTTTTTTTATATTCTTGGTACTGTTGTATCTGGTCTCCACCGGAAAAATGGGTGAAAGCAAGCTGCCTGCCCACAAGCAATGCCCACAACTTGATTGGCCGGGCCAGAGAATGGTTAGTAGTGAGATACCTAACGCTTCCCCCTTTTTGCAGTCATTCAGCTTTTAAGGAAAACCTGTTTTAAGCAGATTTGCAATATTCTTTCCATTTTTAATTACTTATTACATTGTCTGTTTAAAAGGTTATCCAGTGACTTAGAAATTATTTGCATCGATTTTCTTTCTGGTGCCTTTAATAACCTCATCACAGCATGGTTTGCATTATTCTGTATAAAAAAATAAAGTACAGTTAACCTAATTCACTATGATTTAGTCTTGCTACACAATACATTTACCACCTCCTATTGACTTGCAGTACTTGATAATTAATTCTTTGAATTGTCAATGACTAATATCTTTTGAGAAAACTTAACTGTTCTAATAAATTCCAGTTGATATGACAACAGCTTTATAAGACTGATAAGGATTTCTGAGATCACTGCAGATGACGCACTTTTTTTTCTTGGCATTGTGTTAAATTACATCCTAGCAATGAGAGCCGAAGTGCCTCCAATACAGTAACAAAACAACACCAAGAAATCTTAAATTGAGTTCTGGGACCAGCAGCCTAATTTTTATGGCATGTTCATATGGCGCAAAAAATGCTGTGGATTGTCCGCAGCATAATTAGATGTTGATAATCCACAGTATTTATAGTACAGGCTGTGGAGAAATATTTAGTGTAAATTGACCTGCACTGTGGATTTTGAATCAGTAGCATATCAATTTAAGTTGAGGATTTCCATCAAAGATTTCACTCCTCGCTGCTAAAAATCCGAAGCGAATCCTCAACATAGGAACATAAGTGACGGACATGAAAACATATGTCTGGAATTTCTGCTTTTAAGCAGTGGGCCAAATATCTGGATATACTGTAAATGATTATGTAGTTGAAATTAAACACGGCAAACACATGAAACAGGTGTGAAATGAAAAATAAAATCTCCAAAGGTTTGTGTCCCAAAAGTCATGGTGGGGTTCCAAAGTTTAGGTTTTATTTTACAGAACATATAGAGTATATATTATGAAACATTAATTAAATTATAGAACAACTCAATAGATTTTTCCATGTTTATCAAAGTTCTATGTGGGCTCCATTGGTGTCTTTACAAACACCTACGCAATATTCCACTTCCTGCCATAGTTGCCCAAGAAGATCAGGTGTGACAGATTAAACCGTTTACCTGATTTGCTGTTTGTATATAAAATATTTAGCAATTAAAACACTGTTCACTTCACAACCACTAGAAATAGCAATCCAGACGTGTCAGGTACAGAAAGCGTGGGGCCATTGCTTCTATCTGCCTGTGTAAATGTCTCCTCAAAGAATTCTGCAACAACCCTTGGGCAAAGGAGTGCCATCTTTGCAGTACCCTCATCAAATTCAGTTACTGCAAAGAGTTCCAACATATTAGGTAACGGTGTGATGTCACAGTGCCTTCCGCAAAGAAAAATGGACCAATTATATAATCACAGGCAAGAGCATACAACACGTTACTTTTGAGGCTGTTATAGTCCATGTTCAACAACTTTATGAAGGCGTTTGTTAGCTCATACTCTTAGGGTGGCTTCACATGAGCGTGTTTTTCTGCGTGCATACGCGTGCACAAAAACACGCGTCTATTACAAGCAATGCATTCCCTATGGTGTGTTCATATATCTGTGCTTTACAGGCGTGCGCCTGCAAAGATAATACATGCATGCACCATAAGGATTGCACGCATTGTCTTCAATGGAGCCGCGGCTGCATTAAAGACACTTGTCTGCCGGCACCCCGTAATTGCTTTTCAGAGAAGAGCTTTAAATATAAGCTCTTCCTTGAAAAGCAAACATTTTATTGTAAAAAAAATATGTATTTACCTGTCTGCCGCAGCCATGTTCCCCGCGGGAAAAAATTCCCTGCTGCATCTATCTCATCTGTGACAGATGCGGCAAAGGAATTCTAAATCCCCGCGGGAATGAAGAATTCCCTGCGGCACCTGTCACAGATGTGACAGATGCAGCAAAGGAATTCTTTATCCCCGCAGAGAATAAAGAATTCCAGCTGCCAGCACCCAGTAATGGTTTTTCAGGGAAGGGTTTCAGGTATAAGCCCTTCCCTGAAAAACAAGGCAAAGCTGCTGGGGCTCAGCCGTGTCCTCTCAGCGCTGTCCCCGGCTCTGTAATGCAGTTCTTTGAGTAGGCGGGGATTGAAAATCCGCGCCTGCTGAAAGAGCTGCTTGTGATTGGCTGAGGCGCTCACAGATCACAGACAGCTGCTTCTGATTGGCTGAGCACCTCATCCAATCACAGGCAGCTCTCGCTGAATGAATGACAGGTGAGAGCTGCCTGTGATAGGCTGAGCGCCTCAGTGAATCACAAGCAGCTCTTTCAGCAGGCGGGGATTTTAAATCCCTGCCTGCTGAAAGAACTGCATTGGAGAGCCGGGGACAGCGCTGAGAGGACGCGGCTGAGCCCCGGCAGCTGAAGGAAGGTGAGTATGTGGTGTTTATTATTTTTTACACTACGTTGTCTTGTTTTTCCTGGGACGGGCTTATGCCTAAAACCCTTCCCTGAAAAACAAGTACAGGATGCCGGCAGCTGGATCCCCTACCGCAGTTGTCATCTGTGACAGCTGTGGTAGGGAATTCTTTATTCACCGCAGGGATTTAGAATTCCTTTGCCGCATCTGTCACACGGGGAACACAGCAGCGGCGGGCAGGTAAGTATAAATTATTTTTTTTTTCTTTTACACTAAAAAAAAGTTTGTTTTTCAGGGAAGAGCTTATATTTAAAGCTCTGCCCTGAAAAACAATTCAGGGGTGCCGGCAGACCATTGCCTTCAAGGGAGCCGCCGGTGAAGACAATGACGGACCTCCATACACGCGTGTTTTTGCGCGTACAGGGGTGCGCACATATGTACGCACACGCTCATGTGAGGCCACCTTTAGGTTGTGCTGATGAGCCTGTCCCAAAACATGAAAAAAGGCCTTATCACTGGACAATACACAAATGTTAAAATGCTTGTCATTGTTAACTTTATTAACAATATTCCCACCAAATGTGTCTTTTGCTAAAATCACCTAGGTGGATTGCATATACAGTGGCAACTGGAGTTTATAACCAGATGGGTTTTTTTTTCAAAATTCTGTTAACAGTCATTTTTTTAATGCTTAAAGGGGTTGTCCCGCGAAAGCAAGTGGGGTTATACACTTCTGTATGGCCATATTAATGCACTTTGTAATATACATTGTGCATTAATTATGAGCCATACAGAAGTTATTCACTTACCTGTTCCGTTGCTAGCGTCCTCGTCTCCATGGTGCCGTCTAATTTCAGCGTCTAATCGCCCGATTAGACGCGCTTGCGCAGTCCGGTCTTCTCCCTGATGAATGGGGCCGCTCGTGCCGGAGAGCTGGTCCTCGTAGCTCCGCCCCGTCACGTGTGCCGATTCCAGCCAATCAGGAGGCTGGAATCGGCAATGGACCGCACAGAGCCCACGGTGCACCATGGGAGAAGACCCGCGGTGCATGGTGGGTGAAGATCCCGGCGGCCATCTTAGTAAGGTAAGGAAGAAGTCGCCGCAGCGCGGGGATTCGGGTAAGTACTAAACGGGTTTTTTTTTTAACACATGCATTGGGTTTGTCTCACGCCTATTGAATAAAAAAAAACCCGTTTCGGCGCGGGACAACCCCTTTAATTATTGAACACATTGAGGGACTCATTTCCTTGGATTGTGGATGTAACTTTTTTAAATGTCTTCAGCAAACTCGTCATTAATGAATGCTCTTCCTGAATAATGTTCATCCAGTGCGCTTCCCATATCTGTCAGTTGTCTATTCCAATGCCGAATGTTATTTTTGACAGGTGGTTCTCCATTAATTAGACAACGGTACTCCCATTGCACAGGAGTCACAGATTCAATTTTGCTTTTTCCTTTGAACCATCCCCATCTTGTGTACTGGTGACCATGGATAAAACACTCCCATTAACCTCGAGATAAAAAACGTGGAGACATGGTCTTTCATTTGTCACTTGTTTTATGTGTCTGTCGTGTTTCATTCCAACGGCATAATTATGTGAAATGCAACCATAATATTTGGGACAAGATGTATATCCCAAGCTTGGTTAAAAAATATTAATGAGGGAGTTTGAAATAAATTAATTTCCATCTATTACTTAAAAAATATAAAATATTTTTAAATAAAAAAAGTAAGTGAAAATAAAATATACATCAGAAATTAAAACATTATGAACTGAAGGAAACAGATCCAGCTTGAGGAGGTTTTGGTGTTATATAAAAATAGCTTAAATGCTGCATAAATAAAAAGTTACAGAACTTTTATATTATATTCTAATTCCTCATATTTTCAAGAAATATGATTCCTGTGAGTGAATGAGAGCTCTTTGGTCTACATTCGCATTCTATAAATCAGGCTGGTAACCCTGGACATAAGAAGTAAGTAGATTGCACGGAATGTGTCAAACAATATAGCTGAGAAGTTATAAAACAACTTTTCTTGTCCTCTTTACAGATGGGTGGTCTAACAGCTCATGCAGCAAACTGGACAGCAAGCATGACTGCTGATATGAAGCTTCCTCACAGGGGGCTAAGCCTTAACTTTCAAGAACGAATGGTACGACAGAAAGGCGGTTTCCAAAATTCAGATGGACAGCAAAAAGATGAAGACGACGTAGATGTGGAGATGGAAAATGAGGGAGGGGGACAAGTGGAGAGAACCGAAGATGAAGACGAAGAAAATGAAGAGCCTCAAACACTTCCAACTTTACTTCCTACCATTGCACCACAGACACCACCACTTACTCCTCCTTTCAGAGCAGAGGATCCTGCAATACGAATCATGGAGTGGGGAGAAAATATGGCTTTCATTGATGAATCTTCAGATACTCAGAGTGAGGTAGGCCTGGGAGAAGGGGAGACAGATGAAAAGGGCGTGAGGGGAAAAGTACCAAGAAGCAAAAGGAAGAAGAGAACAGGAGGTAGAGGTGGTAGGAGAGAGACCCTCCCAACTCCACGGAATCGGGATAAGGGGGAAAGCGGGTAGCAGAGAATGTACCTTAATCTTACAACTTTGCTTTAATAAATAGTAACACTACCAAAGTGCCACTCCCCTCCCATCACTTCACTGCCAAACCATCCATTGACCATGAATCCTACAGGCTGACTGATGTCTCTAATAGCTGTAACATTAGTCACTTAACTGGTTTTATACACAGTGTCCAGAATATTTTAATTGGCAGTTTTCAACATGACATGATAATTTTCTACGTTCACCAGTACAAAGAGCTATGCAAGAGCCTTCACACAAACAAGTGTGGTCATGGTGGTGCCAATTTATTTACATGACTTGTGACCACGGAGTATAATTTCACTTGTGGTTATATCACACTTATCCTTCTCAGCATGTCAAAGAATGCCAGTTCTCAGTAATACACTGCTCTAATTGACTAAAAGTATAATCCCATCTTCTAAATATCATCAGATCGCTTTTTTGTATATGAATGAGCAGTCACTATGATCTTAGTAGTCTGATTGGCTTGTGCATCTGATACATGTGGGTGGGAGAGGTAAATGTGATTAATAAATGGCCTTACAATAAAGAGGTTTAATGGGCTGTCTGTGTGGTTGCAGATTAAATGCTGTTCATCTTATGTGCTGCCAAGACTGGACCAATACTTTGCAATTTCTAACCTAGAAACAATCGTTGCTGCAGGCACTGCTCTGTCTTCCATTAGTTCCCTCCCTGCAACGTAATAAATGAATAAATGATGGCATCTTTCCAGGTATTCTTTCCCCTGACTCTTTTTACATCTTTTTTCATCACCTGATCAATTTCTGAATGTCTACCTAATGATCTCCGCTATTCCAGACTTACTCAACTTGTCCTCAGGTACCCTTGCTATCTCCATCTTAGAATATTGAATGGGTTATTGCATTAAAAACACAAGCGGAGCTCCTGCTGGCAAACAAAACTACTTGGACAGATTGAGAGAAAACAAAAAAAAGAGATATAACAATTACACAAAAAAGCTCCTCCTTTTTCTTCACCCTGTCCAGTCCCTATATTACAATCCAAAGGATGAAAAATAATTAGCGTCCATTCGGTTTTCCCTTTTTCTCCCCTTCAAGAGGTTTTATGAAAAGGATGAGATTTAGACTGCCCTCTGCAATGGAAACTGAGCAAGCTACAGTAGTGTTTCAAAGTTTATGAACCCTTCAGAATTTTCCATAGTTCTGCTTATATTTGACCTAAAACAACAGCAGATTTTCACGCAAGTCCTAAAAGTAGATAAAGAGAACCAAATCAAACAAATGAGTAAAACATATTAGACTTAGTCATTTATTTATTGTAGAAAATTATACAATATAGGGTCTGTGAGTGACAAAAGTATGTGAACCTTTAGGATAAACAGATAATTCGAAGGTGAAATTAAAGCCGGGTGTTTTCAATCAATGGGATGACCATCATTTGTGAGTGGGTGACCTGTTTTGAACAAGGATCTATCACAGTTTGATCTTCGCAACAAGTTTGTGGAAGTGTAACATGGTACGAATAAAGGAGATTGCTGCAAACCTCAGAGCAGGGTGCTTGATGCTCATCAGGATGGAAAAGGCTACAAAACCATCTCTAAAGAGTTTGGACACCAATAGTCCATAGTCACATAGATTGTATACAAACGGAAGAAATTCCAGACCATTATTACTCTCCCTAGGAGTGGTCAACCAACAAAGATCACGCCAAAAGCAAGGTGTATAGTAGTCAATGATGGTATCGCCGGCAAGGAAGGCATGAAGCTCAAGGGTGGCTGGCTCTGGCAGTCCATTAGCGGCCACTACTGGTCCTGTCATCCAGCTGATGGCCAGCTTACAAGTGGCTCCGGCAGTCCTGTACCGGACGCTACTGTTCCTGGCCGGTGAGTTCATGGAAGCAGCGCTACGACTGCCACTGCGAGTGCTCCAGCTTCTGAAAGGGCAGCTCCTATAAACGGCTCCAACAGTAGTGCGGCAGCAGATCCTGTTTCTGGCAGGCCAGCTCCTGGAAGCGGCTCTGGTTGCCCTTTAAGGAGGGAGGGAGTGCTGAGCCAGAGGCAGCAGCAGCTGCTGGAGGAGCTGCTGTGCCCGTGAGTCAGTTTCCCTTCAGGGAGGGAGGGAGCGCTGAGGCAGCAGCGGCTGCTGGAGGAGCTGCTGTGCCCGTGAGCTACTGGATCACCACTCCACCATATTGAGTTACTGGTCCATCGCTCCACCAACCAATCAGCAACTGTGGGTGTTCCCAGGACCTCAGCTCGGCCAAACCATGTCTCCACCCATACGTCAGGTGGAGACATACTACATTAGTGCTGTCAATGAGGTCACAAATGAACCCAAGATAACCTCTAAGCAACATAAAGATCTTTCTCACATCAGCTAATGTTAATGTTCATGGGTTTACCATCAAGAGAACGCTGAACAGCAATGGTGTGCATGGCAGGATTTAAAGGAGAAAATGGCTGCACTCTAAAAAGAACACTGCTGCCAATCTGCAGTTTGCAAAAGGTCACCTGGGCAAGCCACAATAGAGCTTTTTGTATTAAATGAGAAGCACTTTGTTTGGATAAAGAAAAACATTGTATTACAGTATAAAAACTTCATACCATCTGTAATGAAAGTATCATGGTGTGGGCCTGTTTTCCTGTATCTGGGCCTGGACAGTTTGCCATCAACAATGGAATAATGAATTCTGAATTATACCTGCAAATTATAAAATAAAATGTCAGCACATCTGTCCACAGGCTGAATCTCAAGAGAACATGGGTTATGCTGCAAGACAACGATCCACAGCACACAAGTCATTCTACAAAAGAATGGTTAAAGAAGAATAAAGTGAACGTTTTGGAGCGGCCAAGTCAAAGTCCTGACCTTAATCCTATAGAAATGTTGTGGAAGGACCTAAAGCAAGCAAATCATGGGAGGAAACCCAATAACATGAAAAGTTGAAACTGTTTTGTATGTAGGAATGGGCTAAAATTCCTCCACGCCAATGTGCAGGGCTAATCAACAATAACCGGAACTCTTTAGATGCAGTTATTACTGAGAAAAACAAAAACAAACACCGCATCCCAAACATGCAGCCAGCCAACCTACTAACTGAAGAAGCCAGTTGCAGAGGTACAAGGTACCAATGAATAGCCACTTACAAAGATGATGCGTGGGTGGCTGTTCATCCGTACCTTGCACCTGTGCAAATGGCTCCTCCATTTAGCAGTTTGGCTGTCTGTATGTTGAGGGATGGGATGCATTTACCTGCCCTCTTGTTTCAGTATGTCAGTAAGTATGTGGCCACTTTCTGTGATTTTTGTTGTCCGTTTATATTTTCCTTTTCTGTGATTTCCGATTCAGTTAATACTAGAGATGAGCGAGCGTACTCGGAAAAGCACTACTCGCTCGAGTAATGTGCTTTATCCGAGTATCGCTGTGCTCGGGTCTGAAGATTCGGGTGCCGCTGCGGCTGACCGGTGAGTCGCAGCGGGGAGCAGGGGAGAGCGGGCGGGAGAGAGGGAGAGAAAGATCTCCCCTCCGTTCCTCCCCGCTCTCCCCTGCAGCTCCCCGCTCCGTGCCGGCACCCGAATCTTCAGACCTGAGCACAGCGATACTCAGATAAAGCAAATTACTCGAGCGAGTAGTGCTTTTCCGAGTACGCTCGCTCATCTCTAGTTAATACTGAAAAAAGCAATCAAGGATAGGAAAGCATGGGGAACGATGTTGCATAAAGTGATCGAAAGTTAGCCTCGACTGAACAGATAATCATCATCATTGCTGCACAAGGTGGTCACACCAAATACTGAAAAAAAGAGGTTCACATACTTTTGCCACTCAGACATGTGATATTGGATCATTTTTCTCAATAAAGGACTTAATTCTAGTAGTTTTGACTTGTTTGTTTGATTTGGGTCTCTTTATCTACTTTTAGGACTTGTGTGAAAGTTTTCTGCTGTAGTTTTAGGTCAAATATTAGCAGATATATGGAAAATTCTGAAGGGTTCAGAAACTTTCAAGTGCCACTTTAACTCCTGTCCCATAGATAGGAGATCAGAAGGATACTGACCTCTGCCATACTTCTGCAATCGCACCCATTCAAGACTGTTTGTCTACTTGTCCTCCTGTACCACTTGTATAAGAGCTTTTAAAGTTTCCATTTTACAGCTGGGTAGTGCAGTCTATATTTTCCATGTAACTTTGTAATCTCTTTTCCTTTCTATACTTTTTCTTTTAACCCCTTAAAGACCAGGGTGTTTTGGTCCAAAAGAACCAGACACTTTTTTTTAGAGATTTTACCCATGTGGTGTTTTTACTGCCCTATTTTTTTTTCTTCAGCTACCAAAATTATTTTTGCAGTTTTTTTTTCTGTGACATATAGGGCTATTTGTATATCTTTTTTCACTTACTTTTTTTCAATTTTTTAGCTTTATTTTTAAAATCAGTATATTTACGCTAAAATAAAGTACAGAAACGAGTTCCTCATTTTGTTTCCGATGTTTGATATATAATTTGAATAGTCTCGGATTACAGTGCGTGAATGGCGATGGTTTTGGTTGGCGCTGGGTCATTTTCTTTTTTTATATATTTATATTTTTATTTTATTCTGTCATTTTATTACTTATTTTTGTTACAATTTTTTTTACTATCCATGTTCCCCCAATGCGGCATATAAAACCTCTGGGGGTCATTCACATGGTCTTTTTTTCTCCTCTCTCTTCACTGTAAAGGAGAAGGCAGAAGAAGTTTAAAAATGCTTTTTGTTTTTTCTCTGGTCCTTAGCTGTGACTAACTGCCAAGGACCCAACCTGCTCCTGATAGATTGCAGGAACAGGAGCTTTAATCCTATGCCCTATTTTTACTATCAGCAGGAATTAAAGCCCAGGACCAGACTCCGTAAATTCACCGTGCTTGGTCCTTAAGGGGTTAATGAGTGCGTACAGTATATTCAGTAACGTATGTTAACAGTATGCAACCTCTGCTGAAGGGTTCATAGGGTTTATATTAGGAATCTTTCCCAGGGCAGTTTCACATGGCCGAGAATCTTGCTTGAGTTGGGTGTGTTGCGCATGAAAGCCGCACCAACTACTGCATAGAAGTGATGAGAGGCGTTTTTGCCATAAAAACGCCTCGCATGTGCGTAAAAACATTCTGTGTGGTTTTCCGCACCCACGGCTTCCATTGAAGTCAATGGAAGCCATCCGTCCCACGGCCCTTCCGCAGTGAGCACTGAAAAGGGTCGCAGGATTCGCATCATCGCCTGTGCTCCCGCAGTACGGATAAAGAAGAATCCGGACAGCGGATTCATTGAATGGCCAAGCGCTGCCTGTGATTAACTGAGCGCTGTGACCAATCACAGGCAGCGCTCAGCTGTCATTCAATGAATGGCTAAGCGGTGCCTGTGATTGGCTGAGCGCTCAGCCAATCAGATGCAGCCACTTCAGCAAGCGTGGATTTTAAATCTCCATCTGCTGAAAGAACTTCATTACAGTGATGGGACCCAAGCGGCTAGATGCGTCTGAGCTCCATCAGCGGCGGAGAGGTGAGTATATATATTTTTTTATATTTTACACCAGACAGGAATAATTTTCAGAGAAGGGCTTATATTTAAAGCCCTTCCCCGAAAATCACTGCGGGGGTGCCAGCATCCTATTGCTGTCAATGGAGGCCAGCAGTGGCAGCCCCATTAAAAACAATGGGAGAGCTTTGCAATCCTCTGCCACAGCTGTGGCAGGGGATTCTTTATTCCCCACAGGGAGTCCCCTTGTCATTGAACACTGTGACAGTGCTGTCACAGTGTTCAGTAATGAGGGGACTCCACACGGGGAATATTGACACGCACCACGGACCTACGGTGCACGCATGTCCCAGATTTTTCAGGTACGTACGTTTGCATGCCTGTAAAACACAGACATGTGAACACACCATAGGTAACCAATGTTTCTAATAGATGCGTGGTTATGTGCGCACGTATGTATGCACATAAACACACTCGTCTGAATACACCCTTAATCAATACAAGAATCGTACAAAACAAATGTACAAATTTTTATCTGATGATATTTTTCTAAAGAAAACAGTACAGTTCCTTAAATGGGAAACAGACCTCTCAAGTCAAATCTCCCTACAAGAATGGCAAACCATCCTAAAATAGGTAGTAAAATCTACAGCATGCGCATCCCACCATGAACAGTACTATATATTATTGGTCAGATGGTACTATACGCCATTAAAACTCTCATACATCTATAGCAGCGCATCCCATAAATGTCGGACAAACTGCGGACAAAGTGGGTCACTGCTCCATATTTTCGGAGTTGCCTCCTAATCTCCACCCTATGGAAAAAGGTGTTCTTCCATAAAAGAAATAGCTTCTATAATCTCATCTAACTGCACCTATGAAAAAATGCTGGCAGTCCAAAATGGAACATTCGATCCCTTTATATCCAAATGAAACATTTGGCTGACAAATCATCCCTCAATTAGTTAGCATAAAAAATTTCCCTTCACATACCACCCTTCCTATATTTCCATGCCCCCCTCCTTTCCCTAACAGATCCTTTTGCCATAAGATAAAAGCCTTCAAGTGGTACAAATAAGTTTCTATCTAGTACTCAAGTGACGCACTACATTACCCCTTTCCAATCCACTGTCTGACATCTGAAGACATTCTGATTAAAGCCTGTACAGCTCCGATGTTGGAAGAGTCCAGCAGGGTATTCTTACTGCAAATTACTGGCTGCTTTGTTGTCGGGGACCCCTCCAGCATATCCTATACTGAAGTACTGGCTTTAGCCAGCAGATGGCGCCATTGTATAATGGCAGAAAGAGAAACCCCCATAGGAAACCCTGAATCAAAAATTGGATTACAAAGGGTTAACCTGGCAAGTATTTTCTTTTGTAAGAAGGAACATTAGCTTCATTACTATCCAACAACACATTGCATGTTTAAAATATTTATGTCACAATACAGAAATTATATTCTAATGCAACAAATGTCAACTTTCTTTTACTCTCTGTTTATTATAAAACCCAATAAAGATTATTGAGAAGAAACAGCAGTCACTCAGTCTTTTACATTCACGTATACAGCGAATGTGAAAGACTGGACAATTCTCATTTGAACAAGCCAACAATGTATCTGCCTCTCTAAACAGGCTGCACGAGAGCGGACGAGCTGGCGGTGACGAACTGGCTCGTTCAAATGTTAATCGGTTCTTTAAAAAAGGACCCTTATCTTCTTTGCTGGACTTCTCTGACAGATGGGTGTGGACACAGCTGGATGGCTGATCCAGTGGGCAGTGATGAGCAGATGGAGCTGAAATTTTCTTCCCTATCTTTCCTCTCCAATTTGACTGCCATCTGCAGGTGAAAGCAGAATATCTCTCATGTAATGTTCACTGTTCACCAGCAGATGGCAAATAGCGTAACAGACTGTAAATATACATGAAATGGAGGAGGAGATTAGTGGTGAGGAGCCTGGGAAAGTGAGTGCACAACAATTTTTATTAAATTCTCCAGAACAATAAAAACTCATGTCTTGAAGAGCACATACAATCAAGAATAATTTGTGCGTCATTCAGCATGCTTGACAGACGGTCATTGTCCGTGATCCAACCCAATTTGATTTTAACCAATTCTAAAGATATGAGCCAGTTTTACAACTGTGTGTGCAGTGTCCGAGGAGCGGGCTCACAGTCGAGGAGATGGCAGGGTAGAGAAAGGCCTTGTCGCGGGGATCTACCATCTCCTCCCCTGGGGGAAGCTCAGGACACGACCACGTTACTGCTGGGGGAGATCACATGGGTTGTAACCAGGAGTTACGTTAAGTCCAATTGTCACTTGTGACGCCACCATTCCGTCCTCTGCGGCGGATCTCCCAGATGTAATAAAGTAGTCCACACACAGGGCACCTTTCTGAACAATAACCGGGGACGGTCGGTTTTGTCCGTTTACTGTAAATTCTTGAACTCAAATCCAAACAAACAGTGATGGTACACATACAACAAGCTAGAGTGGTGCAACAGGGAGGATTCTCGGGGTATTCAGCTAATCCACAGTCCAAGTTATCTGTATAATCCTGCTCCTGGCAACTCTCTCTCTCTACCGGTCAACAGTCACTCTCGTTTCTTCTTCTCGCTGTGAAGCGGCTTGTCATTCTCTCAGCGCTCAGTGGCAGCACTGAGGTCTCCTGGGTAGAACAGGCCTAGGCTGAGCGCAAAGAAGTCGCCCGGCTTCCTCCATATTTCTCCACACAGACCGATCTGTCCGGTGCCTGTGTGGCTCACTCACTTACTGACTAACTTAGGTTAGACTGACTGCCTTGCATTCTAGCAAACACATATACATAGCATGATCACATGACCACAAATGATACACACAAACCGTTACATTTTCCAGACCGGACTAGATATACCGGACCTTAACCCTTTCAGTCCTGCAACCATTTAATCCACATAAATCTGATGCATTCCACAAACAAGACAATGGCACGAGACAGACCTGTAACATTATGGAGGGGCCCTACTAACTCTGGGCCACTACATGTGCAATGGCCATGTTAGCAGTTTAAAAAATTAAGTACATTAATTTCCTAGCACTTTTGGGGGTACCTGGGATTGTCACATTCAATAGTGCCTGTGTCGGGTCTTTTAAGAGATTAATTCCTAGCTCACTGTGGTTATACAGGGCAATCCACTTCTTTGCCAGTAGGGGTTGCATTCCTGTTTGGTGTGTTTCACTTATCTATGGCTGGCATCCTTGATATCAGTTCATATGGGCAGACTATGTCATCTGCAGTCACCCCTCCCCTTATCTTGGGTTGAGGTGAGTGGCTGCACATGAGTCAGCAATGAACATTTAGCTCTCTCATATTGCAATTTGTCTGTCTGCATGCTATCAGGGAACATGGTGATTGGGCCTGCAAAATTAGGTGATGCATATTTGGCTTTTATTTCTGTGAGTTATGTAACTGATAAATGCAGATCCAAATTCTACATACCTTTGGGCATTGCCACCATTGTGGTGCTATTTTCAGAACATATGACACCCCCGCAGCTTTCCCCTTGCCTCTCCCTAATTGTCCTCTCTCATACCAACAACTCTGTGATTGTGTAATTCACATTTTAGTGTATTCCTCTGTAAATGTGCTCATCTGATAGCTGAAGTTGTAGCGTTGTACAAGTACTGATACATGCATACACCTTAAAACTTGAATGGAAGTTTACACGGTCACATTATTGTTGTACCCCACTTTACAGGGACATATACAACCCAATGGTAGTCTCTGCAATGTTATGGGGCTAATGTTAACAAAAAAATGGAGTAGTAATTGACACATTTTATTCCAATGAGATGGTACCATGATTGGTAAAATGCAAAGCCCATGACCAACTGTTTGGGGCCAACTTTAATCATTGCTTTGGGGCCCTTTCCCACAACTGTATCCTACAGAGCAGAATGATTACCGGGAAAAAAGGTTTCTTCGTTATAGCAAAAAAATGATGTATGCATAACAAACATAATACCAAGGGTATACTGAAGATATTTCTTGATCAAAGTGTAAGACGCAGAAGTGAAAACACCTCTATTCAAGGGCAACTCATTCAGTTTCACATCATTAAATCTGGCTAATGAATACATTTGACTGGTGTGACCTTGAACATCGACAGAGAAGACACAGTCTGCAGGATAATGAAGAATATTGTTTTGTCACACAGTTGCGTCTTATATAATCAGATGAATCTTGCAGAAGAGACAGAAAGATTATCCAGGAAATAAAAAGATGAAACAGATAGGTAATGGCTCTTATCTGGTCTGGTTGTGCTAATGATGAGTGCAACCACATAACATCACACTGGGGTTGGTAATATAAACCAAGTGGTAGAGCTGCAAGCCTTGTTCTGGTCCTACTGGCGAATGTCCTTCCCTTGGAATTCACAACAGGGTGATACCATGAGGCATACAGAACATGACCAGTGAATAGACGCTGCTTAGGAGACGTTAGCATTTATAACATTAGGCTTACTTCACAAAGAGCAAGCTTTATTCTCCAACATAGGCAACACGTTTTGGCTCTGTGTTGGGGTCTTCTTCAGGAATAAAATGCCTGTATGGTTCATGGTCTAATATAATAATAAAAAGGTAGCAAAAGCAGGAGACCAGTTGTGACATATGATTTTTTCCTACAACATATACTGTAAAATGTTAATGACGCTTATATTTATATCTATATGCTATAAATTCTTAAAGGGGCTGTCTCATGATTGAATTAAACATGTAAATATTACATTTTGTTAATTGGAACTTTTTTATCCTGTGTTTACATCATGCTGTTATACCACTGCTGTTCTTTTAACTCCTTTCTCAGAACCTCCACCCATGTGTTCCGTGATACTGAGAAGCCATTTCTAATGCACCTATTCTTATTGGATGGCCTGCAGGATAGCAGGAATCACCCTGTTGCTCGTGTACAAGAGACTAAAACTAACTGTTCTCAGGATAAGTGAGGGTGACCTATGCTTTATTTTCCATTTACTTATGTCCCATTGAAACAGAAGGTTGTTAGCGCTCGTGCAGAGCATTTAGATAGGCAGAGAACATTCTATGTACAGCGCTGAGCAGGGAGTGTTTATACGGAACGAGAAGCCCGCCATCTAGTGAGCTTTTTTTATGCTGACTGAAAGTCAGCGATAAGAAGTGAACGAATAGTAAACGATTTTTTTGCATTTACGCGGGACGATTATCGCTCATTTTCGTTCGTTTCAATGATAATTGTATAAATGGTCCTTTAGTCCTTTCTATTCACTATCTCAGTCCAAATACAAACAAAGTCTTTGCTTTGACATTGCATTAGTGTACACACATTGCATTCTTAAGGCTCTTTTACATGTCCAAATGGCCAAAAATGAGCGATAGTCGTTACATGTAAACATGTGCATCGTGCTCTTTTTGTTTGAACGATGAATCTTAGTTCACTTAAAATCCATCGTTCAGCCGCTGAAAGACTGTGGACATACATTCTATTTGAATGTATTTCACTCATCTTTCAAAAGATTGCAGGATGTTTTACCGGTGGCATATTTAAACTAGCGGAGAGGAGAACAATACAATTTACTGGCAGGCTGGAGGAGAATAATGGAATGTGTTCTGCACAGCTGGGTGTGTGTTTAAGCACATGCTGGGCTCTGCAAACAACATCTAGAGGTCCTTTTACATGCAAATGAATATGATAAAATGGTAATGGACTTTTAAACCATTAACACTTTATGCAAAGAGATCACTAAATCTTTCATTTGTTTGAAAGATTATCTTTGTGTGAAAAAGGGCCTTTATAAACACAACTGAATGGCACCAAGCGATAGAGAATGGGAAAACACTAAGCATAAAAATGGTCTGCTTCCTGCTGTGTACAAATCACTGTTCAGCAGTCATCTAATCATCACAGGCAAGATTATAATGACAGATATTACATCATACTGCAGGAGTGATCAAACCATCGCAAGTTCATGTCCCCTCTGGGGACAATAAAAAAATAAGTAAAACTCAGTTTTAAAATGTTTTATTGATATAAAAAAATAAAATAAAATAAAAAAAACACCATATTTAGAATAAAAAATCTAAACAAAAAATACCCAAACATATTTGGAATTATTGCATCCATGAAAGCTAGATCTATTAAGTAACGCATTATTTACCTCGTACAGCGAATGTCGTCAGAAAAAGAAGATAATGTCAGGATTGCGTTGTTTGGTCACTCCGTCTCCAAGAAAAATGTAACAAACGGCGATCAAAAAGTCATATGTGTTCCAATAGACACTACAGGATGTCCCATCAAAAATGAGCCCTCGCCCAACTATTTCGATTAAAAAAAAAAAGAAGTTATGGCTTTAGAAAATAATCTTATTTTTTCGAAAGATATTTTTTTAAAAGTAGTACAGCAAAAAAAAAAAACCAAAAAAAAAAAACCTATAAACTTTGCTCAACCAATCAATGGATAGCTGTCGCCCGTGTGATAAAGGCCTAAGGGAAATGACTACCATGATTTAATATGACCTGCCCACAGCACTCGGGATTTCACTATTTTGGGGGGTTATTTTATAAATGACCTATCAGTGTAACAATGTCATCTGGACACAAGATGGCAGGACTGTACTTCATCTACACCAGTTACTTTTCCAGATATTATAGATGCCTCACAGTATTAAGGGTCTTTTCTCCTTAGGGAGAGCAACTATATACTATAAATAAGTGAGGAGACTCAAATGGCCACGCACGCTCCTCATACCCAGAGGAGCGTGCGTGGCCATTTGAGTCTCCTCACTTATTTATAGTATATAGTTGCTCTCCCTAAGGAGAAAAGAGCGTTTCTGACCCCTGTCCCTGGCCTCTCACTAGCAAAAGCCAGACTCCTACTGTACACTGATGATGGGCAATAACCCGGAAACAGCTGTATGTACATGGGGTCTGGCTTTGCTTTTGATTCCCAGTCATTGTAGCAAGACTTGTATAAAAAGTCCCACTTTGACTCGAAGGAATGCTGCCTTTCAGTAGGTGGCACTGTGGAGGATTTATTCCATCTCCCTTATTCACAGTATTAAGATACTCTCAGGACTTACAGTAGGGCCAAATTATGTACAACTAAACAGTTAAATCACTAATAATATAAAGCATGTATCAAAACTAGTAGGTAACAAAAATACAATAAGAACTCATCGCTAATTAACAGGAACGGAATAGTGATGGTAATCAGATGATGGTAGTCAGAAAATGGAGTGATGAGAAATAGATGATAACAAACTGACAATAGATGAGCCTAACTCTAACCCCTAAATTGTCCCCTTATCTATCCCTGGCATTGATCCTAACACCAGACACTACTGTTCCTAGTTAAACATTCAAGAAAACTGGACCTAAATGTACATCGCAAAGCTATAAGCAGCAACTCACTGAAGAGGCAGGAATAGTTAAAGAGAGGTTAACTAATCAGGATCCCCTTTGAAAATGAGTCTGAGCTGCGGCAGTGTGATCAGCTTACCTTCTCTAATGGATTAGCTGGAGGATAGTTGGGTACTATTGTATCTTGTCACCACTGGAAGTAGGGGTGGAGACAAGATTTAGGCTGCTTGACAGGCTGGTGACACCCCCAGGCTGATGCAGTTGCTCACTGTCCCTGAACCTGCCCTGGTATTTGTGTGTCTGTGCCGGCGCTGCTATCCTATCGGCGATGTGCTGCAGTTCTCCGTCTCCTCGGCGTGGAAGTGAGTGATTGCCTCCCATCTACAGACCTTGAGACAGGAGATCCCCTGCTGTTCTGCTTGCTCCTGACCGCAGTGTCAGTGTAGCCGCTACCCCTGCCCTCAGCGCTCCCTGTGCTACCGTCCCCGCTGTCACTGTGGCTGCCACTGCCACACGCCCTGTCTCACTGTCGGCTGTACCATGGAGGGACAGACCGCGGAGGGCTTGAGGATGACAGCGGTGAGCAGAGGTGCGAGCACAGCAACGGAGCGGGGAGGAGAGTGGCAGGGCTGCCAGCCTACAGCGTTGTTGATGGCTACACTGCTGCCTTGCCTCCTCTTCCTTCAGCAGCTAGCACTGCCAGAGGCAGATGCGGAGTGGAGTAGCCCTCAGCGGCCGCATCATGGCTACAGCATGGGGGAGAACAGTGTGGCCGGCGGCGTCTGGGTCATCTCAGCACTACAGTATGGGGGAGGACAGTGTTGGCAGCAGCGGCGAGGTGTATCTTCCACGCCCGAACAAGTATCTTTCCGTCCGGCCAATCGGGAGCCAGGGGCGTTCCTCCATGTAAGGGCCGTCAAACCCCTAGCTTCTGGTGGTGACAAGATACAATAATACTGGATATTTGGATAGCCACTTTCTTAACAACAAACTAGAAAACAGGAAAAAATGAAACATCTGGAGAATTCCTGCTGATTGTAACAATTAGGCTAGGGTCACACAGGGCGGATTTGCTGCGGTTTTGCCGCAGCAGATCCGCCCGCGGCAAAACCGCCCGCGGCCGTTAATCCCGGGATTAGCCAGCCATGTGGATGAGATTTCTCAGAAATATCGTCCACACGGGACGGCTAATCCGCTGCGGTAAATCCGGTTGAAACCGCGGCTGCGGCGGCCGCAGCCGCGGTTTCAAAAGAAGCAGCATGTCCATTCTTCGCTGCGGCCGCGCTCTCCTCTATGGGAGCGCCGGCCTCAGCGCGGCCGGGCTGCTTCAAAGCCGCCGCGGCTTAAACCGCGGCGGTTCTCCCAGCGGAAATCTCGCGGTTTTTGCAGCGGCCAAACCGCGAGATTTCCGACGAAAATCCGCCCTGTGTGACCCTAGCCTTAGTATTTATTAATCAGATTTTCTTTATGTACAGTGTTAACAGTTAAATTTACAATACAAATAATAGTGACATGCCCTTGTTCTACAGTTCTGTAAAGCAGGAAGGTAAACTTTCAGAATCATTTCCACAAATGGGCCCAAGGTACTTTAGCCTGACACTGCACTTATGCCAAGCAAATTGTGTATGGCAGTGCATTCTGTTATTTGTTGCTTAGGCATTTCATCACTTTATCCCACACCTGACTCAAAACACTATGGATATTGCAAGATATAATTGGATAACTTGACATACTAGAATAAAGTTTTTTTTGTTTTTAACTTTTTCACTAAGTGGCCTGGACTTATCCTCTTCCTATCTTTCTGCTGCTACCTACTGCTGACATGGTGTGTTAACTCCATATACCCGCTTCATGGAAGAGATGCTGGGATTGTGGTTGTCTGTCTTGTTTCATACTTGTTTAGTTAGTAGTAGTAGAAGTATTAATAGTAGAAGGAGTAGAAGTAATAATAGTAGTTCTAGAAGTTTAGTCCTAATGAGCACTGCAACTGGTTTAGTTGAATGTCATTTGCAGCATGTGTGGCTATGGCTGTTTAGTGTGTATTACTATATCTTCAATTTTGGCATAGTAAAACACCAGCAGGGCCTAAGAACGTCCATTATAGCCATATTATGTAGTGGCCCAGTACATCATCTTGGTCTCCTCCATAAATGTCACACGTTTGTCCTATGTTGATGCACTGTGCAAATCTGTCTTGTTATTTTCAGTCTGTATGTTGCACAGCTGCAGCGCTAGAAGGGTTAATGTCTGTAAAATCAGAGCTTGCATGTAAATGTATCAAGTCTGTCAAATCATGTGGTATGAGAGAAGGTATAAATGGGTGTGCTAAGAGCAGGAAAAGGGTCTTCAACCTGTGTTCCATCTAACACAGAGCCACATGAAGGCACCTTCAGCCTTCCTGTGATGAAGATGGAGGATGAGGAGAGATTTCCCATGCTGCTTGTGTTCTGGATATAGTGGAGTGAGCTGCCAAGAATGAGAAAGCATTTGTAAGTAATTACTTTTTCTCAAGGCCAGTGCAGAAGTACTACCTAATCGTCTAAGTTTTCCTACGCAGCCGCTCTGAGCCTGGATCACCGCGTAGAGGTGCACCCTTTAATTGTCATACCCACGCATTTTCACGTCGGGGTGGAGGTTAACAAGCTTTGTTCACTCATGTGCGTCTTTGAGCCTATAAGAGCCGTGTGAAGGTACTACATTCAGAAGTCATTTGCCTGCACTGTAAAGTCTTTAATAGAACTGCCTTGTATTACTTGTTTAAAGTTTTCAAGTAAAGTTTTCTGGGCTCTAACCATTCCTAGAGACCCATGGTACTAAAAAAACTGTCTGAGACTGAATTTATTCTCCGCCAAGTGTCATATCGGTGTGTGAAGGAACGGTGGCATCACCCATGGCAACTATAACCAGTTCTCCTGTTTAGTGGGCATCTCCCTATCCTACGGGTGTCCCTGGTGGCCTGCAGTGATATTCTGGCCTTGGCTGCGTGTCCAACCAGGAAGAAGTCTGGTAAGTGCGGCCGTGACAAGCCAACATTTTACCCTCCCAGCTCCCCACGTATGTTAGGTGTCCAGGGTCTCTCTATGGGACGCTGCAGAACCCCAAATTCTGGCGTCACATGGAACAGGATCAATACCTCTGTGCCACTCAGGTCTAATGGACTGTATATGTTGGTGTTACATTTTTTTTTGCGTGTGGGGCTATTCAAGATGGCGCACAATTCACAGTGCTCCTTTCCAGCTTGCTCACTCCCGCCAAGAAATTCCTGCAAAAGCTTTTGGCGCCAAAAGGTCTACACTCTGGCCAGAAGCAAAGTAGGGTGGAGAACCCCTTCCTAAATGGACTTGTAGATATATTAAATGGACTTGTAGAAACCCAAAAGGGAAGGAGTCATCTGCCATTGCAGACCTCTGGGCTCAGAACACTTTTTACAGACCGGCAGTTAGGATGCATTCTCGAGCTGTCCCAAGTGGCCAAACGTTGCAAGGAGCAGCGGCTGGCTACCCGCCACCCAGATTCTGATTTCTCTGGGGTGATCCTGGGGGACTTCAGGAATTGAAGGACAAGGACACTCCGGCTAAGCCAGAGGCCCCGTCAGAAAAGAAGTGGTGACTAAAGCTAAGAAAACTGCAGCCTGCTAGGCCTAGGCGGACTGGCAACGTGGTGGGTTTTGCCAATTCCTGGACAGCAGTCCCACCCGAGGACACTATGCAGCCCAGGCAAGCGCCGCGACTGGGGCCAGGTGGAAGAGAGGAACTACCGCTTCCCTGGATTGTGGTGCACAGGGATAATAGGTTTATTTTAATGCTATGGAGGGAGTTGCGCCCTCCCTTTACCAAGCCAGCTATGTTGAAGGAACTTTCCCCTGCCACGCCGCCAAGGACAGTAACCCGGTGCATGAGGGACTCGGATAGCCCCTCTCCTGTGGTATCCTTGGGAATCAGCTCCTGGGAAAGTATGCCGTCTCCCACAGGCTGGTCCACAAACTCTGAAAGTGATGAGATTTACGTCTCACAAATAATTCGGAGACCAAGGACTCAGTTCTTTTTCTAAAAACTGTTCTGAAAAGACTCTATATACCAGAGACATTCAACTGTTTACCCCCGTTAAGCCCCTAAAGAAAAAAGACTGTAAAGTTTATTCCCCCTGCATAATAAAATGTATTATGTTCAGTAACATTATAATGTTCAAGTGATGTGCAGGAGGAGGAGTAAAGGAGTGTTTAAAGTTTAAATTTCATTTGCTCATGCTCTCAAATCAAATTATTTAGAGCCATTTATTACTGCATGCATGTATGCCTAGTTTGAATCATTAATTTAAATATGCTAATAAATTTTAATTTACAAAATGCTAATTTAGCCGGGGGGGGGGGGGGGGGGGCGTGGACATGGGGTCACATTGTGGGATACAAAAAAAACAAACAAACCTTCAACATATTTTGACAACCTAACCAACCATGGACCAAGTTGACACCATTATTTCTTTTTTAATTGTGTCTCTCCTCCTCCATATAATTCTGAACAAAAACCATGTTCTCCGTGCTGGATACGAATAAGCACTGCGGCGCATGTTGACCCTCAGCGCACCCCCATGTCAGTTACACTCCACCAATTGGGGGGTCTTCAGTCAGACCTCGTCATGTACAATGCAGTCGTTCTGAAAGACTCATGTATTGCTCTTTTTACTCTGTGCGGTAGGATATCAATAAAACTTTCCCATATCTCGAAAAATCCCTCTACCTGCGTCTCCTTTTGGAAAGAGGCTTCCACCCAGTCCATACGCATAATAAAGGAGAGCTCCTCCAATAAGAGTTTGAAGAGGAGAGGGGGGGGAGGGGGGGGGGCTCACGTCAATCCATGTCTAAGATCGTTTCCTGCCATGGCTACCATTAACAAAAGCTTACGGCTTGCTGGGGTACATCTTTGTTTATCTGGGTTTATATACCCGAAGATTGCCCAGACCAGGTCCAGTGGGGCTGCAGAAGTCAGGTTAGTTATGGTGAAGCGGTATACTCTGTTCCAGAAACCCCGGACCACCACGCAGTCCCACAGACAGTGACGGAGGCCTGCCCCCAGTTCCCTGCATCTGAAGCATCTGTCATCATTATATAATCCAATCTTGTAGCCACACTGGGGGGTGATATACGCTCTGTGATATAGTTGCAGAGTCATCTCTATATATCTACTCGATAGGAGGGAGACTATACTATACCGCAAAGCTTTTAAGAGCAGCGGTACTATTAGTTCAGGTATGTCTATGGACCACTTAGAAAGCGCTGTTTTTGAAATATCATGGTCTATCAGGATATTTAGAAATTGGTAGGTTCTGGTTATGTGGCGTCTCGCTCCAGGGGGATGCCTCAGTTGCAACTGGTTCAGTCCCAGCCACTGATTTACAGGTATTTTGAGCAATACTCTGCCTATATAGCTTTTGGCCTGTAGGTATGGGGAGAAGGTGAAGTGAATTTGTGGGTATTTAGCCTGCAGATCTCCCAGTGACAGCATTTTATGTGTGTTTTGGTGTAATAAAGATTCGATATTGACTATTCCCCGTCATGCCAGTGACGGAATTCGCCATGTGAGAAATTGGCCTGGAAATACGGATTATTTAGTAATGTTGGATAAGGTGAGAAATTCGGGTGTAGTGAGGTTATTTTGCGGATTTCTGCCATGCTTTCCACATTGACATTACAATGGGGTTTTCTCTGTGCTCATCTGGGATCATTTGGAATGTTAAATGTAGGATGTTGGGGAGGGCTATTTGGGGCACAAGTTTCTGTTCTGCCTGAATTTCTGCGAAGAGCGATGTCTGTTGCACCCAATCTATTATTATTCTGGTTAGTGCCGCTATATTGTATGTTCTTATATTAGGAAGATTCAGCCCTCCATTAGACCGCGGTTGTCTAAGGATATTAAAGGGGATCCTACACCTGCCTCCCCTCCAGATGAATGTTCTCATGAGGTAGTTTATTCTTTTTTTGTCTACAGGGGTGAGGTACACTGGGAGGGTGTGGAATATGTATAGAAGACAAGGAAATTCGACCATCTTAAACAGATGGCATCTGCCTACATATGAGAGTGGGAGTCTTCTCCACTTCAATAGAGTCTGCTCTAGGGCTCTTATATATGGTTTGATATTCACATTGTATATTTCACGTGGGTTTTTCGGTATACGAATCCCCAAATAGGTGATGAAGCGTGTTCACCATTGAAAAGGGTATTGATGGGTCCAGCATGGCCTTTGCGAACCTTTTGTTAATAAAGCCTCAGTTTTTCCTAAGTTGAGAGTATATCCTGAGAGTGGGCCTAGATTTTGGAGGTCTTGGAGAATTTCCGGGAGCGTATGGGCTGGGTCCTTGATGCATAGGAGCACATCATCCGCAAAAGCAGTTATAGATATATTAGGATGGTGTGGGCGGGACGATATATCAGGGGGAAATGGTTGAAAATGGTACAGTAAGGGATCCAGAGAGAGGTTAAAGAGAAGGGGCGAGAGAGGGCAGCCCTGTCTAGTGCCCCTGAACATATCTATCAGTTGTACATTGTGTCCATTTATCGTCAGGGTGGTCGAGGTATTATTGTGTATATAATCAATAAAATTACAGAAGTTTGAGCCACAGTGTCTTTTTTGTAGGGATAGCTGTAGGAAGGGCCAGGACACTTTGTCAAATGCTTTTTCCGCATCCAGGCTCAGCAATAGTGTTTGCAGGGCTTGTGGGTGTTTGGCCTCGATCGTTGCGGCTATCGCCACTCTGACGTTTCTGGTAGAATGTCTATTATTCGTAAATCCTCTCTGGGAGGGGTGGAGAAGTTGTGGACATAGGGTTTGTAGTCAGTTAGCTATTAGTTTTGTCAGGAACTTATAGTCACTGTTTAATAGGGAGATTGGATGGTATGATTGTGATTGAGTTGGATTTTTATTTGGCTTTAGTATCAGGATCGTTCTTGAATCTAGTAGTATGTCTACTTGTATGTTCTGAGCATAAATCTCATCATATAACCTGGTTAGGACTATGTCCAGCTGCAGCAGTTTATAATATTCATTACCATAGCCATCCAGGCCAGGGGTTTTGTTGTTTGGGGATGCCATGATCCCTTCTCTCACCTGTGTTTCGGAAAATGGTTCCTCTAGAAGAGCTGTTTGTACATCTGTGAGTTTAGGCACTGTAAGGGAGTCTTGCCACTCCTGCATTTTGGCCATGTCCATGGGGGGCGCTCTATATAGGTCTTCAAAGTAGTCTAGTAAGATATTTTCCAGTTTCTCCTGGTTTGAGGTTGTGGTATTTGTTATTGGATCAGTGAGGGACAAGATAGGTTTGTTTTTAGTCTGTGCTTTTGTTAAGTGGGCCGATAAGTGACCCAGTCTGTTAGCCTGCCGGTAATATTTATTTTGATCCATTTTTGTGAGCCATAGGGCCTGACTTTGGACATAAGACTCTAAAATGTTTCTTGTGTGGTTATATATGTCCTTATTCTGGATGGGAGTTGAGCGTAGGCTTTTTGTGCTGTAAACAAATTGTTGTCTGATTTGCTTTCGTTTGTTTGAGGTGTAATTTATTATATGGCCCCCCATGACCGCCTTTGAAGCTGCCCAGAAGAGGCTTGTGTTTATGACATGTTCAATGTTATCATCAAGATAATTTGCCCAATGTATTTTCAAATAATTGCCGAAATCCTCTGAGTGGTAGAGATATGCTGGGAAGCACCACATTCTAGTTTTCCTCTGTGTTTCTTTACCTTGGAAGGACAAGGTGATTGGTGCATGGTCTGACACCTCAATTGGGAGAATGGAGGGGTCTGTGAGTTTTTCAAAAAATAACTCAGAAGAAAACAATCTATTCTGGAAAAACTCTGATGGGCTGCTGAGTATATTCCCTAGAGTCCGTATATGTAACTTGCCAAGGATCACAGAGAGTATGCGTCTCCATAAGATGAAGCACATCCCTGGAAGTCTGTGTGAGACTCGTATTCATGTATTCATAACAGCGGTTTTGAACACATGGTACAGACTTTGACAGCGCTTTTTAATGCACCCCATCATTATGTTGGGTGAGGAGGTGTGTTTAAAAAACTTGAAAAATCAAAAATAGAACAGACAGCTCTCGAAAATCGCAGCATTAGAAACACTGCGTTCGAGCACAGGTATGAGTAACCCCATTAAAATCAATAATAGCGTTGTACCGCGGTTAGCACAGTGCTCAAGGTACCGTGCTAATAGTGGTAAAAAGTGGTGTGTGTATGAGAGTGGCCTATGGGGCTACAAGCAAATTTTCATGTAGTGCAGTAAATGAGTCATGCTTGCAAAGATTACGTCAAGGGGCTAGATCAGTGATGGCGAACGTTTTAGAGACCAAGTGCCCAAACTGCAACTCAAAACCCACTTATTTATTGTAAAGTGCCAACATGTCAGGGGGCGGGGCTTATCACGACGTATGATTTTTACCTCCGTCGTTCTTAAAAGGACACGGCTGTTTCAAAATAGACTGGGTGCAGATTTTGACTTCTTTTGAATGCGGAAATGCTGTGGAATTTGCTACGGAAATTTCCACTGAGGACATTCTGCAGCATTTCCACCTCATGTAAACATATCCCAGCAGTGATACTGACCCCCCCCCCCCTCCCGCAGAGCGGCCTCAGCAGTACGGGTGACAACCCCAGAGCAGCCCCCGCGCTTATATTGACCCCCCCAAAGCGGCTTTCCTGGTTATGGTGACTCTGCACAGCAGCCCCAGCAGTAATAGTGACACCGCATCGTGGCCCCCCAGTGGTAATAGTGACATCCCACAGCAGCCCCCAGTAGTAATAGTGACATCCCACAGCAGCCCCCAGTAGTAATAGTGACATCCCACAGCAGCCCCCAGTAGTAATAGTGACATCCCACAGCAGCCCCCAGTAGTAATAGTGACATCCCACAACAGCCCCAGCGGTAATAGTGACACCCCACAGTGGTCCCCAGTAGTAGTAGTGACACTTCACAGTATCCCCAGTAGTAATAGTGACATCCCACAGTGGCCCCTGTAGTAATAGCGCCCCCACCACCCTCTGAGACCCAAATCCCCCCCCCCCCCCCCCACACACACACACATACACACGCACCCCTCTTCTGCTTGGCGCTGTTGCTGTCACTTATCCCAGAAGCACACTGTGACGTGCTGCCGGACACCACCTCCCTTCCCTGCTCTCGCAGAACCAAGTAGGAGATGTCAGAGGAGGGTGGAGGAGGATCCCGGCTGCACACTAACATCAGTGTGCGCCAGGATCAGCGCCTCTAGCAGTGCTGCTGAGTGCATACCAGCAGGGGAGCTGCGGCACCCCTGCCGGTATTTACTAATGTGGTGAGCGGCCGACGGCGGCGAGTGCCAGCTGGGAAGGCTCTGAGTGCCGCTTCTGGCATGCGTGCCATAGGCTCACCACCACTGGGCTAGATCATGTATGTAAATTTGTTTTACAGCTGTATGCAGCACGGTTTAGGTATGGGTACGAGGTAGGGGGCCCACGCTGAACTTTTGCACCTGGGCCCCTGAGCCTTTAGGTATGCCCCTATTTATATATGTATAGCATCCTATACGTATACTTCCTTGTAGTCTGTAAGCTCTGCGCATTGGTTTATTATTGGATGTTATGACCTATTTTTTGTAGGTTTCCCCCAATTTGAAAAGCATTGCGAAATTTGTTGACGCTATATAAATAAAGATTATTATTATATTAAACTAGTCCACTTCTTGTTTTCTTAGTTGTTTAAAATGACTTCATGCAGCAAGGACCATGAAGATTCTTTGTCACCTTTAGTCCTTCTTATTCTGAATTCCAATTACAACACAAGTTCTTTATTTGTGACTCCTAACTAGTTCTTCAATGCATTTTGATTCATGTAGTTGTTTCAGTCAGTTTAGAAATCCCTGATTGGGATCAATCATAGACTTGCATGGAAAAAGGAAGACAAAACTGACATCTTCAAACTGAAGCCATAAATGTTCCATAAAGCAATCCTGCCTCTCCTGTGTTAGATTATCCCTCTGCTGCCAGTGGCCAGGACTGAAGTAATCTCACATGTGCCAGTGTAACATCATAGCTCTGCAGAACAACATTTAACTCTTGTAATTCCGATTTCTAGTTACAAAACATCACAGCCCAATTACAAATCAAACCACATATGCTGCTGCTCACATCGATACATGGATTCCTTCTTCTCATTTTGCCTTTCTTTGTTTGTGAATTCCTTTCTATGCTTCCTCAAGGACATCTTGAAGGTCACTGCGTAATTACAGGTGTCATGTGATCCTTCCCCTACAAGGCTGCACCCTGACCCATCGTAATAAACACTGAACTCTCTATGTAAAACTCTCTTTGCATGGCAGCTGAGGGTCTTCACGTTATTTTGAGTGTCATTTATTATTAATTCTACTATTCATGTTTAAGGATGTATGTAAAATGTATGAGAAGCAAATAACATTTTCATACTTGCCGACTCTTGAGAAGGATTAAAGGGGTTGTCCCGAGGCAGCAAGTGGGTCTATACACTTCTGTATGGCCATAATAATGCACTTTGTAATATACATTGTGCATTAATTATGAGCCATACAGAAGTTATAAAAAGTTTTTTACTTACCTGCTCCGTTGCTAGCGTCCTCGTCTCCATGGTGCCGACTAATTTTTGGCCTCCGATGGCCAAATTAGCCGCGCTTGCGCAGTCCGGGTCTTCAGCAGTCTTCTATGGAGCCGCTCGTGCCAGAGAGCGGCTCCGTGTAGCTCCGCCCCGTCACGTGCCGATTCCAGCCAATCAGGAGGCTGGAATCGGCAGTGGACCGCACAGAAGAGCTGCGGTCCACGAAGACAGAGGATCCCGGCGGCCATCTTCAGCGGTAAGTATTGAAGTCACCGGAGCGCGGGGATTAAGGTAAGCGCTCCGGTAAACTTCCTTTACCTCCCTGCATCGGGGTTGTCTCGCGCCGAACGGGGGGGGGGTTGAAAAAAAAAAAAACCCGTTTCGGCGCGGGACAACCCCTTTAATGTTCAACAGAAATTCTCCAAAGACAAAAACAAAAAAGTGGCACAAAAAACATTTGAGCTTTATGCTAAGCCCATTTATATAGGAAAGGTTCCCAGGCTGCAGCACTTGATTCACAAATAGTAAATGTAATCCTGTTCAGCATTCACAAAAATTAATACAACCCACTTGCCAGACCTGCTAAACATATACAGACCGCAAAAATAAATACGGACCTCAGACCAGACTCCCCATAAACAAAACCCAGACTAGACCCTTCCACAATACAGACCCCAGATAAAACTCCTCCTTAATACAGACCCCCTTTATATAACTCCCTAGAACAGCCCTTTGGTTGCCTGCACACGGCCGAGTTGGATTCCGCATGCAAGATCCAGCAGCGGAATCCAACCCTGTGCCCTGCCGGCAATCCCGCGTACCTGTCCGCAGTCTTCATAATCTGTGCTGTGGATGGGTATTATTGCAGTATGTCTCCACCAAAAGTATGGGTGGGCTGGTCTTAGCTAGAAGTAACACCCAGGTTACACCCCAAGCTCCCGATTGGCTCTCGCAGCTTGTGGAGATGATGCACTAATACCCAGAGGGGTACACATAACAACTGTATGCACCACTCCTCCCGCCCGTTACAATGTGCCAGTGCATGGACCGCCAGTTCTTGGGCTCAGCCTGTACCTTGCACGGCGGTGGAGGTGATGGGCAGAAGCAGTACAACGGCGATGGCGGCTACAGCTCACACATCGGTGTTGGGGTGCGCGGCTCTACACGCAGGGAAATGTCTGCTCGGGCGGCAGAGCGCGGTGGTGTGCTGCTCTGCAGTCTGCTTCTGCCGGCATGGGAAGGACTGCTGGTACTTGTAGTCCTCCCATAATGCTCAGTCCTCCAGTATTAGTGTAGTATTGTCTCCACCGGCTGCTCTGCTCGCCACTCGGAAGCTCGGGTTGGAAGCTCCGAGGTGGGCGTGGCTGTAACCTCTACAAAGGTGTGTGTGTGCAGGAGCCAATTGGGAGCTTTGGGTGTTACCTTTAGCTAAGCCCGGCCAACCCATATACTTCCAGTGGAGACATACTGCACTAATACCCTGCAGATGTCCTGGCCGGCGCGAGAGGACTAGATGCCTTTCTAGAGAGCTATGACGTTACAGTATATAGACATTAAATTACCAGCAGGGTTGATGATCCAGGTCTTGGAATCAGGTAGGAAATTTCAAAAAAAGGTAGAGCGAGGAGTGAAATCTCCTCCAGCTGCCCTGCTGCGAGCCAATGATACTCGCTCCTGTGCAACAGCATGGGAGCGAGTACATACGGGGACGAGTGTCGGGCATCGTTTGCCTGACAGTCGTCCCGTGTAAATGGGGCTTTAGACTACTGGTCCTGGGTGAAACCACATTCTCTGCATCCCCTATAGTTACACTCCTGCCCTAAACTACAAATGCATATACTTTGTGAAAGTAGGCACCCGGCACATTGCCAAAATGCCACTCATTACTTTATACCAGTGATGGTGAACCTTATAGAGACCGAGTGCCCAAACTGTAACCCAAAACCCACTTATTTACCGCAAAGTGCCAACATGTCAGGGGGCGGGGCTTATCACAATGTATGACTTCTACCTCTGTCGTTCTTAAAAGGACAAGGCTGTTTCAAAATAGACCGGGTGCACACATTTAGCAGTAATAGTGACATCCCACAGTGGCCCAAGTAGTAATAGTGACATCCCTCAGCGCCCCCAGTAGTAATAGTGACATCCCTCAGCGCCCCCAGTAGTAATAGTGACATCCCTCAGCGCCCCCAGTAGTAATAGTGACATCCCTCAGCGCCCCCAGTAGTAATAGTGACATCCCACAGCGGCCCCCAGTAGTAATAGTGACATCCCACAGCGGCCCCCAGTAGTAATAGTGACATCCCACAGCGGCCCCCAGTAGTAATAATGACATCCCACAGCGGCCCCCAGTAGTAATAATGACATCCCACACTGGCCCCCAGTAGTAATAATGACATCCCACACTGGCCCCCAGTAGTAATAATGACATCCCACACTGGCCCCCAGTAGTAATAGTGGCACCCCACAGTGGCCCAGCAGTAATAGCACCCCCCCCCCCCCTGCCCTCCCGAGACCCATATACTTTACCCCCTCCTCTACCAAGTAGGAGACATCAGGGGAGGGGGGAGGAGGATCCCGGCTGCACACTGACGTCACAGTGTGCACCGGGATCAGCGCTTTTGAGTGAATGCCGTCCTCTGCCAGTATTCACTAATGTGGTGAGCGTCCGATGGCGGCGTGTGCCAGCAGGGAGGGCTCTGTGTGCCGCCTCTGGCACGCGTGCCATAGGTTCGCCACCACTGCTTTATACACACAGGCTTCTTCATGCAAATTTGCATCATAGTATTTTTATTCATAAAAAATGCATACAAATTGAAATCAGTGGCTAAAAATGTGAGCCAAGCAGAAAGGTAAATTCACCACACCTACAGTACTAAAAACTAAAGCTCAAGATGTGTAGAGAGTTCATATATACGACTTGAAGAGTAAATGTACCCCTAAACCTTAAATATTTCCTAAAAGCTGACATCTTGACGATTGCAGTTTATTAGCAGGTTTTGACAATGCATTTGCACGTAAAACGTACAGACAAGCAGAGGCATACACTCAAACGCAATGTAAAATTATGGCCGCCTGCAGACGGGCGGGTCGGATCCGGCGGCGAGCATTCTCGACCCGACCCAAGCGCCTGCAGAGAGCGGCGCGTACTTACCCGTGCCCGCGGCTCCGGCTGTTTGATGTGCCGGCTGCCGCGCATGCGCAGACCGGCGGTGGGTGAGTGACGTTTCATGTTGAAAATATAGAGTATACTGCACAATGCAAACAGCTACTAGGCTACCAAAATCTACATTATTTGTAAGGGCACATTATGCCATGTAGAAAAACACAATTTAATCAATTATACACACAACGATCTTCATTCAATTTTGCATCAAACAGTGATTATAAGTGAAAATTGAACAAAGTTTTACCCTTTCCAATCCACTGTCCGACATCTTTAGACATTCTGATTGAAGGCTGTACAGCTCCGATGTTGGAAGACGTCCGGCAGGGTAATCTTACTGTATATTACTGGCTGCTCTGTTGTCGGGGCCTCTCCAGCATGTCCCATACCGCAGTACTAGCTCTAGTCAGCCAATGGTGTCATTGTATAGTGGCAGAAAGAGAACATCTCCTAGGAAAATCTGAATCCAAAATTGGACTGCAGAGGGTTACATTTGTGACTCAGGCCTTATTCACACAGGCTACAAAATCGCACGACTTTGTAGCGCTAAAAAAACCCGCATGTATGTAAAGCCTGTAATTATTGTATCTTGATGCCACCAGGAAGTCCTGGTGGAGCCAAGATTGACAGGGGGTGACGCCCCCTGTACCTGATTGGATGGACAGCAGGCTGGGTTGTAGGTCCTGGAAGGCCACTAAAAGTAGCTGAAAAGCACATTGAGCATCCCCCGCAGCAGCAGGTCCAAGGGTCTTCTTCGCTAGGGACCCAAAAGCTGGAACCCCCGAGTATGAAGCGCCTACTCCTGGGCCGCTGCCCCACAAGATTTCCCCCCTTCCCTCTCTCAGGCAATGTGACTTTCAGCCTGGTGCAGGGAGCCCACAGGCCCAGCGGCAGTCCCACTGGGAGCCAGCAGCCGCACATTGCGGGACCACACGGCGGAGTCGGCAAACAAGCGGCCACCGCTCCAGTCCCACACCTTTAACATTGGCACTGCTGCAGGCAGGCCACATGACCGGAGGGACAGACTCTGAGAGCCGCCGGCCGCACACTCCTGGAGCAAACTTTGTAATTGCCGATGCTGCAGGGAGGTGACAGGGCCGCCACCACAGACACTCTCTGCCGCCGGCCGGAGCGTCCAGGACCACAGCACCGATGACAGTGCTGCACACAAGGGACCTAACGTCGTCGGGGGACTGCCAGATGCACTGCGGCTCCCGGAGGGACGAAAGGCTACAGCAGCAGAACAGTGACATGAAGCCAGGTAACAGGGGTAACAGCCATTCCTGCAGGTTGGAGGACCTTTACCTATTCGGCCAATAGGGAGCTAGGGGTGTGACAGGGGCATTTTCCCTGTCAAACCCCTAGCTTCCGGTGGCATCAAGGTACAATAATACAGTGAAGCCCATGGGTTCCAATGGGTTCTTTCAGGCTACAAAACATCTCTTATGTGAATGAACCCATTGGAGACCATGGGCTTCACATACATGCAATTTTTTTTAGTACTACAAAATCGCGTGTGAATAATGCTTAAGGCCTCCTTCACACGGGCAACATGGCATCGCCACGAGAAAATTGCAGTATTATTGCATCGCCAGTCCGTGCGACATAACTGCATTTTCCATAGGCAATATCACAATTTTGTAGAGCTACAAAGTCACGCGACACTTACTGGGGAGCTCATGCTCCCCCCTGCCCTGCTCCCCCCTGCCCAGCTCACCCCTGATTCAAGCAGGTCCCATATGCAAACATAAAATACTCTGCAAAAAACTGTTAGATGTGAGGAGTTCATACATACCACCCATGTCTACATTCACGTTTGTGTGTGTTAAAAGGGTTGTCCACTTGTAAACCATAGATGGGTTATCCTCACGATAGGTCATCAATAGTAGGTCACTGGCGGGTCTGTTGCAAGGGGCCCCTAACATTTGGCTGTTCTCTGGGCTGGTGTGCACATGCACTGAGCTGATTTATGCAGGTAGCAGACAGCTCTATTCCCACTGCAGTGGCCAGACTTGGTATTACACCAATTCTTTTTGGTGGAAACATATCACCTGTGGTGGGAACGGAGCTGTCTGCTTTCTGTGGAAATCAGCTGAGTGTATGAGTGCACTGACCCAGAGAACAGCTGAATAGCGGGGGTCCTGGATGACTGATCCTTGCCAATCTACTTGTGATGGGATATTCTGAAGATAGTTCATCAATAGTTTTACAACTAGACAAACCCGTTAAAGAAAAGTCAAAATCTCAGAAATGCATCCACCATATATAAACTACTATAGTCAGGGGCGTACTGTATATAGAACTCAGGCGTCCTATAAAAACTTGGTCCCCTACCGGTCAGAATTAGACATTATTGGTCAAAAGTTTTAGAACACCTCAATTTTTCCAGTTATTTTTGAATAACCTCTCAACAGTAAAGTATACAATGGGAGTTGTGCCCCTTTTAATTATATTACTCCCATCTCAAGAATTAGGCATAGTGTTCCACGGAGGTGGATAAGTGTAAACAGCAAGAGAGGTTATATTGACCTTATGAGAGAGGCACTTTTATGGCATTAGTACCCTCTGTATATAGAAATCAACGGCTCTGACAAAGCAAAAAAAGAGCTTTACAAAATATTAACCCTTTAAGTTTTCTATTCAGTGAAATAAATGTCTTTGTTAAAGAGCTAGGAGACAAAAAAATATAAGAGCTTTGGATATGAGGAGTGATATGCTAAGCTAATTTTAGTAATAGCAAAGTTCACAGTGGAGGTAGGATGTAACAATCAGCTGTTAACTTGGCTCAGGGGCAGTGATACAGGAGGTAATAGCAAGGCACAGTATCTGGGCAAAGAAGTTACTGTACCCACTGTGCCATTGCCATCTAAAATGTCCCTTGGGATAACTATGTGGCAGGGTCACGATCTAGTGGTGATTGTGGCTACTGCACTCTCCAAAGCACGTGCTCTGTGTGGTGTGTAGTTAACAAGACAGCACTATCACACAGAAGGGCAGCTGAAGAAGATTTTTTGGGGGTGGAGATGTGCCCTGGGATTTCACTGTTTCTCCAGCATTCAGTTATTAGCTGCGGCTGAGAAAGCTTTTCCAGGGACCCAGAACTATGGCCCAAATGCTCTGCTGCTTCTTCATAATCTGAAAGCCTTGAGGTGTGGCCTGCACACCATCGCCTGTAGTTCAACCTGGCGCAGTCCAGTTCCTGGGCCTTCTGCTCATGGGTCCTCTTACGGTTATACTTGGTCCAGTGAGTCTCTGTAACCGGGAACAGTTGCTGTCTGCAAGAGCCCAGCTTCAATGAGCTTGTGTTAGATGCCCCGAACCTGGAAGTTCTCCAGCTATTTTTGACATTAACACAGTTGAAGTCCAGTAAATAACATGAAAGAACATGAAGCAAATTATGGTTTGAAATTGGATGCAAACTATTCTTTCAGGTGTCTTAACTTTTATAAATTATTTTCAAACCCTCTGATTCTGTATAACCACTGTTGCAATACACTGCAGTACAATAACCTTTAGGCCCCCTGCACATGGGCGGAAATTCCGCAGCACGATTTCCCGCAGAATTTCCACCCGTGCCCACCTGCATAGGATTGCATTGCAAAATGCAATCCTATGCAGACGGCCGTGATTTGTCCGCGTGAAATCACACGTGGAAAACAAATCGCGGCATGTTCTATTTCTGAATTCAGAAATGTCACCCCCGACGCGCCAGCTGGGCGGCAGCTGGCACATCACAGAGAAGAAGAAGGTGAGCCTCACTGCAGGGGCGCGGGTCAGATCCCGCTGCGAGAATCCGACCCGGCCGTCTGCAGGTGGCCATAGGGCAGGATTTGGACAGTTTTGCTCTTCAGGATAGAGCACATTTCTATCATAAAGTAAAGAAACAGGCAATTAACTAAAGAGGACAGATGAACAATTATAACCCTCAGGCTGGGTTCTCTCAGGGTGGAATCTCGCTGGAAATCTTGCGGTTTTGCCGCAGCGAAAAACAACAAGATTTCCACTGGGATAATGCAGCTTCAAAACCCACGGCACTTAGCCGCGGGTTTTGGAGCGGCTTGGCTGCATGCTTGTCCATTGCGGACGGTGCTCCCATAGAGGATAGCACGGTGGCAACGTAAAAAAAATTAGACATGCTGCAGCCAGGGAATCCGCGCTAAAGCGCCGGCTTTGCCACGATGGATTGGCCGTCCCGTGTGGACGAGATTTTTGACAAATCTCGTCCACATGGCTGGCTAACCCCTGGATTCTGCACGGAATTTCCGCAGCAAATCCGCCCTGTGTGAACCCAGCCCTATAGGTGTAGGTCTGTCCTACAGAGAACTTGCCAAGAAAGCCAAGGTGGCAGTCAGTGTTGTTTCCTATACCATCAAAAAGCATTTGGAAACTGGAGGAAACTAACAGGAAGAGATCTGGCAGACCACAGGTTACAAAATCAGATGACAAGTTTTTGAGAGTCAACAGTTTGCATGTTTGATGTCTCACAGCACAAAATCTTCAAGCACAGCTTAACCCCTTAGTGATGAAGCCTGTTTCCGGCTGAGTGACTGATCCAAATTTTGGAAATCTGACATGTCTCTTTAACATAGAATAACTCCGTAAAGGTTTTGCATATCCAAGTAATTCTGACCTTGTTTTTTTACCACATGTTGTACTTCATTTAGGTGGTGAAAATAGGCTGATAGAATTTGTGAATATTTATTAAAAGTGCCGAAATTGGGAAATTTTGGAAAAAAATGTTATTTTTTTCACATTTTCAACTGTAATATCTCAAATATGTGCAAACACACTGTACAACTTTTTGATAAGATATATATTTCCATCTGTTTACTTTATTCTGGGCGCACATTTGAAAAACATTTATTTTTTAACCATTTAGGAGATGTACAAATTTAACATTGATTATCAACATTTTGAGGAACATTTTGTTTTCCTACACCAAGGCAAGATTACAACGGCTCATAGGTGTCACAATAATAGATACTCCCATAAATGACCCCATTTTAAAAACTACACCCCTTAATGTATTCACTGAGGGGGGTCATGAGTATTTTGACCCCACAGTTTCATTTCAGGAATTAATGCAATTTAGAGGAGAAAAAATAAAATTTTATATTTTTGCAAATATTCCATTTCAAAGACATATTTTTTTATACAGTGCACATGAAAATGAGGATTTACACCGCAAAACAGATAGACCTGTTTGTCCTGTGTTCAAAGACATACCCATTGTGGCCCTAATATTATGTCTGCATGCACAACGGAGCCCAAACCAAAAGGAGCAGCCGGTGGATTTCAGAACAGAGATTTTGCTTGAAGGTGCTTCAGGCCCCATTGCCCCCTTGTAGAGCCCTTGAGCTGCCAAAACGCGGAGGACACCCACAAATGACCTCATTTTGAAAACTAGACCCCTAACAAATTCATCTAGGGGTGTACTGCATATTTTGACCCCACAGTATTTGAATGAATCTTAGCAAAGCAGAAGGAAAAAAATATGATTTTCATTTTTTTTGGCAATCGTGTTATTTTAAAAACAGTTTTTTTCTGTACAGCACACATATGAAGGAAGACTTTCACCCCAAAATGGATACCCCTGTTTGTCCTGTGTTCAGAGACATACCCAATGTGACCCTAATATTATGTCGGTATACACAACGGGGCCCAAACCGAAATGAGTAGTCGGTGGCTTTCAGAACAGACATTTTGCTTGAAGGTGTTTTAGGTCCCATTGCTCACTTGTAGAGCTCTTAAGCGGCCAAAACAACAGAGAACCCCCACAAATGACCCCATTTTGAAAACTAGACCCCTTAATGAATTCAACTAGGGATGTACTTTGTATTTTGACCCCAGTTTTTGCATGAATCTAAGCAAAGCAGAAGGAAAAAAATATGATTTTCATTTGTTTGGCAATTGTGTCATTTTAAAAACAGGTTTTTTTTGTACAGCATACATAGGAATGAAGACTTGCACCCCAAAATGGATAGCTCTGTTTGCTAGTTTATAGGGCTAAGAAGTAGCTGACAGATTCCCTTTAATAAACCTAGTTCTTTCAACCTACAACTGGTCTGTCCTCACAACCAGGAAAACTTGATAGTTCAGCCTTAAAATAAAGAATCCATGTAATTGTATGTGCTATACACGTTGCACTGGTTTACAGTATACATACTACAGTCTATAATAATGAGTGTCTATCCAGATTGCCGTAGGCGCAACTATGCCCAGCGGCTCAGAGGCAAATCCCTTCTCCTCCGCCGGCAGTTCAAACTCTGCGCCAGGATTTTCACCAATCCATGAAAAGGCTGCAGCGCTGCATCCTGTTCACTATCTTTTCCCGCACAGCAGGGCTCTGGCCAGGGGCATAACTAAAGGCTCAGGGGCCCAGGTGCAAAACTTGAGCTTGGTCTCCACTCCCCCCATACCCGTACCTAAACAACGCAGCATACAGCTTCAAAATGAATTTACGTACATGATCTAGCCTCTCTACGTAAGCTTTCCAAACATGACGCATTTCCTAGACTATGTGAAAATTTGTTTATAGCCCCTTACGAGCGTATGATTACCACTAGAGATGAGCGAGTATACTCGTTTCGAGTAATTACTCGATCGAGCACCGCGATTTTGGAGAACTTCTGTACTCGGGTGAAAAGATTCGGGGGGCGCCAGGGGGGCGGGGGGAGGCGTGGCGGAGCGGGGGGTAGCAGCGGGGAACAGGGGGGAGCCCTCTCTCTCTCCCCCCCCCCCACTCCCCGCTGCAAACCCCCACTCACTCACGGCGCCCCCCGAATCTTTTCACCCGAGTACGGAAGTACTCAAAAATCGCGGCGCTTGGGCGAAAAAGGGGCGTGGCCGAGTAGGCTTGCTCATCTCTAATTACCACGTATTACACGTGCGTTGTATGTGCATTTGATACATGGTAATTCGCTACCAATCAAATACATTGCCATACGCAGTTCCGCTCACATTGGCGTGTAGGGATTGCATTTTACATGAGATAGAGTGCCTATTGTTCTCTATTGACGCATAATCAATGCCGCCCATATGTAATTATATTGCGTACAGTGGCATCTATATGCGCCGCTGATTAGCGAAGGCGTAAAAAATGTAAACAAAAAAAACCAGGTGGACAGCGCATGGCAGGATGTGTGGGATACGCTGTCATGTGCGGTACAATTTACTGTGATACACAGCGATAGGCTGGGTCACTGGCGGCTCCACAGCAGTAAAACGCTGCGTGACCCATGCAGCCTTTTACATTTAAGGCCGGGTAAGCCGACATTGGGCTGTGTTCATGGTTTTTGTTTCATTTTTGAACTACAATAAAAAAAAAACATTAAAAAACTGCATGCGGTATTCAAAAACTACATCCGCTTTTATGAAACTGTATACGCTATAAAAAAAATGCATGTGGATTAAAACAAGGGACGTAGCGCTACAGCAGCACTGTGGCCCCTTTCTTCTCAGGGTCAGAGGAGTCCCAGAAGTTGGACCCCACTGATCACAAGTAATGGCATATCCTAGCCACATACTACCGTATCACTTTATAATAATAATCTTTATTTATATAGCGCCAACATATTCCGCAGCTCTTACAAGACAGAGGATATAAAACAAAACCACGGTTACATGTAGTAATCAATTGATGGAGACAATAGGGGTGAAGGTCCTGCTCCAACGAGCTTACATACTACAAATAGTGAGGTGGTACAGAAGGTAAAGGGGCTGGAGATGTGCACGGTATGGCGAGGTGGAGAGTGAGGGATGCTATACATATAAACACACAGGCAATGGTCAGGCCGTATGGTGGTGGAATCAGTATGACTGCAGGGTGCGGTTGTTTACGGTTAGCAGGAACTGCAGTCGGTAGGACAGGGAGCATGTTATCAGGCAGAATTTGAAAGGGTTTGGTTTAGGGGATATGGCATGCCTCCCTGAAGAGGTGCGTTTTTAGGGCAAGCCTGAAATTTAGTGTGTCAGTGATTGTCCAGATATTTTTTGGTAGTGCGTTCCAGAGGACTGGTGCTGCTCTGGAGAGGTCTTGGAGGTGGGAATGAGAGGTTTGAATTAAAGGAGCACTTAGTCTGATTTCGTTAGTGGAGCGGAGGGCGGGGGCTGGGTGGTGAATAGAGATGAGGGAAGCAATGTAGGGCGGCGCGGTGCTGTGGAGGGTTTTATGGATGAAGGTAGTGAGTTTGACTTGAATTCTATATTTGACGGGCAGCCAGTGCAGTGACTGGCACAGGGCAGAGGCGTCCGAGTAGCGGATGGACAGGAACATGAGCAATCCACCGCATTCAAGATGGATTGGGAGGGTAGAGTCGGGCGCGGGGGAGGCCAATCAGCAGCGAGTTGCAATAATCGAGCTGAGAGTGGATGAGGGCAACAGTGAGCATTTTTAGCGTGTCTACAGTGAAAAAAGGGTGTATTATAAACTGGAAACATCTCTTTAAAGTGACCCTCCAGGCCTGGACAAACAAAGAAAGCCGCACTACTTCTTTGACTACCTGATGTGCACTAGTATGCATTGGTAGTCTGAGACGTTACATGCTGCTCTGACTGGCCAGAACTGCTCATGTGCACAGCACTGGCCAATCAAAACAGGTGTAGTGTATTAGACTAATGATGCATGGTAGTGTACAGTGTACATAAGGTAGAGAAGTGGTGCGGCCATTTTTGTTTGTCCAGAACCAAAGGGTCGCTTTAAATACACCATGGTACGCAGTGATTTTATGTCATCTCTCTAATAATAAGCTCTGCATGTAAATAGGCCAAATTACTGTTATTATCGGAGTGTAGAATTAAGGTGATCCTTCACATTGGATGAATGTCGGCCAAACCTGTCGAATTTGGTGGAATGGGCTGACTATCTGTTTAGTGTGGTTCTGGTTCTCATCCGGCGGCTGATGTTTTGGAAGGAGGGATTGGATATGTTTGATTTTAACATGCCTGGTCCTTTGTTCTTGGGGAGATAAGCTGCTACAATTCGAGAGGGGTCTGGCAGTGGTGTATTCCCCTCTCCCCATTGAGTATGCATGCATGATCAGCCACGCTGAGTGTAAATGTATATTTGGGGAGGGGGTTGTCTGCAGGAATATCTGCCAGTGAAGCATATGACCACCTTTACCTGATATAAGGGTTGCTTCACACTGGTGAGAAAATCAGGCTTTTTTTTTTTTTTCACGTGATGCGAGAGTCAGTAAAAAAGCAGTTTAGGAAGCCAATGATTTACAACGGTTTCCTTCCCATCTGCGATGTTTTCACTCATGCGATGTTGAGAGAGCAAAAAATCGCAGCATGCTCTATCTTTCTGCGGTGTGCGAATTTTTTATCTCCCATGTTTCCCTATGGAGCCTGCTTTTTATTGCATCGCCACAAACTTGCGATTTTAACATTAGAAAGTCCTATTGACTTTTGTGATTAAAAAGTGCAGGATTTCATCGTGGCCGGCAGTGATGCAATGCAGGATTTTTTCTAAAAAAAAAGCATTGCTGATGCCCAAAAGTCGTGGGAACAAAAAAGCGATTTTCTTGTGGCAAAATCGCGATCGCCCATGTGGAACAAGCTAAGGGTGGTTTTTAGAGATGAGCGAATATACTCGTTTCGAGTAATTACTCGATCGAGCACCGCGATTTTCGAGTACTTCCGTACTCGGGTGAAAAGATTCGGGGGGCGGAAGGAGGCGTGGCGGAGTGGGGGGGAGCAGCGGGGAACAGGGGGGAGCCCTCTCTCTTTCCCTCTCCCCCCCCCCCCCACTCCCCGCTGCAACCCCCCACTCACCCACGGCTCCCCCGAATCTTTTCGCCCGAGTACGGAAGTACTCGAAAATCGCGGCGCTCGGGCGAAAAAGGGGTGTGGCTGAGTAGGTTCGCTCATCTCTAGTGGTTTTACGTCTGTGGTGGAAATTCTGCTTTCCTGCTACGGTCGTAGAGCCGCAAATAAGAACCCCTCCGGCCGAACAGCTCCGTCTCAGGATGGAACCAAATAGCACCAGACGGACCCCGTTGACTATAATGGGGTCCGTCCGCTTCCCGGCTTTTCTGTTCTTTTCAGCCCAGTCTGTAGTTCAGTTGGAGGCTCTCACACCGATGTGCGACCCACCTAACATTACTTTGTCTTCTGATCATCCTAAGGCTGGGTTCACACAGGGCAGATTTGCCGCAGAAATTTCGTGCTGAATTTCCCTGCGGCAAATCCGTCTGTGTCCGCAAATCCCGGGATTAGCCAGCCATGTGGACGAGATTTGTCAAAAATCTCGTCCACACGGGACAGCAAATCTTGTGCGGCAAAGTCGGCAGAAGCCAGACGCTGTGGTGCGGATTCCCCGGCTGCTGCATGTCTTTTTTTTCGCATTGCGGCCATGCTGCTCTTTATGGGAGCGCCAGCCGCAACGAAAAAGCATGCAGCCAAGCCGCTCCAAAACCCGCAGCTAAGTGCCGCAGGTTTTGAAGCAGCGCTTTCCCCGCGTAATTCTCGTGTTTTTTTCGTTGCGACAAAACCGCAAGCTGGGATTCCGCCCTGTGAGAACCCAGCCTGACAGTAATAACACAGTAACTGATCTCACACGGAGCGACTGCTTTTATTTTGCTTGAAATGACAGTTTATTCAGAACCAATTCTTCCCATCCTTGTAAAATCTCTCTCTGCAAATTCCTCCCCGGGATCTGTGTGCCGGATTAATTACCATCCTAATGTATAAATTGTGGAAGCAGGCCGGAGAGGGGAGCGCGGCGCTTCCCTCACGCCGGGGCATGTCTTGGCTGTGAGATGTTTGCATGAGGGAGGATCTTCTCGTTAGAGGTCGTATGAAGGACATGGTACTTCTCTGCCTATAATGCCGCGTCTGCTGCACATAATCCAAATGTTTGCCTGACAGACAGAGCGGATCAGCTGCTCAAGGTCACCGGCAGGGTGACTGCTCAACTTGTGACCGCTCTGAGGCACAGGAGGAGGTCTAGCACCTGCAAAGTGACTCCAAGGTCACACACAAGGTCGTTGGAACAGTGAGAGGTGCAGGAGTGTGAACCATAGCTGTATGCTTATGTACTAGTGGAACTCTGTGTTTATATCTATATATAGCTATACATATACATTTATACATATGTGTGTATATACATATATAGGCTCGGCTCTGGGGGCGGCTTAGTGTTTGTTACTCATTGTATCCTGACAGGATTAACTCCTCTCAGAGGACACGTAAGCACGCCGTCCGCCCGGCCATAGCGGCCGCTTAGCTCTCCCCTCACGACGAGGCGCGCATTTTATAGCAGAGGCAGCGGCTCCTGAGCATGCGAGGCCCCGCCCCTTCCCTGCTGGTCACGGGCGGGGGGAGGAGCCAGTGTAGGAAGTGTGTTTGTGTGTGAGTGTGTGACACGAAGTGTGTGTGAGAGTGAGTGTGTGAGCCGTGTCCTCTGCTGCGTCCTACACCGCGTCCTACACCGTCGGGTGAAGTCCGGGACAGCAGCCCGCCTCATGCCCAGGAGGAAGGCAGCGCTCAGCACCCTCACCAGCGGGGGGCACGACTGAGTGTGCAAGAGCCTAACAACCGTGCAATGACCACGGCAGCCTGAGGTGAGTGTGCGGGGGACTGTGGTGCCCACATGCCCGTGCCATAGATGGGGGTGGGAAGGTGCCCACATCACCTGGGCACTGCCTGCTAGCTGCACACATACTACAATGTGGGGTGCAAGATTTGGCTTTTGCTTCCTTGATAGAAAGCAGTTTGGGACATTTTCACCTTTTATTGCAAACTTTTTTTTGGAAAGTTCAGTTGCCGAGTCCTGGAGGGGGGTAGGAGATATTTTGGGAAGAGTTAAAAAAATGTACCTTGCATGTGATGCGTGTTCTTATGGCACATCCCTATAGATTGTGGGGTTTGTCACAAGATATCTTAATATGTGTCTCATGTACAAATAAGCCCTTTCTGTAGATGTCAGACAGCCGTGTGATATGTTCCCTGTGTGATATGTGTACATACCAGCGGGTCTGATCGTTACTACCTTACCATGCAATGACAAACTTTGTGTCCAAGTGTTTCCTTCCTCCTGCTTGTACACTAGAGATCCTATACAGCCTTTGTCGTCTTCTATAGAGATCCCTCCGGCTTCTTGCGGTGACTTTGAGCCAAGGTCATTGGGATTTTGGAGCGCTGGGTCAGTGTCTGCAGCGCAGGGCTCTGGTTAGATACAAGCTGTTATACAGACGGCTACCTGACTCTGGGATTTGGGGGTTTGGCTACAAATGTATCAATGTGTAAATCCTGTAGTAGAAGTCTAGATGGGATATTTTGTTTCATGTGTTTCTCTTTTTTTTGTGTTTTTTTTTATATTTACTTGCCATTTCGCTCAGCAGGGTGTTAAGGAAATTGTAACAAATTAGTGATCCTAAAGAATATTAACCTCTAAAATCCCCTGACATCACGGTAACAAGAAGTCCTTGCCTTGTCCTCTTCTATCAACCGATTGCCCTCAGTTAGTTATTAACTATTTGTGTACTCGGGAAAGTTGGATGACTACTTACCATTACAGCTCCCTCTATTAGGTGTTGCTTGGCATACAGAATAGGTTTGTCTACTAATGTCATGATATATTAACTTCATCTGCAGTGTGAGAAAGCTGGGTAATCGCCCCAGCCATGTTCCTATTACTCAGCTTTACCAAAATCGGATAGATCTCAGAAATTTGCTTCCTAGATTTTTTTTTTTTTTTTTAATAGCTTGACAGAAAAGGACAACTCAAGGACAAAGCGAGTTTTAGCAGAGAACTTCTCTACTGTTCCTGGTAAGGATCTAGTACCAAATCATAAGGAGCACAAGATATTTAAGGGGTTTTCCAATATAGAATTTAATTGGTGGCGGGGGGACGAAATATGCAAAATATAAATATAGAATCCCCACTGATCTGCTGCTCCCATCTTCTTCCATTCACTTTGTTTATGTTGTCTGCAGCCATCACATAGTTGTTTACCCATGTGATCATTGCAGCCAATAGCAGCCCTGCGATGGAACATCATCAGTGATATATCATAAACTGGCTGGGGCTTCTACATCAGAAGCTTACCTGCCATGTTTATAGGGCAGCCCGGTTCGGCGCTGCAGTAAGTACATGTGGGGAATTTTACTAAGGCTCCGCAATTCGGAAAAAAAAATTGGACAACCCCTTTAAAGTCAAAACATGTCCTTCCTAAAGTTGGGATGTATACATTCCTTATAATGGTGTTGTGTTTTTCTGTCTACAGATGCTATTTCTCCTCTAACAGGACTACACCGACCACCTGTCCTCGCAGCGTCTGACCCCCATCAGCAGGAGTAGTAGTGTTGCCTTCATGTGGATCTCCTTGTGAGTGTCCTCCATGTGCTTTATATTGTGTACAGTGATACATTGTAAGGTTTATAGACTCAGGAACTATGCCCAGTGAGCTGAGATACCGTGGAGGGGGAAGGGTACAGGTCAAAGGTTAAACTGACCAGTTGCTTACTTTCTACTCTTCTTGTGCTGAAGTTTTATTGCTCTTATCTATTTCTGTGGTTTCTGGTATCCTGCCATAGATTTATGTCTCTTTCTTAGGCTGGGCTCACACGAAGGGGTCGGATTTCGGCAGCGGAAGACTTGCGCTCATTCGCAGAAAGTAATTGCAAATGATCGCAGGTGCGAGCGGATTTCCGGGTGGATGTACACTATGCACAGCGGATACGGTGCTCTCTCTCCCCTCCAGCCAGGATTCCGGCTTTTCTCTCCGTTTTCCTTTGCGGTTGCAAGTGTTTCCGCCACTCATACTCAATGTTAGTTGTGTATGGGCGACAGGACTCTTGCATTCATTGACTTCAATGAGGGCCGTGTGCACGCAATTCGCGTTAAATAGAGCATGTTGTGATTTTTCTTCCGCTCGCGGAATACACAATTCATATCCACAAGTGTGAACGAAAAAGAGAAAATGCATGCCTTAGGGCTCCCCCATGAGCGTTTTTTTACTGCGTCTTTTGCGCGTGTAATAGGAGGTAATAAACTTTACATTATTTTCAACTAAGCCTCTTGCAAACAGTGCGCAAAAAGGAATGCAACATGCTGTATCTTGATGCTTATGTGCCACGAGTATGTATGGGGATTTGTCGACACGCAGCAGTACATAATGCATTGCATACTGAATGTGAACCACGGAACGATAAGTGCCCGAGGACCGCATGATTCTCAATGAGAACTGTACAGTCTAAAGGGGCGGCCCATGTGCAGATGACTTTGTGATGATGTCACCAGCTCGTCCCAACGGGCAACCAAGAATCGTGAGATTCTCTGTCCGTGTAAAAAGGTTCATAAGCCCGCTCACCACATGGAATAATGTAACTTTATTCTAAGGCCTGTCACCTCTGTTATCAGTAGGTTGTCCAGTCCTTGTTTCTGTCTACTCAAGCCTTTCACCCTTTGTTTTCTGAAAACAAATCCTGATAAATTGAGCAAGAAGTATACATTATCTCCTGTGTAAGCCATCAACATAGTTGTGTTGCTACAACGGCACCACTGTTCCCGTCCTTTACACCCTGAGGTTATTGCTAAACCAGTCTGACTAAACTGTCTGCATGAGGCTAACCAGAGCAAAGGTTGTTGCCTACCACTTACCTCCTCGGATTGTTTTTTTTCTCTGACTTGGACTCGACTTGTATGAAATTATCTCAGGATGGTCTCTTCTTCTCCTGTGAAGTTAGTCTTCAGTCGTCTTAGTGATTTGCTCCTATATAGTTAGCGGCTGTTCTGCCTGCTCTGAACAATGTACAATAGAAGTCCTGACATTCCTCTATATCTGGCCACTACCTGACTAGATGGCTTTCTTCAGTTTCCATAGTCACAAGTTTGCTTTTCTAGTAGTAACCGGCAATTATACTTTTACCTGTGGCACGTATCGCTGCAGAAGGTGCCCTCAGGGTGCAGGCAGTCACAAACATTCGGTTACTTGTTTTTTATATCTTTTGGAAGAGCTGAGAAACTGTCTTTTTCCTGATTTCAGAGAAAACAATGATCAGTAGAGTAACTTTTTCCTTCACTCATGACCGCACCAGGAGAGAGACTGTGCCCACAAGGACAGGATACTATTTTTCCCAAGAGGGGTTAAAGGGAAATGCCTATTTGAAGAAGTATCCGCTAATTGGGGAAAAAGCGCCTAAAATGGACGTAGCTATAGATAGCTAAGGTCTCTAGAAAATCTGATCAACTGTTTGCTCATACGGGGTTAATAAAGGAAAATCTGAAAGCTTTCTTAATAGGGCTTGGAAATGTGGAGCTGCATGCTTTTAGCCTAATATTGTAGCTACATGTACAGCAAGATTTTGAATTGTCTGGTTGGACCAATTAGAATCTCACATGAATTAAAGAGGTTCAGAGATCAAATGCTTAATTTGTTACCAAACTTTCAGAGAGCATGCTTGTTTTTTTTGTTTTTCTTACAGATGCTTCAGCTGATGCTGTTAGACTAACAGACGGGACAACCACATTAACAAACTCAGGAAACAAACTGGGGAAAAAAAATTGTTTGGATCGTCTTTTGGATGATATCCTTGAGAAGGCCTCAGATAAGCAAAAAAGGTTTTCTGGTCCTTCTTTTGCAACCCTTAGGCAGGGTCCCACGGGACGGAAATCTCGCAGCTTGGCCACATCGAAAAGCCTTGGGAGAGCCGCAGCTTCAAAACCCGCAGCATTTCGCCTCGGGTTTTGGAGCGGTTCGGCCACCGACATTCTGTTGCGGCTTTCTCTCCCCATAAGGAGGAGTGAGGCTGCAACGGAAAAAAAAAAAAGAATTGACAGGCTGCGCCTGTCAATTCCGCGCCGCATCGCCAGTTCCGCCCAGCTTTGCGGCAACAGATTGGCCGCCCCATGTGAATGAGATTTTTGCAAGATCTCGTCCACATGGCTAGCTAATTCCAGGAGTAGAAGCTGCAGGCAGATTTGCTGCATAGAAATTCTGCACAGAGTTTCCGCGGCAAATCCGTCCTGTGTGAACCCAGCTTTAGGAAACTTTTTTGTTCCTTCAAAACATTTAGACAGGATTTAGGGCTCCCACACACTTGCATTTGCGTTTTTTGTTAACGCGATTGTCAATGGGACTTTCTAATGTTAAAAACGCAATGCAAGCAACTGCGTTTTTGGTGCATTGCGTTGCTTTTTTAACATTAGCAAGTCCCATTGACAATCGCTTTAACAAAAAACGTAAATGCAAGTGTGTGGGAGCCCTTAGGCAGTCAGGTGGAAAGACAGTAGGGGGGGATCACTTAAAGGATCTAGTATTTTAGGATCAATGGGATCACTCTGAGGGCTCTTTCACATGGGTGCTGTATGCCCGCAGTGTAGCCTTGTGCATAGCTCACAGCTACACTGCTCTAAAGATTATGTGAACAGGTTAATTCAAGCTGCTTGAAATAGCCCGTTCACGCATTTCGCTGTGCGAGCTGCATGCTTTCCAGATCCCATAGGAGCTTATGGAAAGCATGCAGCAAAGATAGGACAGGTCCTATCTTTGTGCGCACCACGGAGATGGGTGCAGGCATAGCAGTCGCATGTGCTATGTTTGAGACATGCGAGTGCTTTGTGCGGCTACAGATCCTGCATCTGAACGCTTCTATAGGAAACAATTGTTTCCTATAGAAGTCCTTCCTGCGCACCCCTAAATAGCCAGAAGCATGAATTCATCACACTTGAAAGCGTTAACTGTGGTGAGACTAGCCTTAATGGCAGCAAGTGAGGAGTTGATCGACTGATGGGCGAGTGCTATCAGAGGATCAAACAGTGTCTTATATAAACAATCAAGGGAGGATGAGGTCTGAGTTCCTGATGAGAGAAATGAGAAAAGTTTTGATTCTGGCTGAGGAGCATGTCCTAATCATACTAATTAGAGACAATTTAGAATTTTTTCAAAACTTAACGAAAAGGCCTCGCCACTAGTACATAATGTACAAGTTTCAGCCTTAGGAGCCAACTACAAACTATCTAAAGATCCTGAGGTTCCTCAAAGTATCCTTTACATCCAGACTGGTTGAGAAAAAATGGAATCCCGACGTGGGATCTAAACCTTGTTCTGAACTGCCTTATGAAGGAGCCATTTAAGCCTATTGAATATTCCTCAACTTAAATTCTTACATTTTAGACGTCACTTCTAGTGGCCCTTACGTCAACTAAAAAGATCAGTGAGCTTTGGGCTACATCTAAGTCCATCCCACCCTTTTATTCAATAGGGTGGTTGTTAGATCTAATCTGGATTTTTGCCTAAGGTTACTTTTAGCTTTTCATCATAGTTGGGAAATAATTCTGCCGTTATCCTGTATGAATCCTCAGGATCAAAAAGAAAGATCTTCATACGATTTGTTACATTCTATCCAGAGAACAGCGGAGAAAGTCTAGTTCTCTTTTTTTGTGACCTTTTCAGTGTAAGGATAAAGGGAAGAAGGCTGGTAAAAGTACTGGATTGAGAGTGCTATAGCTCTTGCCTATTCTTCAGCCGGCCAGTCTCCTCCAGTAGGCAGCGAAAAGCCAGTGTTGTGGAAAATTAAATCAGTCATATGCCCTATAAGGCCGTTTACACAGGACGTTTATCCCTCAAAATTTGTTGAAAAGAATCATAGAATGGTAGAGTTGGAAGGGACCTCCAGGGTCATCGGGTCCAACCCCCTGCTGAATGCAGGATTCAAATGAGCGATAATCGTCCCATGGAAATGCAAAAAAATCACTTACTATTTGTTCAGTGTTCGTTATTGCTGACTTCCAGTCAGCATAAAAACCATCGCTGGATCAAATGTGAAGCGCTGAGCGAGAAGCCCATGATCCAGAGTGATGTCTGCCTTTCTAAACCCTCGGCCTGATTGCTAATGGCCTTAGCGGTGACTTTGGCGCTCATGCAGTTTTTGCAAGGACATGGATGCTTTTGTTTATTTTTGGTTAAAAATACACTCCAAGGCCCATTTAGACGCAACGATTATCGCTCAAAAGCCATCTTTTGAGCAATAACCATTGTCTAAATGCGCAGCCATCATGCACTATTCGTTCATTGGTGATTTCTAGCAAGCTAGACATCACAGATGACTGTTATCAGCACTGTCCGCTGATTTTCTCAGCGGGCGGCGCTGATAGTATTCTTTCAGATTGTGTCCTGCTGGCAGTTTGCATATACAAAGCAGCTGGATTGTTCTTGAAGCTATTGAGGCGGTATCCCGCTATGCCTGCATTAACTCTTAAGTAGCTAACTAGCTACTTGGAGTTATGCAAAGGTGATCGCTCAAAACTGTCACTCAAACTGTCATTTAAGTGTATTTTGAGCAATTATCTTTCAGTGTAAATGGGCCTTTAGGCCTCCTGTCCACGGGCGATATTTCACTGCGGTACCCGTGATGATGATCTGCATGCGAGTAACACAGTGAACGCTTCTCATAGGATAACTATTTCATCTGTAATGTATCGTTGTTACAATACACTTTTGTGACACCACCGCCTGATAGTCACTCTTTTCATAGCAGCTCTGGGTGATGAGATTGGTAGATGTGGCTCTTATAAGATTTGTTCCAAGGTTTAAACTACTCTCTTACCAACCAACTCCTACTGGCTTCTTTAGTGTGTCTGCATGTTTTAAAGGGGTATTCCCATCTTATGACCTAATAGCATGCCGTTTGGATATACCATCACTTGAGGGTCCAGCGGTTGGGATCTCCACCGATCCATAGAAGGAAGGGACAAGCACACGTGTAGAGCTTGGCCTCCTTATACGTTTTCCCTGCACAGTATTGCTGCCGACCCTGTTAAATCTGTGAGCTCGAACATGCTGTCCAAACTGCGGAGAGCAGGAGCCGAGCAGATTGATATATAGTTTTATGGAAAAAAAAATTCAGTATAACGTCTGTTTTAGCTGTGTATGACTGTACATATAGAGGTAGCTGTCAGTCACTGATGGCTCCACCCATTGGACAGAATCAGTGACAGCTGTATGACTGTATATATAGAGGTAGCTGTCAGTCACTGATGGCTCCGCCCATTGGACAGAATCAGTGACAGCTGTATGACTGTACATATAGAGGTAGCTGGCAGTCACTGATGGCTCCGCCCATTGGACAGAATATCATTTACAGCTGTATGACTGTACATATAGAGGTAGCTGGCAGTCACTGATGGCTCTGCCCATTGGACAGAATCAGTGACAGCTGTATGACTGTACATATAGAGGTAGCTGGCAGTCACTGATGGCTCCGCCCATTGGACAGAATATCATTTACAGCTGTATGACTGTACATATAGAGGTAGCTGGCAGTCACTGATGGCTCCACCCATTGGACAGAATCAGTGACAGCTGTATGACTGTACATATAGAGGTAGCTGTCAGTCACTGATGGCTCCACCCATTGGACAGAATCAGTGGCAGCTGTATGACTGTACATGTAGAGGTAGCTGTCAGTCACTGATGGCTCCGCCCATTGGACAGAATCAGTGACAGCTGTATGACTGTACATATAGAGGTAGCTGTCAGTCACTGATGGCTCCGCCCATTGGACAGAATCAGTGACAGCTGTATGACTGTACATATAGAGGTAGCTGTCAGTCACTGATGGCTCCGCCATCGAATGTTTAGGCTCAGAAGGGGCAGGGGTTTAAATTAATAAAATACAAGTTCTACTGAATCTTCCCTCAATCTGCTCGGCTCCTCTGGCTCTATAACATGCCGCCTGCAGTTCGGACAGCTTGTTCCAGCTGACAGATTCCCTTTAACTGGAATAAGGTTGTGCTGCAGTGAAGGGGACGCAGCCTCTACACCAGTGCTTGGCCCCTTTGGTCTCAGGACCAGTGGAGCTACCAGAGAACCTCCAGCGATCATAAAGTAATGGTTTATTAATGGGATATGAAAGTTAACTGAAAGATGTATAATTTCAGTTGATCTTGGACTGCATTGTGTATCTTCATTAATAACCAAAAGGAGACTTGCCAGGAGTTTTGATGTTATAACTTACTTTATTCATGGAATCGGCTCCACTAAAAGGAGTTTTCTGGGGAAAATGCTAGTAATGACCTAGGTAATCAATAGCTGATCTGCTGGAGTCCATTACTCAAGACCCCAGCTGATCAGAGCGGAAGCTGCTGCTCTGACCCCAGTGTAGTGGCCAGCGTTTGTAATTGTAGACTCATCCTCCACTGATTTAAGAGACCTCCGCCTGCAGTTACAAGTGCCGACGACTACACTGAGGTTGGAGGTGCAGCTTCTGCTTTATACCTCTGTGTGTTCTGCTGCTGATCGGCTGGGGTCCTCTGCTCGTGTGCTCACTGAGGATAGGCCATTATTATTTCCCTGGAAAACCCCTTTAAAACATGAAACTGTTTTAAATAAAAAAAGAAGTACTTATGTAGCCTTAGAGTGACTTAAAACATGGGTGCACAAAGTTGTGTAGGTTCAGGAGCCAATTACACCGCCCCAGGAGGACGTTTGTTTCTTTGCGTGGCCAGGCAGTATACTAGTCATCTGTTGTGAGACCTGAGGAAGTGGCTGCCCTTACAGCTGATGTAACGGCTGCTGCCTGGCTTCTCTAGACTGACAAATGGCTAATCTGTATTTGTGGATGTGCTTCCATAATGTGTCAGAACGCTGGATGGTGTCTGTGTTCTGTAATGGCAGCCATATAGACTTATCATCCAGCTTCCCCAGAAACAGACATACCTACACAAAATGTGTAGTTTGGGAAATCGCCGCCGTTTTTATGTTTGTTTTTTTTTTTTTTGTTTTTTAAGCTCCAAAGCCATACGTGCTGTAAAGCGCTTCAGAATATTTATACACTATATAAATAAAAATGGACTGAAAAAATATGGGAAATATAAAGAAAGGACTTCTACTTCTCTTCCCTGCTGCATCCACTTCTGCCTTTGGATCAACTAACGGCATAAAAACAGCAATTTTCAGGAGCGGATCCAAATGTATAAAGCAATGATCAATCATTGAGTCGTACTGTAGCTTTGCAACGCTGAAGCCTAGGGTTTGAGTCCAGGAGCAACATCTACCAAAGGACATTTCCATGTTTGTATATTGTCATTATTGTATCTTCTCACCACCAGCAAGCTAGGTTGTTTTATTTATATATTTTTTCCCCCTGGGCACTTCAGTCCCCCCTTTACAGACCAGTGTGAATATTTGTATCTCTCAAAAAGTTCACAGTTCTGCTCTATATGCTAAGAATTGCAGTGCAAGTCCTGAGGGCTGGACTCGTTGCCTTCATATATTAGCAGGACTATTGTATTACAATCACCAGTGATCAGGAGCTCAATGAACATAAAGAATTGTCACAATGCATTTCACTGTTGAATTTTAACAAACCCTTTGTTTCCATTTTGCAGAACACTTCTTTATCATGTCTTCTCGTGACAGACGCCCTGATCTCTGCATCAAGGCAGAACCAGGGACTCCAGAAAGCATTGGGCGCCGGAGTCCTAGTGGCTCTAGTGATAGTAGCGGACATGGGCCTGAACCGCAGGGTCCACGCTGCTGCAGAGGGGGTGATGACGAACAAGAAGATACACCTGGAAGGGGCAAATATGTCCTAAACTCGATCCCTAAAAGGCTCTGCCTGGTGTGTGGCGACGTGGCATCTGGATACCACTATGGAGTGGCTTCGTGTGAAGCTTGTAAAGCTTTCTTTAAACGTACTATACAAGGTTAGACAACAGCAAAAGTGGTCAATTAAAATTCCAGCATGACATGCATGAATTCTTCTAGCAGCTGTGATCTCTTTCCAGTCATAAGCTCTCTATATGGGAGGCTGATTATGTCATTCTTTTAATTACGGCTTGAGATATTCAAAACTGAGATGGTATTGTAAACTAACACGGTGATTAAAGGAAGTATGTCGGTTGTATTTAGCATTGTAAGCTTACTGTAAGCTTAAGGCCTCCTGCACACAGGCGGAAATTCCACGGCGAGACTTGCCGCAGAATTTCCGCCCGTGCCCGCTGCCATAGGATTGCAGACAGCCGCGAAAACCCATGCTGTAAACAAATTGCGGCATGCATGCACAGAAACGTCTCGGCTGACATACCGGCTCTGCACTGCGCATGTGTGGCTGTGCGCCAGCCGGCATATCGCAGTGCAAGGAGGGAAGACGTCAGACGGGTTAGTAGAAGCTCAGTATCGGGGCAAGGGTCACATCCCGCTGTGAGAATTCTTGCAGCGGGATCCAACCTGGCCGTGTGCAGGCAACCTAAAGGTATGCTTAATTTTTATCGGACGCTTCAAATTTGAAATATGGTGGCTGTGCCTCGTGTGTGGTATACATCCTGCAGCTAAAACCATCTGATGGGTGGTTCATGTCCAGCAGTTATCCTCCCAAGTACTAACGTTCCCAGCCGCTTGCTCTGGAGACGCTGTGCGTTTCACTCTGCACCGCACGGAAGGATCTACCGTATACACAGTGACTCTAGCGTCGCTAGAGGCTTATGGGCCCGGGTGCAAAAGTTTATCTTTGGGGGGGCAAACTTCTCTTAACGCAGAGGCATAACTTGAAGCTACTGGGTCCAAATGCAAAACCTGTAAAGTGGCCCCTAACTATAATGCTTTATTCATAGTATTGGGCTGCCTATATAAAGAGAGGCCTTATGGGCCCCCTAAGGCTTGTGGGTCTGGGTGCAACCGCATCCCCCATCGTTACACCAGTGAATCTAGTGGCTGTGTACTTTGTAAATAATGTTACACATGTGCTGTCCGCTTTGCGGCGCAGAGTGTTTGAAACGCACAGCATCTACAGCACGGACAGCTGAAGATGTCAATCAAGACTTGGAGCAGCGTATTTACACCAAAGAGGCGGAAAAGAGCCCGGACCACTGCTGGGCATGAACCGCCCATCAGACTGTTTTACATGTCCTTTGCACACAGCTTGGTAACCACTATGTTTCCACTTTGAAGGATCTACCTGTCACACATGTTATCATACAACTAGCTTCCACTGCTAAAATTAACTGACTGACTTCCATTAAGGTAGACATTACAGTGGGCTCAAAGTGGTTTACTTATACATGCATGGCAACACCTGTGCCGGGGACCGGGCATCACTGTACTTAGGATTGGTGGGATCTCCATGGATCAGACTTTTTAATCATGTCTGCAGTAGTTGATATTCCATAAGACACTTTTTGTAATACAGCATCTTTGCCAGTGTAGGCTACACGTAATCCCAACAATAAATAAATACACTTACAGAAAATTATTTAACAAAGAGTATTTCCATTTTTAAAAAATTCAGTGTTTTTTTTTTTTTTTAAATCTAATGTCCTATTAACCAATACACAGTCCAAAAAAACTGGTCCCCTAATACCTGCATCAAGGAAGCAACTCTCTAAAGACATACAAATAATAGTAGTCATCCATTAAACCCTAGTTGAGAATGATAAAAGTTCCTTATGTTTAATGATAATCCCAAATTGCAGCATCCGAGTTGGTAATAAGTTGTGTAAGGTGCGTTCTGTAGGGAATTATGCTCCCATTCTAACTGAACTTTTAGTCGTAGATTAATTGTATTTGCGCTTCTGTTCATAGGCAATATTGAGTACAGCTGTCCTGCCACCAACGAATGTGAAATTACCAAACGAAGACGGAAGGCATGCCAAGCTTGCCGATTTACAAAGTGTCTTCGGGTGGGCATGCTCAAGGAAGGTGAGTGGAAGGTTATGTTCGGACGTCGGAATTCACCACGACGAGTTCTACCTCCAAGAAGCTGCATCAGAATCTGCGTGTTTTTGGCACTGATCTGCACACAGATTTTGTCCGGGCAATGTGTAAAATGCGTGTGAATTTTGGTTCGTAAAATTGTATTTCCGTGTCGATTCTTGATATGGAAACACTGCTTTCCGCATAGTGGGCAAAATCCATGTGCAGATGCATGCCAAAAACTGCAGCAGAATGCTGTATCTCTGTTGTGTGTCCCTAAATGGCTTGGTAATATAATCTGATGGGTTCCTGTGTTATATTTTTATAATTCCTCTTCATTACAAGGCCAGTTTCAGACTGATTTTCTACAATTGAGTTTTAGCATTCGTATTATAGATGCAATATCTGGACCACCAGCAGTTCTACTGAATTGTACTTAATCACTGTAGGGGTCAGACTAAGAAAATGGTGACTTGAAATGAAAAAACTATGTTTGAGCCTGAAATGATGGTCAGCAGGTTCTACAGATGGACTCATTTTAATCTTTGCTTATAGGGGTGCGTTTAGATCGTGTAAGAGGAGGTCGGCAGAAATATAAGAGGAGACCAGAAGGAGACCTCCTACAGTATACACCAGGAGGACACCAATCCCAGCAGAGTACAACTATAGTCAAGAAACAAGGTAATGACTTCTAGTCTGAACTCGCTCCTCTTATTTAGTAATGCAGTATTTAGCGCTATGTAGCCTTAAAGGAGAAGGCAGAAGCGATTAAAAACGGCTTCTACCTTCTCCTCAGGGTCCTTGGCTGTGAATAACACCCAAAAACACGACCTGCTCCTGCTAGATTGCAGGAGCTTTAATCCCGTGCCGTATTAAAGCTCAGGACCAAACGCCGTAAATTTACTGTGATGGGTCCTTAAGAGACTCGGGATGAATCACATGGATTATGTTGATACTTAACTTTTTTTATATTGCTGACTTTTTTTTTTTTTGAGCTTGTGACGGGAGTGACCACTTGAATTCATATTTTCCTTGCACTGCTATTAAAATGAAGTGTTGTGAATAGAAATGATCATTCAGTCGATTGACCTTTTGTGTTTTCTGCTCTCTAGCTCCAGTGAACACGGTAGTCTCCCATCTACTGGTAGCGGAGCCTGATAAGCTTTTTGCTATGCCGGACCCATCCCTTCCTGATGGTTACTTGAAGTCTATGAGTACATTGTGTGACCTTGCAGATCGGGAGATTGTCATTATTATCAGCTGGGCCAAGAATATCCCAGGTGTGTGAGCAGTACCACTGGCAGTGTATGACAGTAATCTCTCTCGTTTATGATGCTGTTGGCTGTAAATTGTTTTTTCCCCTCCAGTTTTTGTTTTTTTGTTTTTTTTTATTAAATAATGCTTATAAGGGTTATCTATGTCTTATAAATCGGTGCCTATCCTCATGATAAACCATTAATATTTGATTAGTGAAGGGCCGACTCCTGGCGGCAGCGGCAATCCGGTATGTGAAGAGGCCGCCGTGTTCATGACATGGACTTTTCAATGTTTCCATTTGAATGCAGTTCTCTTTGTACGCTGTACATGGTGCAATAGAAGTAAATACCAGCCGTCACATTGCTTGTTAGCAGCCTTTATTCAGATATCATGCTCTTTCGTTGACTTGTACTCCTCCTCATGTCTAAATGAATTGAAAGGATCGTAACTAGCAACATGAGTGCTGGGATTTATTGTTGCCGCAGTCTGAACTTTGCCATGCTGCATGAGGAGATGAAGTGCCAACTCCCCGTGAGAAGAAGCTGTACTTTTCATAGTGGCCTTTCCGAGTACTGCAGCGAACCTCAGATTGGCTACTGTTTAAAAAAAAAAAAACCGTCGTTCAGAGTACAAAGTGAATGGAAACTGTCCGCAATACCATAGCGTACCACTGCATAGTTATGGAGCTGTGTGTTTCTGACAGTATAACTGCTTCATACCATAGTGCAGCAGTCAAGCTAAAAACTGACCGATGGGGTCCCTGGCAGCAGACTCCCACCAATCAGCTATTTACAACCCATCCTGAGAGTGTATCAACTATTCAGCAATTTTTAAATAGCTAAAGGTTCACAGCTTTACTTTTTTTTTTACAGGTTTTTCTTCCCTTTCCTTATCGGACCAGATGAGTCTCTTGCAGAGTGTCTGGATGGAGGTTCTCCTTTTGGGAGTTGTGTTCCGCTCGCTTCCATATGAAGATGAAGTTGTGTTTGCTGAGGATTTTGTGTTGGATGAGGAGTCTTCACATTCTGCGCGTCTCTCCGACCTCTGCTCCTGTGTTCTTCATCTGGTGCGCAAGTATCGGGCTTTGCGTGTGGAGCGAGAGGAATATGTCATGTTAAAAGCTCTTACTCTTACAAATTCAGGTGTGGTGTTCTTCAGTTTTTTTTTTAAACACATATGAATTTACTAGCTGATATACCCGGCTTCGCCCGAGTTAATTTGGTGCTGGTGTTTACCTGGTGTTCACACGCAAAATCTTATGAAGTCGTTGTTACTTTAGAGATACCGAGGAAAAAATATGTTCACCATTTTGCATAGTTCTCTGCGTTACCCAGAAAACACCACGTGATGGTAACCATGCGACCTTTCCTTTATATAAAATGACATCGGGAAGTGAGAGAATTAGATTCCGTACGTAAAATTTGGATGCTAATTATTTTACAATTAGAATTGAATAATCGAGTTGGAACCCATTAACTTTTCCTATTTATGACATAATCAATGCTCATGCCAAATTTCAAGTGAGAGAATCGCATTACGTACGTAAAATTTGGACGCTAATTCTTTTGCGCTAGAATTGAATAATCGAGTTGGGACCCATTAGCTTTCCTATTTATGACCTAATCAATGCTTGTGCCAAATTTCAAGTTTGTGTGACTTCGGAAAGTGAGAGAATTAGATTACGTACGTAAAATTTGGATGCTAATTCTTTTGCGCTTAGAATTGAATAATCAAGTTGGGACCGCTTTACTTTTCCTATTTTGGACATGATCTATGCTTGTGCCAAATTTCATGTTTCTGCGACATCGGGAAGTTGGAGCATTTTTGGCGAGTCAGTCAGTCCTTTCGTCTTTATATATAGATGTAAGGCCACCTGCACACCAACGGATTTGCATTGTGGAATCCGTGGCGGGCGTCCGCACTGCGGACCCACAGCCAATACCGCTCATAGTATGCTATGGAAAAGCACTTCCTGCACACTCGCAGAAACAAATTGCGGTTTCTGTAAGTGGAGGAGAAATCGCAGCATGCTCTATTTTTATGCGGCTCGCCGCGACCATCTGCAGCACAGATGCAGAAGCTGAATGACAGGTACGTACGGACGCCAGCCGGGCACAGGGTTGGTTTCCGCTGCGGGCTCCCACATGCAGAATCTGACCTGTTCGTGTGCAGACGGCCTTACTTGTAGACGAGGCCACCAGTTAACAGAATTTAAAGGCCAGAACATTTAGTACCTAAGGTGAATTATCATGTATTGTTCTTCAGCTGCAAGAAAGCTGCAGCAAGATCTTTGTGTAGCTTCATTCTAAGAAGATCCATAAGGCCGTTTACATGTATGTTCATAAATAGGTTTCATGATGTTCTAAACAGAGTTAAAAATAAAGTGCACATGCAGTGCTCACCCGGGTTAAAATTAGGTCCCCTGTTAGTCAGCGTTGGGGACTACAGTGACAACGTAGGAGAGTGATTGTTTATATATGCTCAACATCCATATACATGCTCTATATTTTAGACCTCAACTCAATTTTGGAGAAAAACCTTTTAACTCCTTAAGGACGTGGGCTTTTTTTTTCGTTTCTTCCTCCCCACTTTTATTTATCCATCCAACGTCGCTGTATGAGGGCTTGTTTTTTTGCAGGACGAGTTGTATTTTTCAATGATACTATGGAACGTACCACATAATATACTGAAAAACGCTTAAAACACTCCAAGTGGAGTGAAATGATAACAAAGTGGGGGAATGGGAAGGTTAAAATTTTAATACTTTACAACAAAAAAAATTAATACTTTTTTAAACTGATTTTTCCATTTAAGTCTCTGTGAACTTGCGATCCTTTGATCGCTCCTGCAGTATGATGTAATACCATATTACATTATACCGCAATCTGACAGGCAATCTATCAAGCCACACCGTAGGCGTGGCTTGATAGGAAATCTGCAATGGCAGCCCCGGGGGCTTTCAGAAGCCCCCCAGTGGGCCATGGCAACCAAACGGCACCCCGCGGTCTGATCATGGGGGGGCTGTACAGGATCCTTGAACTCTGACTGGGGCATTTAAATGTCGCTGTTAAAATTGCCGTTGACATTTAAAGAGATAACAGCCGCGATCAGCAGAAGTGCTGATTGCAGCTATTGCCAGCAGGTGTCAGTTGTAAGAAACAGCTGGCACCCGCATTGTATGGAATGAGATCAGCTCTGGCTCCACCTCCATACAAGCCCCGAACCTCCATGATGTATAATTACATCATGGAGTGTTAAGGGGTTAAAAGAATGTTCGCCTTTTTAATACTATGTCATTTTTACTTCCAAAACATTGTGCCATTTTCTTAATACATTATATCTTTATAGTAAATGGAGCTACAGATCATTTTTTTTTTTCTTCATACCCGAACTGTCTGCAGTAACTGTTAGGGAGAGCTTGGCGCATAACAAGTATGTAGTTGGCTCGTAAAGCAAATGTGTCATCAGAAAATGACTTGTTTTAAATTAAGTTTTCATCTATTTTAAGAATTGCAGGTGATGTCATTTCTTTCTGTGGCTCTAGCTAAAAAGCAAGCCTGAAAGATTGCAGTTTTCACTCTGTTTACTGAGCCTTATACTAGTCTGACACTTCCTGATCTGCAGAGGTCACCTTTCTGTAGTCTTCGTATTATCATGAGATAATGGATGGTGATATGAGATAACGCTGCATCCTTCATTCACAATACATGGTCACAGCTTACCTCCTCCCCATCTGCTGCACAATGACCTCTAACCAAATTGGTATTAAGGGCTTTTTATGACCTCCAATAGAAGTACTCGGCTCTTTTCCAAAAAAATATATATCTTTTTTTAACATTGGCTAGATACTGTAAACGCAGTCCTATATAATTGTGACTATCTCTGTTGTAGACTCTGTGCACATTGAAGATCCTGATGCAGTTTTACGTCTCCGTGATGCTCTCCAGGAAGCACTCAGTGAATATGAATCAAGTCGACACCCTGAGGAACCCTGTCGTGATGGGAAATTGCTCCTTACACTCCCGTTACTTCGCCAGACTGCTGGCAGAGTCCTCCATCACTTCCATGCCCTACGAGAAGAAGGGACTGTCCCTATGCACAAGCTTTTCTTAGAGATGCTGGAAGCCATGATGGATTAAGATGGATGAACCCGTGTAGCGGAAATCCCACGTACTTTCTGTGTAACGACCCAAGGGATGCAAGCTGGGACTACATAATGAATGTATAGGACAAGCAAACCAAGCAATTTTATTTTTAATGCACATATTCTTTCTGTAATGCATTATAGACCGAGAAGGAAGATGCCACAGATTTGGTGCAGGCATGTATGCAGTATGTGCATATACATGGACATTGGCAAACATAGCAAAGAATGAGCTATGGAGCATCAAAGTGTTAGTTATTTTTATTTAATTTAGTGCTGATATCCTATGGTAGGATAAGCCATAGGAAGAAATGCTGGGAGTCCTTCCATCCTTGAACCATACTCGAGCCATAACCTGCTCCCATAAGCAAGCAATAGGGCACAACACAAAGTTACTGGATGATAACTTGGTGTTATGTGCCCCCTCTTTTTCTCTTATTGTTCATTATTGCACATATTTTACACTGGTCAATTTATTTTTCTTGCTAAAGAGTACGCCCAAGTAACGATCGCCATAAAATGTTGGATTTGAAGTCCAGTTTGGGGAGTTTGTTCCTAGAGGAGGAGAAAGCATATGGTTCAATAATTACATTTTTGGAACCCTATGGGTGACAGGTGCTATCCGGGGATATAACTTAAGCTGCACTTTTTATTTTATTCCTTACGCAAACATTTGTGTACTTAATATGAAAGTACTGCAAGCGGCGCATACATGTGGCTACATTTTGGTGCGTTCCGTGTTGAACCTATACCGAAGGTGATAGAAAAGAAGGGATGGTTTCTGTACAGCAAACCTGTCTGCTCCGACCACAGCGTGGATTGTGGCACACACCCCACTACTTGCTTGGTTCACCATTCATATGTTGTGAGAGGACCGTAGCATTTATCAGTGATTCCTACACATGCCTGTTTTTTCATTTATAGGATCTACAGTGGTGCTTGAAAGTTTGTGAACCCTTCAGAATTTTCCATATTTCTGCTTCTATTTTATCATAGCACCAAATCAAACAAATGAGTCAGAAATATTAGATTTGGTTATTTATTCAGGAAAATGATCCAATATCATTCTTATCTGTGAGTAGCAAAAGGTACATGAACCTTTGCTTTCTAGTGTGACCCCTGTGTATAGCAATAACTGCATCGAAATGTTTCCGGTAATTGTTCATTAGCCCTGTATATCGGCTGGGAGGAATATTAACTCATTCCTCCATATAAAAACAGCTTCTACTCTATGTTGGTAGGTTTCCTCCCAAGAATTGCTTAATTCCGTTCCTTCCACATTTCTATAGGATTTAGGTCAGGACTTGGACTTGGCCATTCTAGAACTTTAACTTTATTCTTTAACCATTGTCTTGTAGAAGGACTTGTGTGCTTTGAGTCTTTGTCTTGATGCATGACCCACGTTCTCTTGAGATTGAGCACACATACATTTTCCTTCTAGGACTTGCAGGTAGAATTCATTGTTCCAACAATATGTTGTTTTAGGCCCGATGCAGCAAAACTGGCCCAAACCATGATGCTACCACCATACTTGACCACTGCTGCAATCCAGTAGTGTCAGTCAGTGAAGGGCGTGTGGCACAAGAAGCCCTGCCTCTTTGTAGAATCCCGTATGTGCCCTCTTCCATACAAGATCTATTTTGGTACAAGCAGAAATATGAAAAATTGTGAAAGGTTCACAAATTTTAATGCCCCACTGTATGATCATTACAGTTGAAAGACCACTCAAAGGGGATTCCAGGAAAATACTATTGAGCAGCTCAGATTGGCCACTCGGGACCCCGGCCGAGCAGCTGATTGGGTGCTCGCTCTCAGCACCGCAGAGCGGAAGCTGCTGCTCAAACCCCTTCTTTATGGAGACAGCTGTCTGCATCATTTATGCTGCCATGCTTTATATTTTACACGGCTGCTCAAACCCCAGTGTTAGTGGCCGGTGCTCATAACTGCAGGTGCAGCTCCTGTTCACTTTAAGGCTCTTTCACAAAAATCACATGCTTATAAAACATGCAGCTATTAGCACTAATGGTATCCTATGGGTATGTTCAGATGAAAGAATTTGAACGTTCCTATAGGAAACCATTGGTTCTTATAGCCACGAGTTGTTTTTTTTTTTTACACGAGCGTGGTTCTCAATGTGAAACAGCCCTTAATGAGAGCTGTGCCTGCAGTTACAAGCATCGGCCACAACACCAGCGTCGGAAGCAACATTGCCACGCTGACAGTGGATAGGCCTAATCCACTAATTGGCTGCGTTTTGCCGCTCAGCACCCTGGCCAATCGACTGTCAATGAGCAAATCTAAAGGCCCATTTACATGCAAAGATAATCTTTCAAACCACTGAAAGATTTTGCAATCTATTTGTATAAAGTGTTAATGGCCATTGATACTTTATCATCTTCATTTGCATGTAAAAGGGCCTCCAGGAGCTGTTTGCAGAGCCCAGAGTGCGATGTAGCTGCATTGTTCTGCTCGCTGCTGTCAACATTGTAATCTGTGATCTGCCAACTCCTGTGGATATAACAGCGTGTGGTCTACTGAGAGATACTTTAAGTTCACCTTACAATCATCATTCAAATAAAAGGTGTGTGATGCCAGTGTCTACATGTAACGACTATTGCCAATTTTTAGTCGTTTGAACGAATCTTGAGTGATCGTTGCATGTAAATAGGCCTTAAGGTAATCAATAGTAGTGTCCTGGAACCAACCCCCCCCCCCCCTTAAGTTGCATCTAAACATAGTAGCAGTTTAGTCAAAAACTGTATGCAATTCTACCACACATTACTGAGTTTTTCTTGTTTTCTTATAAAACCCCTGTGCCCAACTATACTGCTACATGTAAATGCAACCTGATAGTTCATTTGAATATTGATTCTACCCCAGCTTTATATAGAATTGAATACTCACGTGCTCCACGGAAGGTTAAAGAGTAACAGAACTGTCACAAAAAAACTTCTCACCCCCTCTCATCATAGGGGGGTGTGCAGGCCTAATAGAAAGTCTGAGCCTGTACCCACCTTGCTGATCACAGCGCCTGGCTGAGAGCTTCTGCCCTTTTGTGTTAGAGATTAGTGGAAATCTCAGTGCATGGACCCCCCACTGATCCATGTCCTATGGCAGAAGTTTTCTGTAACTTGTTTGGTTACGCTTTAATAATTCATTCAGCAAGTTCTAACTCTATTTTGTATGGCTTGTGAAAAGGTCTTCCAACAGAGCAAACCTCATTATGGCTGGGGCCTGGGTTTTTTTTTTGCTTATGGGTTCGTAAAAGTACGATATTAATTCAAGTTTGGTGTTTCCTATGAGAAAAAAAGTCATGGTTAACTTGCTGAGATTGCAAAAATACTAACCATGATGAACTTTGTGCAAGTTTTTCCTAAACTGAGGTCTGTGTCCACTTTTCTCAGCAGTCGTGAATACACGTGGCTCTACAGTACCCTGCCGTCGGGGTATGGTCGCACGTACTGTAAATACTGCACAGAAAACCTCCAGTAGTTACAGCCCAAGCCATGTAGATGAGATTTCAGTACATCTCATCTGCGGTGTGTGGAATGGACATAGTGTGGAATTTACAGCTGTTTGCTGCTGACTTCTTCACCTTTTGCAATGCCTAGGGTAAAGTCTACACCAAAATCTGCTTGTAATACTGTGGATTTTTATATGGCTACATGCCAAAATTAACAACTTGTAAAGCCACAGCATGCCATTGCTGGCACTGGATGGTTGGTGCAGAATCCACCACTTCAAATGGAGTGAATTACGCAACAAATGGTGCCAGTTTTTTTGCTGTGGGTTTTGTACTGCAGAATGTGGCTGCAGCAAATCCATCCCGTGTGGCCACATCCTTACGCTGGGACCACATGGACGCTTTGTCACGTGACTACCCAGTTTGAACAATGAAGCTGTAGGAAGGGAGTGCTGTCTTGTAGACTGCGGTTGTCACTCAGTAGTTAGCTGAAAGTGCAGCTAGTCTGACAAACTGGAATTTCCGTGCAGACCCTCCGCACTGAAATTACAGAAGAAGTTTTAAAAACTAAGCTTGAGGAGCAAAGTGGATGAGATTTGCAAATATCTCGGTCACTTGCGGATAAGCTGTGCGGAATTCAAATCTGCAACATGCCGATTTTTGGCGCAGTTTCTGCTGCGGACTCTCTTCTCTTTAAGGGGAGAGATTTCTGCAGCTGAATAGTCTGAAAAGCTGCTTCAAACCCTGTGACAAATGGTGCACGTTTTGAAGCAGCCTTTCCACTGCCGCAATCTCGTGGAATTTCCGCAGGATTTCCATCCCGTGAGACCCCAGCCTTAAAGGGGCAGAGGAGTATTTACTGCTCTCTCCAATGAATGAGTTTTTTTTCCTGTAGTAGCATGCAGCCACAGCGCCCTGTCAATCAGTTGCAGGAGCGATCAGTAAAAACATGATGAATTACCTGTACAGAGCGCCTCTCTGGCGTCCACTTTCAAAGGTGACATGTCTGTGTTGCCATTTAATTCTCCAGGATACGCCAGGGTTTGGGTTGAAGCGCTGCTCCGATCCCTATGTAGTGGCCGGCGCTTGTAAGTGCATGTGCAGCTCCCACTGTTTTGAATGAGTGCTACGCTTGCAATTATGAGTGCTGGACGCCCACACCCTGGTGTATCCTGGGGAGCGCTTCCTGGATAACACCTTTTAAGAGGTGGGGTCTGTCCATATTTTGATGGCTTAAGGACAGGCCATCATCCTATGTTCCTGTAACGCTACTTTAATTTGACACATTACACCACCTCTTGCCCAAGCCAACGCAGAATAATTACATGGAAAATGGCAGTGACCCAGTGGGAGATCCTTCAATTCCTTATGCTATTCTATACAGGACAAGCAAATAACCAACATGCTTGCTAGTTGTTTGCCATCTGTTGTGGGCCATGTAGCCATGGTACGGGCTGCACTAGATCCTGCCTATGCCAGGGTGTGCCCTGGTTTAGTAATAACATCGGTGAGGAAGCGAGGGTGAATGCTAGTTCTGATCACAGTTAGTCATTGCTTGGAGGGATCAGGCCGGCAGCTAATTAAAGCAAGATTATTTTTTTTTCAACACTATATTTAACACGCCAGTATCCTATAGCGAGGGCCATGGTTTACAGGGGATTTTCAGACTCAGATGATCAGCAATTACCTGGCCGTTCCGCTAATCTCACTAGTGATTTACCTGCTATTTTTAGTTCTCTCTTCTTGCTGTCAGACTACAGACGTCCATAGCCTTAGTAGAGAGCGGCCCTCTTCTAGGAGCCCCTCCATAATATGGTGAGAGATAGCCGCTCATTCACACTTGCATATGAAATTTGGAACACAGACATTGTTTCTTTTAAGGATTAACTATTGTTTGTATTGCTGCAGCAGTATATACACTAAAAGACAAAAAAAAACAAGTGTAGCAAATACACACATAGGAAACTAAGCAAACACAGGACAGGCGGTTATAGATTTAGCCCATTGTTAATAGAACCAATTGAATTGTATTGGCAACATACATTAAATTTAAAAAAATGGTGTTAATACAAATATAGAATATGCAAGTGTGAATGAGCCCTAATATTTGCCAGACAGAACAGGAAGGATGGACAGATCTTTCTATTATACAGTTACTGTATTAACAGCTGAGGAAGTAGAGCTGCAGTGTAAAGAATGGAGACAGGAGTGCTGGGAGAATCATAGATTACTTTCTACCTAGAGACAATGCAGCTAAACTGCAGTCACCAATCAAAACTTCCCCTGTAGGAAAAGAGTAAGGAAGCTAGCATTGGGACTGGACGACCAGGCAGGGTTTCAGACCTTTCCCTTTACATGGGTGAGGGTCTAGACTTCTAATATTTAGGCCACATCGAACAGCAAATGTTACATTTTCCTAGCAGGTCATTGAGGTTGATTAATGCAGAAACAGCTGGCCGATGCACTTTGGTGCAGCTCACTGCTAGGGCCAATTACCATCACATGCATCTAAAGTAGACAGTCTAGTAAGGGTTTACTCTCACATGGCAGCTTTGTTGCAGAAATTCGTTGCCAGTCATCAGACTGTGGCTTGTACTAAAGGACGTTTTACACGCAGAGATCATCTTTCAAAGGACTGAAAGTGTTAAAGATTTAGCGATCAATTTGCATAAAGTGTTAATAGCCATTAACACTTTATCATCTTCATTTGCATGTAAAAGGACCTGCAGAAGTTGTTTGCAGAGCCCAGCATGTGTTTAAACACACCCAGCTATGCAAACAGCTGCATCCTTCTCATGGGTAGTGTAAACAGGCCACAGATAGAACATCCTCCAGTTTATTGAAAGATGAGCGAAATAGATTCAAATGGAATGTATTTGCTCAGTCTTTCAGATGCAGAACGATGGCTTTTAAGTGAACTAAAATCAATTGTTCAAATGAAAAGTGCACGATGCCTGCCTTGATGTGTAATGATGATTGCTCGCTTTTGGCCATTTGGGTGAATTTTGAGTGAATTGTTGCATGTTAAAGGGCCTTATTACATGCACATAGAGCAAAAACGTTTCTGCGACAAAACTGCTGAATATTGTCTGAGGCCGATTTCACATAATGCAGCAAAAAGCAAACTCATTTTTGTGTGTGGTTGCATATTTTTTTTTTTTTTACTGCAACAAAGCATACGGTTTTTACTAAACTATAGCTGCCTTATGTGAATACAGTCTAATGCTAACTTCACACGGGCGAGCGCAATATGGGGCCGTACATCACAGCCCAATATCGCCCTCGCCATTCATATGTAATCCCCGAGGATGCGAGGCGGTTTTAGGGATGGTGCGCAGAGTTTCTCCTATTGTTTTTAGTGGGAGATCTCGCAGCATGTGCACAGGATAGGACATTTGGCAATTATTGCATAGCGGTGCCATGCGGGGGGAACCCCCCACCCCCAAAAGAACACCGCTCATGTGTATAGCCCCATTTAAAAGGGGGTTCCTATTTGTGCGTCTCGCAACCCACAACTATTGTGCAATTTTCTCGCCCGAGTGAAGCCGGTCTAACTCTTACCCAGCCCAGTTACCCCTCTGCCCCCACTTCAGTGACAACTTCTCTTTGAGCTGAAGGCATGACTAAACTGGAGACTGACAAACCTATAAAAGAGACTTTTTACACGGCTCGGCCATTGAGCATATATAGGGACTGGCATTTTTTTTTTACTAAGGAATATACAAACCTAATCCAGATGGATAATATGGCTGCAGACATGTCTAAGAATAATAGGAGATGGAAAACCATTCTACAGATACACATATAAAGACCGTACCAGTAAAAAAGACACAAGAGGAAGTATTAGTATATTGGTAATAATGAAAGTGGGCGATCATGGCCAAGAAGCTGACAACCTACTACTGGTGCTGAGGAGGAGCACTTCAGTGCCACCCTGGATGAGGTACAGCTCAGTACCATTACGTACTTGAGGATGCTTTCACACAGATGGAATTAACCTGCAATCTGTGATAATATCCACACCAAAGCCCCCCCCCCCCCCCCCAAACATACACTTTTGGTGTAGTGCTGTACATAGGTAACTTTCAGTAACTATTCCGTTGCACACTACAATTGTATTAATTAACATGCCCAATGCCTTTTCTCCCAGTATTAGGCCAGTTTCACACACAGCAGGAAACATCCACTGCATTACCATACAAAGAAAAACTGCAGCAAAAGCTGCCCATCATTTTGTAGCAGATTGACTGCAGATTTCACTGTGTGCATTGATATAAATGCAATTCATTGAATTTTCCACAATCCAGCACGCTGCGGACCTGAAAATCTGCAATCTGACTCAAATCTGCAGCCGATTTCTTCTGATGTTAACGAATAGTATTTATTAAAGCCCATTCAGTAACGTATTGCACGTAGCTGCAGAATGTTGGCACAAATTCTGCACACAATGTATAAAAGTGACCATAAGATGTAAAGTATCATTCAATGTATAAAAACTGATAAAGTAGCTAACTTTCTGTCCGCTACATGTTACCCACATGGAACGGAGAAGACTACCGAGGGCAGTGCTTACAGGATATATTGGGCAGCTATGATATGGTACATACTGTAAATCCTGTCTTTTCCATGATTTGTTAAGTGTGGGTCAGTTTTGCATTGCCTATAAGACCAGATAGACAGGCAAGGCATCCACACTGCAGTTCGGACTGGACTACACTACATTCTGCTGTTCTGCGCTCTAGTATTCGGGGTATGGCTCCTGCATTGCTGGTATGGTTGTCTCTGTGTTTAGCACATCGTGTTCTCTTATCACCCATTTTCTTATACCTCTGTATTTGCTTTACAGTTTGGTTCTTGTTACCCAAATAATTGCAGGTGCCCTCTACTTTTGTATATATAGCCTATAGAATAATGTGCATATGTAATATACCTCATTGCTTCTAAACATATATACAGAGCATTGTATACAACTAAGGCTCTTCTGGGCCTGAACCGCAATAAACATCAGGGAGATTTCATGCTGTGCCGATTATTTCTATACACCCCCCTCTACAATCCTTACACCAAAAGAGACGCAGCGCTCAGATGAGCAACAACAAAACAGCGTTTAATAGGAACAGAAATAACAAAGGGCAGTGCGTTCAACTATTTACAGGCTGGTGGACATAACAGCTCGTTAGGACTCTTCCTCGTTAATGAGCATGTTGGGAATTCCTCTGTTGATGGGAAATTCTGTGCCAGATTCTGGGCATTTCAAGGCACCCTCGAGGACTTCGACCTGGTAGAGATAAATGAGGTAAGTGCACTGGTATAACATAGTGTGTATTCAGCCCCTGCCTTTAGCACGGGGTTATGGGGATTTACCTCCAGCAATACATGGTGAACCTTCTTCAAGAACTCCTCATCATTTTCATATCCAGACACCAGCTCCCGTGGAAGGTCTGAGCCATGTCCCAGCTGTAAAGAATAGCAAACCAGAGTCATCCAGACCAGGCATATTACTTACATGTATTCTGAAAAAAGTTTGGTACCGTGTTAGCCAGTAGAGCAAAATGTGATTGTTCTCAGCAAGAGAAACCAAGTAATCTTGTAGGTATGATACTTTTTAATGGATAACAAAAATACATGATGTTATAGTGAGCTTTCCAACCTACTCAGGGTTCTTCTTAAGGTGTAAAGAGAATAGATCAGAAAAGGCATATGTGTGAGATATATATAAATACACATACGAAAAGGCACAGACATGGCGTGATTAATTTGCACTTAAAACAATACCGGACAGCAGCAGTTTTCATGAGAACATTAATAAAACAAGGGCAAAAAACACACAAAAAAAATTAAAGGAAAAATTAGCCAATGATGCATATAATGTCAGCAGACCTAGGGCGGCATTACTAATTCTAAAAGGGGCAGGGCAAGACATGTTATAGGTTTCTGCACAGCATGCTGCCAAGAGGAAGGTGGCAATGTACTTCAATTTCCAGCAGAACTGAGTAGATTGCAGAAATTAATATCTACTTTCGTACACATTTTGGACTAAGCAGGAGTTACCCTTTAAGTGTACGCAAAAACACATTAAAGTTATCCGGAGGAACACAAATGTATTTGACTGAACAGGCAGCTTCATAAGCATAAACTTACAATTATAAATGCTGCCGCCAAGTAACCCACCGCTGGGCTGATCCAACCGCCCCTACGGTCGCACAGGAAGCTGACACAGCCTCACGTGACAAAGATCCACGTCCCCCCCTTGTTGGCTGGGTGGTCGTCCTGCTCGGCACTGCAATGGGGTGCAGACTGACAGCTCCTTGTGTCACATGATCACGTAAGATCCGACAGGGAAGGGGCACAAGTGAGCTCTGCCCACTGCACTCCACCCTGTGGAGATAAAGATCTTTGTTCCAGGGGTGTAACTATAGGGGATGCTGTTGCGACCGGGCCCAGGAGCCTTAGGGGCCCCATCAGACCTCTGTTCTTCATATAAGAAGCTCAGTACTATGAATAAAACATTATAGTTGGGGGCCCTGCTACAGGTTTTGCATTGGGGCCCAGGAGCTTCAAGTTACGACTCTACTTTGTTCAAACACCCTTTAGAGTCAAGAAGGTTTTTCCCCTTAACCCCTTCAGTGGCAGGTTTAGGTAGTCTTCAGCACATTTCAACACAGATTTTTAGGAGATTTTCTGGGTGTGCCACTAAAGGGGTTAAATGAGGAAAATTGGCTTCTACCTCAGTGTCCTACTCAAATGGGACATTGCCATTAGGGAATACATGTCATTATGTACCTGGTTGTAAGATGTTTAGGTAAATGGTAAGTGTCCAAGTTCCATCCACAAAGAAACGTCACCTCTGACGCGACGGCTCTTCTCTGCGCATGTGCGGCTGTGCGCCAGCCGGCACATTGCTGAGCGGAGGCAGAAGATGCTGGATAGGTAAGTATGAGGTCAATGCCGGGGCACCGATCACATCCCGCTGTGTGAATCTCCCAGCACGATTCCCACCCGGCCGGGGGCATGAGGCAGTAGGAAGTATGATTCCCAAAGAGGAACACACCATTTACACAACATTACACCAATATATTGTATTTAGGATGAATCTAAGCCAAAATTCTCGCTTGGAGTTCTTGATTTCAAAAAGTTAGGAGGATCCGTGAAGATAGCTTATCAAAAATAACTGTTCCAAAGTGTAAAAGCATCCTATAACTCCTGCACAGACGGATGCCACCTCAGGAAAAAAGATTCTTATATAAATCTATTTGTCATCTTGTTCTTACAATGATCAGAAGTCTAAATCCTTGTTTAGACACGATTATCGCTCAAAAAAAAAATCTTTCAAGCGATTTTTGAGCGATAATCATTGTGTGCTTTTTGCAAAGTGATTGCTCAAACGTTGAGCGATCACCTTGCGCTCTAAGCGGGGAATGCAGAAGACAAGCGGGGCCACTTGTCTTCTGCATCCAGCCGTTCCCCGCTTGGAGCGCCCGGCTGTTATACAGCCATGCGCTCCAAGCTGGGATGCAGAAGACAAGCGGGGCTGCTTGTCTTCTGCATCCAGCATTTCTCCTCGGAGCGCCCGGCTGTTATACAGCCGAGCGCTCCGAGCAGGGGATGAAGAACACAGCTGGACAGCTGTGTTCTTCATACCCAGCCGCCTTCAGGAAGCAGGATACAGCTGAAACAATAGTATCAGTTGTATCCTGCTTTGAATTTCTGATAACTGATCGCTGAAAAGATGGCTTAATGAAAACGCACAATGTCAGTGCAGTTAGACACAACGATTATCGTTCAAAAGACGGCTTTGAGCGTATTTTGATCGAGAATCGTTGTGTCTAAAAGGGCCTTTACCTAAAGCCTCATTTACACACATAGATGATCGCTCAAAATTCATCAGAAACTGACAGTTTTGAGCGATCATTTTGCATTAGCTACTAGTGGGTTAATTAGCCCATTAGTAGCTAACTAGCTTCATTTGCATGTATTCAGAGAACAGCAGATGATCTGTTCTCTAAATACATCTGCTTTGTTCTGCATACAATGCTATCCGCGGTGCCCGCGGAGAACACAGCATGCCGTCCCTGTTATCGGGGACGACAGATTTCATGCAGACCTGAAGTCCGCGATGAACGGAGAGTGTACGGTAAGTACACGATGGGCACACATTTACACACAACGGATATCGCTCAAAAGTCGCCATTTGGACGAATTTTGAGTGATCATCATTGCGTGTAAATCAGCCTTAAGATTTCCAAAGGTATTCTTTACTATAGATGTGTGGTGAGGAAAAAGAGGCTACATCTATTGTCTTTCTACTGACGATCACCTGTTACACAGAGGGTATGAGTAAACAGGACATAGGCTGAGCCTAGAGGCTACAAATCAAAGGCACATCATAGAGCCATAGGCAAAACTCAGCAGCCACGAGCCTACATGCATAGGTGAGGCCCAGAGGCCAAAAGCCCAAGCACAGTCGCTATTAATACCTAAGTTCGGCACAAAGGCCCTAATTAAAACACAAAAAGGCAATAGACCATAGGAAAAACACCATAGGTAAAAAAGTTAAAAGCCCAAACCCAATAAAGGCTGCGGGCAAAGCTATAGATAAAGTCCTAAAAGATTTTTAGGCTATAAGGTGGAGGCCACAAAGGCTATAGGCAAAGGCCACAACTGGCTATAAGGCAGAGTCCTATGGGCTATCACGTGATAGGTAGAGAAATGAAGGCTATAAGAGCCATAAGGGCTATAATGCCATAGGTAGAGCCATCCATAGCTATTATAGGAAGAGCCAACAAGGGCTATTAGACCATAGGCAAAGCCCAGAGACCATACAGATCCTCAGTCTGATTATTGAGCACGCATATAGACATCCCTTTAAATTTTTCATTCATGAAGGGTTGAGGCATAGGCAGAATTCAATCCCTTATGCAGGGTGATTCGACTCGCTGGAGATCCTCTTAGAAAGCGCTCATTTCTTCTCCCAGCTCCCCAGTGGTTACTAGACACTGCCTGAAGCAGTACATACCTGAACCCTATCTCACAATGTCGTACCTGGCCTGGAGGTTTGTGGTGCTCCAACACAGAGAGTAGACCACTACTGGAGGGAGAAGAATCCCCACAGAGCCAGGTGAGCACAGCAGGAGACGAGAGGATGAGGTCAGGCTTACCGAGCGGCTCTCCGCAGAGACGAACACCAGGGACCTCTCATGCCATAGAGTTTTGGAAGTGATGCCCTGCAGTCTGCCACCTTTAGAGATCTGGAAGAATCCTTGAAAGAACAGAGACAGGCAGCAGCAGCTACCTCAACATTCTCCAACCTGTCTTATGGCCAGGTGAAGGGTGTGCCTGCCTTTAAGAGATCTGTGAGGTTCTGATTCCCGTCTGGATGGGAGGCGATCTCTCACTGATGCCGACTGTCATGGGTGTTAAGTAACATTAAATATCCAAGCTGTCAAAGCACAGAGGCCCCTTCATCAGGCATGATTATCTGATGAAGGTGCTCCGAGAACTTGCAATACCTTTTATTGACCAGAGAAATGGTATCATCTGTATAATATGTTTGTCTTTCTATACCAGAGTGTTTGGCATTACATAGACTTCTCTGGCTAACACAGTACCACAATATTTTTGCTGTATATAGAAACCAGCAAACATACAATGAGGGGTACTCACGCTCTCTGCAGACTGCACCAGCGCCTCCCATTCCAGTTTAGGGATCATACGCGTCACAAACTCTCGATTGAAGTCCACAGAATTAAGCTTCACCTCATCTGCCTGCGAGGAAAGAAAATATAACATGAGCTACACATAATACAGCCTGCAGCCAAGACTGTTCTTCCCTATAGCGCCATCTAGTGCTGAAAGAGGGAAATACATACTAAGGCACTGCTGTGTGTACACATCCTTATCACTAGTCCAAACTTATTGAAAGACCAAACTGTAGGATGAAAACTCAGGATAAATGGAGAGAAATACCGGCTGAAGTGCATCAGAAGCTTAGAAAGTACTCCGTGGCGAGTGACCGAAGTCATTAGGGCCAAAGGAGCCCCAATAACTATTTACATATGGAAATCCTACTTGGGATTTTGCTCAGGTGTCCAATTACTTTTGGTAGGATAGTGGATATAAAATAGCGGAAAGCTGAACGGCAGTGCTGATAATATGATAATACATCAACTAACAGAATTATCTCTCTGAACGTAGACATGGTCCCAGCTAATGCCTCATTTAGACACGATTATTATCGCTGAAAAGTCCCTCACAAGACATCTTTTGAGCAATAATCGTTATTTGCATTTACATGGCAAGATGATCGCTCAAAATTAGCTCAAACGGCAGTATGAGTGACAGCTTTGAGCGTCATAAGTGTGTAAATTAAGGCTCCCGCTGTATACAGATGACAAGCAGGACCGCTATCTTCCGCATATAGCCCTTCCCTGAAAATCCTCGATGGCTGGTGTAAAAAATGAAGAAAAAAAATATACTCACCTCTCCGCTGCTGCTGGGGATCAGCCGTGTGTAGCCGCGTCTTCTCCCTGCACTGCTCTGAAGTTCTTTCCTCAGGTGGGAATTTAAAATCTCTGCCTGCTGAAAGAGCTGTATCTGATTGGCTGAGCGCTCAGCCAATCACAGGCAGCGCTCAGCCATTAAACGAATGACAGCTGAGCGCTGCCTGTGATTGGTCACAGCGCTCAGCCAATCACAGGCAGTGCTCGGCCATTCATTGAATTCAATGAATGGCCAAGTGCTGCCTGTGATTGGCTAAGCGCTGTGGCCAATCACAGGCAGCGCTCAGCCGTTATTTATTGAATGGCTGAGCGCTCAGCCAATCACAGGCAGCACTGAGCTGTCATTCATTGAATGGCTGAGCGCTCAGCCAATCAGATACAGCTCATTCAGTGCCTAATGAAAGAACTTCAGAGCAGTTCAGGGAGAAGAAACGGCTACACACGGCTGAGCCCCAGCAGTGGTGGCGAGGTGAGTGTGTGTGTGTGTATATATAATTTTTTTTTTTTTACCAGCTATGGATGATTTTCAGGGAAGGGCTTACTGCAGGGGTGCCGGCAATACTCCTGCTGTGTTCACAGAGCGCACAGCTGGTATACAGCTGTGCGCTCTGTGCGGGGTATGCAGAAGACAGCTGGACAGGTGTCTTCTTCATACTCCTGCTGTGTTCTCTGAGCGGGATACCAGCTGAAACAATAGTATCCTGCTGTGAAGTCAGCACGTGGCACTGACAAGGCTCATCGTTCTCTTTCAGCTTGCTGAAAGAGAACAATGAACGACTCGTTAACGAAAACTGCACAATGTCTGTACAGTTAGAGCCAACGATTCTCGCTCAAAAGACGGCTTTGAGTGAGAATCGTTGGGTCTAAATGGGCCTTAAGCTAATAGGGCAACTCCAGCAAAAACACATTTTTCCATGCCTCCCCCCAATGTGATTGGCTGTCACACTCTGGAGGTCTTACCAGTAGTGCAGCCCCGTATGATACTTATCAGGCACCATCTTGAGGCACACAGTAACATAGTATGTAAGGCCGAAAAAAGACATATGTCCATCCAGTCCAGCCTATTACCCCCCCAATGTTGATCCAGAGGAAGGCCAAAAAAAACGCCACTCTATCCCATAATGCATCAGGACAGCATTAGCTGAGTCTATACCATTTTTGCCGTTGGCAGTTTCATTATCATTACCGTCTATATTCATCTAAATAAGCTACAGGTCATAAGACCACAGTCAGGAGGATGAGCTGTGATCTCCTCCATTATAACTGTGTGATCATCACTAGTAACTGTGATAGGATTGTCTGTCTTCCCCTCTTAGGGGTCATGACCACGGATGGAGCGGGAAACGCCTGTGGATTTCTGCTGCGAGAGTACCACGTTTAAAACCGCGAGTGCCTGCGAGCGATCGTGTAATTCTGCTGCAGAAAACCCGAGGTCTCCATTAATGCTATATTAATGGAGACCTCCCGCGGCAGAAAAACGTAGTGAATTACAACATGCTGTGATTTTTTTTCCCCGAGGCGGAAATCCACGTCAGAATCACACGTGAGCACTGAGCTATTAGGTTCAACAGAACCTAACAGCTGCGTTATTCCACTGCGGGAAACGCGTCAGAAACGCGTGGGTATTAGCCCTAAACAGTTTCTGCAGTAGGGATCATGTAACAGTATCAGATGACCGCATGAGAAAAAGAGGCTGGAAGTTTCAGACAGAAAGGAATAGCTAACCCAGGTAACACTAGCTGACCTATATACACTGGGGGAAGTGCTACAACTTGAACCCTTCAAGGACGCAGCCCCTTTTTTTCCCTTTCCGTTTTTTTCTTCCCACTTTTAAAAAATCCTAACCTAAATTTATCCATCGCCATCGCTGTCTGAGGGCTTGTTTTTTTTTTTGCGAGACGAGTTGTATTTTCACTGGTACTATGTAATGTACTGAAAAGCTTAAAACATTCGAAGTGGAGGGAAATGGGAAAAAAAATTCCGACATCTTTGGGTGCGTCTTCTTTCTACTACTGCAACAAAAATGACCTGATAACTTTATTCTATGGTTCATGAGTCGATACCAAAATAGTTTATTTTTTGGCGGTCCTACTTTTATTTTTTTCTCAAAGATATTTAATTTAAAATTACTTTCTGCCACCATCTGCTGACAGCCATAACGACATAGTTGTGCGAGGGATCATTGTTTGCAGGATGTCCTGTAGTTTCTATTGGTACCATTTTTGGAGTACACACAACCTTTTGGTCACTTTTTATTACATTTTTTCGTGGAGATGGGGTGACCAAAAAAAGCACAATTATAGAGTTTTAATAATGCATTACTGTGATAGATCGGACTTTTACGGACGCAGCGATACCAAATATGTTTTTTTTGTTTTATTATAAGTATGGCAAAAGGTTTTTTTTTTTAACTTTTAATCAGAGAGGACAACAACTTGTACTGTTTTGATCGCTCCTGCAGTATGATGTAATGCCATAGCATTACACCATACCGCGATCTGTCAGACAGTCACACCACAGGCAGGGCTTGATAGACAGTGAAGAAGCGCTAAAAACATAAAAGGGGAAAAAATATTTATGTAAGAAAAAGATAAAAACTGCCAAGCAGGAGGCAGAGCGACTGATTGCCAAAGAGAGCAAAAATAACCTTAAACTACTGTTTCCCAGAAAATAAGACACTGTCTTATATTAGTTTTTGCACCAAAAGAGGCACAGTGTTTAATTTTCAGGGGGGTGCCTTATACTCACCTGGTCCGCAACGTCCTAAAGGTCTCCGATGGCGCTGTGGCAAACTGCAGTGTCCTCCCTGTCTGCCATATCAGCTTCTTCTGGTGACGGGGCTTTGAATACCCCGCCTCCAGCAAAGCGGCGCTCAATGAGCCAATCACAGCCACTCAGTGAATGACATGACTGAATGGCTGTGATTGGCTCATCTAGCGCCAGCTGTAATTGGCTGCTGGCACTCGATTAGCCAATCACAGCGCTCGCTTTGCTGGAGGTTGGGTTTTCAAAGCCCCGTCACCAGAAGAAGCAGAGATGGCAGATGGGAAGGACTCTGCATTTTGCCGCAGTGCCGCCGGAGACCATCGGGATGCAACGGACCAGGTGAGTATTGATTTTTTTGTTGGGGGGGGGGCATGTTAGCTAGGTCTTATTTTCAGGGGAGGCCTTATATTTAAAGCCTCCCCTGAAAACCGGGATAGGTCTTACTATTGGGGTAGGGCCTGCTTTCAGGGAAACAGTATTTTTCCATTATATAAACGGTAAAAGGATTTGCACTAAAAAAGCATTGACCCCTTAACAAATAATGCAAGAGAAACCATAGAAGATGATGGGGTGGGGGTGGGGGGTAAACCTATTACATTTTCTCAAGCGCATTTACAAAAGAAAAAGAAATATCACACGAGATGCAGGGGGATAAAATGACCCACCCACACCCCAAATATCACCTGCCTAAAGCAGGAGGAAGTGCAGAGTCAGCTAAAAAGGATTCAAATCGACAAATGACCGGGTCCAGATTGAATACACCCAAAAGTTCTAAGGGAATTAAGTGATATATATATATTTAGGGACTCTATTGGGAGCGGGGTTGTACCGCTGGATTGGTGTATTGGATTGACGGTGAGGTCATCACAGGCCCTTCATCCTGAGTGAGTTACATGCTTCATCCCTGATCACATGACAGTAATATCATCACAGGTCCTTCATCCTTGTGCAGATTACAAGCGAACTACATCCCTTACAAACCACTGCGGCGTCAGTTGCTATGAAATACTAACAACCACAAGTGAGTGACTGTGTGAGTTACATGTGTAGATGCCACAGTCATGGGATTAGTCACCTAGGCTCTGAGCTCCGCCCCTTATCAGATGACGATGATGTCATCACAGGTCCTTCACTTTGTTAAAAACCTACAGAAGCGGACAGCAGCCATGTGCTTACAGCATCTGTGATGTCACCATCATGTGATCAGTCACATGTGTGGGAGGAGTCACATGACCAGGGGGTGATCGGTGTGTGCAGGACTCTGCTGTGCTGGTTGTGATCCCTGTTGTATGGGATGAAGAAAGCATGTAGCAGAGCTGTGTGTGTGTGTGTGTGTGTGTGTGTGTGACGTGCATGTAGCAGAGCTGTGTGGCGCAGTGCACCACCAAAAACACTGGTACTATATAATTTCCTAATATTTACTAGTCTATTTATACCCAGGACTGTGACAGTAACAAGAGGACATCCTATACGGTTAGAGGAAAGAAGGTTTCATCACCAACACAAAAGAGGGTTCTTTACTGTTAGAGGACCTAAGGACGTGGTGATGGCAAAATTGATAGAGGAGATTAGGAGGGGACTAGATAGCTTTCTAGAGCACAATGATATTACAGGATATAGACATTACATAATCAGAACGGTTGTTGTTCCGGGGATCTTCCGACTGCCATACTCGGAGTCAGGAGGGAACCTTCTCTGAAGAGCGTTGATCCAGGGATTATTCTGACTGCCATTTTGGAGTCAGGAAGGAATTTTCCCCCAGGGTGGGATAAATTGGCTTCTGCCTTCCTCTGGATCAACATAGGGCTGGAAACAGGCTGAACTGGATGGACATTTGTCTTTTTTCAGCCTAGCATACTATGTTACTCTGTTGATAGGCACTCTGCGATGGCACCCCTGGGGCCTTTCAGAAGGCCCCAGCTGTCATGACAACCCATGATCTCATCGCTGGGGGCCCTACAGGACACCACAACATTGGTCGGGGCATTTAAATGCAACTGTCAGAATTGACAGCGGCATTTAAAGGGTTAACAGCTCAACTAACAGCGCGGCTTATCAGAGCTGTTGCAGGCAGGTGTCAGCTGTAAGAAACAGCCGGCAGCCGTGTTGTATGGAGCAAGATCGACATGCGATCCCCCTCCATTCACACCCCGAACCTGCAGGACGTGAATCCTATAGCATTATGGGTCTAAATAAAGTAAATGTGAACAAAGCTGAGGAGCAGATGGAATGCAGCCGAGTTCGTAAAAGGAACCTGTCATGTCCCCCATGGTGCCCAGGCAGCAGGCACTACAGTGTAGAGACTGGCATGCTGATTTCAGCGGCCTGTCTCTTCTACTGATCACAACAGGAGTTTTTGAAAACTTCCATTTCAAAGTCCGTAGCAAGTAGCAGAGTATGTCCGCTGCAGCTCGTTAACACATACTGTGCTTCCCCCAAAATAAGACCCTGTCTTATATTTATTTTTGCCCCCAAAAGAAGCACAGTTTCTTATTTTCTAATTATACTTGCCTAGCAGTCTCGGCCCAGGTCTCTCCCGCAGTCCTCAGCCACTCATATAACATCACTTCCTGGTTACGGGATTCATAAATCCCACCTCCAGGAAGTGATGGCTGTGATTGGGTCTTCGACTGCTGCTCAGCCAATCAATGCAGTACTAGATGAGCCAATGCGATGGCTGTGATTGGTTCTTTGACTGCTGCAAAGCCAATCAATGCAGCGCTGGATAAACCAATCACAGCAATCACTTCCTGGAGGTGGGATTTATGAATCCCGTAACCAGGAAGTGACGTTGTACGAGCATCTGAGGACTGCGGGAAAAGCGCCGAACCTCCAGAGCAGTGGTTCCCAAACTTTTTCAGCCATGGAGCCCTTTTTGAATCAAAAGATTCTCGTGGAACCCCAAAGTGAGACAGAGGGTGTGGTCAAGGGAAGGGTTAGGGGCGTGGCTTATTATGACATATGATTTTTACCTTGGTTGTTATAAAGAGGACAGGGCCGTATAAAAAAAAGGAGGGGGGAGAAACGCTGGATGGGCTATTGATATACATTATATTTAAAGTTAAATCCCGAACCGTAAATCAATATCCGCACGTTTTATGCAGATTTTTTTCCACAGCGTATGTGCTGCTACAGCAACTGTAAATTCCACCCCGTGTAGTAATGGTGTCCCCTATACTGGTGGCCCCAGAAGTAATAGCGACCCCCACAGTGGCCCCAGAATATTAACCCCAGTAATAATAGCCCCCAACCCATATACTCACCTCCTCCTTGTAGTCAGAGCCGCTCCTCCTCCTCTCCTCTGCACTGATCCCTGTTGCACACTGACGTCAGTGGTGAGCCCGGAACGTTTCCTTCCTTCTCCTCTCTTGCAGAACTACAGAGAATACCTTAGGGGAGGAGGATCTGGGTGCAAACACTGACATCAGAGATCAGTGCCCTGTGTGATTACCACCAGGAGAGCCGCAGCATCCCAGCCGGTAATCAGTACAGTGCTGAGCGGCTGTTGGCACGCATGCCAGCAGAGAGGGCTATGTGTGCCCCCTCCAACACATGTGCAATAGGTTTGCCACCACAAACCTAGACCCTCAGTCGGAGCCCCTAACTATGACTTGTGGAGCCCCAACGGCTCCGTGGAACACAGTTTGGGACCTGGACTGAGCCTGCTAGGTAATGTATTCTTTTTTTATGTAGTATAGTCAGGGCTTACTTTTGGGGTAGGACTTATTTTCAGGGAAGCAGGCTATTCACTGCTCACCCACCACAGACCTCATTATATTACCATACATATAGACACAGCAGTCCGGATATTAACGAGGATACCCCATGGCACCTACTACGGAGAGTGGGCGGAGTCTGCGCCGCCGGTGTCCGTCATATCAGGGATCCAGCAATCCGCTATTGGCTTTCTGTTTCTAGAAAGGATTGCAAAATTTAACCTCTTAACGACAATAGATGTAAAGTTCACTTCCTCTGTGTTCGGGGTTTGTACGGAGGGAGATGGGGAGCCGATCCTGCGGCATGTACCATTTCTCACAGATGACACCCGCGATCAATGTTAAGGCTGTTAATCCCCCAATCAATTTTGTGGCGTCCTAGATGCCCCGTGATGAGATCGCAGGGTTTTGATTGGTTGCCATGGTAGCCTGGGACCGTCTGGCTGATTGCCTGTCAGATCGTAGTATAATGTAATACCATGATATTACATTATACTGCAGGAGTGATCAAACCATCGCAAGTTCAAGTCCCCTATTGGCGACTTAAAAAAATAACTGTAAAAGTTAGTTTTAAAAAAAAGTTACTTAGTGGAAAAAAACTAAAAAGGTATTAAAAGTAAAAATAAACTTTTCCGCTATTTACACAGTTGCACGTGGGGCGCTAGTGCGGTCAGCGGTCAGTGTATTATGTTGTACAGGGAGCCGCTGTCCTGTTCTTATTACTCAGTATGGGAAATAAGAGACAATATGGAATATATTATGAACCTGGAGCCTTCCTGCAGCATAGCAACTGTTGTCAACATGGCAGCTGCCACAAATAATGCCCCTCTCTCCCCTGTGGACAGGGACAGTTCTAGCGCTGAGGGCCATACTCAGTATATACACTTACATACCCGGATAATAAGCGGGAAGCCTCGAGTCACCCCGCTAACATGGCTCCGCAGCATATTATGTGTCAGAAGCTTCATCCTCCGGTACCGGCACCCACGTGTTCACACTACAACTTCTTCCAGGTTACTGAACGTCTATAGCTCCGCCTCTAGCTCCCGGCGCTAGGCGACCGTCAAAGTGGGCGGAGCAGACAAGGAAGCTGTAAGCGCATGCGTCGTTTCCTGATTGACATACGCATGCGTCGGTCCAAATTTGGAAGACGCATGCGCACTGTCGTTTGCCGAGTGCTTACCTAAGCTGGGCGTGACCTCCAGCAGGAGGTATGTCTCCGCCCTCTGGTAACCCCGCCCCTAGTTGTCATGGCTTTTCGGTTCCCCGTATCATTCCTCCTCCTGTCACCGCCGCGGCTAGCAGTAAGGAGCGCAGCGTGGAGCAGAGCCATGTCCCTCAAGGTAAGGTCTGCGCGGGGCGCAGGGGGCGCCGTGTGTTAGTCCGCAATCAGTGCAGTGTGGGTGTGACGGGCCGAAGGTCACGTGCTTGTACAGGATCTTCACCTGCTAGCATACAGTATACAAGACGTTGTGACGTCATGTTTAGCATCAGAACTCATTAGTGTCATTAAACTGGTTACAAACACAGATGTTTCTGTACAACTGGCAACATATTATAAACTATGCACTATCCTGCATGTATCTGTGCCGCGTGTGTAATATGCAGTGATTAGAACATATTGATGTCAGTGGGTGCGATCACATGAGCGGATTTTATTAAATCATGTCCGATTCCAGTGTGTATTACATAACGCCGTAGGCCATTGAAGCGAATGGTCCGGAGCAGATATGCCGGGTGTATCCGCTGTGTATTTGCACAGCATATCAATGTGCCGCCTATGCTGTTTTTTTGTGTATGCAGTGTATTTGGGCGCGCAAAACCTGCATGTGAAATATACATGTGAGCAAATTAAAAAAATTTTCCTAGCACATAAATACGCCGCATATTTACGTCACCAAAATGGGCTTCCGTCCGCGTGAACGAGCCTTAAGGCAATCCTATTTTAGGGCGCCATCATACGGAGTGATCTTTGTATGTGTTCACGTGGCCCTATCTTCCACGGGAGCCGTTCGCCTCCGTATCGCTATACTTCTGTCCGACAAATACGGATCAGTGTTTGTCCGGTAGAAAAATACGGAGGCGAGTCCTGATGACTTGGGGCCGTCATGTCCGCGGCACCACGCCGGATCCACCTTACAGGACGCTCGTTGTCACTGGCCTTAGAGGTATCTTGTGGCCAAGATTGGAAAACCCAGAAACTGTCCGCCGAGCGCCTGTGGGATGCAGCCGAGCGCTCAGCGCAGCCCTCCTTCCAGCCGCTCCGTGAAGGGAATGGAGATACGGAAACAATGTAGCACAACGCTGCCGCCGGGACTCTACATACATGGGACAATACTGTTACCGACCGGTAGACGTTTATACATATATAATAAATGTAGAACATATCATCACCCCAGGCAATACCATCAATCATAACTAGATCTAAGCAAATCATGATCACCCCGTCCCCAACAAAGCCAAAGAAACTTTTTTTTTTTCCCTTTTGCATGTGCCTAAATATTTTGCCTCTTCTCCCCCTTGCCACCTCTCTCCCGCACCCCTCCAAATCCCATCAGCTTTTCTCCAATACCTCAATGCCCTGAAGATGGATGGGTATGTCCTCAGACTTGGTTAAACAATCTTTTTCTGGCTTTGGCTCGAAAAATTGCTTTAAACATTGTAGCAGTTTTTTTCCAATGAAACCTGCGAGCTCTGCTAACGTGACAGAAGGGGAAACTGAAGCCTTCAGATGGCCCACCCGCGCGAGAGACCACAGCTCGGAGGCATTACTACTTGATGGTGTGGCTCCACAGGCTCATGTGTAGGATAATCCCTGCCGGTGACATATCATGTAGGAAGCTGCACTTGGGACTTGTGGAATGAAAAGCTTTGCCTCCAGGAGTTGTATGTAATTAAGAGCAAACGCCTACGAATCCTCTGCTCCCCGTGACGCCGCGGCTTCATTGTTGCTTCGGGGTGTGATGCTGCAGTAATCCTCCCAGCAAGCAGCGGGCCAGGAATCTGCTGCGACTTCTGTAATTCATTATATGTTGGTTTTATTAGGCATCCTCGTAGTGAAGTATAAAGGTGCATGCACACGGGTGTCTTAAAAGTTGCGCCCGAGATTCTCAGGAGCAACTCTCAGCCGACGGCACTTGGACATCTCATCCTTGTGCTGTCCGATGAGCTGAAAATTGGACAAGCATAGGACATTCTGCGTTTGGTTTTTTAAAACTCTATTATGAGGGGAAAAAAACCTCTGTGCATACACCCATTGAAATAAAGGGGAGCAATTTTGGGGGTCTGAAAAAATATCCATTGTGCATGTACCCCAATTATAGACCCAATAGTCTATCAGCAGAATGATGCCTACCAAACAACTGGCAGCACTTGGTCGGACATCTAGACACCCGTTGCCTCGTGCCTTTGTGGTTCATTATACCCTGTTCATTGTGGAGAATAGACGTTGTTGCTTTTTTTTTTTTCTTCATATGCAAATTAGCTGGTGAGTGCCCCCGAGGCGGACTCATTGCCAGCCAGTTCCCCTGTTCTCGCTTGGCAGTCCACCATTGCCTTGATTAATAGTGCCAGACTTTGTTATTGTGTCTGTGTGCGCTCATACATGCACTATTCTTTCTCATTGACGTCGCTCTGACTGCTCTTCCAGGTTTAGCGAAAATGGCCATGGCGCATGCGCAATAAGTCTACGAACCTTCTGCCTACAGTAGAGAGTGCACCGCGCATGGGCCAGACGGGAATGAACGACGCATGCTACTATTCTGGGTTGAAAAATCTCACAATAAAAAAGGTTGGCGCTGTCAATCACAGCTTGTCTGGATTGGCTCCTTGGACCTTTGGCAGGCGCTCTCCTCCTAGAGATGTCCCGGTGACGGGAAAGTGGTACCTGCATTTGTAAATTTTCCAGTGCCCTTCCTACCCCTCAGGTGTATGGGGCCTCTTTCTTTTTGGTCCCCTTGTGTATATACCGCCTGAGTGTAGTTTCATTTCCACCTCCATCTCCGACACGATCCAGTTAGTTCTTCGGAGCCCTAGTCTGTACTGTTGTAACCTTTGTGTAACCTGGAGCATTCGCCAGGTAATTTGAATGTAGTATAAAACTCATTTTATGCCCAATTAAGAAGTCATTATGGGCAGCGAAGTTACGTGTCAGCTGGTGTCTGAGTGCCCTAGCATGCACTGGCAGTCGTTTGGTGGGCTGCAGCGTCACGTTCTTGAACTCCTGACATCACAGTGCTCAGCAGTCCCTTTATTTCCTCTGACATCTGTCACAGCAATCACTGGGACCAGAGCGGGGCTGCAGCACTGGATCCCAGCGAAGCCAGGTAATTCTGCTAGTGTATTATAAATGTCTGATCAGGGGGTATTCCAGCCCTCTTCCAAGCATGTGGCTCCTTTTACCTAAAACTTCACTCCGTACTTAGAAGATTGGCCCATTATAATCAGAGGATCAGACTTGTGTCAAGCGGCCAACAAAAGTCAAAGGGGTTTTCTCAAAGTTTGTCTAATCCATGGCATTCTCTTCAAGGTTGGAGATCCTCTTCCAGATGTGCAGATCTATGATGGAGGTCCTGGAAACAAGACAAGTGTCAGGGATGTGTTTGGAAACAAGAAGGGTGTGCTCTTTGGCGTTCCAGGAGCTTTTACTCCAGGATGCTCTAAGGTAACTTGTTCACTAGTCTTACAGTATGTCCAGTATAGGAGACGTTATGTTGCTCAGCCAGCAGCTGTCCTTCCAATCCTCTTGTGTATTTGTTCCTCTGGTAGCACTGTGGTGAAAGGCTGCCAGACAGCCCAGTACAATTGGTATTGGAGAGCAGCGTGGGAGTCCTAATAGGACGGGCCCCGGAGGACCTTTAAAGAAATCCTTCAGGCCTTGACAAACAAAGGTGGCTAAACCGAAGAGATTACATGGCTGCCCTGACTGGCCAGCACTGGTTAATCAAAGCCGTTGTAGCGTCTTAGGCCTCTTTCACACAGGCGACAGCAATATCAAAGTAAATCAAAAAGTAAGGGAATACTTATCTAAAAGGCTTGGTCCTGCTGCTCTGGAGCTCCGCTAGGCGTTCTGCAGTCCTTGTTTGCTCACAGAAGATCACTTCCTGGTTGCAGGATTCATAGATCCCGACTCCAGGAAGTGATGGCTCCTAATTGGCTAAGCAGCGCTGGATGTCCCAATCGCAGACATTGCATTGATTCATTGAGCGCTGCACTGATTGGTTCTTCTAGCACTGCTCAGCCACTCAGAGCCATTGCTTCCTGGAGGCGGGATTTATGAATCCTGCAACCTGGAAGTGATCTTCTGTGGCTGAATGAGGACGACAGAGCTCCGGAGAGCAGCAGGAGGACATGGACCGAGCCTTTTAGGTAAGTATTCCCTCTTTTTTGGAGTTCAGCCAGGGCTTAGTTTTGAGGTAGGGCTTATTTTCTAATGATGATGTTGGATTGGATGAAAACCGTGATTTCGTGTGTTGCGAAGGCTTCATAGGGAAACATGGGCTACAAAAAAAAAATCACAAATCGCAGCATGCTACGATTTTTTTTCTTTGCTCACAAGATAGCACAGCGCTAATGTGAAGGAACCCACTGAAAGGAATGAGCTTCACATACATGTTTTTTTTTCTCATGCTATCTCATCACGGCAACATCGCAGAATTTTGTCGCCTGTGTAAAAGGGATCTTATACCTAATTCACTGTGTGCATCAGTTAGTACGAGAATCTGGTATAACCATCTTTCTTTGTCCAGAACAGGAGGGTCCATTTAAGGCCAATCATTTCCTTCAAGAATAAATGTCTAGTTGGATCATTCAGCAACTTTTGTAACAGTTAATCTGGCTTTAACAGAAATGACTAGTGGTTTTTATTGCCAAACATGTAATTGGAAGAATCTTTCATAATTGATGGAGTAACGAGCAGTGTGACGGAGATCGAGGAAGCAATTCTTTTACAAAACGAATCTTCTGTATTTGTTATTGCATTTTATGTTGCATCACTGAAGAAAATGTCATGTAAGTAATATCTCTCTGAAAGACATGTCACGATCTAAGATGTCTAACAGATAAGACCGTCCTAAATGGGGAAAAAACTAGAAATGTAGTACTTGATCCTAGCTGAACCCAAGAAGAGTGTTAATCATTAATGAAGAAGGGGCCCTTTCTTACGGTCATACTCCACTGAAAGGAATGGGAGTGAGAGCACTCCACATGGACATGAGATGTTCCAGATATGACTCCTTTCACATATCACTGATGTTACCATGTAGGAAAAGACTCCGATTCCTATTATGCACAGTGGATGGATATTTTGATCACCTCCATAGTGAGAAGTCTATAGGCTTAGATAGAGGAACCTTGCGTGCAGATAACAATGCTAGTTGTTGTATTTAGTTGTTGTCCCTTGTGATTTTCTTAGACGCACTTGCCTGGATACGTGTCTCAGGCTGATGACCTGAAATCCCGTGGGGTGGAAGTTCTCGCCTGCATATCAGTTAATGATCCCTTTGTTGCGAGTGAGTGGGGAAAAGTGCATGGAGGCGAAGGAAAGGTAAAGAACATTTTCATTTTACTTTCAATTCAGATGTGCAACTAAACAATCAAAAAAACTTTTGACCTGTCAGAAGTTTTTATCAGTGGGGGTCCCGTAGCACAGATCCTCACTGATTGTGAAAATGAAGGGGCAAAAGTGTTGAGCTGAGCATTGTATCCCTGCACATGTGATTGGTACATGGACGCACAGATATTCTATTGAGCCTATACACCACTTCGAGGAGAGTCGAAATAGGCTGTCTAGGAACAGAACTCGTGTGAGTGCTTCTTACCCCTTCAGTTTAAAGATCATTGGGGATCTCTGCTCCTGAACCCACCAATCAAAACTTCTAATATATCACTTTTTTCTTTGAAGCTTTTGTTCTGCTTTAACCCGTTAACGCCACAGGGCGTAAGTTTACGTCCTGGCTAGAGGGTATTTAACATAACAGGATGTAAGCTCATGCCCTGTGGATTGGGCAGGTTCAAAAATGAGGCAGTGCCATCCCACAGCGGGAGCAGGCGGTTACTGATACCCCCGCTGTTGCAGCGGAAGGGTGGTAAATGAAGGCAACAACCCTCGCTTTTAACCCACTACATGCCGCAATCTCTCTAGATCCCGGCGTGTAAAGGGTTCACAGAAGGAGGGCGCTCCCTCTGGGACGTCATCAGACCCCCGCATTGTAATCGTTGAGGGCCGATGGGTTGCCATGACAACAGAATGCTAGATACTGGTGTCCTGGCTTGCCATTGCCTATTATTGCTATTACAAGCGGTAAGGTATTGCAATACAGAAGTCCTGCAATACCTTATCTTAGCTGCTGTGGTTCAGGTCCCCTACAGGGACATAAAGAGTGTAAGGAAGGAAAAAAAAACAAAACTTTTGCTCATTTTCCCCTATTTGTATAAAAAAAAAAAAATTAAGAAAACCCCCACACATTTTGTATCATTGTGTGTAATGACCTGTACTATATTTTGAGCACACTATTTATTTATTTATCCCGTGCAGCAAAATATTTATTTTGTTTGTTTTACCTCCCAAAAAGTGCAATAAAAGCGATCAAAAAGCCATATGGACCCCAAAATGGTACAAATAAAAACTACAGCTCGTGACACAAAGAAAAAGCCATCACAGAGCTTCGTCATGGAAAAATAAAGTTATGGGACTCTGAATGCAGCATTGTAAAAATATTAGTTTCCAAAAAAGGGCTCCTTCTATCATATCCTGAAGTAGACAGTCTGCTCTCCCTTCAATATATTGTGCACAGATAGGTCACTGTGGTAAGGAGTATAGCATCATTTCAGAATGGGTGCTATATACATTACCTATGTGTATGGCGTCCTGGCTACATGCTCTGGCTGCTAGAACGATAGGTTTACAGCCGGGCAGACCTGCTTTTGTAAAGGGGTTACCAGTCAGGACAAACCTTTTTTAAACCTAGCCATTACATCTGCAGTATTCTAGACAATCAGCATGAATGCAGTCTGTACTATACACAATGCATCTGTCTGGGGGTTCCCAGATTTGTCAAATCTAACTTGGTTACACCTGCTGGTCCAAGCCCCGTGCCCAATGGTGAGACCAGCCTGATGGGCATGGAAAGGAACTCGCTGCAACCACAAGTTTGGCGATGGGTTCTGCAGCATTGAGATAGTCTACTTGGTTTCATTTGTCCTTTTCTATACTAACACTGAAATAAACTTTTTGTATCAAAATAGTCAAGAAATCTTTGAGATTCCTAGCCAAGTGACCACTTAGATGACCAGTATCTTTCCCAGTCTGTATAGCTCATGCTGCAGTACACCCCCGGCCCAGCACCGCTGGGCAACTAGACGGATTACCAATTAGGCTTCTGGAAAGTTCACTGTCTACGTGGAAGCACAATAGTTGTCTCTTTTGGAATACTGCCCGATTACCGGTCCACGCTGTGACTGTCCCTAACATGCCATATCCTGCCACTGCCAGCAGAAGCCTGGAGAGCGAGAACAAGAGGCGAGGCGTGTTTGCATTCCAAGAGTCACTGTTAGTCGGGTAGTGGTTGTGTAACCCCACAGTTGGGTTGGGTAACATCGGTGTGCCGGGAGGCTTCTGCTTCACAGCGTCATCAGCCGGTCACTGAAATATGGAAAGACGAATCGCTCTTCATATAGGAGAGGAAGGATTTCTTTCAGCAATATTTAGCAATATTTCACAACTTAAATCTACCTAAAATAGTACATACTTCTGTATACGGGACTTTGGGTCTAGGAAATGCCGAATTATCAAATATCTTACATTTATAGGACGGTTTCAGCATATAAAATTTATTTGTAAGGGTTCTTTTACACGGGGTCAATAATCGTTAATATGAGCGAACCATGGCCGAGTTGTTTACTCTCAAACGACGTCCTTGTACACGCGCAGATAAATCCTTGAAATGTTTGTCATTTTGCTCATTCGGTCAATTGTTGCCCTGCAAGGGGAATTTGGGAATAGTCTGCTACCGACCAAACGATCCTTTTTCACACTAAACTGGCAAACGACAAACCATTTTGTATGCCTGCACAATATAAACGCTAAGTAAGCGAATGATCATTCAGTGGTTGGCAGGGTTTACACTGAATGATTGTTCAGTTTTGCACAAGTCACCAATTTTAAATGAAGGATAATTGTTCCGTGTAAAAAGGCCCTTAGTGTGGAGAAGACGCCTAAAAGTAATCGTTCACATAAATGTGCTGCTTTCGCTGTGGTCAGAGGAGTCTCACGACTGGCTCTTTACTGGAGAGATTCCAAATTTATTTTAGAAAGAAATGGCGAATTATTAGAATTTACGGACCGTTGGGGGCCGGATTAACAACAATTGTTGTTGCACAAAACGTGACATGTAATGGTGACACAAAATTTTGGGATTGGTTAGGGTCCAAGTGCTGAGACCCCTGCTGATCACTGTAATGAAGCAGTAGAAGCCCCCATTTTAAAGCTGTGCCCTTGAGGTGTGACCAGCCATGTGTGGCCTATAGATAGTGAGCCCATACACCCCTTTGCTTGGCTTTCCAAGAAGAGGAGACGCAGCGGCGTAGGTCTCGGCGATGCTTCTACCCTTCCATTACAGATATCAGTCAGGGCCTCGGCACCTGCACCTTGATCAGTCAAAAACTTCTGGCACGTGGCCATAACTTGTCAGAAGTTTTATAAATCAGCAGTGACACTTTAAGGAAATGTCACTGCGCTGTGCATGACTTGTCGCGTGAGGCTTCCCTCTCTCTTCCCAACCAAAGCTAAATCCAAAGTCCTATGTGTTTGCTTTTAACAGCGTACAGGCATTGCTGGAGCTCATGTGACTGGGCCAATGGGACAATTGACTATCCGTGGACTGCAGATAAACTGATTCCAAGTGTCAATCATCATAGTTATTCAATTTTACTTTGGTTGTCATTGGAGAATAAAACTTGTAATTCTGAATCGGTCTGGAATAGATAAAAGTACATAAACTGATTAACTATATATATAAACTTTGGAGTATGTTTACCTTCACCATTCATGGACTTTTGTAGAACTAGTGAAAAGACACTCCGAGATACAAGAAAGTGCTAAAAACACTTATAAAATGAGGGTATTTAGTATAAAAATACATCCTAAAGCCTCGGCCATGTTGTCTAACTGCAACCTGTTCATGTATCGTTTGGAACCATATTGAAGAAGATGCCAATGTGACCCAGGAAAGTGATCCCCTAGAAATAACCTATATGAGTAGTAAGCCTAGTCCATGGTTAATGATGCCGTTCTCTTGCAGGTCCGCATGTTAGCTGATCCCTGCGGAGACTTTGCCAAGGTAAGTGCAATGAGTCTCGACTTGCATCCTATAAATAACTGTAGCGATGTCTGTAGCTGCCATCTCTCCGGCGCCGTCTACAGTATGTAATGGTGACCAAAGGGAGTGAATTGTAGTGTAGTTTAAATGATCCTTTCTACTCAGTAAAGCGGGACATATATATTGCATATCGGCCCATTTCATACATACAGCACTAGCCAATATGAATACTGAAAGTGTTGAGGATTGAGAGCGTGGTGAAGCGAGATACAAGATTGCGCAAGCCTCCAAGTAGGAGTCGGAAAACAATGGACATCCGTACATAGGAAAGGGAATACTCCACAATTGTCTGTGCCTGATTGGCTACAGAAGAACACTGGTGGGTTAAAAAAAATAATAATAAAAAATCAGCAGGTGGTCCAACCGAGCCGAGAAGAAGCTTCTGCCCCAGTGTAACTGATGAAGGGGTTTCACCCTGAAACGCGTCTTAGTGCAGGCTTTAATCGATAAAGGAAAGTTGGGTTTCGTGTCCGTTGTTTTCTGACTCGTCCTTGGAGGCGTTACCAATTTCTTTGCACAATCCACCTACTTGCAGAAATCCTTACTTTTTCCACTTACTGTCACTGGATCCCCTTTCTTCCTATAGGTGGGAGTGGGATAGGTAGCTTTTGCACAGGACGGCCTGTTGGGCAACAGATGTCTGACGGGCCATCCAAACGATAATTGTTCCTGTGCTTATACATTGGGCCAATCGTCACTGAGTAAATGGAGGCGGAGCGGCCGGGAAACCTTCCAGCCCACCTCTATTCACAGTAAGGCCTCATGTCCACGGGCGGGTCGTGAATAGTTTAATCTGGACCATCTGCGCTGGTGCCCCACGCGGATCCCGGAATGCAAACCCGCCCATGGATATGAGCCATAAGCGGGCCGTTCAGGTGTCACGGGTCTATCTGTTGTTCATTTTCTGCATGCATTAAACTGACCAACGAACAAGAAGTCGGCGCATGCATTTGAATTAAACTGTTAATTGTTCAGATTACGGGCTAATTCCCATGGATAGATTTCTGCCACGTTTCCTGCGGCGGAATAACGCAGCTGTTAGGTTCTATTGAACCCAATGGCTCAGTGCTCACAGGCGTGATTCTGCTGCGGATTTCTGTCACGGGAAAAAATCGTTCTAATTCGCCGCATTTGTCAGTTGCGGGAGGTCTCCATTAATGTTGTGTTAATGGAGACCTCGGGATCTCCGCAGCGGAATTATGCAATCGCTTGCGGGCACTTGCATTTTTAAATGCGGTACTCCTGCAACGGGAGCCCTACCGCTGAATTCTATTTAGCAGCCTGTGTAAAAGGGGCCATATCCATTGGCAGGCCATGTCATTGAAGGTTTATCTCTTGTTAGTGTTTACTTGCATGGACTTGTATATTCATACCTCTGCAGTGTTCTGTCGCTGCAGGCCTGTAAGGCTTAACCATATATTGTGTTCTCAGGCTTCTGGATTACTGCTGGACAAAAAGGAGCTGGAAGATCTCTTTGGAAATAGGCGCTGCAAAAGGTGAGTCTGTCAGGAATTTAGAAAATGCCTAAAAATATAAGGGGGTCTTTCACTTTTGTTTAACCTATCACTATGGAGCATCGACTTTTTTAATGTAAAACTTTGAGCACAGTACAAGAGGATGGTAATCTGACTGCACAGCATAGAGCTTATAAACTGCTCCATGTATACTATCATTTATTGTGTGTGGACATATGATCTATATACACTAGGGTCACCAGGCAACTTCAGCTGTGACGCGTCATGCTTCCTTGTTTGCATGTTACTTGTGAGTTACCACAACCCGCTAACGGCAAATAATCCAACAACTTTAGATTTCTTGCAGATGCCATGTGGTAGAAAGTTGCGAGTCGCTGTGTGGCCGCACGCACTTGCTTTGTATGCAAGGAAAGCAGAGCGGCGCTGTGATCTTTGTCATGGCCAAAGTTGTTGTATAGCCCTAGCATTACTGTTCTGCAAGTGATTTGTGACTTTAATTCAGTTTTTAACCCCCTTAATGATGCGGCCCTCTTTAAAAAAAAAAAAAAAAAAAAAAATTCGTTTTCTCCTCCCCCTTTGTAAAAAAACTCATAACTCCTTTATTTATCCATCGATGTCACTGTATGAGGGCTTGTTTTTTGCGGGGCGAGTTGTAGTTTTCAATGGTGATATTCAACATACCATATAATGTACTGAAAAACGTTTAAAAAATTCTAAGTGGAGTAAGACATTCCGCCATCTTTCAGTGCATCTTGTTTCTACGGCGCACAAACTACAACAAATATGACATGATACCTTTATTCTATGGGTCGGTACAATTACTACAATACCAAATTTGTATAGTTTGTTTTTTTTTGCTGTACTATTATTTTTTTTTCAAAAACATTTTTTTTTACATTTTCTGCTGCCATCTTCTGCGCGCAATAACGTCTTTATCTTTCCGCCAACATAGTTGTGCCAGGGCTCATTTTTTTTGGGGGGGGGAAGTCCTGTAGTTTACGTTGGTACCATTTCGAAAGAGATACAACTTTTTGATCGCTTTTTATTGAATTTTTTTCTGGCAGACAGGGTAACAAAGTGCATTCCTGGTATTTAAAAAAAATTTTTTTTTTTTTTGGACGACGTTCACAGTGCGGGGGTAAATAATGCGCTACTTTAATAGATAGTACTTTAACGGACGCAGCAATACCAAATATGTCTTTTTGTTTTAAGATTTTAGATTTTTTTTTTTTTTATTATAAATATGGCAAAAGGGGGTGATTTGAACTATTCCTTTTTTTTTTCAACAAGTAAAACTTTATTGATCTGATTTTTTATTTTTTTTGTATTTTGTTTCCTCCCTGGGGGACCACAACTAGCGATGGTTTGATCGCTCCTGCAGTGTGAGGTCATGCTATAGCATGACATCATACTACGATTTGACAGGCAGTCTTATCAAGCCCTGGGTTCTTTCAGAAGGATCCCAGCTGCCATGACACCTGCACAGCTCCTTGCGATCCCATCGCAGGGGCCTGTACAGGACCTCCAATCATTGTTTGGGGGATTTTAAAGGGTTAGGGGCATTTAGAGGGTTAATAGCCGCGATCGGCCGTGTGGCTTATTGCAGCTATTGCCCGCGGGTGTCAGCTGTAATAAACAGCTAACCCCCGTGCTGTATGAAGAGCGGTCGCCCCGCGATCTCCCTTTATATATACCCTGACCCTGCATGGCATACTTGCAGTATAGGGGACCGTGGTTGAAGAACCTGCGAGGGGGCGGGGCTGGCTCTACTGAAGCTGGGAATTGGGTCGGGTTAGGAGCTTTGGGGGCGGCGTTTTCTATCATGGGATTGGTGGACCGTGCTTTGGGGCGGGGCTTGGATGAGGCAATCGCTTGGGCGGGAACCTAAGTACCATAGTGACAGAAAAATGTGTGCAGAAGCGAAAATGAATGTATTTGAAATGAATAGGATTTGTAAGAATGATTTATCAGCTATTGAATACTTGCGCAGCCACAAAATTCTACGCAGGAAGGTAGAATGTGCTCCCTGTCAACGGGAAGATTCACAAATAAAAGATTCCAGTGAACTTAGTGGTTATGCGTGGAGATCTCCCGGCTGCAGAAGCAAGCAGTCCGTTATGAAAGATAGTTTGATTGAAGGAGCCAAAATTGCGCCCACCAAATTCATATATTTAATGTTCTATGATTCGTTATTCTGATGCTCATCTGACTCTCCAAAAAACGCAATAGGAAGTGATAAAGTTGTATGTACCCCAAAATGAAGCCAATGAAAACTACAAGTTGTCCCGCAAACCCTCACACAGCTCCGTGGTCACAGAAGTATAAATGTTCTGGGCCTATGAATGCAGCAATGGCAAAATAAATGTATTTATAGATGATGAATATGCAAGTTTTGTTTTTAGTTTTAGCTGTATTTGCCATATTAAAGTGTTATTCACATCATAGAGATTTATGAAATCTCCACCAAAATTGCAGCATATGCGATCCCATATCTGCCACCCGTCTCTAGAGTGTGGGTCCCATGACAGACCGTTGAATGAATACAGGGGTGGTTCATTTTTTGAGAGTTTTGGCATCCTTATTTCGGTGATGGGTGTGAGTCGCACCTCTGGCACCTGCAGCTTTCAGTCATTTATGGTATATTCTGTGGGTATGTGACATAGTTGGGGGTACACCGTTAACTGGTTCTTGACCAACCACTTATGTTCCTTTTCATTTTCTTCTTAGGTTCTCTCTGATTGTTGACGGTGGGAAGGTGAAAGCAATTAATGTAGAAGAAGATGGGACGGGCCTGACATGCAGTCTGGCTGGAAACATCACATCTCAGCTTTGAGTTGGAATTGCACATGAGCTGGTATATGTTTAACTGCTTGGAGTAATACTGTGTAGCGTTACACAATGACCAGTGTCTTCATAAATGGTGAAATAGACCATACTACACAATAAAGACAATACTTCTGCCTGAGTGTTCTGTCTGTTTGTATGGGGTGTACCACTAGGGGGCGTCTGTGCTGTGTAGGGGCTCTTCATTATTTACTATTATGGTTTGTAGATTTAAAGACAATAATAGAAAGAATTTCACTTATAGTCATTTTACATTTCACAATAGATTGGTAAAACCAAGTGCCGATCAGGAACCTAGAGAGTTGTTAACATTCAAACGATATTTCAGTAGCAATAGCTAATTTTTTTTTTTCCCTTTTTTATACTTTCTCTCAGTTAACAGAGGGCTTGTCTTTTCTTCTTTGTGCTTGTTCTCTGTACCTAATGCCTATTTACATTTTATGCCTACATAAAAGAACAATATCTCACTAGTCATGCAATTGCCGCATGATTCCAGTACACACTGATTGCATACTACATACCATAGTATGTAAGGCTGAAAAAAGGCATGTGTTATGTCCATGTGGGCTAGTGAGCACCGTGCCCACATGAGCGTTACCAATGATGGGGGAACACCAGGTGAAACAAACCACTGATTAACACAACTCCCTATCTTCTACAAAGGAAGATGACCAAGGAACCAGGAGTCCAGCGACATAACCAAACAAAACCACAAGACATAAACCTTTTTTCGCAACCACCACACAGAGAGAGAAATGAGAACAGAGAAAGTTAACCACACTCACACCTGGAAAGACAGCTTTATGTGTACTGACCTGCAGTGATTAGCTGACTGAGGACACACGCCCAGCCAGCACAATACCCCACAGCTGAGCAGGAGAACTCTAGAGAACCTGTAGTACAACAGATCTCAGGAGACAGATGTGACAATATGTCCATCCAGTTCAGCCTATTACCCCCCCCCCCCCCAATATTAATCCAGGGGCAGGCCAAAAAAACCCAATGAGGTAGAAGCCAATTTTCCCTATTTAAGGGGAAAAAATTCCTTCATGACGTCATTCGGAATAATCCCTGGATCACTGCCACATCAGAAGTTATTAATGATTAACATTATTGTATCGCTCAAGAAAGGCGTCCAGACCCCTCTTGTACTCTTCTAGTGAGTTTACCATCCCCACCTCCTCAGGCAGAGAGTTCCATAGTCTCACTGCTTTTACAGTAAAGAACCCCCTTCTATGTTTATGTAGAAACCTTCTTTCCTCTAGATGTAGAGGGCGCCTCCTTTACAGTCACAGTACTGGGTATGAATAGATGATGGGAGAGACCTCTATATTGTCCCCTGATATATTTATACATACCGGTAGTTATTAGGTCACCTCTTATCTGTCTTTTTTTTTTTTCTAAACTAAATCTGAATTTTGATAGCCTCTCTGGGTATTGTAGTCCGTCCCTTGCACTTATTACTTTAGTTGCCTGCCTTTGTACCCACTCAAGCTCTGATATATCCTTCTTGAGTACCGGTGCCCAAAACTGTCCACAATATTCTATGTGTGGTCTGACCAGTGACTTATAAAGAGGAAGAACAATGTTCTTTTCATGAGCCTCTAGACCTCTTTTGATGCATCTCATGATCCTTCTTTCTGAGCTGTGGTGCTGGTAAAAGCTGCTCCGTATGCTCTGGACGGTGAGAGTAACAAACAGAAAAGTCCTGAATCGTAGAAGACCCGATATATCCTTAGAGGGCAAGATGACCGGGCTCACGTATTTTGGCCATGTAATGCGAGCAAAGCCGCTAGAAAAATCTATAATGCTTGGACAGATCAGTGGCAAAAGAAGATCAGCCCATCAAAGGACACGATGGCTGATACTGTCAGAGCTGATACTAGCATGGATATCAGACAACTGAAAGAAGCAATGCAAAACCGAAAAACATGGAGGGAGCTCACCTTTTGGGTCTCTGAGGGTCATTAACGACTAAACTGCTAACAACATGATCCTATTTGCCTTGGCAGCAGCTGCCTGACACTGGTTGCTCCAGTTAAGCTTAGGCTGGGTTCACACAGGGCACTAATCTCGGGATTAGCCATCCATGTGGACGAGATTTCTCAGAAATCTCGTCCACACGGGACGGCCAATCCGCTGCGGTAAGTCCGTCTGAAACGGCCGCCGCAGCTGCGGTTTCAGAAGATGCAGCATGTCTATTTACTTTTTTTTTTTTTTTGTTTATTTTCGTCGCGGCCGCGCTCTCCTCTATGGAGCGCTGGCCGCAACGGCTTAAACCGCGGCGGTTCTCCCGGCGGAAATGTCGCGGTTTTTGCTGCGACCAAACCACGAGATTTCCGACGGGAATACGGCTAGTGTGAACCCAGCCTTACAGTTTTTGAAAATCCGCAAGTCCTTTTTAAAGATCAGTGTTACCCAGTGGTTTCCCATATAGTGTGTACTGGTGACATGTATTTCTCATTTCCATATGCATAACCTTACATTTATCAGTGTTAAACCTCATTTGCCACTTTCCTGCCCAAGCCCTCAACTTATTTAGATCCATTTGTAGCCCTGTTCTGTCCTCTCTTGTTAATTACGTTACATAGTTTTGTATCATCTGCAAATATTGATATTCTACTGCACAATCCTTCTACCGGGTCATTAATATATTAAAAAGACCCCTGTAGTACCCCACTAGTAACAGTGACCCAATCAGAGTATGTACCATTTATAATCGCCCTCTGCTTCCTATCACTGAGCCGGTTACTTACCCACATTCTCACCCAGACCAACTTTCTATTGATGTTTTTGCCAGATTCATATGTTGTTCATGAGTGTTTCTCATGCAGCGTTTTGCTGCATGCAGAGCTGCGTTTTTGTGCGTGTATACATGCATTTTTTGCATGCAAGCTGATGTTACAACTTTTTTTTGTAGTGCCACATATTACGCAGTAAAATAACTCTTGTATATGTAGGATACCTAATAATGAGGGAAGTGGTGGAGACTTCTTTTTGCTTTTAAATTGAAATAAAAAGGTGAATTTTACCCAGGAGCTCGTGTGAGATTGGCCTTATTGTAAAGCAGCGGGTAATGTGTTTTGTGGTGGCCTCTTCAGCAGGCAACTGGATGGGAAAGTATATTTATAAAGTAATGAAAAACCTTGATACACACAAGTGTGGTTATATGAAAGGGCAAAATTTCTGCCGTTGCACGCTGCCATAGGATTGCATTGCTTTATGCAATCCCATGTAGACAGCCGCGATTTTGATCGCGGAAAACTCACGCCATAAAAATCTCCTATTTCATCGCACATGTGCGGCTGTGCACCAGCCGGCACATCTGAAAAGCAGAGCGAAGACGCCGGACAGGTAAGCCGTGGGTCACCGGTCGCATCCTGCTGCGAGAATCTCGCAGTCGGAATCCGACCCGGCCATCTGCATTCGACCAAAGGAAGAGTCAAAGAAAATATAAACAAGATTGGCACAATATTTAAGAATCAATATAAACACTTAAAGGGGTTGTCCCGCGAAAGCAAGTGGGGTTATACACTTCTGTATGGCCATATTAATGCACTTTGTAATGTACATTGTGCATTAATTATGAGCCATACAGAAGTTATTAACTTACCTGTTCCGTTGCTGGCGTCCTCGTCTCCATGGTGCCGTCTAATTTTCAGCGTCTAATCGCCCGATTAGACGCGCTTGCGCAGTCCGGTCTTCTTTCTTCTGAATGGGGCCGCTCGTGCCGGAGAGCGGCTCCCCGTAGCTCCGCCCCATCACGTGTGCCGATTCCAGCCAATCAGGAGGCTGGAATTGGCAATGGACCGCACAGAAGCCCTGCGGTCCACCGAGGGTGAAGATCCCGGCGGCCATCTTTGCAAGGTAAGTAAGAAGTCACCGGAACGCGGGGATTCGGGTAAGCACTATCCGTTTTGTTTTTTTAACCCCTGCATCGGGTTTGTCTCGCGCCGAACGGGGGGGGCTATTGAAAAAAAAAAAAAAAAACCTTTCGGCGCGGGATAACCCCTTTAAGATGAATCAAGAGTAAATAAATGCAAGTAACATGTAATAACCATGTGCTAATAAAACAATATTAAAACAGTATCAAGGACTATTTGTAAAACATCTATAAAGTATTGTACGATACATAATAATGTATAGGTTTCTAAAAGATTTTGCAGCGTTGGGCAATCCTATGAGAGATAAACTTTGTGATTTTATTTACACCTTATCAGAGGGAAACCATATTTAACTTGCAAAACGACCACATTTCAGCAGTACTTTGTATTATTGTGAGCTACACTAAGGGCGTGTTGCACAATTATCTTTTACCAAGGAATGCACAGTGCTTGAAATTCATAATCCAATTAGGACCAATCATGCATAAAAATTCCACATGTGTAATTGATGCAAAAAGCAGAGCAAATGTCTTTCTGATAGCTGCACCTAGCATTCTAAACCAAACAGGTCAGTGAAAGCTAAATGGTTAATGCATAGTTACTATAATTAGGTGTATTAAAAGAAACACCCCAAAAACTACTTCTATAGACAGGGACTCTCTGTGTCCCCGTGAAGTTGACACACTCACACAGCTTGACTGTTCAGCCAGCATTTTGTGTATGCTCTACCATAGAGATCAGATACACTATCTTTTCTCCTTAGGGAGAGCACCTAGACGGTGAGTGAGGAGACTCATAAGGCCATTCATGCTCCTCTGGGTAATATGCAAATAAGGGAGTTGGCTGAAGAGTCACACTGTGATAGCTTCATGGGGACATGGTGCTGAGACGGGGCAGCTTGTGCGTGTCAAACGCCCCCAAACAACGTATTAATGTCATCACCTTTAGGGCGGCTGCAGACGACCGTATTTCAGCTGGGTTTTCATGCCCAGCTGATATGCGGTGTCCCTCTGTGCAGGGGGAGGAGGCTGGAAAATCCGGGAGCAGTGCACTGAGCTCCCGCCCCCTGTCTGCCCCTGCCACTATTTACAATGGGAGGGGCGGGACGGGGCAGAGCTAAGGTTTTCCTACTTATTTTTGTTTCCTCCCTTTTCCTTAGAACGTTTTCTTACTATTAACCTTTTGCAATCCAACTTTGGATTCAGGGTTTCCTAGGGGGCTTTCTCTTTCTGCCATTATATAATGGCACCGTCTACTGGCTAGAGCCAGTACTGTGGTATAGGACATGCTGGAGAGGCCCCCGACAACAGAGCAGCCAGTAAAATACAGTAAGAATACCCTGCTGGACATCTTCCGACATCAGAGCTGTAGAGCCTTCAATTAGAATGTCTTCAGATGTCAGTGGATTGGAAAGGGTTAATCCCCATAGGACCCCATACTGTTCTACATCCTTCAGATACAATAAACCAAAATGCCTTTTTTTCTTTTATAATATTGCTCACAATGTTCTCAAGTATTCACATCACATGATAACCCAGAGGAATTTCAGTTGACGAGACCTTTGAGTTGTGATTCACAGTTTGCCATCTATTTGGTTGATTGTATCTGTAGCCTTCAGTCTGTGGGCCGCATCCGCCGGAGCTTGTGAGCACGGATGAATGACCACAGACACAAGGACAAAATTTCCTTCCACCAAAGCCTGTCTAGCCACTTATGTGCCAATCATGTGATTAAGGTTACTCCCATTGAACAAATATCTACACATGTAATGAACAGAAAACAGACTTTAGGCTTTGTTCACACTAGGAGTTCTGTGTGATTCAGAGATGGACAGAACTCGCATGGGAAAAAGGCCAGAGATGAGCGAGCGTACTCGCTAAGACAAACTACTCGAGCTAGTAGTGCCTTATGCGAGTACCTGCCCGCTCGTCTCAAAAGATTCAGGTGTCGGCGGGGGAGAGCCGGGGGAGGAACGAAGGGGGAGATCTCTCTCTCACTCTGTCCCCTCCCCCCCCCCCCCCCCCCCCACTCCCCCTGCTCATTCCCGCAACTCACCGCTCTCCCCCGCCGGCACCCGAATCTTTTTAGACAAGCGGGCAGGTACTCGCATAAGGCACTGCTCGCTCGAGTAGTTTGCCTTAGTGAGTACGCTCGCGCATCTCTAAAAAGGACCCATTTATTTAAATGGCTTCATTCACACAATTGGTTTTCATTTAGACCGATAGACCCAGTTTGAAAAATTGCTGCATGTCCTATTCTGGTCTGATTCTCAGATGAGAATAGTATATGTGGATGTGCGGTGACCTTCACATCGGACAGCACACAGATGGGGTGTCCGTCTGCTCTCCAATTTGAGTTGCACTGTAGAATCTTGGGAGCAACTCGCTCTCAGCCATGTGAATAATCCTTATAGGAAATAGGGTGAGGTGCTACCTGTCCACTGTCGCCAACCATATACAATGGAGCATAGCCTACAGAATAAGAGGAGGTGTAACAAAAGTGAAATATCGCACCTGGTCTACTCAGTGAACATCCCCTGTTCCTCTGACTTGCAGCGCAGACAGGAGAAATCCTTGACACATTCTGTGCTCCTTACAGTCATTTCTGAAGAAGTGGCAGCGTCCCCAAAATGCGTTATAGTATTTATTGGCTGTTGTTAATCACTTAATAAAGAAGAACCAGGTATATAATTCATTGAAATATTTTTATTTGAGGGTTACGCCTTTTAAGTCCACATTTTTTACACCCCCTCTTAGTTTGTTAAATAGGCGTGAGGCCTACTGGACTTATAGCATACAGAAAATCAGTCTGGAGGGCCTCAACATTTGAATATGTATTGATCAGTCACTCCCCTATTTTTGGCTTTTTCTTTTTTGTCACTTAGCATTTATCTCAAAACCGCCTCACATCACTGAGCCGCGGCGGAGGAATGTGGAGTTTCTCCCAATGTTTTGAATAGGGAAACCTCACATGACGTCCTAGCAAGTGGCACAATGCTGCTGAGAGACCCATTGAAAACAATAGAAGATGCGACAGCACGGACAAAGATAGGACGTGCTGCAATTTGTTTCCCGCATCGCAGTGCAATGCAGGAAAGAAATTGTTCATGTGTATGACTCCAGTCATTGTTACATAGAGTCTGAAATTGACTTGCAGGAACGCTGCCTTCCAATAGGTGGCACTGCAGAGGTATTGTTCCATCTCCCTTATTAACCCCATTCTTTTAAATGGGGTTCATATTTGTGCAGCTCGCAACGCACAAATCTCAAACAAGAATATCGCCTATGTGAATCCGGTCTTAGTCTTGAAGAGATGCTTCCATTCTGCTGCAATAATTCTTGTTGCTTTTAAGCAATTCACAAAAAGGAAACTGAAACCTGCGTGGCTTTTATGTTGTGTGCTGCTACTCAACTGTAACCTTTCCACGTTCCCTCTGAGTGGGTGAGATTTATATGTGTTTATATTGGGCATAAGGGCTCCCACCCACTAGCGTTTTTTTTCACTGCGAAATTCGCACGTTTTTTTTTTCTACAGGGGGTCTATGGGACTTGTAAAGCTAAAATCGTGATCGCGCAAAATCGCGATTTACCGCGAAATCGCAATTTTGCGCAATTGCGATTTTAGCTTTACAACTCCCATAGCCCAAAGACCCCTGCAGAAAAAAAAACCGCTGCGAATTTCGCAGTAAAAAAACGCTAGTGGGTGGGAGCCCTAAGACTGCAGGTCCCTCGGTTTATGTTTTGGTCCTTTCTGTAACATGCAGATGTGAATGCAGTCTGCAAACTGTCCGGCTAACCATCTAAGATGCAGTGTGACTTGAGAGAGCATGGTTGTTGGGCAACTGAGATGCTCAGAATTTTCGCCTTGCGGTCTCCGCCACTGTGTTGACGGCTGAACAGTCTGGGGCACTATTGTGTTGGGTGTCCATTGCTCGTGCACTTATTTGATTGTGGGCTACCTTTCTTTAGGCAGGTCTACCACAGGCAGATCGGATTCCGCATGCGAGAGCCCTGTCCCCAGCTAGCGACCGCACGTACCTTTGATTTTATGTATTGCGGATGACTGCAGCAGTTCGCCGCTGGTCCGAGCAGAACAGCTTTTTTTTTCTTGAAATCTGTGTTTTTCCCACGCCGTCACTAGGCGATGACGCGGGTACCCGCGACCTATCTGAAATGTCAATTGCGGATGGGCCCGCGGGTCGGATGGCTTCCATTGAAGTCGTCCATGTGAAATCCGCACAAAAATAGAATACGCTGCCATTTTTTTTCCCGCAAGTAAAAATCAAAATTGCTGTCCGCTCATTTGAGCGGATATGCAAATTTTCTATTGTTTTAATATAATTTTTAAAATTATTATTATTATGATAGGTTCATCGTGGCACATCGCGGCATTCTGCGACTTTTATACACGAACGGAAAATTACTCCGATTTTCCGCTCATGTACATCAGGCTGCGATTTCCATAGTTAATGCTATGGAAAGCGTTCACTGCGTTGCCCGCATGCATATTATCAGCACAGGTAACACAGTGCAATATCGCCTGTGGACAGGAGGCCTTATTGCCCATTCAGACACAACGAGAATCGCTCAAAAGACGGCCAGCTGCGCTGATAAGATACTCTGTGCCTGTGTCCTGCTGTGAATTCACATTGGGGCACGGGCTGTAAGCGTGCAGAACAATACAGCTGTACTATAAGATATGCAAAGATGATCGCTCAAAGCTGTCACTCAAACTGGCGTTTCAGCAACTTTTGAGTGATCATCTGTCAGTGTATATGGAGTCTTAGTTGTATTTTTATGCCGGAGGAAGCCCTCACTTCAGGGTTATTAATATTGCCATTGTTTTACTTTTGTTTGTAAATTAAAGTGAATTTTGCTTGGAGTGAGTCTGGTATTATACATTGTCCAAAAAAGATCCCCTCCCAGAAGGAGTTGTCAGAATCAAATGAAACTTTCTCTGTGTGATTGTAACTTTGATATAAGTGATTACAATATCAGAGCAAAAGGAGAATTTATTGCAGAAAAATGAATCCTTGAATGGAGGCTCTAGTACCCTGTTGTACCTCCTCCAGCTTGGATACAAGATGTGATACAGGTGGCCATGGAGGCTCTACTATCCTGTTGTACCACCTCTAGCTTGGATACAAGATGTGATACAGGGGGCATGGAGGCTCTAGTACCCTGTTGTACCTCCTCCAGCTTGGATACAAGATGTGATACAGGTGGCCATGGAGGCTCTACTATCCTGTTGTACCACCTCTAGCTTGGATACAAGTTGTGATACAGGTCGGCATGGAGGCTCTAGTACCCTGTTGAGCCACCTGTACTGTGGATACAAGATGTAATACGGGTGGGCACAGAGGCTCTAGTACCTTGTTGGGCCGCCTCTAGCTTGGATACAAGATGTGATATGGGTGGGCACAGAGGCTATAGTACCTTGTTGGGCCGCCTCTAGCTTGGATACAAGTTGTGATACGGGCAGGCATGGACGCTCTAGTACCCTGTTGTACCACCTGTAGCTTGGATACAAGATGTGATACTGGCGGGAATGGAGGCTCTAGTACCTTGTTGAGCCACCTGTACCTTGGATACAAGATGTAATATGGGTGGGCACGGAGGCTCTAGTACCTTGTTGGACCGCCTCTAGCTTGGATACAAGATGTGATACGGGTGGGCACAGCCGCTCTAGTACCTTGTTGGGCCGCCTCTAGCTTGGATACAAGATGTGATACTGCCGGGAATGGAGGCTCTAGTACCTTGTTGAGCTGCCTCCAGCTTGGATACAAGATAGATACGGGAATGGATGCTCTAGTACCCTGTTGTACTGCTTGTAGCTTGGATACAAGATATGATACTGGTGGGCATAGAGGCTGTAGTAGCCCGTTAGGTTCCTCTAACTTGGATACAAGATGTGATACAGGCAGCATGGAGACATACAGGTTCTGTATGGTATCCTGTAGCATATCGCTCCACATTTGCTGTAACTGAGCCTCTAGATCGTGCAAACTAGTGGGCTGTCAAAGTTGGCATCCCAAACAGTCCCAGGCATGTTCTATTGGTGATAAACCTGGCGACTGGGCAGCCCCAGATGTGTAACAATGTTGTGGGGACATTCCTGTGACCCCCTTGTGTGTGCGGCTGAGCATTATTCTGCTGGACGCCTCTTGGAAGCCGCCATGAGAGGAACACATGTGGCTGCAGGATGTCCTGAACATATCGCTGAGCGGTCATTGTCCCTCGTACCACTACTAGGGGGGACCGACTGTCATATGTGATGGCCCCCAGACCATCACACCAGCAATGGGGGCAGTATGATTAAAAATTGTCAGGACAGTGCCTTTACCAGTAGTATAGAGCAATATTTGTAAAAATGAACACACAGGACAGGACTCACCTGGCGTACATGACACAACCTGGACTCCGCATGCTACCATGTCATGTGAGGTGTTGTTTGAATTGTCTCAGTGAGTTATTCAAGTGAAAAAAATTGGGGTGTGAAAAATGTCTTTCTTTTGCAAAATGTTGTGACATATGGCATATAAATAGCTTCAAAATGATCGAAAATGCATTATAGAGGATAGAGCGTCTCGTGAGAATTGCATAAAGTCTAAACTGAGTAGATCATTTATTTCGACAATACCTATTACACAGCTCGTATTCTATGCCCCTAAAGACTTGCGACCATGACCCCGACACAACCCCATATTTTTTTTTTCATACCTAATTGTAGTAACTCTGTATTAACCATTTAGGAACCACTGACCTGTTTAGATTAGAATGTTTCAATCAGCTTTGTTTTTTTTTTTGTTGATTATACATGTGGAATGTTTATGTATGATTGGTCTTAACTGGATTATGAATTTTGAGCGCCTTGCTTATGCTGGTATAAGATAATTGTGGAACACGCCCATAGGGTCCTTTTACACAGGATGACTGTCAGGGACCTAAACAGAAAGAAAGAAAGCCGTTCCATCACTTAAAAGGGCTTATTCAGACGACCGTATATCGGCCGGGTACTCACGCCGGCCGATATACGGCGTCTCTCTCTGCAGAGGGAGGAGGCAGGAAGAGCCAGGAGCAGTGCTCTGAGCTCCCCTCTCCGCCAACTCTCATAAAAACTAGCTTTCATACTGGCTAAATTGATGGAAAATGAAATCTATTAGTGACATGGCCTATTTTGGCAAGTGACGATATTTGGGGGGATTTTCTATTCCACTTTTTAAGAGCTGCAACTTTTTTAATTTTTCTGTTTTTTGTGTGACGAACTGTAATTTTTATTGTTACCTTTTTGGGTACATATAATGTTTTGTATTACTCTTCTTGATTTTTTTTGGAGGGCAGGGAGAAAAAAATATTTTTTACTTTTGCACAGTAAATACCCCTTTTTAAAAACTTTTTGGCCTTGCTACATTTAAATTCCCATAACTTTTTTGTTTTTCCATCGATGGAGCTCTGTGAGGGATGTTTTTTTTGCATGACAAGCTGTAGTTTTTATTTTGGGGGTGCATATGGATTTTTTTCAAATCACTTTTGCTGCATTCAATAAGTCTTTTACCAGGCAGTGTGAAAAGCTGTCAAGCATCAGTGGTAATTAACATTGCGTATGGGCTGTGGGTACCCAGTCAGCGACGGCGGCTTAGCGAAGACGCAGGAAATACAAATATTGAAAAGAAAAAAAAACTGTACTGCACATAACCGACGGTGAGCTGCCGCAGTCATCCGCATTACAGAAATAACAGGTACACGTGGTGACCGGCCGGGCTCACAGCCAGAATCTGCTGCAGGACACCCGCATGCAGAATCCAGTCCGCCCGTGTGAGCTTGGCCTTATTCTACACATCGCTGCCATGTGCCCGGGGGATGTGGAAGTAAGTGGGGAGGCTTTCTTATATTCATGGCCCCTCCACTCTCCAGACTTTCGGCACAGACACTTGCCCTGTAAAATTAATAAAGCGCCTCATTAGAAGATACCCATGCGCCTGGCTCAGGGGCCCGCTGGGGAATCCACCAACTCCCCAGTGGGCCAATTCAAGCCAAGCCTAAAAATATGCATATTTTATATTAAACATTTCCTATTGCTACCTATTTTCTTCCGTCAAAAGAGAAAAACTAAAGCAAAAACTGGACTAAAGGGACTAAAGAGGACCTGTCAGCTCCCCTGGTATGTCTGTATTAGTAAATAACTTGTATATCCTTCGTATCTAACTAATGCTAAAAAAAGATTGAGCAGACAGAGCTGTAAGGCTGTGTTTACACGGGGCGAATTTGCCGCAGAGATTCCATCTGGAATTTCGCAGCGACAAGTCTGCCTGCGGCCGTTAATCCCGGGATTAGCCAGCCCTGTGGACCAGACTTGTCAAAGGCCCGCGCTGCGCCGTGGATTCCCCGGCTGCAGCATGTGAATTTTTTTTTCTGTTGCAGCTGCGCTCTTCTCTATGGGAGCGCTGACCGCAATGAGGAGAGGCGGAACGGGGCGGAGCTAATTCCCAGAACTTAGCCCCACCCCGTTCTGCCTCCTCTCAATGCAAATAGTGCAGAGGGGCAGAGAGGGGGCGGAAGCTCAGTGCACTGCTCCCGCCTCTTCCAGCCTCCTTCCCCTGCAGAGAGAGACGCCGTATATCGGCCGGCGTGAAAACCCAGCCGATATACGGTCGTCTGAATGCGCCCTCAGGCTGCCTTCACACCTAAAATCGTGACTATATACACCTGATACTGCTGGCCGCAGGTGACGGCTCTTTCAGTGGATGGACCATACACCTGCAATAGAAATATATCTGCTAGCAATTTCATAAATAATTGATATACAATAAATAGCAGTTATACATAAATTTAATTTAGGCAGCTTTCATATCTGCGCTTGAACTTTTATTTGGCGGTTCCGGCGCAGATGTGACGCCACCCTTTTTATCCTCTAAAAGCTGATTAGAGACGAAAACCCAAAACTGAGCTTTCACGCAGGTGTGAAAGCAGCCTTGGGCCGGGCTCACACAACTGTACGGTAAAACAATGCTCAAAAATCGCAGTGCTTTACCATTGCAGCTAACTGCGTATCGCTGTGTATTGTCGTGTATTATACGCCCGCTGTCATGTACAGGGTACCTAGTTTCTTTTTTTTTAACTTTCAACTCATGTCTCCTACCAATAGACGTCAAAAAAAAAAAAAGCACCATATAGACGCAATGTGTATTGCGGCGCGTTGAACACACCCATAGAAAACAATAGGGCTTTATGCACGTAAAACGTGGTAAAATAGAACATGCGTTCTTTTTTACACGCATAATTTATGCAAGAAATATACGCAAGTGTGAATGGATCAAAGAAAATCAATGTACTTTCACCGACTCGTAAATTGCGAGAGTAATACGCAACAAAATTACACTCATGTGAGCCTGGCCTTAGGCCCAATGTACACAGACCGATTTTTGCTGCGGAATTCACAGTCAGACGCTCGCGACGAATTCCATATCAAAGTCCGTCCATAGCATGCAACGTAAAATGATTCTACCATGCACTCGCGGAGGAATAATCGCAGCATGCTCTATTAGGCCTTAGTCAGACGGGCGTTTTTAGCCGCGATTTGCGGATCGCATGACGGATGCGCATCCGCAAATCGCGTGACCGGTGCGCGCAAGTCGCCCGCAAATCGCCCGAAAATCTGCTCCTAGCCGCGTTTCATTAGAAACGGGCCGGAGCTGTCCAGCGCATTGCATTCAATGGAAACGGCAATACAGCCGTCTCCATTGAAAGCAATGTGCTGCGGGCGAGCCCTGGATGAATTGTCGGTAAGGGCTTAAATATATAAGCCCTTACCTGCAATTCATCCTAAAATGTGTAAAAATAAAAAAAAATTGTATACTCACCTTCTGCCGGCAGCCGGAGCTCCGAGCGGCCGTCCTGCAGTGGGTGTGAAGGGGGTGTGAGTCAGACCTGCCCCCTGATTGGCTCAGCGCTGAGCCAATCAGAGGCATGCCTCACTCACACCCATTCATGAATTCATGAATGGATGTGAGTCAGACCTGCCCCTGATTGGCTCAGCGCTGAGAGGCAGCAGTCACTCACCCATTCATGAATTCATGAATGGGTGTGTGAGTGTTTTCAGCCTCTGATTGGTCAGGCTGTGACCAATCAGAGGCAGATCATTCAGCAGGCGGGGATTTTAAAGCCCCGCCGGCTGAATAGTGCCAAGAAGCAGTTCAGGAGAACTGACAGCGGCCCCGGCTGGACTCCGGCTGCAGCGGAAAGGTGAGTATACAATTTTTTTTTATTTTAACACATTTTAGGATGAATTGCAGGGAAGGGTTTATATATTTAACCCCTTCCCGACAATTCACCCCGCGCACGCCGGCAGCCCATTGCTTTCAATGGAGCGGCTGTATTGCCGCTCCATTGAATTCAATGGGCAAACATCGTTCTTCTCTGCCACAGCTGTTACAGCTGTGGCAGAGAAGAATGATTTGTCTTTCATATGTTCTCAATGGGGTCGGTGCTGCTGCCGCCGGCCCCATTGAGCGCATATACAGAAGAGAACAGGAATTGCAGATCGCAGATAGGTGCGATCTGCGATTTTTTGTTCTATAATTTATCGGACGAGCACATAAAAAGCGCTCATGTGTCCGATACCATTGCAAAGCAATGGTTTTATAAAATTGCCGGACGCATGCGCATGCGCAAATCGCGGCTAAAAACGCCCGTCTGACTAAGGCCTTATTGTGCGAGACTCGCACAGACGGCTTCTGTTCAGTCAATGGAAGCTGTCTGACCTGCGGCGATTCCAAAATGTTAATTTTAAAACCTCCACGGATCCATGTCATCGCCCATGCGACATTCTCTGCACTGCACGAGTGCGGCGGTGCACCAGCCGACACATCCGCAGTGCATGGGGACGGGTATGCGGGGGTCACTGGCCGGTACAGGGTCGGTTTCCACTACGATATCTTGCAGCCGGAATCCGACCTGGCCGTCGCAAAAAACATGATGCCATAAATGTGTCCTCTGCTAGATGTCACTCCTGCTGCATGAGAATGTGTAGGGCATAATCCGGGCCAAATATAAGTAAGATTAACTCATTAATGACTCTGCAATAAAATGATTTGAATGATTCTTCTTACAGTCCTGTTTACAACGGCACTTTCACTTACATTTCACGTATGTCAGAAACGTACATGAAAAACTGTGTAAACCCGCAGGCATTTTAAGCATATGTTTACGTTTTAAAGTCATGTGCGCGGTATTCGTTGTGATACATTTTTCACAGCAAACTCTTTTTCCTAATATCTTAATAAAGTTTAGTAGTTCAGCACTTTTTTTCCCCTTTAACCCCGTAAGGACAGGGCCTATTTTGGGCTTAAGGACACAACGATTTTTGGCGGATTTTCATCTCCATTTTTCAAAATATTTTTCAGTCGACGCGGCCGTATAAGGGCTTGTTTTTTCATAGCGAACTGTAGTTTTTATTGGTGCCATTTTTAGGTACATAAGACTATATTATAGAACTTTTATTATTTTTTTTTATGATAGCAGGAAGACAAAACACATCAATTCTGCCATTGTTTTTTGTGGGATTTTTTTACAGCGTTAATCATGCAGCATAAATGACACAATACATTTTTTGTGTGGGTCGGTACGGTTACAACAATACCAAAATTCTTATTTTTTTTTTAGGTTTTTCCACTTTTCTGCAATAAAAACCCATTTTTTGGAAATTATTATCTTTCTCTAAATCGCTGCATTCAAAGTCCTATAACTTTTTTTATTCTTCCATGGATGAAGCGCTGTGAGGGCTTGTTTTTTGCGAGACAAGCTATAGTTTTTATTGGTACAATTTTGCGGTACATACAGCTTTGTTGATCACTTTTATTGAATGTTGATCACATTTTTTGAAAGGCAAAATGAAAAAATAAGCATTTTGCCTCAGTTTATTTGGGGTTTTTTTTCACACTTTTTGCCGTGCAGGATAAAAAGCATGTTGATTTTTTTTTTTGCGCGTCGTTATGGATATGACGATACCAAATATGTGTGATTTTAATTTAAAAAGAAAAAAAATGTATGCTACTATGGGAAAAAGCACAAAAAAGTGTTTTTTTTAACTTTTTTTTTTACATTATCTTTATCTTTCTTTGTACACTTTTTATGTCCCACAATCACACCTATGATTGCTATGAAAGGGCATTGCAGGACTTCTGTCCTGCCCTGCAATGCCTTATCGCTTGTGTTAGTGATCACAGGCACTGGCAATGCAAGACGCCTGTAGCCGGTGTCCTGTTGCCATGGCAATCCGTTGGGCTCTCCGCAATTATATCGCAAGAGTCTGATGACATCACAGAGGGAGCATGCTCCCTCTGTGAACCCTTTACATACCACGATCTACATAGATCCTGGCAGGGAAGGGCTTAACAGCAGGGGTCACAGCTCTGATACAGGACCGCTGTTGCAGAGGGAGGCCGGCTATTGGTGACAGCCGGCTCACGCTGCCAGATAGTGCAAGATCTCTTATGATCTTGCGCTATCCCCAGGTTGTAAATGTATATCCTATTGCGCTAAGTAACCCTAGGCCAGCATGTACAGTTACGCCCTGTGGCGGGAAGGGGTTAAAAATATTTGAACACAAAAAAATGTATATGTTAAATGTAACATAATAACATATGGCATGAAGGCTCTATTACCCTGTAGCACCGCCTCTAGCTATGACACAAGATGTCATACAGGCGGGCATGAAGGCTCCATTACCCTGTAGCACCACTTCTAGCTTGGATACAAGATGTAATACAGGCAGAATGGAGGCTCTAGTACCCTGTTGTACTTCCTCTAGCTTGCATGCAAGATGTGATGGGGACAGGCATGAAGGCTCTAGTATCTTGTTGTACCGCCTCTAACTTGTAAAGAAGATATGATAGGGGGGCATGGAGGCTCTAGTACCCTGTTCTACTGCCTCTAGCTTGGATACAAAATATTATACGGACGGGCATGGAGGCTCTAGTACCCTGATGTACCTCCTCTAGCTTGCATACAAGATGTCATAGGTACAGGCGTGGATGCTCTAGTATCTTGTTGTATCGCCTCTAACTTGTATACAAGATATGATAGGGGGCATGGAGGCTCTAGTACCCTGTTGTACTGCCTCTAGCTTGGATACAGGATGTGATACCGGCAGGGATGGAGGCTCTAGTATCCTGTTGTACTGCCTCTAGCTTGGATACAAGATGTAATACAGGCGAGCATAGATGCTCTAGTACCCTTTTGTACCTTCTCTAGCTTGCATACAAGATGTGATAGGGACAGGCATGGAGGCTCTAGTATCCTGTTGTACCGCCTCTAGCTTGTATACAAGATGAGATACAGGTGGGTATGGAGGCTCTACTGCCCTGTTGTACTGCTTTTAGCTTGGATACAAGGTGTGATATGGGTGGGCATGGAGGCTCTAGTACCCTGTTGTACCGCCTCTAGCTAGCATACAAGATGTGATAGGGACAGGCGTGGAGGCTCTAGTAGCTTGTTCTACCACCTCTAGCTATGACACAAGATGTGATACAAGCAGGCATGAAGGCTCCATCACCCTGTAGCACCGCCTCTAGCTTGGACACAAGATGTGATACAGGTGGGCATGGAGGCTCTAGTACCCTGTTTTACTGCCTCTAGCTTGGATACAAGATATGAAAAAGGCGAGCATGTAGACTCTAGTACCCTGATGGGCCACCTCAAGCTTGTATATAAGATGTGATACGGGTGGGCATGGAGGCTTTAGAATCCTGTTGTACCGCCTCTAGCTTTGATACAAGATGTAATACGGGTAGGTAGGCATGGAGGCTCTAGTACCCTGTTGGGCCACCTCAAGCTTGTATATAAGATGTGATACAGGCGGGCATGGAAACTCTAGTATCCTCTTGCACCGCCTCTATCTTGTATATAAGATATGATACGAGTGAGCATGGAGGCTCTAGTATCCTGTTGTACTACTTCTAGCTTGTATACAAGATATATTACGGGTGGGCATGGAGGCTCTAGTATCCTGTTGTACTGCTTCTAGCTTGTATACAATATATGATACAGGTGGGCATGGAGGCTTTAGTACCCTCTTGTGCCGCCTCTAGCTTGTATATGAGATGTGGTACGGGTGGGCATGGAGGCTCTAGTATCCTGTTGTACTGCCTCTAGCTTGGTACAAGATGTTATATAGGCGTTCTTGGATATACATATAGGTTCTGTATGATACCCTGCAGCATATCGCTCCACATTTGCGGTTACTGAGCCTCTAGATTGTCCAAACTCATTGGCGCCTCCAATGGTCCCATATATTAATCTGGTGCCCGGGCAGCCACGGAAGTGTGACAATGTTGTGGGGACTCCTGTGACCCCCTTGTTTATGCGGCTAAGCATTATCCTGCTGGACAATATACAGGAGATGAATAACTTGTACCAGCTGTACATATATACAGGTATATATGAGGTCTCTGCAGCATTTTTTTGTGCATGCCCCTGTATCACATCTCCCATAGATTTCAATGGCGCTGGTGGCATCATCGTACCATGTTCTAGGTGCATGCAGTGCAATGCCAGGTTTCGCATATTGGCGAGCTCGATATCGGGCTGTGATTCATGGCCCGATATCGCGCTCGACCGTGTAAACTTACATTGAGGACATTCTCATTCAGACGTTTTTTTCAACGATTACAGCGGCGTTTTGAATGCTGTGGTAATCGCGGTATAACGCTCCCATTGATTTTAATGGGGCCTCACAGACATCAAACGGGGCTCAAATGGGGCGCTTTTCGAGCGCTGCCTGTTCTATTTATTGCATTTAGCACACTTCATCAATGATGTGGTGTGCTAACGCCACTGTTGCAGCCAGGAACGCTGCCTCTGAAAACGAAGGTAAAATGGCGGCAAAGCCCGGTGCTTTGCCAGGGCCATGTGTGATAGTGGCTTAAGTGGTCCAGAAATAAGTCATGTTTGGAAAGCTCATGTCACGGGGCTAGATCATGTATGGAAATTTGCTTTGCAGCTGTATGCAGTACGGTTTAGGTATGGGTGCCGGTACAGGAAGAGGGTGGAGCCCAGCAGTTTTGCATCTGGGCCCCTAAACCTTTAGTTACGCCCCTGCTATATGTCCATGCTGGGAGTTGTAGTTCTACAGCAGCTGTAAACTGCAATACGCTGAGGCCTAGTGGCCCATTACATGTAGTGGGGCTTCCCGGTTCCCTTCACCCCTATGTGCCATCCTCATCGGTAATGTCTTCCATGTAGTCCTCCGGTTCACTGAATGACATCTCCTCCTTGGTGGCTTCCTCTTCCTTCATGTCGAGCTCCGGCCCATCTAGTGCGTTATACGCCCGGTGCATTTCCATCTCTCACTGCTCTGCTCGTACTCGGGGTCTCCATGCTTCCCCGTGGGGCTGCAAGTTGGGGTCTCCTTTAGACTTTAGCGGTCGCTATAGAACGACGTTCGAGGCTCGGCGGCACTAGCAGGCCATGTGCACTGGACCTGGCGCCGGGCGGAAAAGGAGCGAACCAACAGTCGGCAGAGGGGAGTACTCATCCCGGGTCATGGCGCTACAAAATTGCGCTGATATGTAGAAAGGTAATTATTGCTGACCTGTCAGTGCCGTATCCAGTCTCTTGTAGTTACAGAAAAAGATGTGACACATAAATATGAGAATAATACAGTAATACAATAATACGTGTGAGAAGTGGATTTGTCCAAGATGGCGGCTGTAAAGCTGTGCTGTAATAATGCTGACCTCCCTGTTCAGTGCGTGAGGGGGCAGCGCACCGCTGACTGAAGTTTTACTAGGAAATTGACTAAATTGTCTTTATAATAACCAGATTATAATGTTCTGTGAATTACAGAATTCTGGTAGTACGGTAATAAAGATGACATTCATGGCCGACGAGGCAAAAATTCTCGAGTTTTGTTTCTGAGAAAGTAGGGTGATAAGTAATATGGCTGCTAGAGGACAACATCCCAGTAATAAATACAGCGCTGCGGTCCCCACGGTTGTTGTGACAGCAGCCGTCACAAGGTCAGGTGACCACTACAGCCAAATATAGGCCACATCATCACTGTTTGTCCTCCTGGCATTGGCGCTCACATCCTGAGTGCCATGATGGCCGAGTTCAGGAACGTGACACTGCAGCCACTGATTGGCTGCAATCAACTGACTTCCTACGATGGCTGCTGTCACAACAAACACCAGGACGCTGGATCCTGTCGGAGTGGTAAGTATAGCGATTTATTAATTTAGTAGACAGCCCTATTAGGCTGCCTTCACACATGGTGTTTTTTGTTGAGATTTTTTTTTTAATGCAGTTTTTAATTGCAGTTGAAAACCGTAACAAAAAACGCAGCATGTGTGAACGCAGCTTTAAAGAGATTGGACAACCCCTTTAAAAGCAACCAGTCGTCCCCTATAAGCACTACGAAATTTTGTTGCATATAGTCCGGGATGTGTTCAGCTCCCCATTCCTGCGCTGTCACCCCTGGAAGTCGGCATGCGGTCGGTGTGATTCTTCAGTCAGTGTGCACACATACTCTTCTCTAAGGGAATGCGCCTGCGCTGACTGAAAAGTTCCCCTTCCATCCCCGGACTCCTCCGACCTGAACTATGGGCATCATAAGGCCGGCTTCACATGGGGGATACAATCATGTGAGATTTGTGCATTTGGAGACGCACAAATATGAACCAGCACCTTCTGAATGGAGTCATACACATGAGCGATGCGATGCGGGAAACAAACCACGGCATGTTCTATCTGGCTGCGTGATCTCGCATCGCAGCGTCCATTGTTTTTAATGGGGCTGACGGCAGCAATGGGGGAGGAAAGCGATTGCGGAGTTCCTCCCATTCTCTGCGACAGCCACGGCAGAGGATCGATTCCTCCCCGAAGCCATGCGAGGCTGTGTTCACATGAAAACGCCTCGCACCCCTGTGAATTCACATGGTGGTGCCGCGATATGGTGGCGGGATTCACGGCCCCGTATCACGCTCACCCGTGTGAAGTTAGCCTAACTTAGTTGTGACTTTGGACAGTATCGTGTCTCTCATTACACTGTGCGGCACATGACCTGTACATAGAGACTGGCCTATTGTAAGCAATAATGCACTGCACTACAGAAATACTGCAGTGCAACGTCATAGCAATCAGAGCTTTTATGGTTCACGTCCCCCATAGTGATATAAAAAGCAGTAGGCGTCATCCATGTAGCGCTGCCAAGTCTCACATGTGCGCCGCGAGGTCTTCAGCTGGTCTTCATTCTTTCTTTTTGATTATTTTTCACGTTTAAAAACGCACGCGCAGTGAAAAGCGCAGGTTTACAACTGCGATATATATACTATTTTCTCTGACCGATATCGCATTGGCCTGTGTAAATACAGTGTAAAGCACGCGGTGCGGAGCGCGGTGTGTAAAGGTATATTCACACCAAATCTGAGAACCCCGGCAGTTTTGCCGCAGATGTGAAATGTGTTTTTTGGTCACATGATTTTTGCAGGTAACAGTACACGCGGTCTTTGATGTGGTTCTCAGCCGCACCCTGACTGCGACACGTGAATACACTTTAAGGACGCTTTTACTCCAGCGCATTTATAGTGACGTATTTTTTGTGACGTTTTTCTGGATTATTTTTTTCCATAAAACCCTGCGGCCGGATTTTAGCAGATCAACAGTGAAGTGTGGAGCTCCATAAACGGTACAGGGATCCTTTGTGGGGGTTTTCTCTTTTAGTCGTGCGTTTCTTGGGTCAGTGGCTTTTTTTGTAATCGCAGCATCCTGTAGGTTTGACCATTACTGCAAGTTGCCGCATCGTATGTGGTGCGGACTTCCTATCCCAGCATCAGCGCTGGGACAGGAAGAACAGCCAGGCTCATTAATCTAATCTATCTAGAAGACAAACTGGTCTTGTTGCCCATAGCAACCAATCAGAGCACAGCTGTCATTTTACTAGAGCCGTTTCAGAAATCAGAGCTGTGCTGTGATTGGTTGCTATGGGCAACGAGGCCAAATTTTCTTTCAAACAGCTTTGATAAATGAAGGCGAGAGAAGGGTGGTAACGCTGGCATCAGGGGGCAGGAGAGTGGTGGAGGACCCTGGTAGCAGCGGTATTGGGGGCGCAGGAAAGCGGTGGAGGACCCTGGTAGTGCCGGTATCTGGGGGCAGGAGAGCGGTGGAGGACCCTAGTAGTGCCGGTATCTGGGGGCAGGGGAGCGGTGGAGGACCCTGGTAGTGCTGGTATCTGGGGGCAGGAGAGCGGTGGAGGACCCTGGTAGTGCTGGTATCTGGGGGCAGGAGAGCGGTGGAGGACCCTGGTAGTGCCGGTATCTGGGGGCAGGAGAGCGGTGGAGCACCCTGGTAGTGCCGGTATCTGGGGGCAGGAGAGCGGTGGAGGACCCTGGTAGTGCCGGTATCTGGGGGCAGGAGAGCGGTGGAGCACCCTGGTAGTGCCGGTATCTGGGGGCAGGAGAGCGGTGGAGCACCCTGGTAGTGCCGGTATCTGAGGGCAGGAGAGCGGTGGAGCACCCTGGTAGTGCCGGTATCTGGGGGCAGGGGAACAGTAATGTGACGGCTTCTCCTCTTATCTTACAAGATATATGATGTTTAACCCTCGCAATTCTATTGCACTAGATGTTTTTATTAAGTTCAGGTCTCTGCAGGGTTTAATGTGAGTGATTATCACATGTTTATGCTAAATTGCACTGCGATATTCCTTGTAGCATTCGCCTACAGGAACGCATTACACTGAATCTGTACCTGCAATGTCATGCGGATCGGATCTTGTGATGGTGGAAATCCTGCATTGTTGTATTTTTTAGGTTTCTGACAGAAATCGTATTACAGACCCCTCCCCAAGTAGCAACAAACGCGGCTCACACATTGCAGTATGGCGGCATAAGCTGCGTAACGCTGGTCTAAATATGGGGAGCTTCATCAGAACATATAGCTAAATATTGGAGAAAGGGTTATATTCTGGTTTAACACATTGTGTGCTGGTTGCATCAATTTGGTTGCTAAATTAGCACCGAAATTCCAATTACAGTCAAATACTGGTGAATGGGGATTTCACTCACAGCAGAAAAAAATCTGCCGTGGATTCGAGTCTCGCTGCGGATTTTCACCTTCCAGCAAGATCTGCATGTTGTGGATATTTCAAGGCGGATTTTATTTATTTTAATACGAGTGGAATCTGCGCCAAAATCCTCCGTAAAATCACGTGCAGAATTTGTTGTGGATTATTCTGCAGAATTCCAGTGTGGATTCACACAATATGTGTGAAATTAGCCTAAAATGTATAGAAGATCCCTGGTTAGAGAGGCCTGCGGCCGGTCCTGTCCGCCTGTGAAGGTGTATGTATGTGTGGTCGAGTGAGGTCACAGGGGTTTCCATGGAATTCCTGGAGGTCACAGCGGTCTGCAGTTCTAGAAGCAGATAGAACCCGTCCACACAGGCAGTTCCTGCAGCAGCGGCACTACAACAGTCACCGGAGCTCTGCTGCCTCTGCTACACCCCATAACTTCTCCTTAACCGTTGGCTGCGTACATCATCCCTGTCCGAGAGGAGCTTCTGGGAGCTCTAGGTGGACGTTACGTGGATATAATCACTGCTGCTCGCTGTTAGCAGCCTCCATCATCCCTGTCCGAGAGGAGCTTCTGGGCGCTCTAGGTGGACGTTACGTGGATATAACTGCTGCTGCTCGCTGTTAGCTGCCTACATCATCCCTGTCCGGGAGGAGCTTCTGGGCGCTCTAGGTGGACGTTATGTGGATATAATCACTGCTGCTCGCTGATAGCTGCCTACATCATCCCTGTCCGAGAGGAGCTTCTGGGCGCTCTAGGTGGACGTTACGTGGATATAACCGCTGCTGCTCGCTGTTAGCTGCCTACATCATCCCTGCCCGAGAGGAGATTCTGGACGCTCTAGGTGGACGTTACGTGGATATAACCGCTGCTGCTCGCTGTTAGCTGCCTACATCATCCCTGCTTGGAGGAGCTTCTGGCCGCTCACAGATAAGTGTCACATCTCTCTAGACTTGTGTTTTCATGTTTATATACTGAGGCGGTGATTGTTAGATATCATGGGAAACACTTTTATATGAGGGGATTGTATTCTCAGCCGCTCGCTAGAGAACATCTAATAGACAAGTAATTCCTTTATACTGCTGTTGCATTTTTTGTGTCTTTTTGATGCGCTTTGCTGCTAAACTGCAGCAAAAATCATTTTAAAAAAAACCATAAGGACCACTTTTTGGGATTTTACCCATATGGTGATTTTACTCCCCTATTTTTTTTGTGTTCCTGAGCTACCAAAATGATTTTTGCTGCATTTTTCATTCTATGACATATAGGGCTACTTTTTTAATATCTAGTAATAAGCTACAAAAATTTTGTTTTTTTAATAATAGTTGTTTATTTGTAAAATTATAATATTTACACTAAAATAAAGTAGGGAATGGGTTCCTCATTTCGGTTTCGCCGTATAGATATAGAATTTGTATAGTTTGGGATTACAGGGTGCAAATAGCGACAATTTTGGCTAGCGTGGGTATCGTTTTTTCAATACATAATTCTGTATTTATTTTTTTTTACATCAAAGACCTCCTGGGGGGTCATTTATATTGCCTCTTTTTTTTCTATTTCACACTTTTCCACTATAGCTGAAGCATCCATATCAGCCCCAGTTAGGGCTCATGTCCACGGGGTTTTTTTTCACCACGAATGACGCATGCATTGCACGCATGAGTGATATGCGGAGAATGGAGGCAATGAAAGTATATGGGCTTCCATTGCTCCATACACACCTGCGTGTGGACACTGCCTATCAATACGCAAGAGAAATAAATGGCAGCATGCACTATTCCTCTGTGTATCATACGCAGCCCTTGTTTGGGCTGCATATCAATACGCTGTCCATACACAATACATTGCATACAGGCAGCGTTTCCATACGCATCCCTGCGCTGTTCAGAGCAGGGAATTAAAAAGAGAAAATCAGACTGCGCATGTGCGTGACAACAGATTCACAGGCATGCGCAGTGCCATGCACAGCCCATAAAAGGTCTCTGCCGGAGGAGTGTATTGGCTATATATGTGTAACATGCTGCGGGAGACCCACAGTATTTTATACATGCACCCGTGGACATGAGTCCTTACAGGGGAGACATCCCCCTACAGTGACAATAGTGTAGACTAAGGAATGGACGAAAAATGGATGGAGGGACCCCAGGGGAGAGGAAATGGGATGAAAATGGAAGTTGGACTGCTCAGTCTTATGTGTTTTGTCCAAAAAACCCTCCCTTCTTAAAATTCCTGCCTGTGGTGCAATTGGTTATGTGTGTGGCAAAAAGAAAAAAAAAAGATGCCCGCAGTGCGATTGGCTGTGTGTGGCAAAAAAGGGTGCCTGTGTTGCGATTGTCTGAGTGCGGCAAAAAGAAAAAAATGGCCGCAGTGCGATTGGCTGTGTGTGGCAAAAAGAAAAAAAAAAAAATGCCCGTAGTGCGATTGGCTGTGTGTGGTAAAAAAGGGTGCCAGCAGTGCGATTGGCTGTGTGTGGCAAAAAGAAAACTAAAAAGATGCCCGCAGTGCGATTGGCTGTGTGTGGCAAAAAGAAAAAAAAAATGCACGCAGTGCGACTGGCTGTGTGTGGCAAAAACAACAACAAAAAAATGATGGCCGCAGTGCGATTGGCTGTGTGTGGCAAAAAGAAAAAAAAATGCCCGCTGTGCGATTGGCTGTGTGTGACAAAAGGAAAAATTTTAAGATGTCCGCAGTGCGATTGGCTGCATGTGGAAAAAAGATGCCCGCAGTGCGATTGGCTGTGTGTGGCAAAAAGAAAAAAAAAAGATGCCCGCAGTGCGATTGGCTGTGTGTGGCAAAAAGAAAAAAAATGCCCGCAGTGCGATTGGCTGTGTGTGGCAAAAAGAAAAAAACAAAACATGCCCGTAGTGCGATTGGCTGTGTGTGGTAAAAAAGGGTGCCAGCAGTGCGATTGGCTGTGTGTGGCAAAAAGAAAAAAAAAAAGATGCCCGCAGTGCGATTGGCTGTGTGTGGCAAAAAGAGAAAAAAAAAACATGCCCGTAGTGCGATTGGCTGTGTGTGGTAAAAAAGGGTGCCTGTGGTGCGATTGGCTGTGTGTGGCAAAAAGAAAGATAAAAAGATGCCCGCAGTGCGATTGGCTGTGTGTGGCAAAAAGAAAAGAAAAATAAATAAAGATGCCCGCAGTGCGATTGGCTGTGTGTGGCAAAAAGAAAAAAAAATGCCCGCTTTGCGATTGGCTGTGTGTGGCAAAAAGAAAAAAAAAGATATCCGCAGTGCGATTGGCTGTATGTGACAAAAAAGGGTGCCTGTGGTGCGATTGTCTGTGTGTGGCAAAAAGAAAAAAAAAAAGATGCCCGCAGTGCGATTGGCTGTGTGTGGCAAAAAGAAAAGAAAAATAAATAAAGATGCCCGCAGTGCGATTGGCTGTGTGTGGCAAAAAGAAAAAAAATGCCCGCTTTGCGATTGGCTGTGTGTGGCAAAAAGAAAAAAAAAGATATCCGCAGTGCGATTGGCTGTATGTGACAAAAAAGGGTGCCTGTGGTGCGATTGTCTGTGTGTGGCAAAAAGAAAAAAAAAAAGATGCCCGCAGTGCGATTGGCTGTGTGTGGCAAAAAGAAAAAAAAATTCCCGCAGTGCGATTGGCTGTGTGTGGCAAAAAGAAAAAAAAGAAAAAAGGATGCCCTCAGTGCGATTGGCTGTGTGTGGCAAAAAAGGGTGCCTGTAGTGCGATTGGCTGTGTGTGGCAAAAAGAAAAAAAAAAAGATGCCTGCAGTGCGATTGGCTGTGTGTGGTAATAAAAAAAAACAAAAATATGCCCGTAGTGCGATTGGCTGTGTGTGGCAAAAAGAAAAAAAATGCCCGCACTGCGATTGGCTGTGTGTGGCAAAAAGAAAAAAAAAGATGCCCGCAGTGCGATTGTCTGAGTGCGGCAAAAAGAAAAAAAATGCCCGCAGTGCGATTGGCTGTGTGTGGCTAAAAGAAAAATTAAAAGATACCCACAGTGCGATTGGCTGTGTGTGGCAAAAAGAAAAAAAAGATGCCCGCAGTGCAATTAGCTGTGTGTGGCAAAAAGAGAAAAAAAAAGATGCCCGTAGTGCGATTGGCTGTGTGTGGTAAAAAAGGGTGCCAGCAGTGCGATTGGCTGTGTGTGGCAAAAATAAAAATAAACAGATGCCCGCAGTGCGATTGGCTGTGTGTGGCAAAAAGAAAAAAAAGATGCACGCAGTACGATTCGCTGTGTGTGGCAAAAAAAAATTAAAAAAAAGATAGCCGCAGTGCGATTGGCTGTGTGTGGCAAAAAGAAAAATAAATGCCCGCTGTGCGATTGGCTGTGTGTGACAAAAAGAAAAATTTTAAGATGTCCGCAGTGCGATTGGCTGTATGTGGAAAAAAGATGCCCGCAGTGCGATTGGCTGTGTGTGGCAAAAAGAAAAAAAAAATATGCCCGCAGTGCAATTGGCTGTGTGTGGCAAAAAGAAAAAAAAAAGATGCCCGCAGTGCGATTGGCTGTGTGTGGCAAAAAGAAAAAAACAAAACATGCCCGTAGTGCGATTGGCTGTGTGTGGTAAAAAAGGGTGCCTGTGGTGCGATTGGCTGTGTGTGGCAAAAAGAAAGATAAAAAGATGCCCGTAGTGCGATTGGCTGTGTGTGGCAAAAAGAAAAAAAAATGCCCGCTTTGCGATTGGCTGTGTGTGGCAAAAAGAAAAAAAAAGATATCCGCAGTGCGATTGGCTGTATGTGACAAAAAAGGGTGCCTGTGGTGCGATTGTCTGTGTGTGGCAAAAAGAAAAAAAAAAGATGCCCGCAGTGCGATTGGCTGTGTGTGGCGAAAAAAAAAAAAGATGCCCGCAGTGCGATTGGCTGTGTGTGGCAAAAAGATAAAAAAATTCCCACAGTGCGATTGGCTGTGTGTGTCAAAAAGAAAAAAAAGAAAAAAGGATGCCCTCAGTGCGATTGGCTGTGTGCGGCAAAAAAGGGTGCCTGTAGTGCGATTGTCTGTGTGTGGCAAAAAGAAAAAAAAAAAGATGCCCGCAGTGCGATTGGCGGTGTGGGGCAATAAAAAAAAAACAAAAAAGATGCCCGCAGTGCGATTGGCTGTGTGTGGCAAAAAGAAAAAAAATGCCCGCAGTGCGATTGGCTGTGTGTGGCAAAAAGAAAAAAAAAGATGCCCGTAGTGCGATTGGCTGTGTGTGGCAAAAGAGGGTGCCTGTGGTGCGATTGGCTGTGTGTGGCAAAAATAAAAAAAAAAAAAAAAGATGCCCGCAGTGCGATTGGCTGTGTGTGCCAAAAAAGGGTGCCTATGGTGCGATTGGCTGTGTGTGGCAAAAAGAAAAAAAATGCCCGCAGTGCAATTGGCTGTGTGTGGCAAAAACAAAAAAAAAAAAGATGCCCGTAGTGCGATTGGCTGTGTGTGGTAAAAAAGTGTGCCTGTGGTGCGATTGGCTGTGTGTGGCAAAAAGAAAGATAAAAAGATGCCCACAGTGCGATTGGCTGTGTGTGGTAATAAAAAAAAACAAAAATATGCCCGCAGTGCGATTGGCTGTGTGTGGCAAAAAGAAAAAAAATGCCCGCACTGCGATTGGCTGTGTGTGGCAAAAAGAAAAAAAAAGATGCCCGCAGTGCGATTGTCTGAGTGCGGCAAAAAGAAAAAAAATGCCCGCAGTGCGATTGGCTGTGTGTGGCTAAAAGAAAAATAAAAAGATACCCACAGTGCGATTGGCTGTGTGTGGCAAAAAGAAAAAAAAGATGCCCGCAGTGCAATTAGCTGTGTGTGGCAAAAAGAAAAAAAAAAAGATGCCCGTAGTGCGATTGGCTGTGTGTGGTAAAAAAGGGTGCCAGCAGTGCGATTGGCTGTGTGTGGCAAAAATAAAAATAAAAAGATGCCCGCAGTGCGATTGGCTGTGTGTGGCAAAAAGAAAAAAAAGATGCACGCAGTACGATTCGCTGTGTGTGGCAAAAAAAAATTAAAAAAAAGATAGCCGCAGTGCGATTGGCTGTGTGTGGCAAAAAGAAAAAAAAATGCCCGCTGTGCGATTGGCTGTGTGTGACAAAAAGAAAAATTTAAAGATGTCCGCAGTGCGATTGGCTGTATGTGGAAAAAAGATGCCCGCAGTGCGATTGGCTGTGTGTCGCGAAAAGAAAAATAAAATATGCCCGCAGTGCAATTGGCTGTGTGTGGCAAAAAGAAAAAAAAAAGATGCCCGCAGTGCGATTGGCTGTGTGTGGCAAAAAGAAAAAAACAAAACATGCCCATAGTGCGATTGGCTGTGTGTGGTAAAAAAGGGTGCCTGTGGTGCGATTGGCTGTGTGTGGCAAAAAGAAAGATAAAAAGATGCCCGCAGTGCGATTGGCTGTGTGTGGCAAAAAGAAAAAAAAATGCCCGCTTTGCGATTGGCTGTGTGTGGCAAAAAGAAAAAAAAAGATATCCGCAGTGCGATTGGCTGTATGTGACAAAAAAGGGTGCCTGTGGTGCGATTGTCTGTGTGTGGCAAAAAGAAAAAAAAAAGATGCCCGCAGTGCGATTGGCTGTGTGTGGCGAAAAAAAAAAAAGATGCCCGCAGTGCGATTGGCTGTGTGTGGCAAAAAGAAAAAAAAATTCCCACAGTGCGATTGGCTGTGTGTGTCAAAAAGAAAAAAAAGAAAAAAGGATGCCCTCAGTGCGATTGGCTGTGTGCGGCAAAAAAGGGTGCCTGTAGTGCGATTGTCTGTGTGTGGCAAAAAGAAAAAATAAAAGATGCCCGCAGTGCGATTGGCTGTGTGTGGCAATAAAAAAAAAAAAAAAAAGATGCCCGCAGTGCGATTGGCTGTGTGTGGCAAAAAGAAAAAAAATACCCGCAGTGCGATTGGCTGTGTGTGGCAAAAAGAAAAAAAAAGATGCCCGTAGTGCGATTGGCTGTGTGTGGCAAAAGAGGGTGCCTGTGGTGCGATTGGCTGTGTGTGGCAAAAATAAAAAAAAAATAAAAAGATGCCCGCAGTGCGATTGGCTGTGTGTGGCAAAAAAGGGTGCCTATGGTGCGATTGGCTGTGTGTGGCAAAAAGAAAAAAAATGCCCGCAGTGCAATTGGCTGTGTGTGGCAAAAACAAAAAAAAAAAAGATGCCCGTAGTGCGATTGGCTGTGTGTGGTAAAAAAGTGTGCCTGTGGTGCGATTGGCTGTGTGTGGCAAAAAGAAAGATAAAAAGATGCCCACAGTGCGATTGGCTGTGTGTGGCAAAAAGAAAAGAAAAAAAAATAAAGATGCCCGCAGTGCGATTGCCTGTGTGTGGCAAAAAGAAAAAAAAAGGCCCGCTTTGCGATTGGCTGTGTGTGGCAAAAAGAAAAAAAAAGATATCCGCAGTGCGATTGGCTGTATGTGACAAAAAAGGGTGCCTGTGGTGCGATTGTCTGTGTGTGGCAAAAAGAAAAAATAAAAGATGCCCGCAGTGCGATTGGCTGTGTGTGGCAAAAAAAAAAGATGCCCGCAGTGTGATTGGCTGTGTGTGGCAAAAAGAAAAAAATATTCCCGCAGTGCGATTGGCTGTGTGTGGCAAAAAGAAAAAAAAAAGAAAAAAGGATGCCCTCAGTGCGATTGGCTGTGTGTGGCAAAAAAGGGTGCCTGTAGTGCGATTGTCTGTGTGTGGCAAAAAGAAAAATAAAACGATGCCCACAGTGCGATTGTCTGTGTGTGGCAAAAAGAAAAAAAAAAGATGCCCGCAGTGCGATTGGCTGTGTGTGGCAAAAAAAAAAAAAAAGATGCCCGCAGTGCGATTGGCTGTGTGTGGCAAAAAGATAAAAAAAGATGCCCGTAGTGCAATTGGCTGTGTGTGGCAAAAGAGGGTGCCTGTGGTGCGATTGGCTGTGTGTGGCAAAAATAACAATAAAATGATGCCCGCAGTGCGATTGGCTGTGTGTGGCAAAAAAGGGTGCCTATGGTGTGATGGGCTATGTGTGGCAAAAAGAAAAAAAGGGCCCGCAGTGCGATTGGCTGTGTGTGGCAAAAAGAACAAAAAATAAAGATGCCCGAAGTGCGATTGGCTGTGTGTGGCAAAAAGAAAAAAAAATGCCCGCTGTGCGATTGGCTGTGTGTGGCAAAAAGAAAAAAAGATGCCCGCAGTGTGATTGGCTGTGTGTGGCAAAAAGAAATAAAAATTCCCGCAGTGCGATTGGCTGTGTGTGGCAAAAAGAAAAAAAAAAGAAAAAAGGATGCCCTCAGTGCGATTGGCTGTGTGTGGCAAAAAAGGGTGCCTGTAGTGCGATTGTCTGTGTGTGGCAAAAAGAAAAATAAAACGATGCCCACAGTGCGATTGTCTGTGTGTGGCAAAAAGAAAAAAAAAAGATGCCCGCAGTGCGATTGGCTGTGTGTGGCAAAAAAAAATTAAAAGATGCCCGCAGTGCGATTGGCTGTGTGTGGCAAAAAGATAAAAAAAGATGCCCGTAGTGCAATTGGCTGTGTGTGGCAAAAGAGGGTGCCTGTGGTGCGATTGGCTGTGTGTGGCAAAAATAAAAATAAAATGATGCCCGCAGTGCGATTGGCTGTGTGTGGCAAAAAAGGGTGCCTATGGTGTGATGGGCTATGTGTGGCAAAAAGAAAAAAAATGCCCGCAGTGCGATTGGCTGTGTGTGGCAAAAACAACAAAAAATAAAGATGCCCGAAGTGCGATTGGCTGTGTGTGGCAAAAAGAAAAAAAGATACCCGCAGTGCGATTGTCTGTGTGTGGCAAAAAGAAAAAAAAAAGATGCCCGCAGTGCGATTGGCTGTGTGTGGCAAAAAGAAAAAAAAAAGATGCCCGTTGTGCGATTGGCTGTGTGTGGTAAAAAAGGGTGCCTGTGGTGCGATTGGCTGTGTGTGGCAAAAAGAAAAATAAAAAGATGCCCGCAGTGCGATTGGCTGTGTGTGGCAAAAAGAAAAGAAAAAAAAATAAAGATGCCCGCAGTGCGATTGGCTGTGTGTGGCAAAAAGAAAAAAAAAATGCCCGCAGTGCGATTGGCTGTGTGTGGCAAAAAGAAAAAAAAAAATTAAAAGATGCCCGCAGTGCGATTGGCTGTGTGTGGCAAAAAAGGATGCCTATGGTGCGATTGGCTGTGTGTGGCAAAAAGAAAAAAAAATGCCCGCAGTGCGATTGGCTGTGTGTGGGAAAAAATAAAAATAAAAAGATGCCCGTAGTGCGATTGGCTGTGTGTGGTAAAAAAGGGTGCCAGCAGTGCGATTGGCTGTGTGTGGCAAAAAGAAAAATAAAAAGATGCCCGCAGTGCGATTGGCTGTGTGTGGCAAAAAGAAAAGAAAAGAAAGCAAAGATGCTCGCAGTGCGATTGGCTGTGTGTGGCAAAAAAAAAGATGCCTACAGTGCGATTGGCTGTGTGTGGCTAAAAGAAAAATAAAAAGATGCCCGCAGTGCGATTGGCTGTGTGTGGCAAAAAGAAAAAAAAAAAGAAAAAGATGCCCGCAGTGCGATTGGCTGTGTGTGGCAAAAAGAAAAAAAAAAAAGATGCCCGTAGTGCGATTGGCTGTGTGTGGTAAAAAAGGGTGCCAGCAGTGCGATTGGCTGTGTGTGTCAAAAATAAAAATAAAAAGATGCCCGCAGTGCGATTGGCTGTGTGTGGCAAAAAGAAAAGAAAACAAAGCAAAGATGCTCGCAGTGCGATTGGCTGTGTGTGGCAAAAAAAAAGATGCCCACAGTGCGATTGGCTGTGTGTGGCTAAAAGAAAAATAAAAAGATGCCCGCAGTGCGATTGGCTGTGTGTGGCAAAAAGAAAAAAAAAAAGAAAAAGATGCCCGCAGTGCGATTGGCTGTGTGTGGTAAAAAAGGGTGCCTGTGGTGCGATTGGCTGTGTGTGGCAAAAATAAAAATAAAAAGATGCCCGCAGTGCGATTGGCTGTGTGTGGCAAAAAGAAAATAAAAAAAAAATAAAGATGCCCGCAGTGCGATTGGCTGTGTGTGGCAAAAAGAAAAAAAAATGCCCGCAGTGCGATTGGCTGTGTGTGGCAAAAAGAAAAAAAATGCCCACAGTGCGATTGGCTGTATGTGACAAAAAAGGGTGCCTGTGGTGCGATTGTCTGTGCGTGGCGAAAAGAAAAAAAAAAAGATGCCCGCAGTGCGATTGGCTGTGTGTGGCAAAAAGAAAAGAAAAGAAAGCAAAGATGCTCGCAGTGCGATTGGCTGTGTGTGGCAAAAAAAAAGATGCCTACAGTGCGATTGGCTGTGTGTGGCTAAAAGAAAAATAAAAAGATGCCCGCAGTGCGATTGGCTGTGTGTGGCAAAAAGAAAAAAAAAAAGAAAAAGATGCCCGCAGTGCGATTGGCTGTGTGTGGCAAAAAGAAAAAAAAAAAAGATGCCCGTAGTGCGATTGGCTGTGTGTGGTAAAAAAGGGTGCCAGCAGTGCGATTGGCTGTGTGTGTCAAAAAGAAAAATAAAAAGATGCCCGCAGTGCGATTGGCTGTGTGTGGCAAAAAGAAAAGAAAACAAAGCAAAGATGCTCGCAGTGCGATTGGCTGTGTGTGGCAAAAAAAAAGATGCCCACAGTGCGATTGGCTGTGTGTGGCTAAAAGAAAAATAAAAAGATGCCCGCAGTGCGATTGGCTGTGTGTGGCAAAAAGAAAAAAAAAAAGAAAAAGATGCCCGCAGTGCGATTGGCTGTGTGTGGTAAAAAAGGGTGCCTGTGGTGCGATTGGCTGTGTGTGGCAAAAATAAAAATAAAAAGATGCCCGCAGTGCGATTGGCTGTGTGTGGCAAAAAGAAAATAAAAAAAAAATAAAGATGCCCGCAGTGCGATTGGCTGTGTGTGGCAAAAAGAAAAAAAAATGCCCGCAGTGCGATTGGCTGTGTGTGGCAAAAAGAAAAAAAATGCCCGCAGTGCGATTGGCTGTATGTGACAAAAAAGGGTGCCTGTGGTGCGATTGTCTGTGCGTGGCGAAAAGAAAAAAAAAAAGATGCCCGCAGTGCGATTGGCTGTGTGTGGCAAAAAGAAAAAAAAAAGATGCCCGCAGTGCGATTGGCTGTGTGTGGCAAAAATAAAAAAAATGCCCGCAGTGCGATTGGCTGTGTGTGGCAAAAAGAGAAAAAAAAAACATGCCCGTAGTGCGATTGGCTGTGTGTGGTAAAAAAGGGTGCCTGTGGTGCGATTGGCTGTGTGTGGCAAAAAGAAAGATAAAAAGATGCCCGCAGTGCGATTGGCTGTCTGTGGCAAAAAGAAAAGAAAAAAAAATAAAGATGCCCGCAGTGCGATTGGCTGTGTGTGGCAGAAAGAAAAAAAAATGCCCGCTTAGCGATTGGCTGTGTGTGGCAAAAAGAAAAAAAAAGATATCCGCAGTGCGATTGGCTGTATGTGACAAAAAAGGGTGCCTGTGGTGCGATTGGCTGTGTGTGGCAAAAAGAAAAAAAAAAAGATGCCCGCAGTGCGATTGGCTGTGTGTGGCAAAAAGAAAAAAAAATTCCCGCAGTGCGATTGGCTGTGTGTGGCAAAAAGAAAAAAAAGAAAAAAGGATGCCCTCAGTGCGATTGGCTGTGTGTGGCAAAAAAGGGTGCCTGTAGTGCGATTGGCTGTGTGTAGCAAAAAGAAAAAAAAAAAGATGCCCGCAGTGCGATTGGCTGTGTGTGGTAATAAAAAAAAACAAAAAAGATGCCCGCAGTGCGATTGGCTGTGTGTGGCAAAAAGAAAAAAAAAGATGCCCGCAGTGCGATTGGCTGTGTGTGGCAAAAAAGGGTGCCTGTGGTGCGATTGGCTGTGTGTGGCAAAAATAAAAATAAAAAGATGCCCGCAGTGCGATTGGCTGTGTGTGGCAAAAAGAAAATAAAAAAAAAATAAAGATGCCCGCAGTGCGATTGGCTGTGTGTGGCAAAAAGAAAAAAAAATGGCCGCAGTGCGATTGGCTGTGTGTGGCAAAAAGAAAAAAAATGCCCGCAGTGCGATTGGCTGTATGTGACAAAAAAGGGTGCCTGTGGTGCGATTGTCTGTGCGTGGCGAAAAGAAAAAAAAAAAGATGCCCGCAGTGCGATTGGCTGTGTGTGGCAAAAAGAAAAAAAAAAGATGCCCGCAGTGCGATTGGCTGTGTGTGGCAAAAATAAAACAAATGCCCGCAGTGCGATTGGCTGTGTGTGGCAAAAAGAGAAAAAAAAAACATGCCCGTAGTGCGATTGGCTGTGTGTGGTAAAAAAGGGTGCCTGTGGTGCGATTGGCTGTGTGTGGCAAAAAGAAAGATAAAAAGATGCCCGCAGTGCGATTGGCTGTCTGTGGCAAAAAGAAAAGAAAAAAAAATAAAGATGCCCGCAGTGCGATTGGCTGTGTGTGGCAGAAAGAAAAAAAAATGCCCGCTTAGCGATTGGCTGTGTGTGGCAAAAAGAAAAAAAAAGATATCCGCAGTGCGATTGGCTGTATGTGACAAAAAAGGGTGCCTGTGGTGCGATTGGCTGTGTGTGGCAAAAAGAAAAAAAAAAAGATGCCCGCAGTGCGATTGGCTGTGTGTGGCAAAAAGAAAAAAAAATTCCCGCAGTGCGATTGGCTGTGTGTGGCAAAAAGAAAAAAAAGAAAAAAGGATGCCCTCAGTGCGATTGGCTGTGTGTGGCAAAAAAGGGTGCCTGTAGTGCGATTGGCTGTGTGTAGCAAAAAGAAAAAAAAAAAGATGCCCGCAGTGCGATTGGCTGTGTGTGGTAATAAAAAAAAACAAAAAAGATGCCCGCAGTGCGATTGGCTGTGTGTGGCAAAAAGAAAAAAAAAGATGCCCGCAGTGCGATTGGCTGTGTGTGGCAAAAAAGGGTGCCTGTCTTGCGATTGTCTGAGTGCGGCAAAAAGAAAAAAAATGCCCGCACTGCGATTGGCTGTGTGTGGCTAAAAGAAAAATAAAAAGATACCCACAGTGCGATTGGCTGTGTGTGGCAAAAAGAAAAAAAAGATGCCCGCAGTGCAATTAGCTGTGTGTGGCAAAAAGAAAAAAAAAAAGATGCCCGTAGTGCGATTGGCTGTGTGTGGTAAAAAAGGGTGCCAGGAGTGCGATTGTCTGTGTGTGGCAAAAATAAAAATAAAAAGATGCCCGCAGTGCGATTGGCTGTGTGTGGCAAAAAGAAAAAAAAATGCCCGCTGTGCGATTGGCTGTGTGTGACAAAAAGAAAAATTTTAAGATGTCCGCAGTGCGATTGGCTGTATGTGGAAAAAAGATGCCCGCAGTGCGATTGGCTGTGTGTGGCAAAAAGAAAAAAAAAATATGCCCGCAGTGCGATTGGCTGTGTGTGGTAAAAAGAAAAAAAAAAAGATGCCCGCAGTGCGATTGGCTGTGTGTGGCAAAAAGAAAAAAAATGCCCGCAGTGCGATTGGTTGTGTGTGGCAAAAAGAAAAAAACAAAACATGCCCGTAGTGCGATTGGCTGTGTGTGGTAAAAAAGGGTGCCTGTGGTGCGATTGGCTGTGTGTGGCAAAAGGAAAGATAAAAAGATGCCCGCAGTGCGATTGGCTGTGTGTGGCAAAAAGAAAAGAAAAAAAAATAAAGATGCCCGCAGTGCGATTGGCTGTGTGTGGCAAAAAGAAAAAAAAAAAACGCTTTGCGATTGGCTGTGTGTGGCAAAAAGAAAAAAAAAGATATCCGCAGTGCGATTGGCTGTATGTGACAAAAAAGGGTGCCTGTGGTGCGATTGTCTGTGTGTGGCAAAAAGAAAAAAAAAAGATGCCCGCAGTGCGATTGGCTGTGTGTGGCGAAAAAAAAAAAAAGATGCCCGCAGTGCGATTGGCTGTGTGTGGCAAAAAGAAAAAAAAATTCCCGCAGTGCGATTGGCTGTGTGTGGCAAAAAAAGAAAAAAGGATGCCCTCAGTGCGATTGGCTGTGTGTGGCAAAAAAGGGTGCCTGTAGTGCGATTGTCTGTGTGTGGCAAAAAGAAAAAAAAAAAGATGCCCGCAGTGCGATTGGCTGTGTGTGGCAATAAAAAAAAAAAAAAAAAGATGCCCGCAGTGCGATTGGCTGTGTGTGGCAAAAAGAAAAAAAATGCCCGCAGTGCGATTGGCTGTGTGTGGCAAAAAGAAAAAAAATGCCCGCAGTGCAATTGGCTGTGTGTGGCAAAAAGAAAAAAAAAAGATGCCCGTAGTGCGATTGGCTGTGTGTGGTAAAAAAGGGTGCCTGTGGTGCGATTGGCTGTGTGTGGCAAAAAGAAAGATAAAAAGATGCCCACAGTGCGATTGGCTGTGTGTGGCAAAAAGAAAAGAAAAAAAAGATGCCCGCAGTGCGATTGGCTGTGTGTGGCAAAAAGAAAAAAAAATGCCCGCTTTGCGATTGGCTGTGTGTGGCAAAAAGAAAAAAAAAGATATCCGCAGTGCGATTGGCTGTATGTGACAAAAAAGGGTGCCTGTGGTGAGATTGTCTGTGTGTGGCAAAAAGAAAAAAAAAAAGATGCCCGCAGTGCGATTGGCTGTGTGTGGCAAAAAAAAAAGATGCCCGCAGTGTGATTGGCTGTGTGTGGCAAAAAGAAAAAGAAATTCCCGCAGTGCGATTGGCTGTGTGTGGCAAAAAGAAAAAAAAAGAAAAAAGGATGCCCTCAGTGCGATTGGCTGTGTGTGGCAAAAAAGGGTGCCTGTAGTGCGATTGTCTGTGTGTGGCAAAATGAAAAATAAAACGATGCCCGCAGTGCGATTGTCTGTGTGTGGCAAAAAAAAAATTAAAAAGATGCCCGCAGTGCGATTGGCTGTGTGTGGCAAAAAGAAAAAAAAAGATGCCCGTAGTGCAATTGGCTGTGTGTGGCAAAAGAGGGTGCCTGTGGTGCGATTGGTTGTGTGTGGCAAAAATAAAAATAAAATGATGCCCGCAGTGCGATTGGCTGTGTATGGCAAAAAAGGGTGCCTATGGTGTGATGGGCTGTGTGTGGCAAAAAGAAAAAAAATGCCCGCAGTGCGATTGGCTGTGTGTGGCAAAAAGAACAAAAAATAAAGGTGCCTGCAGTGCAATTCGCTGTGTGTGGCAAAAAGAAAAAAAAATGCCCGCTGTGCGATTGGCTGTGTGTGGCAAAAAGAAAAAAAGATACCCGCAGTGCGATTGGCTGTGTGTGACAAAAAAGGGTGCCTGTGGTGCGATTGTCTGTGTGTGGCAAAAAGAAAAAAAAAAGATGCCCGGAGTGCGATTGGCTGTGTGTGGCAAAAAGAAAAAAAAAAGATGCCCGTAGTGCGATTGGCTGTGTGTGGTAAAAAAGGGTGCCTGTGGTGCGATTGGCTGTGTGTGGCAAAAAGAAAAATAAAAAGATGCCCGCAGTGCGATTGGCTGTGTGTGGCAAAAAGAAAAGAAAAAAAAATAAAGATGCCCGCAGTGCGATTGGCTGTGTGTGGCAAAAAGAAAAAAAAATGCCCGCAGTGCGATTGGCTGTGTGTGGCTAAAAGAAAAATAAAAAGATGCCCGCAGTACGATTGGCTGTGTGTGGCAAAAAGAAAAAAAAAAGAAAAAGATGCCCGCAGTGCGATTGGCTGTGTGTGGCAAAAAAGGGTGCCTATGGTGCGATTGGCTGTGTGTGGCAAAAAGAAAAAAAAAAAAGATGCCCGTAGTGCGATTGGCTGTGTGTGGTAAAAAAGGGTGCCTGTGGTGCGATTGGCTGTGTGTGGCAAAAAGAAAAATAAAAAGATGCCCGCAGTGCGATTGGCTGTGTGTGGCAAAAAGAAAAGAAAAAAAAATAAAGATGCCCGCAGTGCGATTGGCTGTGTATGGCAAAAAGAAAAAAAAATGCCCGCAGTGCGATTGGCTGTGTATGGCAAAAAGAAAAAAAAATGCCCGCAGTGCGATTGGCTGTGTGTGGCAAAAAAGGGTGCCTATGGTGCGATTGTCTGTGTGTGGCAAAAAGAAAAATTAAAAAATGCCCGCAGTGCGATTGGCTGTGTGTGGCAAAAACAAAAAAAAAAGATGCCCGCAGTGCGATTGGCTGTGTGTGGCAAAAAAGGGTGCCTATGGTGCGATTGTCTGTGTGTGGCAAAAAGAAAAATAAAAAGATGCCCGCAGTGCGATTGGCTGTGTGTGGCAAAAATAAAAAAAAAATTAAAAGATGCCCGCAGTGCGATTGGCTGTGTGTGGCTAAAAAGGGTGCCTATGGTGCGATTGGCTGTGTGTGGCAAAAAGAAAAAACATGCCTGCAGTGCGATTGGCTGTGTGTGGCAAAAAGAAAAAAAAAAAAAGATGCCCGTAGTGCGATTGGCTGTGTGTGGTAAAAAAGGGTGCCAGCAGTGCGATTGGCTGGGTGTGGCAAAAAGAAAAATAAAAAGATGCCCGCAGTGCGATTGGCTGTGTGTGGCAAAAAGAAAAAAAAAGGAAAAAGATGCCCGCAGTGCGATTGGCTGTGTGTGGCAAAAAAGGGTGCCTATGGTGCGATTGGCTGTGTGTGGCAAAAAGAAAAAAAAAAAAAGATGCCCGTAGTGCGATTGGCTGTGTGTGGTAAAAAAGGGTGCCAGCAGTGCGATTGGCTGTGTGTGGCAAAAAGAAAAATAAAAAGATGCCCGCAGTGCGATTGGCTGTGTGTGGCAAAAAGAAAAGAAAAAAAGCAAAGATGCCCGCAGTGCAATTGGCTGTGTGTGGCAAAAAAAAAGATGCCCACAGTGCGATTGGCTGTGTGTGGCTAAAAGAAAAATAAAAAGATGCCCACAGTGCAATTGGCTGTGTGTGGCAAAAAGAAAAAAAAAAGAAAAAGATGCCCGCAGTGCGATTGGCTTTGTATGGCAAAAAAGGGTGCCTATGGTGCGATTGGCTGTGTGTGGCATAAAGAAAAAAAAATGCCCGCAGTGCGATTGGCTGTGTGTGGCAAAAAGAAAAAAAAAAAAAGATGCCCGTAGTGCGATTGGCTGTGTGTGGTAAAAAAGGGTGCCTGTGGTGCGATTGGCTGTGTGTGGCAAAAAGAAAAATAAAAAGATGCCCGCAGTGCGATTGGCTGTGTGTGGCAAAAAGAAAAAAAAATGCCCGTAGTGCGATTGGCTGTGTGTGGCAAAAAGAAAAGAAAAAGATGCCCGCAGTGCGATTGGCTGTGTGTGGCAAAAAAGGGTGCCTATGGTGCGATTGGCTGTGTGTGGCGAAAAGATAAAAAAATGCCCGCAGTGCGATTGGCTGTGTGTGGCAAAAAAATAAAAAAAGATGCCCGTAGTGCGATTGGCTGTGTGTGGTAAAAAAGGGTGCCAGCAGTGCGATTGGCTGTGTGTGGCAAAAAGAAAAGAAAAAAACCCAAAGATGCCCGCAGTGCGATTGGCTGTGTGTGGCAAAAAAAAAGATGCCCACAGTGCGATTGGCTGTGTGTGGCTAAAAGAAAAATAAAAAGATGCCCGCAGTGCGATTGGCTGTGTGTGGCAAAAAGAAAAAAAAAAGAAAAAGATGCCCGCAGTGCGATTGGCTGTGTGTGGGAAAAAAGGGTGCCTATGGTGCGATTGGCTGTGTGTGGCAAAAAGAAAAAAAAATGCCCGCAGTGCGATTGGCTGTGTGTGGCAAAAAGAAAATAAAAGAAGATGCCCGTAGTGCGATTGGCTGTGTGGGGTAAAAAAGGGTGCCTGTGGTGCGATTGGCTGTGTGTGGCAAAAAGAAAAATAAAAAGATGCCCGCAGTGCGATTGGCTGTGTGTGGCAAAAAGAAAAGAAAAAAAAATAAAGATGCCTGCAGTGCGATTGGCTGTGTGTGGCAAAAAGAAAAAAAAAATGCCCGCAGTGCGATTGGCTGTGTGTGGGAAAAAGAAAAAAAAATTCCGCAGTGCGATTGGCTGTATGTGACAAAAAAAGGGTGCCTGTGGTGCGATTGTCTGTGTGTGGCGAAAAGAAAAAAAAAAAGATGCCCGCAGTGCGATTGGCTGTGTGTGGCAAAAAGAAAAAAATTCACGCAGTGCGATTGGCTGTGTGTGGCAAAAAGAAAGAAAAGAAAAAAGGATGCCCTCAGTGCGATTGGCTGTGTGTGGCAAAAAAGGGTGCCTGTAGTGCGATTGTCTGTGTGTGGCAAAAAGAAAAATAAAACGATGCCCGCAGTGCGATTGTCTGTGTGTGGCAAAAAGAAAAACAAAAAGATGCCCGCAGTGCGATTGGCTGTGTGTGGCAAAAAAAAAAAAAAAAGATGCCCGCAGTGCGATTGGGTGTGTGTGGCAAAAAAAAAAAAAATAGATGCCCGCAGTGCGATTGGCTGTGTGTGGCAAAAAGAAAAGAAAAAAAAGCAAAGATGCCCGCAGTGCGATTGGCTGTGTGTGGCAAAAAGAAAGATGCCCACAGAGCGATTGGCTGTGTGTGGCTAAAAGAAAAATAAAAAGATGCCCGCAGTGCGATTGGCTGTGTGTGGCATAAAGAAAAAAAAAAGAAAAAGATGCCCGCAGTGCGATTGGCTGTGTGTGGCAAAAAAGGGTGCCTATGGTGCGATTGGCTGTGTGTGGCATAAAGAAAAAAAAATGCCCGCAGTGCGATTGGCTGTGTGTGGCAAAAAGAAAAAAAAAAAAAGATGCCCGTAGTGCGATTGGCTGTGTGTGGTAAAAAAGGGTGCCTGTGGTGCGATTGGCTGTGTGTGGCAAAAAGAAAAATAAAAAGATGCCCGCAGTGCGATTGGCTGTGTGTGGCAAAAAGAAAAAAAATGCCCACAGTGCGATTGGCTGTGTGTGGCAAAAAGAAAAGAAAAAGATGCCCGCAGTGCGATTGGCTGTGTGTGGCTAAAAGAAAAATAAAAAGATGCCCGCAGTGCGATTGGCTGTGTGTGGCAAAAAGAAAAAAAAAAGAAAAAGATGCCCGCAGTGCGATTGGCTGTGTGTGGCAAAAAAGGGTGCCTATGGTGCGATTGGCTGTGTGTGGCAAAAAGAAAAAAAAAAAGATGCCCGTAGTGCGATTGGCTGTGTGTGGTAAAAAAGGGTGCCGTTGGTGCGATTGCCTGTGTGTGGCAAAAAGAAAAATAAAAAGATGCCCGCAGTGCGATTGGCTGTGTGTGGCAAAAAGAAAAGAAAAAAAAATAAAGATGCCCGCAGTGCGATTGGCTGTGTGTGGCAAAAAGAAAAAAAAATGCCCGCAGTGCGATTGGCTGTGTGTGGCAAAAAGAAAAAAAAATGCCCGCAGTGCGATTGGCTGTATGTGACAAAAAAGGGTGCCTATGGTGCGATTGTCTGTGTGTGGCAAAAAGAAAAAAAAAAGATGCCCGCAGTGCGATTGGCTGTGTGTGGCAAAAAAAAAAAAAAAAAAAAAGATGCCCGCAGTGCGATTGGCTGTGTGTGGCAAAAACAAAAAAAAAAGATGCCCGCAGTGCGATTGGCTGTGTGTGGCAAAAAAGGGTGCCTATGGTGCGATTGTCTGTGTGTGGCAAAAAGAAAAATAAAAAGATGCCCGCAGTGCGATTGGCTGTGTGTGGCAAAAATAAAAAAAAAATTAAAAGATGCCCGCAGTGCGATTGGCTGTGTGTGGCTAAAAAGGGTGCCTATGGTGCGATTGGCTGTGTGTGGCAAAAAGAAAAAACATGCCTGCAGTGCGATTGGCTGTGTGTGGCAAAAAGAAAAAAAAAAAAAAGATGCCCGTAGTGCGATTGGCTGTGTGTGGTAACAAAAGGGTGCCAGCAGTGCGATTGGCTGTGTGTGGCAAAAAGAAAAATAAAAAGATGCCCGCAGTGCGATTGGCTGTGTGTGGCAAAAAGAAAAAAAAAGGAAAAAGATGCCCGCAGTGCGATTGGCTGTGTGTGGCAAAAAAGGGTGCCTATGGTGCGATTGGCTGTGTGTGGCAAAAAGAAAAAAAATGCCCGCAGTGCGATTGGCTGTGTGTGGCAAAAAGAAAAAAAAAAAAGATGCCCGTAGTGCGATTGGCTGTGTGTGGTAAAAAAGGGTGCCAGCAGTGCGATTGGCTGTGTGTGGCAAAAAGAAAAAAAAAAAGATGCCCACAGTGCGATTGGCTGTGTGTGGCAAAAAGAAAAAAAAATTCCCGCAGTGCGATTGGCTGTGTGTGGCAAAAAGAAAAAAAAAAAGATGCCCACAGTGCGATTGGCTGTGTGTGGCAAAAAGAAAAAACAATTCCCACAGTGCGATTGGCTGTGGGTGGCAAAAAGAAAAAAAAGAAAAAAGGATGCCCTCAGTGCGATTGGCTGTGTGTGGCAAAAAAGGGTGCCTGTAGTGCGATTGTCTGTGTGGGGCAAAAAGAAAAATAAAACGATGCCCGCAGTGCGATTGGCTGTGTGTGGCAAAAAGAAAAAAAAAAGATGCCCGCAGTGCGATTGGCTGTGTGTGGCAAAAACAAAAAAAAAAGATGCCCGCAGTGCGATTGGCTGTGTGTGGCAAAAAAAAAAAAAAAAAGATGCCCGCAGTGCGATTGTCTGTGTGTGGCAAAAAGAAAAATAAAAAGATGCCCGCAGTGCGAGTGGCTGTGTGTGGCAAAAAGAAAAAAAATGCCGCAGTGCGATTGGCTGTGTGTGGCAAAAAGAAAAAAAAAGAGATGCCCGTAGTGCGATTGGCTGTGTGTGGCAAAAGAGGGTGCCTATGGTGCGATTGGCTGTGTGTGGCAAAAATAAAAATAAAAAGATGCCCGCAGTGCGATTGGCTGTGTGTGGCAAAAAGAAAAAAAAAAGAAAAAGATGCCCGCAGTACGATTGGCTGTGTGTGGCAAAAAAGGGTGCCTATGGTGCGATTGGCTGTGTGTGGCAAAAAGAAAAAAAATGCCCGCAGTGCGATTGGCTCTGTGTGGCAAAAAGAAAAAAAAAAAAAGATGCCCGTAGTGCGATTGGCTGTGTGTGGTAAAAAAGGGTGCCAGCAGTGCGATTGGCTGTGTGTGGCAAAAAGAAAAATAAAAAGATGCCCGCAGTGCGATTGGCTGTGTGTGGCAAAAAGAAAAGAAAAAAAAGCAAAGATGCCCGCAGTGCGATTGGCTGTGTGTGGCAAAAAAAAAGATGCCCACAGTGCGATTAGCTGTGTGTGGCTAAAAGAAAAATAAAAATATGCCCGCAGTGCGATTGGCTGTGTGTGGCAAAAAGAAAAAAAAAAGAAAAAGATGCCCGCAGTGCAATTGGCTGTGTGTGGCAAAAAAGGGTGCCTATGGTGCGATTGGCTGTGTGTGGCAAAAAGAAAAATAAAAAGATGCCCGCAGTGCGATTGGCTGTGTGTGGCAAAAAGAAAAAAAAAAAAGATGCCCGTAGTGCGATTGGCTGTGTGTGGCAAAAAGAAAAAAAATGCCCGCAGTGCGATTGGCTGTGTGTGGCAAAAAGAAAAAAAAGTAAAAAGGATGCCCTCAGTGCGATTGGCTGTGTGTGGCAAAAAAGGGTGCCTGTAGTGCGATTGTCTGTGTGGGGCAAAAAGAAAAATAAAACGATGCCCGCAGTGCGATTGTCTGTGTGTGGCAAAAAAGGGTGCCTATGGTGCGATTGGCTGTGTGTGGCAAAAAGAAAAAAAATGCCCGCAGTGCGATTGGCTGTGTGTGGCAAAAAGAAAAAAAAAAAAAGATGCCCGTAGTGCGATTGGCTGTGTGTGGTAAAAAAGGGTGCCAGCAGTGCGATTGGCTGTGTGTGGCAAAAAGAAAAATAAAAAGATGCCCGCAGTGCGATTGGCTGTGTGTGGCAAAAAGAAAAGAAAAAAAAGCAAAGATGCCCGCAGTGCGATTGGCTGTGTGTGGCAAAAAAAAAGATGCCCACAGTGCGATTGGCTGTGTGTGGCTAAAAGATAAATAAAAAGATGCCTGCAGTGCGATTGGCTGTGTGTGGCAAAAAGAAAAAAAAAGAAAAAGATGCCCGCAGTGCGATTGGCTGTGTGTGGCAAAAAAGGGTGCCTATGGTGCGATTGGCTGTGTGTGGCAAAAAGAAAAAAAAATGCCCGCAGTGCGATTGGCTGTGTGTGGCTAAAAGAAAAAAAAAAGATGCCCGTAGTGCGATTGGCTGTGTGTGGCAAAACGAAAAAAAATGCCCGCAGTGCGATTGGCTGTGTGTGGCAAAAAGAAAAAAAAGAAAAAAGGATGCCCTCAGTGCGATTGGCTGTGTGTGGCAAAAAAGGGTGCCTGTAGTGCGATTGTCTGTGTGGGGCAAAAAGAAAAAAAAAAGATGCCCGCAGTGCGATCGGCTGTGTGTGGCAAAAAAAAAGATGCCCACAGTGCGATTAGCTGTGTGTGGCTAAAAGAAAAATAAAAATATGCCCGCAGTGCGATTGGCTGTGTGTGGCAAAAAGAAAAAAAAAAGAAAAAGATGCCCGCAGTGCAATTGGCTGTGTGTGGCAAAAAAGGGTGCCTATGGTGCGATTGGCTGTGTGTGGCAAAAAGAAAAAAAAAATGCCCGCAGTGCGATTGGCTGTGTGTGGCAAAAAGAAAAAAAAAAAAGATGCCCGTAGTGCGATTGGCTGTGTGTGGCAAAAAGAAAAAAAATGCCCGCAGTGCGATTGGCTGTGTGTGACAAAAAGAAAAAAAAGTAAAAAGGATGCCCTCAGTGCGATTGGCTGTGTGTGGCAAAAAAGGGTGCCTGTAGTGCGATTGTCTGTGTGGGGCAAAAAGAAAAATAAAACGATGCCCGCAGTGCGATTGTCTGTGTGTGGCAAAAAAGGGTGCCTATGGTGCGATTGGCTGTGTGTGGCAAAAAGAAAAAAAATGCCCGCAGTGCGATTGGCTGTGTGTGGCAAAAAAAAAAAAAAAAAAAGATGCCCGTAGTGCGATTGGCTGTGTGTGGTAAAAAAGGGTGCCAGCAGTGCGATTGGCTGTGTGTGGCAAAAAGAAAAATAAAAAGATGCCCGCAGTGCGATTGGCTGTGTGTGGCAAAAAGAAAAGAAAAAAAACCAAAGATGCCCGCAGTGCGATTGGCTGTGTGTGGCAAAAAAAAAGATGCCCACAGTGCGATTGGCTGTGTGTGGCTAAAAGAAAAATAAAAAGATGCCCGCAGTGCGATTGGCTGTGTGTGGCAAAAAGAAAAAAAAAGAAAAAGATGCCCGCAGTGCGATTGGCTGTGTGTGGCAAAAAAGGGTGCCTATGGTGCGATTGGCTGTGTGTGGCAAAAAGAAAAAAAAATGCCCGCAGTGCGATTGGCTGTGTGTGGCTAAAAGAAAAAAAAAAAGATGCCCGTAGTGCGATTGGCTGTGTGTGGCAAAACGAAAAAAAATGCCCGCAGTGCGATTGGCTGTGTGTGGCAAAAAGAAAAAAAAGAAAAAAGGATGCCCTCAGTGCGATTGGCTGTGTGTGGCAAAAAAGGGTGCCTGTAGTGCGATTGTCTGTGTGGGGCAAAAAGAAAAAAAAAAGATGCCCGCAGTGCGATTGGCTGTGTGTGGCAAAAAAAAAGATGCCCGCAGTGCGATTGGCTGTGTGTGGCAAAAACAAAAAAAAAAGATGCCCGCAGTGCGATTGGCTGTGTGTGGCAAAAAAGGGTGCCTATGGTGCGATTGTCTGTGTGTGGCAAAAAGAAAAATAAAAAGATGCCCGCAGTGCGATTGTCTGTGTGTGGCAAAAAGAAAAAAAAAAGATGCCCGCAGTGCGATTGGCTGTGTGTGGCAAAAATAAAAAAAAAAAAAGATGCCCGCAGTGCGATTGGCTGTGTGTGGCAAAAACAAAAAAAAAAGATGCCCGCAGTGCGATTGGCTGTGTGTGGCAAAAAAGGGTGCCTATGGTGCGATTGTCTGTGTGTGGCAAAAAGAAAAATAAAAAGATGCCCGCAGTGCGATTGGCTGTGTGTGGCAAAAAGAAAAAAAATGCCCGCAGTGCGATTGGCTGTGTGTGGCAAAAAGAAAAAAAAAAAAAAGATGCCCGTAGTGCGATTGGCTGCGTGTGGTAAAAAAGGGTGCCAGCAGTGCGATTGGCTGTGTGTGGCAAAAAGAAAAATAAAAAGATGCCCGCAGTGCGATTGGCTGTGTGTGGCAAAAAGAAAAAAAAAGGAAAAAGATGCCCGCAGTGCGATTGGCTGTGTGTGGCAAAAAAGGGTGCCTATGGTGCGATTGGCTGTGTGTGGCAAAAAGAAAAAAAATGCCCACAGTGCGATTGGCTGTGTGTGGCAAAAAGAAAAAAAAAAAAAGATGCCCGTAGTGCGATTGGCTGTGTGTGGTAAAAAAGGGTGCCAGCAGTGCGATTGGCTGTGTGTGGCAAAAAGAAAAATAAAAAGATGCCCGCAGTGCGATTGGCTGTGTGTGGCAAAAAGAAAAGAAAAAAAGCAAAGATGCCCGCAGTGCAATTGGCTGTGTGTGGTAAAAAAGGGTGCCAGCAGTGCGATTGGCTGTGTGTGGCAAAAATAAAAATAAAAAGATGACCACAGTGCGATTGGCTGTGTGTGGCAAAAAGAAAAGAAAAAAAAGCAAAGATGCCCGCAGTGCGATTGGCTGTGTGTGGCAAAAAAAAAAGATGCCCACAGTAGGATTGGCTGTGTGTGGCTAAAAGAAAAATAAAAAGATGCCCGCAGTGCGATTGGCTGTGTGTGGCAAAAAGAAAAAAAAAAGAAAAAGATGCCCGCAGTGCGATTGGCTGTGTGTGGCAAAAAAGGGTGCCTATGGTGCGATTGGCTGTGTGTGGCAAAAAGAAAAAAAAATGCCCGCAGTGCGATTGGCTGTGTGTGGCAAAAAGAAAATAAAAGAAGATGCCCGTAGTGCGATTGGCTGTGTGGGGTAAAAAAGGGTGCCTGTGGTGCGATTGGCTGTGTGTGGCAAAAAGAAAAATAAAAAGATGCCCGCAGTGCGATTGGCTGTGTGTGGCAAAAAGAAAAGAAAAAAAAATAAAGATGCCTGCAGTGCGATTGGCTGTGTGTGGCAAAAAGAAAAAAAAAATGCCCGCAGTGCGATTGGCTGTGTGTGGCAAAAAGAAAAAAAAATGCCGCAGTGCGATTGGCTGTATGTGACAAAAAAAGGGTGCCTGTGGTGCGATTGTCTGTGTGTGGCGAAAAGAAAAAAAAAAAGATGCCCGCAGTGCGATTGGCTGTGTGTGGCAAAAAGAAAAAAATTCACGCAGTGCGATTGGTTGTGTGTGGCAAAAAGAAAGAAAAGAAAAAAGGATGCCCTCAGTGCGATTGGCTGTGTGTGGCAAAAAAGGGTGCCTGTAATGCGATTGTCTGTGTGTGGCAAAAAGAAAAATAAAACGATGCCCGCAGTGCGATTGTCTGTGTGTGGCAAAAAGAAAAACAAAAAGATGCCCGCAGTGCGATTGGCTGTGTGTGGCAAAAAAAAAAAAAAAAGATGCCCGCAGTGCGATTGGCTGTGTGTGGCAAAAAAAAAAAGATGCCCGTAGTGCGATTGGCTGTGTGTGGTAAAAAAGGGTGCCTATGGTGCGATTGGCTGTGTGTGGCAAAAAGATAAAAAAATGCCCGCAGTGCGATTGGCTGTGTGTGGCAAAAAAAAAAAAGATGCCCGTAGTGCGATTGGCTGTGTGTGGTAAAAAAGGGTGCCAGCAGTGCGATTGGCTGTGTGTGGCAAAAATAAAAATAAAAAGATGACCGCAGTGCGATTGGCTGTGTGTGGCAAAAAGAAAAGAAAAAAAAGCAAAGATGCCCGCAGTGCGATTGGCTGTGTGTGGCAAAAAAAAAGATGCCCACAGTGCGATTGGCTGTGTGTGGCTAAAAGAAAAATAAAAAGATGCCCGCAGTGCGATTGGCTGTGTGTGGCAAAAATAAAAAAAAATGCCCGCAGTGCGATTGGCTGTGTGTGGCAAAAAAAAAAAAGATGCCCGTAGTGCGATTGGCTGTGTGTGGTAAAAAAGGGTGCCAGCAGTGCGATTGGCTGTGTGTGGCAAAAATAAAAATAAAAAGATGACCGCAGTGCGATTGGCTGTGTGTGGCAAAAAGAAAAGAAAAAAAAGCAAAGATGCCCGCAGTGCGATTGGCTGTGTGTGGCAAAAAAAAAGATGCCCACAGTGCGATTGGCTGTGTGTGGCTAAAAGAAAAATAAAAAGATGCCCGCAGTGCGATTGGCTGTGTGTGGCAAAAATAAAAAAGAATGCCCGCAGTGCGATTAGCTGTGTGTGGCAAAAAGAAAAAAAAAAGAAAAAGATGCCCGCAGTGCGATTGGCTGTGTATAGCAAAAAAAGGGTGCCTATGGTGCGATTGGCTGTGTGTGGCATAAAGAAAAAAAAATGCCCGCAGTGCGATTGGCTGTGTGTGGCAAAAAGAAAAAAAAAAAAAGATGCCCGTAGTGCGATTGGCTGTGTGTGGTAAAAAAGGGTGCCTGTGGTGCGATTGGCTGTGTGTGGCAAAAATAAAAATAAAAAGATGCCCGCAGTGCGATTGGCTGTGTGTGGCAAAAATAAAAAAAAATGCCCGCAGTGCGATTGGCTGTGTGTGGCAAAAAGAAAAGAAAAAGATGCCCGCAGTGCGATTGGCTGTGTGTGGCAAAAAGATAAAAAAATGCCCGCAGTGCGATTGGCTGTGTGTGGCAAAAAAAAAATAAAAAAAAATGCCCGTAGTGCGATTGGCTGTGTGTGGTAAAAAAGGGTGCCAGCAGTGCGATTGGCTGTGTGTGGCAAAAAGAAAAATAAAAAGATGACCGCAGTGCGATTGGCTGTGTGTGGCAAAAAGAAAAGAAAAAAAAGCAAAGATGCCTGCAGTGCGATTGGCTGTGTGTGGCAAAAAAAAAGATGTCCACAGTGCGATTGGCTGTGTGTGGCTAAAAGAATAATAAAAAGATGCCCGCAGTGCGATTGGCTGTGTGTGGCAAAAAGAAAAAAAAAAGAAAAAGATGCCCGCAGTGCGATTGGCTGTGTGTGGCAAAAAAGGGTGCCTATGGTGCGATTGGCTGTGTGTGGCAAAAAGAAAAAAAAAAAGATGCCCGCAGTGCGATTGGCTGTGTGTGGCAAAAAAAAAAAGATGCCCGCAGTGCGATTGGCTGTGTGTGGCAAAAAGAAAAAAAATTCACGCAGTGCGATTGGCTGTGTGTGGCAAAAAGAAAGAAAAGAAAAAAGGATGCCCTCAGTGCGATTGGCTGTGTGTGGCAAAAAAGGGTGCCTGTAGTGCGATTGTCTGTGTGTGGCAAAAAGAAAAATAAAACGATGCCTGCAGTGCGATTGTCTGTGTGTGGCAAAAAGAAAAACAAAAAGATGCCCGCAGTGCGATTGGCTGTGTGTGGCAAAAAAAAAAAAAAAGATGCCCGCAGTGCGATTGGCTGTGTGTGGCAAAAAAGCGTGCCTATGGTGCGATTGTCTGTGTGTGGCAAAAAGATAAAAAATTGGCCGCAGTGCGATTGGCTGTGTGTTGCAAAAAGAAAAATAAAAAGATGCCCGCAGTGCGATTGGCTGTGTGGCAAAAATAAAAAAAATGCCCGCAGTGCGAATGGCTGTGTGTGGCAAAAAGAAAAAAAAAAAAGATGCCCGTAGTGCGATTGGCTGTGTGTGGCAAAAGAGGGTGCCTGTGGTGCGACTGGCTGTGTGTGGCAAAAAGAAAAATAAAATGATGCCCGCAGTGCGATTGGCTGTGTGTGGCAAAAAGAAAAAAAAATGATGCCCGCAGTGCGATTGGCTGTGTGGCAAAAAGAGAAAAAAAAGATGCCCGCAGTGCGATTGGCTGTGTGTGGCAAAAAAGGGTGCCTATGGTGCGATTGGCTGTGTGTGGCAAAAAGAAAAAAAAAAAGATGCCCGCAGTGCGATTGGCTGTGTGTGGCAAAAAAAAAAAGATGCCCGCAGTGCGATTGGCTGTGTGTGGCAAAAAGAAAAAAAAATTCACGCAGTGCGATTGGCTGTGTGTGGCAAAAAGAAAGAAAAGAAAAAAGGATGCCCTCAGTGCGATTGGCTGTGTGTGGCAAAAAAGGGTGCCTGTAGTGCGATTGTCTGTGTGTGGCAAAAAGAAAAATAAAACGATGCCCGCAGTGCGATTGTCTGTGTGTGGCAAAAAGAAAAACAAAAAGATGCCCGCAGTGCGATTGGCTGTGTGTGGCAAAAAAAAAAAAAAAGATGCCCGCAGTGCGATTGGCTGTGTGTGGCAAAAAAGCGTGCCTATGGTGCGATTGTCTGTGTGTGGCAAAAAGATAAAAAATTGCCCGCAGTGCGATTGGCTGTGTGTTGCAAAAAGAAAAATAAAAAGATGCCCGCAGTGCGATTGGCTGTGTGGCAAAAATAAAAAAAATGCCCGCAGTGCGAATGGCTGTGTGTGGCAAAAAGAAAAAAAAAAAAGATGCCCGTAGTGCGATTGGCTGTGTGTGGCAAAAGAGGGTGCCTGTGGTGCGACTGGCTGTGTGTGGCAAAAAGAAAAATAAAATGATACCCGCAGTGCGATTGGCTGTGTGTGGCAAAAAGAAAAAAAAATGATGCCCGCAGTGCGATTGGCTGTGTGGCAAAAAGAGAAAAAAAAGATGCCCGCAGTGCGATTGGCTGTGTGTGGCAAAAAAGTGTGCCTGTGGTGCGATTGTGTGTATGTGGCAAAAATTAAAAATTAAAAGATGCCTGCAGTGCGATTGGCTGTGTGTGGCAAAAAGGAAAAAAAAATTCCCGCAGTGCGATTGGCTGTGTGCTGCAAAAAGAAAAAGATGTCCGCAGTGCAATTGGCTGTGTGTGGCAAAAAAGAATAAAAATTTTCTGCAGCATTTCTGTCCTGGGTGAACACACTCTAGGCCGCCTGCACACGGGCGGAAATCCCGCGTCCTATTTTGAGAAACGTCACTCACCCGGCAGCCAGCTCCGGTCTGCGCATGCGCCGGCTGCCTGTCAGCCGACACATGAAAGAGCCGGGGCCGCCGGGCACGTGTGAGTACGCGCCGCTCTCTGAAGGCGCTCGGGTCAGGTCCTGCGGCGAGAATTCTCGCTGCCGGATCCGACCCGCTCATCTGCAGGCGGCCTTAAGGCCTCCTTCCCACGAACGGATTTACGCCGCGTAAATTCGCAGCACAAATCCGCTGCGTTGCCCCCTGCTATTAGGTTCTATTGAACCTAATAGCACAATGCTCACGATGCGGAATTCCACCGCGGAATTTCGCACCGTGAAATCTCCCGTCCTCACCCGCGGCATGCTCTATTTGCCGCGGGTGTACGCGCTGACGGCTTCCATTGCAGTCAATGGAAGCCGTCCGTTCACGCTATCTCCCGCTGTAAACAGCGGAAGATAGCGTGAAAACGCTTCCCCACCTACCGCCGCCGCGTCATATGACGCGGCCGGCGCGTCATATGACGCCGCCAGTGCGTCACGTGACACGGCCGTCGCGTCATGTGACGCGGTGGGCGTGTACCATGACGCGACGGCGGTGGGCGGGGAAGCGTCTTCACGCTATCTTCCGCTGGTAAGTATGGGGTCTCTGGGGGGCACCGTGACGGGCTTCACTGCAGAATATTCCGCAGCGGAGCCCGTCACGCTCGTGTGAAGCCGGCCTAAGGGTGGGTACTTAGGTGCGTACATACGTCCGCACCTAGGTACGAGCAAAAACACGCGTGAACACAGCTGCGTGCTTGTTGTCAATGGAGCCGCGGCTGCTGCCGGCGGCTCCATTAAAAACAATGCTCTGCCGATCCCCTGCATTCTTTTCCAGGGAAGGGTTTTGCATATAAGCCCTTCCCTGAAAAAGAAACATTTTAGTGCAAAACAAAAAAGAATAAAAAAAACGTACCTGTCCGCTGCTGCTGTGACCCCCGTGGGCATGAAGAACACATCTGCCGCATGTGGCCGATGTATCCTTCACCCCCGCTAGTTAAGAGAATTCCCTGCTGCTACATCTGCCACATCTGTGGCAGATGCAGCAAAAGCAATTCTTCAATTCTCAACCGCAGCTGTCACACATGACAGCTGCGGTAGAGAATCCTGCTGCTGGCATCCTGTCAATGGCTTTTCAGGGAAGGGCTTCATAAGCCCTTCCCTGAAAAGCCATTTATAATAGTGCAAAAAATTAAAAAAAAACAATTCTCACCTCCCTTCAGCTGCCGGGGCTCCGCCCCGACTTCTAGCTATGTCCCCGGCTCTGTAGTTCTGAGCTATCAGCAGCCGGGGACTTAAAATCCCCGCCTGCTGGTAGCTCTGATTGTGGTTGGCTGAATTGCTTCAGCCATTCACAATCAGAGCTACCAGCAGGAAGGGATTTTAAATCCCCGGCTGCTGATAGCTCAGCAGCGCTACAGAGCCGGGGACAGCTGAGCCCCGGCAGCTGTCAGTGGCTTTGCAGGGAAGGGCTTCATAAGCCCTTCCCTGAAAAGCCTTTTAAAATAGTAAAAAAAAAATTTAAAAAAGGTACTCACCTCCCTTCAACTGCCTGGGCACAGCCGCGTGTTCTCCTGCTGTCCCCTGCACCGTGGTGCTGAACTGCTGATCTATCAGCAGCCGGGGATTTAAAATCCCCGGCTGCTGAAAGAGTTGTATGTATTTGGCTGAGGTCAGTCAATCACAGGCAACTCTCACCTGTCATTCATTCGGGGAGAGTTGCCTGTGATTGGCTGAGCACTAGATCAGCACCACAGTGCAGGGGACAGCAGGCAGCTGAAGGGAGGTGAGTATCTATTTTTTTTGTTTTGTAAATCACTTTTAATTGATTTCCAGGAAAGGGCTTATATGTAAAGCCCTTGTCTGAAAAACAATTCAGGTGTGCCACAGACCATTGTCTTCAATGGAGCCGCCGGCAGCAGAAGCGGCTCTATTGAAGAGAATGCCAGCTATTTATTTTTTTTTTTACACTAAAACCTTTCTTTTTCAGGGAAGGGCTTATATGTATAGTCCTTCCCTGAAAAGGAATGCAGGGAGTCAGCAGGTCATTGTTTTCAATGGAGCCGCCGGCAGCAGCCGCGGATCCATTGAAAACAACGCGTGCATTCCCTATGGTGCACGCATGTCCTATCTTTGCAGGCACACACCTGCAAAGTACGGACATGTGCACACACCATAGGAAATGCAGTGTTGTAAATATAAGCGTGTGTTTGTGCGTGCGTATGCACGCACCAAAACACGCTCGTCTGAACGCACCCTAAGGGTGGCTTCACATGAGCGTGTTCGTGTGCCGTACATAGGTGTGCACAAAAGTGCGTACCCATGTGCGTGCACAAACACGCATGAATGCAGGTCTGTGCCCATCACCTTCAATGGGGCTGCAGCCGATGGCCCCATTGCAAGCAATAGGCTGCCAGCAACCCCTGCAGTGATTTTCGGGGAAGGGCTTTAAATATCCCCATAGCGCAGAGAGAGTTGGTGGGGCTATAAAGTGGACAGACCTATAGGGCTTTTCTCAGATTTCCCTTAGCAAATATATAGAGGATCCTCTAGCCCCCCCCCCCCCCCCCCCCACACACACACGCTTTCGGGAAAGCCCTGTAACTCCACCCCCTCTCTATTCCCGCTATATGGAAATCCCTGGGGGAGAGAGTCCCCTACTGCCCCGAACTGCTGGGGAATTGCCCAAAAGTGGAGCTGGAGGAATACCCCGCTGCTTACAGCAGGACATTTTAAAACATGCTGCCGAAAAGCACATTTTAAATGTCCGGTTGTAAATTCCTGTTAGTCCCCGCATGGGGCTGATCTATCGAGAATTTAGGATGTTATTGCTGATTTTCTGGTTGCATCGTCCTATTTGGTATTGTGATATAACCTGAAAAAGTTTTTGGCAGGTTACTGAAGGCTTGTGGTTGTCGTCTGGCAGAGAAGCTACTGGACAAGCCCCCACAGGAGATACTTTGGTGGAGATGGAGAAGCAAGCAGGTATGTGAAATTACCCACTTATTGGTATGTAAAAAAACTATGGTAGGAGCTGGTGCGGTGCGCATCGCTGAACCACCAGGGAGCTGCAGTTACTGATGTACTACAGAAGACTGGGAGCTCTAGCTATCAATATACCAAAAAGAAATGGGAACTATATCACCAGGGCCTTTAAATGTCACCGGGTCGCCAGGGCCTCTGGATATTGCCGGGTCACCAGGGCCTCTGAATATCGCCGGGTCACCAGGGCCTCTGAATATCGCCGGGTCACCAGGGCCTCTGAATATCGCCAAGTCGCCAGGACCTCTGAATATCGCCGGCTCGCCAGGGCCTCTGGATATCGCCGGCTCGCAAGGGCCTCTGGATATCGCCGGCTCGCCAGGGCCTCTGGATATCGCCGGCTCGCCAGGGCCTCTGGATATCGCCAGGTCACCAGGGTTTCTGAATATCGCCAAGTCGCCAGGACCTCTGAATATCGCCGGCTCACCAGGGCCTCTGAATATCGCCGGCTCGCCAGGGCCTCTGAATATCGCCGGCTCGCCAGGGCCTCTGAATATCGCCGGCTCGCCAGGGCCTCTGAATATCGCCGGCTCGCCAGGGCCTCTGAATATCGCCCGCTCGCCAGGGCCTCTGGATATCGCAGGCTCGCCAGGGCCTCTGGATATCGCCAGCTCGCCAGGGCCTCTGGATATCGCCGACTCGCCAGGGCCTCTGGATATCGCCGGCTCGCCAGGGCCTCTGGAGCTCTGGATGTCGCCTTGGCCACCAAAGACTGGGTGCTGGCAGTTATGCACTTCAGAATCTTAATGAGGTCATTCAAATCATTTGGGTTTAATTTTCTTGCAGACTTGGAAGAAGAGTGTGCAGCCTGGGAGAGTCATGAGGAAGAGGAAGGTCGACCCTGACCCCAGCCTGAAGTTCTGGAGGGAAGAGAGCTGTCCAGATGCCATACAGATTCATCTTCCCTGTCAGATTGCAGCTGGAACATGCGGAGGACATTGGGTGCCAGATTCGGAATCCTTATTTTCTCAGTTTTCAAAATGAAGATTTCAAAATAAAACGGAGTTTTAACTTGTGCTGTTCAAGGTTTTTTTGAAAAAGAAAAAAAAAAAAAAATGCCAACACTGAGGACTGCAGATGCAGTGGTTGGCCAAGGGAGGTTGATGCAGTAGATGAAAGACACATCATGCTTACTTCCCTTCCAAATCGAAAAATGTCCAATAGTGCCATCAGCTCAGAACTAGTAGAGACCAGTGGGACCCAGGTACACCCATCTACTGTTCAGAGACGTCTGGCCAGAAGTGATCTTCATGGAAGAATTGTGGCCAAAAAACAAACCTTCCAAGTAGAAACAAGACCGAGCGACTCAACTATACAAAAAACATAGTCAGCAGATGAAAGACACATCAGAGCACATTTACAAAAGAGCACATTTCCTACAGTGAAAAAGTATGAAGATGCTTGTAATTTTCTGGGACTGAGGGCTTATTCAGATGACCGTATATTGGCCAGGTATTCACGCCCGGCCGATATATGGTGTCCCTCTCCACAGGGGGGTGGAGGCTAGGAAGAGCCGGGAGCAGTGCACTGTGCTCCCGCCCCCTCTCTGCCCCTTGGCACTATTTGCAATAGGAGGGGAAGGGGCGGGGACGATGCTAAGTCTCGGAACCTAGCTCCAAAACTCAGCCTTGTTTATAAACGCAAAAAAAAAATCAGCAGAAGGCATGTATAAAAAACACTTGACTGAAGCTTCAGAGATGTTTTTTATTTGCCCTTGTTGTGCGGTCACACGATGGTAAAATTCGCACATAAATAGTGCGGACCAATCAGTATTCCCTGCTGCGGCTGTGGCAGCTGCAGCAGGAGATTCCTTTGATGTGAAACCCCTGGATGCTGTCTCATCCAGGGGTTTCACCTGTTGTCAATGAGGTCGGCGGCAGCGCTTCTCAGCCACAGCTGTGCCAGGGATTCCTTCATCCCCATGGGGAGTCCCCTCATTGCTGAACACTGTCACAGTTCTGTCACAGTGTTCAGCGATGAGGGGACTCCCCGCTGGGATGAAGGAATCCCCTACCACAACTATGGGGCATGTGTGTGCGGGGGGACACTGGGAGGGGGCATGTGTGTGGGGCACTGTGGGGGGGGGGGGGGGGAGTACCTTTTGGAGGGGGCACTGTAGGGGGAGGCACTATTAGGCAGCATGTGTGTGGGGGGCACTTTGGGGGGGCTGTGGAGGCGACACTGTGGGAGGGGGCATGTGTGGGGAGGGGCGCTTTTGGGGGGACACTGGGGGAGGCATGTGTGTGGGGGCACTGTGGGGAGGGGCACTTTGGGGGGAGGCACTGTTAGGTGGCATGTGTGTGGGGACACTTTGGAAGGGGGGCATGTGTGTGGGGGGACACTGGGAGGGGGCATGTGTGGGGCGCACTGTGTCCCAGTGTCTAGTGATGAGGGGACATGCTGGGGAGATGAAGGAATCTCCTGCTACAGCTGTCAGAGTAGTAGCAGGAGACCGCACTGCTCACCCTGCTCACCCTGCTTTCCCATCAATTTAAATGGGGCTGGGCGGCTGCCGGCTCCATACAAAGCAGTGAAGGGAGTCCTGGAGGGGGAGAGCTACATCGGGTTGTTACTCACAGCCCGATATCGCTCTCCTCATGACAGCGTGCGTCTTCATTATGACGCCGGTCCTCCAGTCATGTGACCAGCGTCATCGGGCGCGCACACGCTGAGAAGAGAGAGACAGCAGTGCATTATGGGAACTACCCAGCGGAGCTATCTTTGAAAAATTCTTCAGGCCAGCTTTATAAGGGGAAGAAAAGGAATAAAAAGGGTTAGGAGAATATCGATTTTTATGTGGAATGCTGTAGTGTATGATGCTTCTACTCTACAGGGCATTAATGGGAGAAAAAAAATCAGTTTGGGCGGTAAAACAATGCTTTTAATTAAAGGGAACCTGTCAGCAGGTCCAATCTCTACAGGATTAAACTCTTGCACATGCGCTGGAACACCGCGGATCGGAGCATGTGTGAGATAGGCCGCTGTCATTTACATATCCGCTGGCGACAATCTTGTAAGATTTTATCCGTCTTGTGAAGGACATTGCAGTTTCATCCCCTGCGGTCTGGCAGAGGGGGCGGAGTTTAGAAAAGACCTCATCAGAAGAGACTGTCCAGCCCGTTCATTGGAGGGGTGGGACCCCGTTAGCATGTGGTGCCGGAACTTTTTAAAGCTATTTTGCAAGGTATGCTGCCGCTTTTAGTTGTACTAATAGAAGATCTAACAACAGGGAGACTTCACCGTCATGTTGGTGTAGGCAGTTTTGCATGCTGGGAACTGCTGACAGGTTCCCTTTAAGGCCGGCGTCACACAAGCGTATGCGTATTTGCGTGTGAATGAGTGTAACATTTTTGCGGAACCAACAATGCTTTTTTTTGCATGCGTCAATGTATTTTACTATACTTTTTTCAGGGATGTACATTTACGTGCGGCAAATGGATGCAATGATTGAAATGGCTAATTTAGTTCTAGATGCGTGTTTTTGTTTTTTTTCAGTTGGATTACGCAGGGTTTCATGCATCTTCTTGCATATTGCACATGCATTTGAATACCCTCGCATTAACTTCAGGGGGACCTTTTTTTCTTGTGTGACCGAAATGCGTGTAAAAATACAGAATTGTGAATGATCCAATTGAAATCAATGGGTTCTACTCTCTGCGTATTGCGTGCATAAATACGCGCGTGTGAAGCCGGCCTAGAAATGTTACACTTTCGCTTCTGTATGTCACCCCCAAAGATGTCATGGCTTTTAATACTAATTAATGATGTATATATTTATTTACATTTTAGTAAATTACTTTTCAAGTTTACCAAAGTGGAAAGTCGCCCCAAAGAGAAGCTGCTGGGCATTCTGGGAGCATCAGAGGAGGACAATGTAAAACTGCTTAAATACTGGATGTCCGGCCTCAGCAAGACCTACAAATCTCACCTAATGTCCAGCGTGCGCAGCTCCACCTCGTCCGAGTGTCGCAACTAACGTAAATATATGTGAGAAGCAGTGTGGAGGGGGAAATGGCAGTATTGGACATACACCTTTTGTGTTTATGATCTCGAAGGGCACCCACCAGCCGGGGGCGCTGTAGTACATTACACTGGATTGTTGCTACTGCAAATGGGAGACCTGGAATAGATGGAACCCATTTATAAGAGGTACAGATGTGCAGCCTCACATCTCCCTGTACCTTATGTAGAAGGACCGCTGGGACCTGCTTGCCTGTATGGGTGCTTACACGTATACTACTGCATAGATGACTGCCTCCAATATAATGCATTTGGTGCAGGAAGTTCCCATGAAGGATATAGAAAAAAGTTGGACTGCAGCTATTAGCGGCACTGCCTAGCGGACCCCATAATTGTGCACCATAGCACAGCCTTAACAGAAGAGATGGGGGCTCTGGGATATTGATACTTGGCATTGTTTTACTGTATTTGCTAATAAAAACTTAAAGGGACACTCCAGTGAGTTGTTTTTTTAATTCATTCATTATGTAGCTATCCCCCAGTATACATAGGTCAGCTAGTGTTACCTTGGTTGGTCATTTCTCTCTATCTAAAACGCCTGGCCTCTTTTTCCTCAGATGGTCATGTGATCTCTGCTTTGACCAGCTCAGATTTTCTTGGGGTTGTGTGTTCCTTTTCAAGTCAATTTCTCAGTCTGTGTAATGTGATACACATGACTTGTCTGCAGGGGGCACAGTTACTGATGACGATCACACAGCCACTGTCACACAGTTATGATAGAGGAGATCACAGCTCATCCTCCTGACTGTATACACATGGTCTGCAGCTTATTTAGAAGAATATAGAAGACTAATGATAATTAAATTGCCACCCCTCCCCCTTCTGTAGAAAGAAATTGTTTAGCTGTGCTGATGCATCATGGGATAGATGTAAGAGTAAAACCAAAATATTTTGGCATCAACATGTTGCCTGATAAGGGGGTTACACTCCAGTGAAGGGGCTGGAATACACAAAGGAGACCTCCAGAGTGTGACAGGCAATTAAGGGAGAAATGGAAAAATGTGTTTTTGGTGGCGTGGCCCTTTAAAACACAAACCTGTTTGTCAAATTGGCTATTAACCTGTGGTGTTCTAGGATTAGGCCAGTTTCATGTAAGTGTAATATGGGAGTAGCATTGGAGCTCGTATTGCGGCTGAAGGTCCTGGACTGACCGTGACTCTGATGACCTGCATAGATGCTGTCAGCTGGGGTCATTAGACAGGCATCTGTCTGGGATGATTTAGCGATCCTGCATTGAGCAGGGGGTCGGACCCGATGACCCTGGAGGTCTCTTCTAACTATATAATTCATAATAAAGGTGTATAAATGTACCCGTATTATACTTCTCTGAAACTGGTTTAACCCTGTTAAGCTGCATTACCAGACTCAGCCCATGACCAGGTGTGGTGCTGTTTCTGGAACAAAGCAGACGTGTTTTTCTAATTCTGGACAACTCCTTTAGGCTGGATTTACACGAACGTATATTGGCTCGGTTTTCACGCCGAGCCGATATACGTCATCCTCATTTGCAGGGGGGGGGGGAGGATGGAAGAGCCAGGAGCAGGAACTGAGCTCCCGCCCCCTCTCTGCCTCCTCTCCGCCCCTCTGCACTATTTTCAATGGGGAAAGGTGGGACAGGGGCGGGGTTAATTCTCAGAACTTAACCCCTCCCCCGTCCCGCCTCCCTTCATTGCAAATAGTGCAGAGTTGCGGAGAGGAGGCAGAGAGGGGGCGGGAGCTCAGTTCCTGCTCCTGGCTCTTCCATCCTCCCCCCCCCCTGCAGATGAGGACGACGTATATCGGCTCGGCGTGAAAACCAAGCCAATATACGTTCGTGTAAATCCAGCCTTAAGTATTTTAAAGACAAAGCTGCTGAAAATGAATGAACAACTTCCACTAGTTACAATTTGCAGTGAACTACTTTCCTGCTCAGTTTTAGCGCCTGAATTAAAGGGGTTGACAATACTGGATTATCTTCTCCTTTCCCATGTCCATTGAATGGAGCAACACACGCGTGTGACCACCGGTCTGTTCAGGGGCTTGTGACTCTTCTAGTGATTGTTGGGGGTCCAATCATGCATTTATCACGTATCCTGTTGTAGGGGCTCCACTACCTTTCAAATGGAGGATATTTCTGGAATATTAGTGTGGCGGTAGAACCTCCAACACACGGCAGCGCACACATTTCTTTTGCACGGGGGGGGGGGGGGGAACGCAGCATGCTGTAATTTCCTGTGCATTTGCGCACGATAATATCACGCATTCAACAATTAGCTCAATGAATGAGGGCGTGGTGGCGTGTTTCTTTTATGTGCACAGTAAAGCTTCAATCACGCAGGTGAGTGTGATATTGGAGTGAAATTCCGATCCTCATACGCACATCTCACACTGATTTCTATGGGAAACATCATATCGTCCGGCATGCGAGTGCCATGCGATGTCTTTACAGTTCCATTGAAAACAATGAGCGACGCATTCTCAGGAATGTAAAAAAATAGGACATTCTTGCCTTACAGCATCGCTGTGAGGAAAACATCGCTCATGTGTATGACTGCATTCCTTACAATGGAGTTCATATTTGCGCGTCTCGCAATAGACAAAACTCGCACTCGTGTAAATGTAGTCCAGGCGATTTTCGCCTGCGATGTGGACGTTTAGAAAGTTGCAGCGCCCGTGTAAAGGAGCCTATACTGAAAGCCTTTACCTTAGGTCTCCAAGATGCGCCTGGAACGGGTTTTTGTGGCTGTTTAAGGGTTAATTCACACAGGCAATTTATCTTTTTCTCTCAGGGCTCAGTCAGACGAGCGTTATTTCCTGCATCTATAGATGCGAAACCCCCCCACAGAACCCGTGTATAAAAAACGCTTGACTGAAGCTTCAGACACGTTTTTATTCACCCTTGTTGTGCTGTCAAAAAAATGGTAAAATTCGCACATAAATTCTGCGGCCCCATCACTATCCCCTGCTGAGGCTTTGACAGCTGTAGCAGGAGATTCCTTGGATGTGAAACCCCTGAATGCTGTCTTATCCGGCAGCCCCATTGACAATATAGGGAGAAGATCGCGCTCCTCTGCCACAGCTGTGGTAGGGGATTCCTTTATCCCCACAGGGAGTCCCCTCATCACTCAACACTGTGACAGTGTTCAGTGATGAGGGAACTCCCTGCTGGGATGAAGGAATCCCCTGTCACAACTGTGGCAGAGGAGCGCAATGCTATCCCAGTGATTTCAATGGGGCCAGCGCTGCTGCCGCCCATCGAGAGCAATGGGATGAAGTGAACCCCTGCAGGGATTTTCGAGGGGGGGGGGGCTTCAAATATAAGCCCTAGATGCTGGCAAAAAATAATTACTACATCACCTTAGAAGCGGTGACCGGGGCTCCACTGCATCTTCTCTCTCCGGGACCCCGACACTGTTCTTCATCAGTTAATTCTGGTCAAGGATGGAAAAATCCCTGCCTCCAGAAAGAGTTGCCTCTGATTGGCTGAGCGCTTTGACTAATTACAGCCACTAGCTACCGCCCCGTCCCCTCCCATTGCAAACTGGCGGCAAGTGGCGGAGAGGACAAGGATATGGGAGTTTAGCAGACACACTGCTAAACTACCTCCCTTCTCTGACAGCTACCATAGGCTCCCATGGGAGTCTATGGGAGCCGCCGCCATGTTTTGTCCGAAAGATAGTTCCTGAACTATCTTTCCTGGCCGGCATAAACGCGCCCGGCTGAAATGCGCACCATATACGCTATCTTGACCGACCGGGTGCTTTTACTCTGTGGGACTACACGCATCTGAACTGAGGCATTGTAAACCAACGCATCAGATGGACAGTGAATATCGGCCGGCCGTGAAAGCATGGCGGATATGTGCTCGTGTGAATGAAGCTTTAGGCTAGTGCCACGCCGTGAATAGAACCCATTGATTTTAATGGGTTTGCTGACCTAAGTGTATTTTGCACACAAGTTTTGTTTGCGCAAAAAAAAGACACAATCGGCTCTATGGAAACAAGCTCTAACATAAAGGGGGGGGGGGGCCGCCAGCAAGATACAGTGAGGATGACGTCACCCCTAGAGCTCGGCGGCGGCTCCGGAGCCCCTCCGGGGACCCTCGTGGCAGCGGCACCCTCCCTAAGCCTCGGGGCAGGGAGCCTAGGTCACGGAGGAATCCGACACAGCAGTCGGCGGGCACGGCGAGCGGGGGCCCTCGCTCCAGTCCGGGGGCGGGGCTTGCGGCGCCGGGCTGCAAGCGGCAGAGAGCTGGAACGGATGTCTCTCCCGGTGAAGTGCCGGCTGGGGGAGCATCTGGAAGCGCGACCCGGAGGAGAGACACGGCTGTGAGGGCCAGCGGCAGCAGTAGCAGATCGGTGCGTGGGAATTGCAGAACAGCGATCCCTAGTGGTGAAGTGCCGGCCCAGGGGAGAGCTGGAAGGCTAAGTAATGCTGGAAGAGCAAGGCAGGGCCGGCATTCCCTGCCTCGACTACAGACCCTGCAAGGATCCACTGGGAACAGCACAGCCAGGGTGAGGTCCGTAGTATGCGTTCCGCAGCTGGGACAGAGTATCGGGACAGGCCGGCAAGGAGACGTTGATGCAGTGCCAGCGGACCATCGTCAGGACAGCACGGTTTCAGAAGAAACTGGGAGCAACGCGGAGATTCCGATCCCGGGAGGTCCGGCTGGTGGAGACACAGCGTCCATGCAGCCCGGTGAGCATAGCTCCTTAATGTGTATGTCTGCTGATATGATATGATTGCGGGTCAGACGGGGGTCGTAGTTTGAATGTGCGGGAGACAGGAGTTTGGCAAGGGGAATTTGGGGGGGGAGTTAAGGGAGTTGTTAGGTAATGTGAGGGATTTGCTGCAGCGTTGTGATAGGAGGGAAAGGTTGCCAATTGGCTCTCCTGTGGCAGCGTGGGCGACACCAGGGACTAGTAGTGACGTGGCGGTAGGCGCCGGAATAGGGGTTAACGTGGGGGCAGGGATTGCACAGTGTGCTGGTGTGATGGTGGCTGTACAAACTGAAAAGGACGGGGATTCGGTTCGGTTAGACGATAGGGCTAAGGGGGAGGTGTACGTCTGCTTTGAGGGCCCCTTGGGGGCTCATTTGAAGAAAGAGGTACCGGAAAAAATTTGGAGGGACGAGTACATTGAATTATTTTCATTGTTCCCATTAGAGAAGTTTAATCTAGATAAAGGGAAGCAGACGGAAACCAAGAAGGAAGAGGAGGAAAAGAAGCGTTGGCGGCTTATTCCGCAGACGTTTGCCAATTGGATGCAAGCGTTTGCGATTTTAGCGGGGGTAATAGGCGAAAAGGCGCCGGAGAATTGCTCGGCCCTTTTTTGTTATTTAGATTGAATTGGAGAGGCTTATAGAACTTATGGCGGTCAAGCGTGGTTGCGGTATGACGAGCAATTTCGTCAACGCAAAGCGGTGCGCCCCAACATTCGCTGGGACCACAAGGATATTGGCTGGTGGTTAAAAGTTATGGCCCAGACGCGGTACGGGCAGTCCTTTCCAGGGAGTGCCAGGTCTTCCGGCGCGAACCTGGGAGGAAGTCCAGCCACAAGTACTGTGGCAACGTCGGTTAGAAAAACAGGGTTTTGCTGGCAGTTCAATGAAGGCCAGTGTAAGTTCGGAGCAAGTTGTAGGTTCAAACACAATTGCTCCGTCTGCAGCGCATCAAGTCACGGGGCGTCCAGGTGTTTTAAGCGAGGAAAAAGGAAGGTCCCAGGTGCTGATGGAAAAAGGAAAGACTCCTGTGAAAGTCAGCAAGATGGCTTCTTATCGAAATAGGTACCCAGATTTAGAGAAGGGGCGGTTATTGTTTTTGGGTTTTTCAGAGGGGTTTAGGATTCCGGAGCCGCAACACCAAGTTCCTTTTGTAGTCAAGAATTTGCGTTCGGCTTTGCAGTTCCCGGGGGTAGTAAGGGAGAAGTTGGAAAAGGAAGTGTCTCTGGGGCGGATGGCGGGGCCGTTTTTACCCCTGCCACTCGCTAATTTGGTGGTTTCCCCGTTAGGTGTGGTTCCGAAAAAGGAGAGTGGTAAATTTCGTCTAATTCACCATTTGTCCTTTCCAAAAGGAGAATCGGTTAATGACGGTACAGCTCCTGAACTGTGTTCGGTTGTCTATACGTCATTTGACGCTGCAGTAAAATGGGTGCAAAGGTGTGGTAAAGGGGCGCTTTTGGCAAAAACCGATGTGGAATCTGCGTTTCCTTTGTTGCCTGTTCACCCCGATAGCGTACATTTGTTGGGGTGTGTTTGGGAGGGTCAGTTTTTTGTGGACCGTTGTTTACCTATGGGGTGTTCGATTTCCTATTTTGAGGCGTTCAGTTCTTTTTTGGAGTGGGTCGTTTGGGACGTGTCTGGTTTGCAGTCAATTCTGCATTATCTAGACGATTTTTTATGTATTGGCCCTGCAGATTCTAATATTTGTAGTTCTCTCTTGGGTACGGTGCAATGGGTGGCCCAAAAATTTGGTATCCCATTGGCGCCGGAAAAAACAGAAGGTCCAGCAACTTGTTTGAGCTTTCTCGGTATCATGATGGATACTGAAAAAATGGAGTGTAGACTGCCTGGGGACAAGGTTGAGGCATTGCGCCAGGAGTTGGCGGAAAATCTCGTTCCAAGAAAATTACCCTGCGGGATTTACAATCGTTGTTGGGCGAATTAAATTTTGCCTGCCGGATTATACCAATGGGCCGAGTTTTTTGCAGGAAAATGGCAGGGGCAACGGCGGGCGTGAAGGCAGGGCTTCACTTTATTCGGATCTCCGCTGAGATTCAGGCAGATTTGGCAGTTTGGGCCTCTTTTTTGAGTAGTTACAACGCCCGATCGTTGTTGATTGACCAGGCTGTGAACAATTTTGATTGCGAGTTGTTCACTGATGCGTCTGAGGCAGTTGGTTTTGGAGCCTATTTCAGGGGACAATGGTGTGCAGGGCATTGGCCTGAGGAGTGGAGGCAAAGTGGGGCGGTTAAAAATTTAGTTTTTTTAGAATTGTTTCCAATTGTGGTGGCGGTATCAGTTTGGGGAGGTTGGTTCAGAAATAAAAAGGTGCGGTTCCACTGCGATAATCTGGGAGTTGTACAGGCAATCAATGCTGTGACGGCTCGGTCACCACCGGTGGTTGATCTGCTGCGGCACTTGGTCCTGAGCTGCTTGTCCTTAAATGTATGGGTGGTAGCGGTTCACGTACCAGGGGTCCACAATAGTGTAGCTGATACGCTTTCTCATTTTCGGTGGCAGCAATGTTGGGCACTGGTGCCAGAAGCGGAACGGGAAGGTCTGCCTTGTCCATCGGAGTTCTGGAACGTGGTCGACGTGTGGCGGAGCACTTGATCGAAAATTTGCTGGCACGGGGGACATGGAGTGCTTATCAGGTAGCATGGGATCGCTGGCAAGAGTGGGTGGGAGCTTTGGGGATACAGTTGTCAGAGAAGGAAGAAGAGTTAGCAATGTTGGCTTGGTTAGGTGATGTAGCAGCAAAGGGGTGGTCAGTGGCGAAGGTGACTCGGTACATGGCTGGTTTGGCTTTTTGTTTTAAGCTTCATGGACGACGGGATTTGACTAAGTCTTTTTTAGTAAGACAGGCGTTGCGGGGGTTCAGAAAGGGTCGGGCGTGTAATGATGGGAGACGCCCAATTACATATGGTTTGTTGGAAAAGATGTCAGGCGTGCTTGGGGGGGGGGGGGTCTGTAAGGACAGTTATGAGGTGATCTTATTTCGGTGTGCTTTTGCATTTGTATTTTTTGGCGCATTTAGGCTGGGGAGTTAGTATCCCCCAGCAAAGGGGTGCAAGGTGGCTTGGCGGCTAAGGACGTGGTATTACTGGATGGAAGGGTTGAGATTTGGCTAAGCAGGTCAAAAACGGATCAGTTTGGCAGAGGAAAACGGATCTGTTTGGGACAAGTTCAGGGGGCAGTTATGTGCCCAGTACGCTGTTTAGGGGAGTACAGGCAGCGGCAGATGTCGGGAGTTGGGCCATTGTTTAAACATGAGGACGGGTCGTTTTTGTCCCAGTTCCAATTTAATGGGGTGTTGAAAAAAGTGGTGACGGCGCTTGGGTTGGCTGGGGCCAGGTATTCGTCGCACTCTTTTAGAATTGGTGCTGCGACCGAGGCGTCCAGTTGGGGGTTACCGGGTGAGGTAGTCCAGAGAATTGGAAGATGGACTTCAAAGAGGTACCAGTTGCACATTCGCCCGGAACTGGTGGACTGTTAGTAGGGAGTTGAATGCAGGAGGAGGCTTGTGTGTTCGTGTGATATGGTATTGGGGGGGGGGGGGTGTATTGATTTGCGGTTTTCTTTTAATTTTCTTCCAGGTCGGGAGTATCCTGCGCTTGTGTGGCTGATGGGACATTCCTATGTGTATTGGGGGGCAGAGAGGGCTAAGCTGCGGCCTTCAGGAAGGCAGCTGGGTTTCAGCAGGGAAGTAGCGTTGGTGAGGTGGTTAGGCATTAGGGGTATAAAGTGTTGCCAGGTATTGCGGGGGTTAGAGGATTGTGTGCGGTTAGATCGAAGTCCAGATATTTTAGTGCTGCATGTTGGCGGCAACGATCTGGGTAGTCGCCCGGCGCGTGAGCTGCGCAGGGATATCCAGTATGATTTCCTTCGAATTCGCACTCTCTTTCCACAGATTATTGTGGTCTGGTCGGAAATCATTCCGAGGAAGTGTTGGCGATATGCGCGATCCTTGGAGGGTATTAATAGAGCAAGGGTTAAATTGAACCGTCATGTGTCGGTCTTTGTGTCCAGAAATGGGGTAGTGAGCGTTAGGCACTTGGAATTAGAAAAAGGAGTGGGGAGCTATTGGGCGGAGGACGTGGTCCATCTGAATGACGTGGGGATTGATTTATGGGCTTTAGGGATTTAGGAGGGAGTAGAGAGAGCCTTAGTTCTGTTGGGGGCCGCGCAGGCTTAGGTATAAGCCGTGCTGGCTGTAGCGGGTGGGGGGTTCTTTGAGTCGGTGGAAATTGTGTGGGGGAATACCTCCGTTTTAAATTTTGGGTGATCTGGTGCAGGTGACTAGGCTGGTGAGGGGGCGGCAGTAGACTCCCTCCAGCTATAAGCCGCAAGAGTTGTTGCCACCCTTTGGGCGGCTTCGTGGCCCCTGAGCCTGTCGGTCCGGTGGGGGGCAGTTGTTGCGGTTCCTGTTATGGTTGCACCAGATTTTCGTGACTCCAAGGACTCCCCCTCATTTGTTGTTCATTTTATGTACTGTTCTATTAATAAACTGGCTGCTGTGGCCATTTTAGCCAAAGAAGAAGGAGTGGCGTCTTTATTGGTGGAAAGGGGAGGTGGTGGGCTACAGTGGAGGTATTCTGGCCTTCCCGGGTCAAGTGTACGCAAAAACGCAACACTGATGCACTTACTCCTATGTAACACCGGCCTTGTCAACATTTAACTGACGTAACCCTACCCAGCTGGGGACCAAGCCTTACATGTAAGAGCCCATTCACACAGCTCTATCTTCTGACTTACGGAAAGCATATGGACTCGCTGAATTAAATTGTTTCATTCAGACACGATTTTTTTGCAGACTTAGGGCGCCCACCCACTGGCGTTTTTTTTCACTGCGAAATTCGCACGTTTTTTTTTTCTACAGGGGGTCTATGGGACTTGTATTGTTAAAATCGCGATCGCGCAAAATCGCGATTTACCGCGAAATCGCGATTTTGCGCAATCGCGATTTTAGCTTTACAACTCCCATAGCCCAAAGACCCCTGCAGAAAAAAAAAACGCTGCGAATTTCGCAGTAAAAAAACGCTAGTGGGTGGGAGCCCTAATGCTACATGTAAAAAAAAAAAACAACAAAAAAACCACAGCAGGTCTTACCCTGGTTAGTATTCACAGACCAAAACTGTCCAGTAAAGTCTGTGGGATGCATTTAAAAAAACCTAAAAAATGCGGAATCCCACACGGAATCCGCCCGTACACATCGTCGGTGACCCTGCGTTCCATGTCTGTGTCTTTCCTTTTTCTGTACTGCAGATGTGTTCGGAAGTGCCGGCCGGCGCACATGTGCAGTAGATTTTTAATTTTTTTGGAATCTTCTGCTCTTCCTGCGGAGTCCACAAGCCATCCGCAGTGTCAACTGCTGACTGGCCACAGATCGGGCGGCTTCCATTATTTTCAATGGAAGTCATCCATGCAGGAGCCACAGTAAATGAAAGCATGCTACAACTTTTCATCCGCGAGCGGAAACCACAGAGTTATTGCTGTGGAAGTCGGAGCGCAACGCCTGCTCGGGATTCCACAGCAAATATCCACCCCTAACATCCGTGTTCACTGCTTCTTTGTGTATGTGTACCGCGCTTCCTGCGAGTTGTGACAGAACGGACATGACTTGGACCTTCTTCTGGATTTTAATGTACGCATGAGAAATGGAAGCAACGTGAACGTAAAAAAAACACATAAGCTTTAGAGATGAGCGAACGTACTCGGTAAGGGCGATTTCGCAATCGAGCACCGCGATTTTCGAGTACTTCACTACTCGGGTGAAAAGTACTCGGGGGCGCTGTGGGTGAGCGGGGGGTTGCAGCTGGGAGTGGGGGGGAGAGGGAGAGAGAGAGGGCTCCCCCCTGTTCCCCGCTGCTACCCCCCGCTCCGCCACGCCCCCCGGCGCACCCGAGTACTTTTCACCCGAGTAGTGAAGTACTCGAAAATCGCGGTGCTTGATTGCGAAATCGCCCTTACCGAGTACGTTCGCTCATCTCTAATAAGCTTCAAAAATGCACGTAACTTTCACACGTGCCCCGCAGGGGGAACTGGGCGGTTTATGCTGAATGAAATTGCATGTCTGTGCGAATGAGGCCTTAGGCTAACATCACACGGGCGAGTGCGATATTGCGTTCAACAACGTGATTTCCCAGGGGGTGCGAGGCGTTTTTATATCAAAACCGCCTCACGTTCTCCGGGGAAGTAGCGATCCTGTTAGCCCAAATTTTTTAGTGAGGTTTTTATTTGTGACTTGCCACCATATTTGATAAGGGACAAGAAAACCGGCACAGAGTGGTAGTGGAGCCATGTTTATTAAGAAAGGGAAGAGAAAACGGCACTTTATATAATTTTATCTGCCCCATTTGCATTTGTTTCTCATGAGGCGGCCACCTTATAATACATCTGACAGAAATGCCTCAGCTGCTTCCTCGGACTTAGTACATTGAGCTGCTCCTTCACCCTATAGATATCTGACTTTTACATCAGTTTCTCCTCAGTGTCGGCCAGTTGCTCCTCAGGCCGATTCCCGTACTCCTCCCCTGAGGTGTCTCCCCCCGTTGTCATGGAGACTGCTGGGTCTGCCCGCTGTGGCCGTTATGCTGGAGGTTGCTTCCTGAGGAGGTGGCGGCCAGTGAGGAAGGTTCTCTTCTTCCCGGCTCCTCTCACCTGTACGAAGCCATTACTGAGTGCCAAAATGGACTGCTGCTGTCCACTAACTCACCGCACAGCCGGCGTGGTGCCACAACTGATGAGGCGACTCCTCGGGGCCCGGCGCTCGCGGGACCTCTGTATCTTCACCTTCTCCAGCCCATTGATAGCCCAGGCTGGGCTGCTGCTCCATAGCTGTGAGATGCGGGTGCAAGTCATCACCGAAACTGACTACAAGGCGGCCCCTGGCTCACAGATTGGCGCCCAGTGAGGGCTCTGCAGGGTTGCAAACATATATGGGGGGCTCTGTGGGGGCTGCTGCTAATATATATGGGAGCTCTGCGGGGGCTGCTACTAGTATATATGAGGGTCACAGGACATGGAACCCGCAGGGTATGGCGGACGGTCAGGGGGCTGCTGCTAGTATATATGAGAGTCACAGGACATTAGGCCTTGGGGTAGGGCGGGTAAGATTGCGTGTGGTGAGGGAGGTTTGCGGAACCTGCTGCTAGTATATATGAGAAGGCACAGGACATGGCGATCTCAGGGTATGGTGGGTGGTGAGGGGGTTCTGCTGGGGCTGCTGCTAGTATATATTAGAGGGCACAGGACATGGAGACCTCGGGGTATAGCAGGTAAGATGGGTCAGTGAGGGGGCTCTGCAGGGGCTGCTGCTAGTATATATTAGGGGGCACAGGACATGGAGACCTCGGGGTATGGTGGGTGGTGAGGGGGCTCTGCTGGGGCTGCTGCTAGTATATATTAGAGGGCACAGGACATGGAGGCCTCAGGGTATGGTGGGTGGTGAGGGGGCTCTGCTGGGGCTGCTGCTAGTATATATTAGAGGGCACAGGACATGGAGGCCTCGGGGTATGGTGGGTGGTGAGGGGTCTCTGCCGGGGCTGCTGCTAGTATATATTAGGGGGCACAGGACATGCAGGCCTTGGGGTATAGCAGGTAAGATGGGTCAGTGAGGGGGCTCTGCAGGGGCTGCTGCTAGTATATATGAGGGGGCACAGGACATGGAGACCTCGGGGTATGGTGGACAGTGAGGGAGCTCTGCGTGGGATGCTGCTATTATATATGAGGGAGCACAGGATATGGAGGTCTTGGGGCATGAGAGGTGGTGAGGGGGCTGCTGTTAGTATATATGAGGGGGCATAGGACATTAGGCCTCGGGGAATGGCAGGGCAGTGAGGTGGCTCTGCAGGGGCTGCTGCTAGTGTTTATGAGGAAGCACAGGACATTAGGCCTTGTGGTATGGAGGACAAGATGGCAGGCCATGGGGGAATCTGCAGCGTCTGCTGCTAGTATGTATGAGAGGCACAGGACATAGAAACCACGGGATATGGTGGGTAAGATGGCGGGCGGTAAGGGGGCTACTGCTAGTATATGAGGGAGCACAGGACATGGGTGACCTTGGGATACGTCCGGTGGTGAGGGGGCTCTGCAGGGGCTGCTGCTAGTATATGAGGGGGCACAGGACATGGGTGACCTTGGGATACAGCCGGTGGTGAGGGGGCTCTGCAGGGGCTGCTGCTAGTAATTGCGTATGGGTGTGTGTATATACGTGACAATGGAGAATAATGGGCTCTATCTTTAAATGCCATGTTTACGAAGATGACGTTTTGGGGTTGATAACAAATACTTGGTTACTGTCACTTTCAGACAGTTGATCCCAGAGTTATTATGTAACGTCCAAGTATGTGATCCCTCCTATGAAGTGAAATACATTTTTATGGTTGTTCAGTAAAGTCATTTTATAAAAACAAATGTTGCCTCTGCCTCTATCTCCGCTATGCCAAAACACCACCGTCTACCCTGCTTCACAAATCAGTGTCAAACCTTTTAACAGGCATAGAACAATGACTGGGAATATGAGCCAAATCTTCTCTAAAATGAAAGATCACCATGTACAGAGTGTTTGGGGGGTTTGCCCCCCATCAGTGTACAGTAGGTTGCAGGATGGCTAGGTGGGTGATCTATGATGTGGATAGGTAACCCTATAGTATCTCCTTAGGGAGAGCACCTAGAAGGTGTGAAGAGACTTATAAGGCCATCCATGCTCCTCTAGTCGTTGGGACAACTGTTGACTGTGTATAGGGACCCCTTACATGTGGGTCTTGATGTAGATTTGCCATGGAATTGCTGCACATTATGCAAAAGGTGAGCTACGCAGCAGTTTTGTGTAAAATCCACTTGTATGGGCTCCTAACCACTAGCGTTTTTTTAAAATGCTGCGATATCACTGCGTTTTTTTAATGCAATTCTCAATGGTACTTTCTAATGTTAAAAACGCATTGCAGGTTTGTGCTTTGGGATTTTTGTGCGATGCGTTTTTAATATTAGAATGTCCCATTGACAATCAGAAAAAAAAGCAGCGATATCGCAGCGTTAAACATACCAGGTGGGTAGGAGCCCTCAGACATGTGGCTTTTGTGGCGGATTTGTCTGCTACAATTCTTTCCACCACATGTGAAAGTACTCTTAGGCCTCCTTCCCACGAGCGTGACGGGCTCCGCCGCGTAATATTACGCTGTGAAGCCCGTCACGGCGCCCCCCAGAGCCCCTATACTTACCTGCGGGAGATAGCGTGAAATCGCTTCCCCGCCCACCGCCGCCGCGTCACCGCCCGTCACCGCCCACCGCCGCCGCGTCACCGAGCGTGTCACGTGACGCGGCCGGCCGTGTCACATGGCGTCATATGACGCGCGGCGGTGGGCGGGAAAGCGTTTTTTCACGCTATCTCCCGCTGGTTACAGCGGGAGATAGCGTGAACGGACGGCTTCCATTGCCTGCAATGGAAGCCGTCAGTGCATACAGCCCGTCCTCACCCGCAGAAAATAGAGCATGCTGCGGGTGAGGACGGGAGAAATCGCGGTGCGTAATTCCGCGGTGGAATTACGCATCGTGAGCATTGTGCTATTAGGTTCAATAGAACCTAATAGCTGCGGGCAACGCAGCGCATTTTCGCCGCGAATTACGCGGCGGAAATCCGTTCGTGGGAAGGAGGCCTTAGGCTTTTTTGTGTCTATAAGGTACTAGGCTGAACTTATAAGCAAACCCTTTGGAGGAAATCGTCCTTGGAATCTACTGTAACTCCACACGACAACTGAGGACCCAACTTTCGTCTCATTTGCGTTTTTCTTGCGCATTTTTTTTATGTGATATCGCTGCATTTTTTTACGCGATTGTCAATGGGACTTTCTAATGTTAAAAATGCATTGCAAGTTTGTGCTTTGCGATTTTTGTGCGATGCGTTTTTAACATTAGAAAGTCCCATTGACAATCGCATTTTAAAAAACGCAAGTGGGTAGGAGCCCTTAGAAGCGATCTTACTCATAAAACATCCTGTATTTGCAGTCTCAGAAAGGGAGATTAAAATAATGGTCACTATCTTAAGAAATTTTGAACATGCAATCATTTGATCACTTATATAATATATTGCAATACTTTAGTCTTACATTATACTGTATTTTGTCAGGCATTTTATAGTGGGTGGTTTCACATCTGCGCTGGAACCTTCTGGTCGGAGGTTCTGACGTGGGTCAGGGACAAAAGATGGAAAGAAAAAGCGCTGAATGGGGGTGCTTTTTCTTGCAGCTAAAAGCCGGGTAGCTGAGCGGAAAGAGAACGGACCCCATTGTAGTCAATGGAGTCCATTCAGCGCTGTTCAGTTCCGTCATGTGACGGATTTGTTCGGCCTGGGGACTCCCCTTTCCTGCTCCCCCAGGAACCTCGAACCCCTGACAAGGACCACCCTTGATACAAACCACCCTAAGCCCTGCAACGACCATAGCTTAACCCTTTCCAATCCAGTGTCAGACCTCATCCAACAATGACATTTCGCTGCATAGCTCCGCTGTTGGACAAGGTCCAACACATGTTTCTAACACTATGCAGAACAGAACTGTGATGTCTTATCGCTCTTCCATAATATATATAATATATATATAAAAACACTATACTGGAGAGATCCGATTCTCTTCTGTGTGTGTGTGTGTGTGTGTGTATATATATATATATATATATATATATATATATATATATATATATATATATATATATATATATATATATATATGAACTGTGATGTCGGATCTCCCTCCTGTATACAGTAATATATATATACAGAAGAGAACAGCGATATACAGTAATATATATATAGATAGAAGTAGAACTGCGATGTTGGATCTCTCCTGTATACAGTAATATATATACAGTAGAGAACTGCGATGTCGGATCTCTCCTGTATACAGTAATATATATATACAGTAGAGAACTGCGATGTCGGATCTCTCCTGCATACTGTAATATATATAAATAGGGGACAACTGCAATGTCGGATCTCCCTCCTGTATACAGTAATATATAGATACAGAAGAGAACTGCAATGTCGGATCTCCCTCCTTTATACAGTAATATATATATATATATATATATATATATATATATATATATATATATATATACAGTAGAGAACTACGATGTCGTATCTCCCTCCTGTATACAGTACAGTATTTCGCTGCATAGCTCTGCTGTTGGACGAGGTCCAACACATGTTTCTAACACTATGCAGAACAGAACTGTGATGTCGGATATCTCTCCGGTATACAGTAATATATATATATCTATATACACACACACATATATATACAGAAGAGAACTGCGATGTCGGATCTCTCTCTTGTATACAGTTTTATTTATATATATATATATATATATATATATATATATATACATACATACATACACACACAGGAGAGAACTGAGATGTCAGATTTCCCTCCTGTATACAGTAATATATATATATATATGTACTCCCACGGTGTAAATCTGTGGGTATATTCCGCATCGCTCGTGGGCATGAGCCCTAACTTGCACTCACTTTCTGTAAACATTAATACCGGTATAAAGCATGGTCAGGTGACCACAAGCTCACAACTAAAAACGATACATTTCCAGATTGAGACAGCTCTTTTGCAGACATTAACCCATTCATTCCTGCAAATACCAATACACATTTTGCTGAAGCAGATAAAGGTGTACAGGTGGCATTAGGCTCCCTGTTCGTCCAGCAGGTGGTGTATGGGTGGCATTAGGCTCCCTGTTCGTCCAGCAGGTGGTGTATGGGTGGCATTAGGCTCGCTGTTCATCCAGCAGGTAAAGGTGTATGGGTGGCATTAGGCTCGCTGTTCGTCCAACAGGTGAAGGTATATGGGGGCATTAGGCTTGCTATTCGTCTAGCAGGTGAAGGTGTATGGGGGCATTAGGCTCACTGTTCGTCGAGTAGGTGAAGGTGTATGGGGGCATTAGGCTCACTGTTCGTCGAGTAGGTGAAGGTGTATGGGGGCATTAGGCTCACTGTTCGTCGAGTAGGTGAAGGTGTATGGGGGCATTAGGCTCACTGTTCATCCAGCAGGTGAAGGTGTATGAGCGGCATTAGGCTCACTGTTCGTCGAGTAGGTGAAGGTGTATGGGGGCATTAGGCTCACTGTTCATCCAGCAGGTGAAGGTGTATGAGCGGCATTAGGCTTGTTGTTCATCCAGCAGGTTAAGGTGTATGGATGGCATTAGGCTCGCTGTTTATCCAGCAGGTGAAGGTGTATGGGGCATTAGGTTCACTGTTCATTCAGCAGGTGAAGGTGTATGGGTGGCATTAGGCTCACTGTTCGTCCAGCAGGTGTGTTCTGGATTATGGTTTCTCCAGCAGGCTTCAGGGTATTTTGTCGCTTCCGAATTGTATCGTGTGCACACATCATCGTGGAGCAAATTAGACACAAGCTATCAGCCTCATATCCAAAATGGCTCTCTGCCCAGAAACAGCCAGACAGGGCCTTTTATTGTACAGACACACAATGGGCGTGCAACAGGTTACATCAGTAACATATAGGATTCTCATTTGTCGGATCATATAGAATCCCCCCTCCTTCCTGCCCACCTTCTCTCAAGTCCAATGTATAAGCAAGTCTTTGTCTCACAAACATGTGCTCGAACCTGAAAGTGAAAGTAGATATCTCTTTGTTGAAGAAGATCCTGTGTGGGGGATGGGGAGGACTGGGAAAACACTCAAGCAATAACATATAACACTGTGATTTAAGGCCTCCTTCCCACGAGCGTGACGGGCTCCGCAGCGTAATATTCCGCTGTGAAGCCCGTCACGGCGCCCCCCAGAGCCCCTATACTTACCTGCGGGAGATAGCGTGAAATCGCTTCCCCGCCCACCACCGCCGCGTCACCGCTCGTCACCGCTCGTCACCGCCCACCGCTCTCGCGTCACCAGCCGTGTCACGTGACGCGGCCGGACCGCGTCATTTGGCGTCATATGACGCTCGGCGGTGGGCGGGAAAGCGTTTTTTCACGCTATCTCCCGCTGGTTACAGCGGGAGATAGCGTGAATGGACGGCTTCCATTGACTGCAATGGAAGCCGTCAGTGCGTACAGCCCGTCCTCACCCGCAGAAAATAGAGCATGCTGCGGGTGAGGACGGGAGAAATCGCGGTGCGTAATTCCGCGGTGGAATTACGCATCGTGAGCATGGAGCTATTAGGTTCAATAGAACCTAATAGCTGCGTGCAACGCAGCGGATTTTCGCCGCGAATTACGCGGCGGAAATCCGTTCGTGGGAAGGAGGCTTAACTCTTTCCTTACGCAGCAGAGTTTCACATTAGGCTGAAGTCACAAAACACACATAATACGTCTAGTGCAAATCGATAGACATTTAATACTAATTAATTATCATGTCTATCACAGGTGAAGGTGTATTGGCGGCGTTAGGCTCGCTGTTCGTCCAGCAGGTGAAGGTGTATGGGCGGCATTAGGCTCACTGTTCATGCAGCAGGTGAAGGTGTATGGATGGCATTAGGCTCGCTGTTCGTCCAGCAGATGAAGGTGTATGGGCGGCATTAGGCTCGCTGTTCGTCCAGCAGGTGAAGGTGTATGGGCGGCATTAGGCTCGCTGCTTCAGCATGACAGTCAAAGCTCTCTGACATTGTTTTCTCCGGCTACATGGAAACAGAGGACCTTCTCATCTCTCCCGCTATAGGAGTGCAGCACAGAGTTTTCACTCACCGTCCTGTAAAGAACATCTACATTCAGTGATTATTCCAGACCGCCGCCATCTATACCATTTACTGATAGGCCCCTTTAGTTGTCTCCTCCACTTCTGGATAAAACTCGTTCGTAATTTTCCCAAACGTAGAAAAAATCTACAAGCAATTCTTGGCCTGCGCGAGAGAAAATGATACGAGCGCCAATCAAACATGTGTCGCCAGCTGGTCATTAATTTAGCCCTAGAGTCCGGCTCATATACAAGGACCCTCAGGGGACGTTCAGACGGTGGAACTCACTGTACAATTTTTCTGCGTGAATTCAGCCTCCAGAAACCACATGAAAATCCTCAGCTTTCTGCCAGTTGTAAGTGCAGATGTGTACGTGGATTTTCTGTCGATGGGCAAAATCTGCGTGCAAAATTATGATAAAAAAATTGCCTTTCCATGTCCGAATTCCACATGCAGATATTCCCCATTGACAGGGCAAAATCCATGTGCACATCCGTGCCAAAAAAACAGCAGAATACCACAGATAATGGCACTTTGTGGCGGAATTTGCTGTGAAAAATTTTGCTCCAATCCTGCCATGTGAACATACCCTTAGTGTGTGTTCACACCTAGCGGATTTAGTGCGAATTTGCCACACCAAAATCTGCCACGTGTGAACGCATCCTTAGCCGGAGAAGGAGCCTGCTAACGAAGAGCAGACAAGATGGACATGCTGGACAGTGGAGCTGAAGCCATGGAGTTGGGGGCAGAGGCCCATTTGGGTGCAGTCGGTAGAAATGTCCCGACTCTGGCTTTTAGGAAAAAAATTATATATTACAAATATGGTCTAATTAATTCAATGTAGAATTTGTTACATATTTCCTTTCACAGGTATTTGGTAAAGTTTGGTGTTCTAAAATTGTATTTCAATAAATCTATTTTATGTTCTATGTAAATAGCTTTATTATTTTGTCATAAAGGTGATGAAAAGCCGGATGTTACCGTTTTAATCCAGTAAATTGATCACTTAAATAACATGAGTCGTGTATGAAGGAGTCAGTCTGGGATATTAAGGGGTCGGAGGTTTGGCTTCCCGATTCCACAGTCCTGCAGACGTGGCTCGCTCATTAGTGCCCACTGCACCCATAATGCCTGCAGTCCCCGATTATTAGGGCTCAGATGGTAGGAAGGCCTCGTTCACACAGGCGACATGGCATCGCAGTGAGAAAATCTCAGCGATATCGCATCGCTGGTCCGTGCAATATCATGGAGTCTTCTAATGGCAATACCACAATTTTGTAGCACCTCATGTGAGGATTTTCAGGGGTGGGGCTTGAAATATAAGCCCTACCCTGAAAATCATCTGTAGCTGAAGAAAAAAATGTTAAAAAAAAGTATACATCACCTAGGCACGCTTTGCTGCAGCTTCTTCTCGGACCCCTGCACTGGTTTTCTTCTTTTCTGGACGGGGATTGAAAAATACCTGCCTCCTGGAAGCGCTGACTGTGATTGGCTGATGCTTAGCCAATCACAGCCAGCGCTCAATGAACAGCTGTGATTGGTTCATCGAGCACTGGCTGTGATTGGCTAAGCGTCAGCCTATCACAGCCAGCGCTTCCAGGAGGCAGGGATTTTTCAATTCCTGGCCAGAAGATGATGTAGACAACAATACCGGGACCCGGGGAGAAGATGCTGCCGGGCTGACAGCACTTCTAAGGTGATGTATGTGTATTTTATTTTTTCCCTGCAGCTAGGGTTTAGATTAGAGCTTTGACAGTAGGATTTCCTATTGTCAAAGTTGTATCGCAACACACGAAAATTGCGTTTTCATGTGATGCAACAGAGAGGAAGGCTGCATAGGGTAACATGGACTACAAAACCTCATGAGTCGCGTGGATATCGCTGGACCCATGAGGTTTTTGTGTTGCGTTGTTGCATGCTACTAAACATCGCATGTGGGAAGTAACCCCCTCCCGCTGCTGTGCAGCGCTGAGCAATGTGTACATCCAAAGTGGCAAGCGCCGCCGTTGAGCGCTGCGGGCCACAGCAGCGCCGTGATCCCAACACCTGGGCTCAGCGCTCCACCGCAGCACACCACTCTGAACGTCAGCGCTCAACCGCTGACAGCCGCCACTCACCGCTCCGTCGCACAGTTGCGCTGTGAAGTGCACATGCAGTGCTGTCACTTTAGTCCACGGCGTGTTCTAGTGCCCTTCAGCGCTGATAAGCCCCGACCGCCGTCCCTGAGCTTAAACCAATGCGGACGGCGCTGACTACAGGACCTGTGAGGGTCAGTATGGGGAGAATGCAGGGCAGCCAATCATGACGAGGGGCGGCAACCCCCTGTCAAACTCCTCCTATCTTGGCTCCACCAGTTCTTCTGGTGGCGTCAAGATACACTAATACCCATTATCTGTCTTCAGCGTTATCACTGTGTGATATCAGCGGTGTTACATAGGACTGCAGGTGATATCATTATCTGTCTTCAGCGTTATCACTGTGTGTTTTCAGCGGTGTTACATAGGACTGCAAGTGACATCATTATCTGTCCTCAGCTTTATCACTGTGTTCTCTGTGTTGTTACATAGGACTGCAGGTGACATCATTAACTGTCCTCAACGTTATCACTGTGTTATCTGCAGTGTTACTTAGGACTGCAGATGACATCATTATCTGTCTTCAGCGTTATCACTGCGCGTTATTTGTTGTGTTACATAGGACTGCAGGTGACATCATTATCTGTCCTCAGCTTTATCACTGTGTTCTCTGTGTTGTTACATAGGAGTGCAGGGGACATTATCTATCCTCAGCGGTATCACTGTGTGTTATCTGTGGTGTTACATAGGACTGCAGGTGACATCACTGCGTTATCTGGGTAAGCATGGGCACTTACATTACACTACAATACTGTTTTACTAGTGCCCACAGCGACGCTGGAGAAGGGTGGGCAGCATTTCAGCATTCGCAGGAGGAGACGCTGAGCAGGAGATCATGTGGGCCGAGTCAGCAGCGAGGCCACGAGAGACGGCGTCTGCCGATGAATCTAGGAGCAGCTGGTGAAACTAGAGGTGAAATTCTGGCTGGAAAAATCAATGAAACTGGAAACTGTCTAAACTAGAAGACAACGAAACTAGAGGTTTGCCTGTAATATACTTAGTGCTGTCCCCATCGGTCCTGTGTGCTGTTGCGACCCCAGTAAGGTCATGTTATGTGACCGCATCCTCCAATCACTACTGTGCGACAAAAAAACCCATAAAACCTGTGGGAACCGCATGACATGATCACATGACAATTGCAAAACTAACGACACCCTCAGAGGTGGCGAACATCAGCAGGAATTATACCACAAGGGACTCTTTAGTCGGCGTAAACCTTTTTCCTGACTATTTAACTCCTTAAGGATGCGCCCCCTTTTTTCTCTCTCTCATATTCGATTTTTCCTCCCTACTTTTAAAAAAGCAGAACTCCTTTATTCAGTTGAACTGGATCATATTTTCCTCCAGCAGGTTTCGGGGTATTCTGTAGCTTCCAAATCGTATAGTGTGCACACATCATCGACCAGATCAGACATAAGGTATCAGTCTCATGTCCAAAATGGCTCTCTGGGTAGAGACGTCCAGACAGCCCCTTTTATTGAAAACATAATACCTGCCCTTTATGGGCGTTTAACAGATTACATCAGTAGCATATATATATTCTTATTCACTAGGTTATATGGAATCCTCCGCCTCCCTGCCCACCCTTCCTCAAGTCCAGTGTAGTTTGGACTTTGTCCTCTTTAGCATGCAGTCTAGCTGAAGGAATTTCTGTGTACGTGACAAGTCATTGTTTAAGTAATGTCTGTGTGGGGGGTGGGAAAGGGCTAGGAAAACACTCAGTATTAAATACAGGTATACATGTAATACTATGACCTTTAACTCTTAGAGGCTGCTTGTGCAACATATGTATATATATGTACTAGGCTAATATTATACCACACACACATCTTTTCACCATGCCATTGTCCAGCAATTACTATAATGAGATTATGCAGTCATTAGCCTCTTAAAGAGTTAAAGTCACTACAGCTGCGTAATACATCTAGTTTAGTACAAATCAATAGACATTTTACACTGACTAATCATCATGTCTATCACAATCCCCCCTTAAAATGTCTATCCTCTAACTCTTCCCGTCAAATTTACACAGTTCTCTGCGCGTGAGCCTATAATCGGAGCGCGTTGAAGGTTCGATTTAGGGTCTTCAAGGGGGTGTAGGACTTCTCCACTCCTTCTGGGGATGCATCCAGCAAACTCATTGTGGGAGCGGCTTTTCCAGCATCCGTTTCACAAGTCTCTCTGACACAGGGGATAACACAGCAGACTAGAATGAAAAAGATAATCAGTTCACATACAACAGCGACGCCCGTCTGTGCCAGGATCCTTTACCACCCGCTCATCCATGGCGAGTACTGGTCCCAAAGGTTAGCTCTTTTTAGTTAGTGCGGTCAGCTTCTTTAATGGCAACTGCATCTTAACCCGCGGGTCACGTGTCGTCTGGGATGTAGGTACAACAAGTCTCCCCTATCATCTTACAGACATCCCCCTTTTTAGCTAAAATCATATCTAAGGCCATTCTATTTTGAAAAGTCATAGTCGAGGTAGGTCCTATTGGTCGACCAGTCCCTATAAGGCGTCTCTAGTATAATTTATAAACCACTGCTAATTATAATAAACATAATTAATCCAGTCAACGTTTTATTTAACAATGATCAGGAAAATGGACTCGAATCTAGCTTTAACTTGGTCTCTAATTTTTAAAACTCGTCAGGTACCCCCCTTGGCTGTCCTATGACGTCAATGTACACGTGTAGATCAAAACTACCACCAGGAGTCTCTCTTCTCGCTCTAGTATAATGTTACAATACTAGTAGTGTGCACAGGTACGCACGGCGTGGGACTCCCTAATCTTCACCCACACCAATGTCCCTCCTGGAGATAGCCCCAAAGGTGGACACGTCCAGGCCACCGACACTGACCCTACACTACCTAGTGACAAGACTGGAAGGAACCGCCGTACTTATGCGGAAAACAAGGATACACCAACATGACAGGATAACCACAAAACACAGACTGAGTTGGATCGAGATAAATTAACTATTGGGGGTAACCTCATTATCCTCAATGCTGTCTGACAGGATGTGGAGGAGAATAAGGGCTTTACTAAGGCACACTCCCCTGTCCAATTACCCTCCAGGCGGGTCCTCTACCTCATGTCTCCACAAAGCTAGTAAACGTCTCCTAAGGACTGGACCTGATTCGGCATCCATTCCCCTCCTATCGTACCGTAGGAGGAGCAATACCCGTTAGTGAGTTCCCCAAAAATCTCCCTCCACCCTGCCTATTTGCCTGGCAGGTGTAGTTTCCAGAGTAGTCAGTAATACTCTCTCTCCAGTGCAAAACACTTAAGTAGTTATAGAGTATTCCTTCTTCCACTTATCACGGACAGTGTAATTAGCGGAAATGTTCGTGAAGAGACTAAGAAACCACTCTTCAGCATTTACCGGGAGATTTAGGGGGGCCATCCCCGAGTGTAGTCGGGCACTACCGCACACACAACAGTTAGACTTGTTGCTCCTGTTAGCATTGTACCTCATCAACTCCAACCAGAGATTCTGGTCAGAGTAGCCAGTCGCTACTGTCAAGGTGTCCTCAAAAGGTAGGGTCGGCTATGATCATCATGTTCGTCAAGGTCTTTATCTTACGGCGGAGGGGGTTAATTATGGGCACGGGACTAAGTGAAGGCTTCCATTCGGGTGCATCTACCATATCCCTTATTTTTAAACTTCCCTAAGGGATCTGTCCTCCCGTACCAGTAGGTCCCCAGACTTTAAGTCCCCCCATCCCCCGGGCTTGGATCTCCCATGGTTAGTGTAAAAACCGCATTAAAACCAAGCAACATACTAAGTTCAGCCTTCCAATACCTGCTGTCCTTATTATTCTCAAGGAGGGTTATACGACTAATTAGGGATTTCCCGCTCTTATCTTTCTTATTTAAGGCACTTCGCGGTTTATAGGACCAGTCTGTTCCTGTGTTCCATCCCACTAATCCCCAATAACGGCAGTCTTCTCCCCAGATGTTATCAGTGGCGCAAACATATTGTATTCCCCGGGTATATAAGTCATAACCAGCTGGACTGAGCTAAATCCGGCCTGTGGTGGGATCTTGCGCCTAGACACGGGACCACAGTACAATAGTCGAAGGGATATGCGGCTACTTGAGCATTGGACGAGTTATACCAAAAGGTCACCATACCCTCATATTCTTCCGACTAAGGATTCCAGTTGCCACCCTCCTCTCTCACTAGCCGTAACCAGAGTAATGTCCTTGGCACAACTAAGACTGGTCTCCCGGATCTGAAGCTTTCTTACAGTATGAAGCATGGATCCATGTAAGTCTTTCGGCTAGTTTCACAGCTGTGGCAGTAGTCAGAAGCACCTGGCAGGGGCCATCAAATCGGGGCTCAAGAGGGTGCTTCCTGAGGAACTTCTTGACGCACACCCAATCCCCAGGCTGCAAGATATGTGTCCCAGTGTCTGCCTCTGAGTCTGGAAGAGAACACCTGTGCATAGGCTTTGATTAGTGCTTTAAAGGGGTTGTCTCGTGCCGTTTTTTTTTTTTTTTGCATAGGCCCCCCGTTCGGCGCAGGACAAACCCAAGGGATTTGTTTAAAAAAATATATATATATTACTTACCCGAATCCCCGTTTTGCGACTTCTTTCTTCTTCCTGCTTCTTCCTTCTCCAAGATGGCCGCCGGGATCTTCACCCACGATGCACCGCGGGTCTTCTCCCATGGTGCACCGTGGGCTCTGTGCGGTCCATTGCCGATTCCAGCCTCCTGATTGGCTGGAATCGGCACACGTGACGGGGCGGTGCTACGTGATGACGAGTAGAAGGGGGCGGAGCCAGAACACCGCTCGTGCCCGGACCGAGAAGAAGAGAAAAGACCCTTCTGCACAAGCGCATCTAAAAATGCCAGAAGACATCAGAATTAGACGGATCCATGGCGACGGGGACGCTAGCAACGGAGCAGGTAAGTGAATAACTTCTGTATGGCTCATATTTAATGCACGATGTATATTACAAAGTGCATTAATATGGCCATACAGAAGTGCTTAACCCCACTTGCTGCCGCGAAACAACCCCTTTAACAACGGAAATCACATACTTAGTCAACACATCAGATTGTAATTGTAACTACTGAGGATAGTAGCAACCTAGCCTTGGGGCTAGCCCAAACAATCTCGTAGGGAGATAATGCATGATCCCCCCTGGGTTCATATCTAACACTGACTAGGGCTATTGGATGACAGTCTTTCCAAAGTGGCGTCATTTTTAAGTATCTTACTTTTTTAGCGTGCCACTAAGTCTCTCCACCTTTCCACTACTCTAAAGGTGGTAGAGTATGTAAAAGGCCTGGGATACACTCAGAGCAGACATGACATGTTACATTCACCTGCGAAGTTTATACCTCTGTCTGACTCTGAATCACTTCTGGTACCCTATATTCACAGTTTACCTCGTTCATGAGCTTCTTTGCGGTTACCTACTTGTTTGCCTTGGTAACAGGGTCGGCCTCCAACCTGCAAAGACATCAACAACAACAAGCACGTATTCATACTTCCCAACAAGTGGGAGCTGAACGTAGTCAATTTGCAATCCCTGAAATGGGTAGAGTGGTCCCGGCAAGTGTGATGTGGCAAATTTACTTCTGCCCTGACTCACCTATGGCATAGATCATGCTAAACTGGACAAATGATGCAGCAGCTACAGAGAACCCAGAAGTCGCCCATCCTCTTTCAAGCGTCGTCGTCATTGCTGCTTTACTAGGTGGGTCTTTCCGTCCATCAGCTGGGCCATCATGGGATACAGGAACTGTGGTAGGCAAGTGCTGTTGACTGTTCACCATATGCTGTCCTGTTTCTGCTGCTCCCATATTAGTCCATTTATTCTTTCCTTCCTTGCTGGCTTGTAACTGTAAAAGTCTTTAGCATATCAAAGTCCAAATTTTTGTCAATGTCCAAAGTTTTTACCACTGACTCATGCTGTCAGTATCTTTCTTCTTTCTTCCACGACTTGAGGGCCGCTGCCTTTGCTGTGCTGTTGGCGAGGGTGTCGTCTCTCGCTTCTCCAGTGTAGGAATCGGTGCGAACTCCCAACTTTGTCAGGTAGAAGTAGGGCCTCCATGAGACTCTGCACCGCTGCACCATTCTCAATTGATTGTCCTGCTAAGGTAAAAACTGTCTGGCCTTCCATATTGGGCCGTAATCATGAGCTATGCCAAATGCATACCAGGAGTCAGTGCAAAGGGTTGCCGTCTTACCTCTCGCCACTCTATTCGCCTCAGTGAGGGCCTTCAGTGCCGCTTCTTGTGCTGAGACATGCGGAGGCAGAGCTTCTGCTTCTAGGACATCTTGTTGTGTGACCACTGCATATCTGATGTGGAGTCGTCAATCCTCACCCTGGTACCATCTGCAAAAAGCTCAACATATACATCGTCAACAGAGGTTCCGGTAACTGTTTGCATACCTGCAGTTTCTTACTGTATTAGTACTAAATAATCGTGTTGATGTTCTATTTCACATGGCTCGGAATCTTGTAGCACAAAATCATTTATTTCCTTTTTATCTTATTTCATTTATTATAATTTTTTTTTTTAAACCCAATAGCTGATCTACAACACCTAGATCATCTATGACCCAGATCACCTATGCCTCCCCCCTTTTGAACCAGAATACTCAATGGGAAAAGAGTAATCGCGTTCAAACTAGTACAACGTTGAAAAAGGAAACCAAGAGGCACAAAAACAAGCACTTTGTAGGTCAAGGTGACATTGTACGCAGCGAAGTCTGAGCGAAAATCTCCTTTAGATTTTTTTTTTCTTCAGGTCGCAGTTAGCATTTTTTAACACAAGGGGGCGCAACACAAGTAAAATTTATGTCACCCAGTGTAATAGTATTTCAGGGAACGTCCAGCGTTTAACTTTCACTCTCCTGACGGAATATAATTATAGTTTCAGTGTAGACTGACACTAGAATATACAAAAGACTTAAGGAAAAAACTAAAGAATGCGGATGAATTAACATCCTACTCTGGGCAATTCAATTCCTCTTTCTCACATAAAAAGTAAAATTACTTCATCAAATTGCGTGAAAAAGTTTGCTGGGTGACTACAGGGAAATTATTCCATCTGTAGGAGCCTTCTATAACATCATCTGTCTGAACATCCATTGGAGAAGCAGGCAGTGGAAGACAGAGCCCCTGGGAACACATCATGAGAAGGCGTCCCCTTTCATGGGTCCCTGGCCTCTGTCCCCCATGCATCAACTCCAATCTTCCATACACTATAAACCAGCTTAGTCATCTACTATGTCCCAAAGCTGCATCTTCACAAAGGTTTGTTTCCCTGAACTTATCACACATCCAAGGTGGCCACATTTTGGAGTGTAACAAAGTCTGGTCAAACAAAACCTTACTTCAGACAATCATGAGGTTAGCACTGGATACACTGGCATTAGGGAATGTAGGCCTCCCAAGTGCAGCAAAATGGCCACCAGAGGCAGAAAAGGGCGGGGCTACAAATCTCCCAGGTGAGGCAAGATGGCTGCTGGAGCAGGAAGGGGCGGGGCTTAGTCCTATCCCGGATTGGAATGGCCGGAAGTAACATCACACACCCTGAAAGTGAGCACATGGGGGGGAAGTAATTTCAGGGTGGGGGCAGAGCTCACCACACTTGCTGCAGAAACATTGCAAGTGCGGCCGCCATTATATGGAGGGGCTGTAGTCAACACAAAGGCATTACATTGTTCATAATACAGGCAATACACATCTCCCACTATACTTTCTCATCTTGAATCGCTTTCCTACATTATACCTCCTCCTAGCAATCTAAAAACACCTTTCTTTCTGCTTATCTGTCCATAACCCGACATTTCTTTCTGCAACTTTTCCTGATCCTTTTCTTCGTAAAACGTTTCTACATGTTTTGCATATTCCAAAACATCCTGCACTGATCCCGTATTCTATTCTGCCTGCTTATTCTATCCTATTTGAAATTTCTGAACACAATAAGACTCCTTTACCAAATTCTACCTCTTATTATATCCCTCGTAAATCACAATGCACATTAACACTACAAAACACAAGACAAAGGGAACAAACGGGTTAACTGGAAAATGCTTTCAGTGGCTTAACTTCAGCCCACTCTCTTATCAGTAACCCTCCCCCAATAATAAACACTGCACATTCTTTAAACTAAACGTCTGAAACACAAAGACTGATGATTATTTTCAATGACCAAGACCTCAACAATATCCGGAGACTTCAGCTGTCATACCACGGCTATAATTCCCGCGTATATACCTTTCCACATATGAGAACATAACACGCTCAATCATACATGTGCATACGCGTATCATAAATTTTCCTAACCTCACACTAGTTACCTAGGAGTAAGTGTCTCTGGCGCGCTCCCTCAGGCTTAAACAGCCAAGTCCGCCCTTCTGACACATTAACCCTCACAGAATTTATCTCTTGGTCTTGTATACACAATCTTTAACCCTCTCAGACATATCATACCCAGCATACAGAATACCCCTTAGGCAGGTTAAAACGGTGGTTTTTTTCCGAGCAGAAAGGACCATATTACCTGCCTTTCATTGATTTATCACTCTGGATTAGACATAGGCAGATTGACAGTTAGAAATCAGCTCACATCGGTAGATTTACATAAAGCAATCTTACCGTGTTCTGTAGATTTTCGGGCCCCTGAGTTCTACGTGTTATCTGCCGATCTCTGTATTTTTCCATAATGAAAGAAATCAAAAATCTCTACCCGGCCCACCACAGGGACACCAAATTGAACTGGATCATATTTTCCTCCAGCAGGTTTCGGGGTATTCTGTGGCTTCCAAATCGTATAGTGTGCACACATCATTGACCAGATCAGACGTAAGGTATCAGTCTCATGTCCAAAATGGCTCTTTGGTAGAGACGTCCAGACAGCCCCTTTTATTGAAAATATAATACCTGCCCTTTATGGGCGTTTAACAGATTACATCAGTAACATATATATATTCTTATTCGCTAGGTTATATGGAATCCTCCGCCTCCCTGCCCACCCTTCCTCAAGTCCAGTGTAGTTTGGACTTTGTCCTCTTTAGCATGCAGTCTAGCTGAAGGAATTTCTGTGTACGTGACAAGTCATTGTTTAAGTAATGTCTGTGTGGGGGGTGGGAAAGGGCTAGGAAAACACTCAGTATTGAATACAGGTATACATGTAATACTATGACCTTTAACTCTTAGAGGCTGCTTGTGCAACATATATATATATATATATTTATATATATATATATGTACTAGGCTAACATTATACCACACACACATCTTTTCACCATGCCATTGTCCAGCAATTATTATAATGAAATTATGCAGTCATTAGCCTCTTAAAGAGTTAAAGTCACTACAGCTGCGTAATATATCTAGTTTAGTACAAATCAATAGACATTTTACACTGACTAATCATCATGTCTATCACACAGTCATCAATGTTGCTCTCTAAGGACTTGTTTTTATTGCAGGACGAGCTGTATTTTTCAATGGTGCTAGGTAATTTACCAAATAGTAGACTAAAAAACTGCAAAAAATTCTGAGTCAAGTGAAATGGAGAAAAAATGCAATTCCGCCATCGGAGGGGATGCTGGGGGGTCTGGTTCCTATGGTGTACACATTGCAGCAAAAATAGCAATTCTGACCCTTCTTTTTTCTGATGACGTTCTTCGTGTGGGCTATATAATGCGAGACTTTGCTAGATTGTACTATTATGATTGCAGTGATATCAAAAATGTTTTTTTATTATAGATATGGAAAAAGGTGTTTTTTTTTACTGTTAAAATTAATAAAGTTTTATTAACACTCATTTTTACATATATTTTTAGTCCCCATGAGGGACTTGAACTTGCAATCGTTCTATCACTCCTACAGTATCACATCACACTGCTAACTGACAGGCAGTCGATTAGGCCTCTTTCACATGGGCCACAACGATATCACTTACGAGAAAATCGCAGTAATGTCGCAGCTGTGTTATGTGTGATAAACCAATTTCTTTGAATAGCCCCTTTCTATGAACTTATTGGCCATTTCATCCAGCCTAACATCCACACCATCCTCCTCTACTATCCTTCTAATAGAGAGCATTTGGCTCCATGGGAGGGATCCTAAAGTTCCCGGAGGATGATAGCTCTAAAAAGTCTTATCTGTAGGCTTGCGATACAAGTCTGTTCTCAATATATCACGACTCTTAGTAATCATGACATCCAAAAATTGAGAGTATGTAATAGTAAATTTCAATCCCGGCAGAATGTTGTTAAGCTCCTTATGCAAGCCGTGGAGATCATCTTCCGACCCGTCCAGATGAAAAATATATCATCAATATACCTCCACCAGACCTCGACATTAGTTCATAGAAAGGTGCTATCCAAAGAAATTGGTTTATGAACACAAAGCAAGAGCTTTGACCAAATCTAGAGATCACCTTTTATGCCCTAAACAGACTAAGGTTGGTACTCATCGGGTTCCTTTGTTTCCACATATTGTACCACCAGTGTTGAGGTTTCTAAAATTTAGCGAAGACATTGTAACATCTTGTCCGAATGCCATCCGCACATCCCAGAATTTAGCCAACCACCTCTAATGTCATACCATCATGGCACTAATATTAGAGACAGGATTGTACACACAGGAAGGCTGCTGCAGGAGGGTGAGTCCGCTAATTCGTCTGGTGGCTCTAAACGGGGTTGTTTTCCTTGTTTAGGATGTGCCTCGTGTGGCAACCTCCCCAGGAGGGACACGTTTACCCATCCCCGTACTGGATGGAGGTATTCGATTAAGGGTAGATTTACATGCAGGTCCTCTTATGTCGTGTACATACGTATTTGGTATTGCTGCGTCCGCAAAAGTCTCATCTATCAGAGTAACACATTATTTACCCCACATGGTGAACATCGTCAGAAAAAAAAGAACGCCAGAGTTGCGCTTTTTTTGGTCATCCTGTCACCAAGAAAAAATGCAATAAAAAGCGATCGAAAAGTTGTATGTACTCCAAAAATGGTATTAATAGAAACTACGAGATGTCCCGCCAAAAATGAGCCCTTGCATGACTATGTCGATAAAAAAATATAAAAGTTATGACTGTCAGCAGACAATTTAAAGAAAAATTAATCTTTGAAAACAAATTAAAAAAAATATATATAAACTTGATATCATAGTAATTGTACCGACCCGTAGAATAAGGGTATCAGGTCATTTTTGTTGCAGTGTGTAAGCCGTAGAAACAATAAGCACTCAAAAATGGTGGAATTTAGTTTTTTGCCATTTCACTCCACTTGGAATTTTTTTAATGTTTTTGAGTACATTATGTGATACATTAAATAGTACCATGAAAAATACAAGTCGTCCCGCACAAAACAAGCCCTCATACAGCGTCTTTAACCCCTTAATGACATGGCCTATTTTGGCGTTGAGGACCAAGCGAATTTTTGGTATTTTTCCATCTCCATTTTTCAAAAGCCATAACTTTTTTATTTTTTCATTGACGTGGCCATAAAAGGGCTTGTTTTTTGCCTGGCGAGCTGTAGTTTTTATTGGTGCCACTTTTGGATACATAGACTATATCGTAAAACTTTTATTATTTTTTTTATGATAACAGGGAGAGAAAACGCATCAATTCTGCCATAGATTTTTTTTCCTTTTTTTTACAGCGTTAATCATGCAGCATAAATGACACACAAAATTTTTTCTGAGGGTCGGTACGGTTACAACGATACCAAAATTGTTATATTTTTTTAGGTTTTTACACTTTTTTGCAATAAAACCCCCTTTTTTTGGAAATCTTTTTTTTTCTCTATAGCTGCATTCAAAGTCCTGTAACTTTTTTGTTTTTCTATGTACGGAGCTCTATAAGGGCTTATTTTTTGCGAGACAAACTGTAGTTTTTATTGGTACCATTTTGGGGAATGTACGGCTTTTTGATCACTTTTATTGCATTTTTTGTGAGGCAAAATGCTAAAAATTAGCATTTTGCCTCTGTTTTTTAGCGTTTTATTTTAACCTTTTTGTCGTACATGATATAAAGCATGTTCAACTTTTTGTACACGTCGTTACGGACGCGTCAATACCCAATATGTGGGGTTTAAATTTTTTTAAAACTTTTTTTATGCTAATATTAGAAAAAGCATAAAAAAGGGTTTTTTTTACATTTTTCTTTTTTTTACGTTTTTATTTTCTTTTTTTTTACACTATTCGAGTCCCTCTGAGGGACTTGCAGCACTATGCCTATGATCGCTGTCATAAGGCATGGCAGAGCAACTGCTCTGCCATGCCTTATCGCTTATACAGCGATTATAGGCGCAGGCAATACAGGACGCCAGTTGCCATGGTGACAGGCCGGGCTCTCGCGATGACATCGCGAGAGCCGGCCGGAGACACAGAGGGAGCGTGATCCCTCTGTGAACTCTTTCCGTGCCGCGATCTAAGTAGATCGCGGCAGGGAAGGGGTTAACAGCGGGGATGCGCCCCCCGCTGTTGCAGCGGGACGCCGGCTGTGACTGACAGCCGGCTCCCGCTGCGGGATAGCGTGGGATCTTATGTGATCTCGCGCTATCCCCAGGACGTACCGGTACGTCCTAGGGCGGGAAGGGGTTAAGGGAATATTCCGGAGATGGGCTGTTTTTCCCATTTTCAACCATCCACTGAGTACATGATAGATGGGTGGGAGTACAATTGCTGGGACCCCCACCAATGCTGAGAACTGGGGGTCCCATTAACCCCACTGCCAGTCATTGCTGGATCATTGCTCCGACCGCAGCGAGGTCACGCTGCATGAAACCCCGGACACACATGCGTGCTGCCATGCCCTTCATAAAGCCCCATCTAAATAAATGATAGGCTCACCACAGAGAATCACGGCAATTCGCAGCATGCTGCGATTTGCTACCCGTGAGCGGAGAATCGCTATGATTCTCTGAATCGTGGACAGGGGGGCTGTGGTTTCCATAGCAACGCTAAGGGGAACACAATGCTAAAACGACGGTGGACAGGCAGCCTTAAGAGGGGACACACAGATCCCCACCTGCAGCATTGGACAGCAGCTTCTAGGAGTTGTGATGATGTCACCTGTGTGGGAGGAGTCAGGGATCACATGACCAGGGGGTGATCAGTGTATGCAGGACTCTGGGCTGGATGTAGCAGAGCTGTGTGTTATGTCCTGGCCGTAGCTTTGTAGTATACAAATACAGATTATGGCTTGTCCTGTGCATGTAGCAGAGCTGTGTGTGTAAATAACGACCGGATCATAGCACCACACTGTTATAAAAACTGTCTCTGTTGCCCATAGCAACCAATCACAGCTGCACTGTGATTGGTTACTAAGCCTCTAGCTTAGATACAATCTGTGCTAAAGATGGACCTGGAGGCTCTAGTACCCTGTTGTACCACCACTAGCTTGGATACAAGATGTAATAGGGGGGCATGGAGGCTCTAGTACCCCGTTGTACCACCTCTAGCTTGGATACAAGATGTGATGAGGCATGGAGATTCTAGTACCCTGTTGTACTGCCTCTAGCTTGGATACAAGATGTGATACAGGCGGGCATGGAGACTCTAGTACCCTGTTGTACTGGCTTTAGCTTGGATACAAGATGTGATACCGGCGGGCATGGAGACTCTAGTACCCTGTTGTACAGCCTCTAGCTTGGATATAAGATGTAATATGGGCGGGCATGGAGGCTCTAGTACCCTGTTGTACCCCCTCTAGCTTGGATACAAGATGTTATAGGGGGGCATAGAAGCTCTACTACCCTTTTGTACCGACTCGAGCTTGGATACAAGATGTGATATGGGCGGACATGGAGGCTCTAGTACCCGGTTGTAGCTCCTCTAGCTTGCATACAAGATGTAATACGGGTGGGCATGGAGGCTCTAGTACCCGGTTGTAGCTCCTCTAGCTTGCATACAAGATGTGATAGGTACAGGCATGAATGCTCTAGTATCTTGTTGTACCGCCTCTAACTTGTATACAAGATATGATAGGGGACATGGAGGCTCTAGTTCCCTTTTGTACTGCCTTTAGCTTGGATACAGGATGTGATACAGGCGGGGATGGGGGCTCTAGTACCCTGTTGTACTGCCTCTAGCTTGGATACAAGATGTAATACGGGCGAGCATAGATGCCCTAGTACCCTGTTGTACCTTCTCTAGCTTGCATACAAGATGTGATAGGGACAGGCATGGAGGCTCTAGTATCTTGTTCCGCCTCTAGCTTGTATACAAGATGAGATACAGGTGGGCATGGAGGCTCTAGTGCCCTGCTGTACCGCCTCTAGCTTGTATACAAGATGTGATAGGGACAGGCGTGGAGGCTCTAGTAGCCTGTTGTACCACCTCTAGCTATGACACAAGATGTGATACAGGTGGGCATGAAGGCTCTATTACCCTGTAGCACCGCCTCTAGCTTGGACACAAGATGTGATATGGGTGGGCATGGGGGCTCTAGTACCCTGATGGACCACCTCAAGCTTGTATATAAGATGTGCTACGGGCAGGCATGGAGGCTCTAGTACCCTGTTGTACCGCCTCTAGCTTGGATACAAGATGTAATACAGGCAGGCATGGAGGCTCTAGTACCCTGTTGTACTTGCTCTAGCTTGCATACAAGATGTGATGGGGACAGGCATGAAGGCTCTAGTATCTTGTTGTACCGCCTCTAACTTGTAAAGAAGATATGATAGGGGGACATGGAGGCTCTAGTACCCTGCTCTACCGCCTCTAGCTTGGATACAAGATATTATACGGACGGGCATGGAGGCTCTAGTACCCTGATGTACCTCCTCTATCTTGCATACAAGATGTAATAGGTACAGGCATGGATGCTCTAGTATCTTGTTGTACCACCTTTAACTTGTATACAAGATATGATAGGGGGCATGGAGGCTCTAGTACCCTGTTGTACTGCCTCTAGCTTGGATACAGGATGTGATACGGGCAGGGATGGGGGCTCTGGTATCCTGTTGTACCACTTCTAGCTTGGATACAAGATGTAATACAGGCAGGCATGGAGGCTCTAGTACCCTGTTGTACTTGCTCTAGCTTGCATACAAGATGTGATGGGGACAGGCATGAAGGCTCTAGTATCTTGTTGTACCGCCTCTAACTTGTAAAGAAGATATGATAGGGGGACATGGAGGCTCTAGTACCCTGCTCTACCGCCTCTAGCTTGGATACAAGATATTATACGGACGGGCATGGAGGCTCTAGTACCCTGATGTACCTCCTCTATCTTGCATACAAGATGTAATAGGTACAGGCATGGATGCTCTAGTATCTTGTTGTACCACCTTTAACTTGTATACAAGATATGATAGGGGGCATGGAGGCTCTAGTACCCTGTTGTACTGCCTCTAGCTTGGATACAGGATGTGATACGGGCGGGCATGGAGGCTCTAGTACCCTGTTGTACTGCCTCTAGCTTGGATACAGGATGTGATACGGGCAGGGATGGGGGCTCTGGTATCCTGTTGTACTGCCTGTAGCTTGGATACAAGATGTAATACGGGCGAGCATAGATGCTCTAGTTCCCTTTTGTACCTTCTCTAGCTTGCATACAAGATGTGATAGGGACAGACATGGAGGCTTTAGTATCTTGTTGCTCCGCCTCTAGCTTGTATACAGGATGTGATACAGGCGGGGATGGGGGCTCTAGTACCCTGTTGTACTGCCTCTAGCTTGGATACAAGATGTAATACGGGCGAGCATAGATGCTCTAGTACCCTGTTGTACCTTCTCTAGCTTGCATACAAGATGTGATAGGGACAGGCATGGAGGCTCTAGTATCTTGTTCCACCTCTAGCTTGTATACAAGATGAGATACAGGTGGGCATGGAGGCTCTAGTATCTTGTTGTACCACCTTTAACTTGTATATAAGATATGATAGGGGGCATGGAGGCTCTAGTACCCTGTTGTACTGCCTCTAGCTTGGATACAGGATGTGATACGGGCGGGCATGGAGGCTCTAGTACCCTGTTGTACTGCCTCTAGCTTGGATACAGGATGTGATACGGGCAGGGATGGGGGCTCTGGTATCCTGTTGTACTGCCTGTAGCTTGGATACAAGATGTAATACGGGCGAGCATAGATGCTCTAGTTCCCTTTTGTACCTTCTCTAGCTTGCATACAAGATGTGATAGGGACAGACATGGAGGCTTTAGTATCTTGTTGCTCCGCCTCTAGCTTGGATACAGGATGTGATACAGGCGGGGATGGGGGCTCTAGTACCCTGTTGTACTGCCTCTAGCTTGGATACAAGATGTAATACGGGCGAGCATAGATGCTCTAGTACCCTGTTGTACCTTCTCTAGCTTGCATACAAGATGTGATAGGGACAGGCATGGAGGCTCTAGTATCTTGTTCCGCCTCTAGCTTGTATACAAGATGTGATAGGGACAGGCGTGGAGGCTCTAGTAGCCTGTTGTACCACCTCTAGCTATGACACAAGATGTGATACAGGTGGGCATGAAGGCTCTATTACCCTGTAGCACCGCCTCTAGCTTGGACACAAGATGTGATATGGGTGGGCATGGGGGCTCTAGTACCCTGATGGACCACCTCAAGCTTGTATATAAGATGTGCTACGGGCAGGCATGGAGGCTCTAGTACCCTGTTGTACCGCCTCTAGCTTGGATACAAGATGTAATACAGGCAGGCATGGAGGCTCTAGTACCCTGTTGTACTTGCTCTAGCTTGCATACAAGATGTGATGGGGACAGGCATGAAGGCTCTAGTATCTTGTTGTACCGCCTCTAACTTGTAAAGAAGATATGATAGGGGGACATGGAGGCTCTAGTACCCTGCTCTACCGCCTCTAGCTTGGATACAAGATATTATACGGACGGGCATGGAGGCTCTAGTACCCTGATGTACCTCCTCTATCTTGCATACAAGATGTAATAGGTACAGGCATGGATGCTCTAGTATCTTGTTGTACCACCTTTAACTTGTATACAAGATATGATAGGGGGCATGGAGGCTCTAGTACCCTGTTGTACTGCCTCTAGCTTGGATACAGGATGTGATACGGGCGGGCATGGAGGCTCTAGTACCCTGTTGTACTGCCTCTAGCTTGGATACAGGATGTGATACGGGCAGGGATGGGGGCTCTGGTATCCTGTTGTACTGCCTGTAGCTTGGATACAAGATGTAATACGGGCGAGCATAGATGCTCTAGTTCCCTTTTGTACCTTCTCTAGCTTGCATACAAGATGTGATAGGGACAGACATGGAGGCTTTAGTATCTTGTTGCTCCGCCTCTAGCTTGTATACAAGATGAGATACAGGTGGGTATGGAGGCTCTAGTGCCCTGTTGTACTGCCTTTAGCTTGGATACGAGGTGTGATTTGGGTGGGCATGGAGGCTCTAGTACCCTGTTTTACCGCCTCTAGCTTGCATACAAGATGTGATAGGGACAGGCGTGGAGGCTCTAGTAGCTTGTTCTACCGCCTCTAGCTATGAGAATAAAGACTTGTGTCCATCCAGCTCAGCCTATTTTCCTGCAGTGTTGATCTAGAGCAGGGGTGTCAAACTCATTTTCACTGAGGGCCACATCGGGCTTATGGTGACCTTCAAAGGGCCGATTGTAAGACAGTACAGTAAGGGCTTGTTCACACAAGCGTATTTGCGTACATAATATGCAGTGAATAGAAGCCATTGATTTCAGTGAGTTCAGTCACATGATGTACATTTTCACACAGCAGGACCTATTTTGTTGTGTACTGCGCACCCCAATAGGCCATTGAAGTGAATGGGCCGTGCAAATATGTGGTGAATGTGCAGGAAACCTATGTATTCACTGCATATTTGGGCACCATCTCAGTGGGCCCATCTGCATTCTTTTTTCCGTGCCTAAATATGCAGGCATTAGCAATTTTTGATTGCGCAAATACACAGCGTATTTGTGCTACCGAAATACCCATGTGAACAAGCCCTAATAGTGACCCCCCCAGCAGCCACCATTATCCCCCCCCCCTCAGAAGCCACCATTAACCCCCCCCTCTCAGCAGCCACCATTAACCCCCCCCTCTCAGCAGCCACCATTAACCCCCCCTCAGCCACCATTAACCCCCCCCCCTCAGCCACCATTTACCCCCCTCCTCCAGCAGCCACCATTAACCCCCCTCCTCCAGCAGCCACCATTAACCCCCCTCCTCCAGCAGCCACCATTAACCCCCCCCCGTAGCTACCATTAACCCCCCCTCTCAGCAGCCACCATTAACCCCCCCTCTCAGCAGCCACCATTAACCCCCCCCCTCTCAGCAGCCACCATTAACCCCCCCTCTCAGCAGCCACCATTAACCCCCCCCTCTCAGCAGCCACCATTAACCCCCCCTTAGCAGCCACCATTAACCCCCCCCTTTCAGCAGCCACCATTAACCCCCCTCTCAGCAGCCACCATTAACCCCCCCCCTCTCAGCAGCCACCATTAACCCCCCCTCAGCCACCATTAACCCCCCCCCCTCAGCCACCATTTACCCCCCTCCTCCAGCAGCCACCATTAACCCCCCTCCTCCAGCAGCCACCATTAACCCCCCTCCTCCAGCAGCCACCATTAACCCCCCCCCCGTAGCCACCATTAACCCCCCCTCTCAGCAGCCACCATTAACCCCCCCTCTCAGCAGCCACCATTAACCCCCCCCTCTCAGCAGCCACCATTAACCCCCCTTAGCAGCCACCATTAACCCCCCCCTTTCAGCAGCCACCATTAACCCCCCTCTCAGCAGCCACCATTAACCCCCCCTCTCAGCAGCCACCATTAACCCCCCCCTCTCAGCAGCCACCATTAACCCCCCCCCTCTCAGCAGCCACCATTAACCCCCCCCCTCTCAGCAGCCACCATTAACCCCCCCCCTCTCAGCAGTCACCATTAACCCCCCCTCTCAGCAGCCACCATTACCCCCCCCCCCCTCTCAGCAGCCACCATTAACCCCCCCCCTCTCAGCAGCCACCATTAACCCCCCCCCTCTCAGCAGTCACCATTAACCCCCCCTCTCAGCAGCCACCATTAACCCCCCCCCCAGCAGCAACCATTAACACCATTAACACCCCCCGAGGCAGCAACCACTAAATCCCCCCCCCCAGCAGCCACCATTAGCCCCCCTAAACCACATACTTACCTCCTCCTTGCTGTCTGCGCTGCTTCCCCTCCGCTCACATATTAACATTTTCCACATCACTTCTGCTTATTCAGCAGTTCCAGCAGCCTGATTGGTTGTTTGGGTTGGCTGATTCACCAAGCAACCAATCAGGTTGCTGGAATTGCTGAATAGGGCAGAAGTGTTGTGAAAAATGTTAATATGCCAGCGGGGAGCTGCAGCACTCCAGCTGGTAATAGCTTAGTGGTGAGCAGCGTCGGCACGCCGCGGGCCACATGAAACGAGGCAGCGGGCCGGATTCGGCCCGCGGGCCTTGTGTTTGACACATGTGATCTAGAGGAAGGCAAAAAACCCCAATGAGGTAGAAGCCAATTTTTCTCATTTCAGGGGGAAAAAAATTTCTTCCCGACTCTAAAGTGGCAATTGGAATAATCCTGGGATCACTGACCCATCTGAAGTCATTAATGATTATAACATATAATATTGTATCACTCAAGAAAGACATCAAAGCCCCTCTTGTACTATTTTATCAAGTTCCCCATCACAACGTCCTCAGGCAGATTGTTGCATAGTCTCACTGCTCTTACAGTAAAGAACCCCCTTCTATGTCACTGTAGAAACCTTCTTTCCTCTAGATGTAGAGGATGCCCCCTTGTTACAGTCACAGTCCTGGATATAAAACAGATCATGGGAGAGATCTCTGTATTGTCCCCTGTATATTATTAGGTTTTTTCTATACTAAATAACCCCAATTTTGATAACCTATTTGGGTATTGTAGAGTCAAAACCTCGATTACATTTGGTGAAACAAAGTTAATCTATTATTTATATTTGTTTTATGCTTTCATTTCAAAGTAGATTTGAGACATTAAACTGTGTAGATATCAATATAAATGGGAAACATTGAGGTGTTTGAAAACTTTGAACTGGAAGTGTACGTTTCCTTAGTTTTTCTTTTCCAGGGACAGAAAACCATAGCAGGCTATGCTTTTCATTCCCACAGAAAAAGCTCCACAGCAGCATATGCCTTGCTAAACGTAGTCAAACGTATGCATTGTTCAATTATGTTTGACCCACCTTAGACTATGAGTCCATTAAATGCTACATTTTCTTCACTTTTTTCAGTAAAAACGTGTATTTCACGAATGCCCACATGACAGTGTGAACAGGCCTTAGAGGTGTAATGCTATGTATTATTTATTATATATGTATTATCTATCCGTGATAGGTTTCTCACATTAATGTTATAAGTATGGTGCTGAATAAACTGTGACCGGCAGTACCAGTGTATATATTCATGTATTTGGTGCATTGGTAACAATAGTGGAAAAGTGCCTGACGAAGAGGCCGGCCTTGAAATGTGTTGCTGTGTTTCCCACTGTCAATATAGTGTTTTGCATTTAACTTTCTGGTTTGGAGTGTGTTGTTCTCAAGCTCCATATCTGTAGCAGAAGTTGTTTGTCTGGTGGCCGGAGTGGAGAAGTGAGCTGCATCCACCCTGAGGGGCTTAAAGGGGTTGTCCCGCAACAGCAAGTGGGGTTATGCACTTCTGTATGGCCATATTAATGCACTTTGTAATATACATCGTGCATTAAATATTGGCCATACAGAAGTTATACACTTCCCCCCTCCGGTGCTGGCGTCCCCGTCTCCATGGCGACGATCAAACCTCTTCTCTGGTCGCACGAACAGTCGGGCTTGCGCAGTGAGGAATCCTCTGCTGGATGTGTCCGGGCTCACGAGCTGCGTCCTGGCTCCTCCCTCTTCTCCGCGTCATTGTAGCTCCGCCTCCGTCACGTGGTGCCGATCAGCCAATGAGGTGGCTGTAATCGGCAGTGGAACTCAGACTGGAGAAGAACATCCACGGTGCACCGTGGGAGAAGACCAGCGGCGCGATCTTTGAAAGAAGAATCTTCAAAGCTGCAGATCGGGGATCCAGGTAAGCGATTTTTTTTTTCAAAATAACAAATGGATGTAATTTAACTGTCTGCTAAGGTGGGGTCTGTGGAAAAAAAAAATTTGGTTTCGGCGTGGGACAACCCCTTTAAGGAGTGCTTTGTCTTGCACAGCCTAGCCATATGAAGGCAGTGCTGGTTGTTGTGTGTTCTGTATTAGTGTTGCTCACCTTTATTGTCCCAATTTTCACAAAATCTCGTAAGTTTGAAACGATATTTGGCAATGTAGTGTCCCAGAGTAGGGACCCTCCAGTACTTTAATGTCTGTCTCCTGTGGTGTGTATGTGTTTGTGTTGGTAAGTGTGATAGACTGTGTGTTGCTATGTGTATTGGCCGAATCGGAGTCAATATGAGTTGATTGTCTGATGTTGGTGTAGTCTAACCTGGAGTGACTGTGCAAAACTCACCCTAACTCTGTGTATCTTGTCAGTCATCACAGATAGCTCAATGTTAGGTAAGACTAAAAGAGGAGAGATTTGAGTTAGTGGAGTGGAGTGAAGTCTATAGGAGTGGTGTTTTGGCGGTTGGAATGGGAGAAGAAGGTGATGAGACGGAGAGTGAGGAATGGAGAGTGAAGTCTGGAACCGAAGCCTCAACAAGTCAGGCTCAGGCAGGAGTATGGCCAAAGTTAGTTGGAATCGCGTAGGACTAGAGGTTAGAGAAAAGAGGAGTCTTTTTCATTCCTGCTGAAGAAAGAAAGACAGTCAGGGCACACCCCTCAGGCACTAAGAGGAGAGTGACCGTTTCCAAGTGTGAGTCTAACTAATTGTGTGAGAGCCAGTTTAATTTCTTTCATTTCTCTACAAATACTATTTGGAAGAACTCTTCAGATAACTTTGACTGATGGGCTCATCTTCCTAAACTTGGGAAAGAGTGAATGAGAATGTGTAACCTGTATTCACTGGAAGGCTGGTAACTGTTATGCTAATTTGGAAACTCTGCAAAGTGGGAACTATGATTAATTACATAAGCGTGAAGTAAACTGTGTACTTTTGGTTTACTTTCTCAAGACTGTTGTGGACCCTTTATTTCTTCACTACCAGAACGCTTCACTAAAAGGTACTGGGGTCACAAGAACATTCAAACTACCGTATTTCTTCACCATCATTATTTATACAACTGTGTGCAGCCGAGCTCAGGCTGTGGGTTGGTAGCGAGGGACAATAGAGCCACTGTTGACAACCATCTTAGTCCCCGCTGCTCCCCCATGAAGGCCTGCACCCAGCCGCTGCAGTAAAAACCACAGGTAAATTGTATTTCCCATAATGTCTGCTGCAGAGGTCAGCACACAGCCAAACGGCAGCTAGGGCACCTAATGTGTCCTCCATCTTACACTGGACACAGTTTCATTGGATGCCTTCATCACATGACTTAACCATATATAACATAGGCACAGTGTAACGAGCAGCCATTTTACAGTTGAGCACAGGACAGAGAAGCTGCATCATGTTTATTAGAGATGAGCGAACGTGTTCTTCCGAGCTTGATATTCGTGCGAATATTAGGGTGTTCGGGATGTTCGTTATTCGTAACGAACACCATGCGGTGTTCTGGTTACTTTCACTTCCTTCCCTGAGACGTTAGCGCGCTTTTTTTGGCCAATTGAAAGACAGGGAAGGCATTACAACTTCCCCCTGTGACGTTCAAGCCCTATACCACCCCCCTGCTGTGAGTGGCTGGGAAGATCAGGTGTCACCCGAACATAAAAGTCGGCCCCTCCCGCGGTTCGCCTCAGATGCCGTGTGAGTTAGATGAGGGACAGTGCTGTTTGTACCGGAGCTGCTGTAGGGAAAGAATTGGTAGTTAGTGTAGGCTTCAAGACCCCCCAAAGGTCCTTATTAGGGCCACTGATAGCTGTGTGTTGGCTGCTGTTAGCAGTGGCAATTTTTTTCCCCTCAAAATCGGCTCTGCAGAGCGTTGCACCCGGCATTAGGGACAGAAGTGCTGCATAGGCAGGGAGAGTGTTAGGAGTGAGTGTAGCCTTCAAGAACCTCAACGGTCCTTTCTAGGGCCATATTTATCCGTGTGCAGTACTGTCCAGGCTGCTGTTAGCTGTGCTGCATTTTTTTTGCTTCTCAAAATCGCCTCTGCAGAGCATTACACCCTCCATTGATACTGCAGGGAAAGAATTGTATAGGCAGGGCCACAACACAGTTATTATTCATAGAATATATGCAGTGCTGCCTTTTGGTGCAAAAAAACGGAAAATAATTCTATTTGTCCTGCCGCTGTCCGTCCTAAGGGCGGTGGACACGTGTCGGCTGCGTGTGCAACCTGTAAAAATCAAACGCACCCAGCTACGTTTTACTCCTGGCTTCGCCATTTGCTTTCCTTAATTGGGAAAAAAAATACCTGCTCTGCCACAGTTAATAACTCTGCTACCCTCACGTTCTGTGACACATTAGCAGGAAAACAGCACAGTTATTAAACTTCTCATGTTCATAGAATATACGCAGTGCTGCCTTTTGGTGCAAAAAAACGGAAAATAATTCTATTTGTCCTGCCGCTGTCCGTCCTAAGGGCGGTGGACACGTGTCGGCTGCGTGTGCAACCTGTAAAAATCAGACGCACCCAGCTACGTTTTACTCCTGGCTTCGCCATTTGCTTTCCTTAATTGGGAAAAAAAATACCTGCTCTGCCACAGTTAATAACTCTGCTACCCTCACGTTCTGTGACACATTAGCAGGGACACAGCACAGTTATTAAACTTAGATTATTCATTCACTAGAGGCAGTGGGGCCTTTCGTTTTCAAAAAAGGGAAAAAATTATATTTGGCCTGCAGTCTTGCGCCAATTTATTAGCTGCCTGTGAAATCAAATCACTGGTAATACAGCATGCTGAGGGGTAGGGGTAGGCCTAGAGGACGTGGACGCGGCCGAGGACGTGGAGGGCCAAGTCAGGGTGTGGGCACAGGCCAAGCTCCTGATCCAGGTGTGTCGCAGCCGACTGCTGCGCGATTAGGAGAGAGGCACGTTTCTGGTGTCCCCACATTCATCGCCCAATTAATGGGTCCACGCGGGAGACGGTTATTAGAAAATGAGCAGTGTGAGCAGGTCCTGTCCTGGATGGCAGAAAGTGCTTCGAGCAACCTATCGTCTACCCGCAGTTCTGCGCCGTCCACTGCTGCCAATCCGAATCCTCTGTCTGCTGCTCCTCCTTCCTCCCAGCCTCCTCACTCCACTACAATAACACCTGCTCAGGAGCGGGAACACTCCCAGGAACTGTTCTCGGGCCCCTGCTTAGATTGGGCAGCAGCGGTTCCTCTCCCACCAGAGGAGTTTATCGTCACTGATGCCCAACCATTCGAAAGTTCCCGGGGTCCGGGGGAAGAGGCTGGGGACTTCCGCCAACTGTCTCAACAACTTTCTGTGGGTGAGGAGGACGATGACGATCAGACACAGTTGTCTTGCAGTGAGGTAGTAGTAAGGGCAGTAAGTCCGAGGGAGCAGCGCACAGAGGATTCGGAGGAAGAGCAGCAGGACGATGAGGTGACTGACCCCACCTGGTGTGCAACGCTTACTCAGGAGGACAGGTCTTCAGAGGGGGAGTCAAGGGCATCAGCAGGGCAGGTTGCAAGAGGCAGTGCGGTGGCCAGGGGTAGAGGCAGGGCCAGACCGAATAATCCACCAAGTGTTTCCCAAAGCGCCCCCTCGCGCCATGCCACCCTGCAGAGGCCGAGGTGCTCTAAGGTCTGGCAGTTTTTCACAGAGACGCCTGACGACCGACGAACAGTGGTGTGCAACCTTTGTCGCGCAAAGCTCAGCCGGGGAGCCAACACCAACAGCCTCACCACCACCACCATGCGCAGACATATGATGGCCAAGCACCCCGCAAGGTGGGACGAAGGCCGTTCAGCGCCTCCGGTTTGCACCCCTGCCTCTCCCCCTGTGCCCCAACCTGCCACTGAGATGCAACCCCCCTCTCAGGACACAGGCACTACCGTCTCCTGGCCTGCACCCACACCCTCACCTCCGCTGTCCTCGGCCCCATCCAGCAGTGTAGTTCAGCGCACCGTCCAGCCGTCGCTTGCGCAACTGTTGGAGCGCAAGCGCAAGTACGCCGCCACGCACCCGCACGCTCAAACGTTAACCGTCCGCATAGCAAAATTCATCAGCCTTGAGATGCTGCCGTATAGGGTTGTGGAAACGGAGTCCTTCAAAAGTATCATGGAGGCGGTGGCCCCGCGCTACTCAGTTCCCAGTCGCCACTACTTTTCCCGATGTGCCGTCCCAGCCCTGCACGACCACGTCTCCCGCAACATTGTACGTGCCCTCACCAACGCGGTTACTGCCACGGTCCACTTAACTACGGACACGTGGACAAGCACAGGCGGGCAGGGCCACTACATCTCCCTGACGGCACATTGGGTGAATTTAGTGGAGGCTGGGACAGAGTCAGAGCCTGGGACCGCTCATATCCTACCCACCCCCAGAATTGCGGGCCCCAGCTCGGTGGTGGTATCTGCGGAGGTGTATGCTTCCTCCACTAAAGCACCCTCCTCCTCCTCCTCCTCCTCCTCCTCCTCTGTCTCGCAATCAAGATGTGTTAGCAGCAGCATGTCGCCAGCAGTCGGTGTCGCGCGGTGTGGCAGCACAGCGGTGGGCAAGCGTCAGCAGGCCGTGCTGAAACTACTCAGCTTAGGCGATAAGAGGCACACGGCCCACGAACTGCTGCAGGGTCTGACACAGCAGACCGACCGCTGGCTTGCCCCGCTGAGCCTCCAACCGGGCATGGTCGTGTGTGACAATGGCCGTAACCTGGTGGCGGCTCTGCAGCTCGGCAGCCTCACGCACGTGCCATGCCTGGCCCACGTCTTTAATTTGGTGGTTCAGCGCTTTCTGAAAAGCTACCCACGCTTGTCAGACCTGCTCGTAAAGGCGCGCCGGCTCTGCGCACATTTTCGCAAGTCCCACACGGACGCTGCCACCCTGCGCACCCTGCAACATCACTTTAAGCTGCCAGTGCACCGACTGCTGTGCGACGTGCCCACACGGTGGAACTCTACGCTCCACATGTTGGCCAGGCTCTATGAACAACGTAGAGCTATAGTCGAATACCAACTCCAACATGGGCGGCGCAGTGGGAGTCAGCCTCCTCAATTCCTTTCAGAAGAGTGGGCCTGGTTGGCAGACATCTGCCATGTCCTTGGTAATTTTGAGGAGTCTACCCAGGTGGTGAGCGGCGATGCTACAATCATTAGCGTCACCATTCCTCTGCTATGCATCTTGAGAAATTCCCTGCAAACCATAAAGGCAGCTGCTTTGCGCTCGGAAACGGGGGCGGGGGAAGACAGTATGCCGCTGGATAGTCAGGGCACCCTCCTGTCTATTTCTCAGCGCGTACAGGAGGAGGAGGAGGAGCATGAGGAGGATGAGGAGGAGGGGGAAGAGACAGCTTGGGCCGCTGCTGACGGTACACCGGCTGATTGCCTGTCATCCTTTCAGCGTGTATGGCCTGAGGAGGAGGAGGAGGAGGAGGATCCTGAAAGTGATCTTCCTAGTGAAGACAGCCATGTGTTGCGTACAGGTACCCTGGCACACATGGCTGACTTCATGTTAGGATGCCTTTCTCGTGACCCTCGCGTTGCACGCATTCTGGCCACGACGGATTACTGGGTGTACACACTGCTCGATCCACGGTATAAGGAGAACCTGCCCACTCTCATTCCCGAAGAGGAAAGGGGTTCGAGAGTGTTGCTATACCACAGGACCCTTGCGGACAAGCTGATGGTAAAATTCCCAGCCGACAGCGCTAGTGGCAGAAGGCGCAGTACCGAGGGCAAGGTAGCAGGGGATGTGCGTAGATCGAGCAGCATGTACATCCCAGGCAGTGCAACAGTCTTTAAGGGCCTGGCCAGCTTTATGGCTCCCCACCAAGACTGTGTCACCGCTCCCCAGTCACGGCTGAGTCGGCGGGAGCACTGTAAAAGGATGGTGAGGGAGTACGTAGCGGATCGCACGACCATCCTTGGTGACGCCTCTGCCCCCTACAACTACTGGGTTTCGAAGCTGGACACGTGGCCTGAACTAGCGCTGTATGCCCTGGAGGTGCTTGCTTGTCCTGCGGCTAGCGTCTTGTCGGAGAGGGTGTTTAGTGCGGCTGGGGGAATCATCGCAGATAAGCGTAGCCGCTTGTCAACCGACAGTGCCGACAGGCTAACACTCATCAAGATGAACAAAGGCTTGATTTCCCCAGACTTCTGTTCTCCACCAGCGGACAGCAGCGATACGTAAGCAATACGTAGGCTGCACCCGCGGATGGAAGCTACGTTCTCTCTCACCATCCAAAACGGGGACATTTCTGCTTCATCAATCTGTGTCTAATATTCCTCCTCCTCCTCCTGCTCCTCCTCCTGAAACCTCATGTAATCACGCTGAACGGGCAATTTTTCTTAGGGCCACAAGGCTCACTCAAATAATTTTTCTGAACAATTTTTAAAGCGTTGGAACTGTAACTTGAACCAATTTTTCGTTACACTGGGCTGCCTCCAGGCCTAGTTACCACTTAAGCCACATTAACCAAAGCGATTAATGGGTTTCACCTGCCCTCTTGGCTGGCCATGGCCAATTTTTGGGATGTACATTAGTACTGTTGATACAGCAATTTTTGTGGGCCCTCGCCTACAGTGTAATCAAATTAATTTTTAGCCCACCTGCATTCCAGCTGACGTTACCTCAGCTGTGTTGGGCAATGCAATGGGATATTTTTGTGTACCGCCGGTGGGTTCCAGGGAGCCACCCATGCTGTAGGTGCACACGGAGTTTTTAATACATCTGTACACTTGTAAAGAACCCCAGTCTGACTGGGGCATGCAGTGTGGGCCAAAGCCCACCTGTATTACACACAACATTACTACCTCAGCTGTGTTGGGCAATGCAATGGGACATTTCTATGTACCGCCGGTGGCTTCCTGGCACCCACCCAGGCAGTGGGTCCACAGGGAGTTTAACCTACATGTGTCCACTTCTAAAGAACCCCAGTCTGACTGGGGCATGCAGTGTGGGCCAAAGCCCACCTGTATTACGCACAACATTACTACCTCAGCTGTGTTGGGCAATGCAATGGGATATTTCTATGTACCGCCGGTGGCTTCCTGGCACCCACCCAGGCAGTGGGTCCACAGGGAGTTTAACCTACATGTGTCCACTTCTAAAGAACCCCAGTCTGACTGGGGCATGCAGTGTGGGCCGAAGCCCACCTGCATTATGCACGACATTACTACCTCAGCTGTGTTGGGCAATGCAATGGGATATTTTTGTGTACCGCCGGTGGGTTCCAGGGAGCCACCCATGCTGTAGGTGCACACGGAGTTTTTAATACATCTGTACACTTGTAAAGAACCCCAGTCTGACTGGGGCATGCAGTGTGGGCCGAAGCCCACCTGTATTACGCACGACATTACTACCTCAGCTGTGTTGGGCAATGCAATGGGATATTTCTATGTACCGCCGGTGGCTTCCTGGCACCCACCCAGGCAGTGGGTCCACAGGGAGTTTAACCTACATGTGTCCACTTCTAAAGAACCCCAGTCTGACTGGGGCATGCAGTGTGGGCCGAAGCCCACCTGCATTATGCACGACATTACTACCTCAGCTGTGTTGGGCAATGCAATGGGATATTTTTGTGTACCGCCGGTGGGTTCCAGGGAGCCACCCATGCTGTAGGTGCACACGGAGTTTTTAATACATCTGTACACTTGTAAAGAACCGCAGTCTGACTGGGGCATGCAGTGTGGGCCGAAGCCCACCTGTATTACGCACGACATTACTACCTCAGCTGTGTTGGGCAATGCAATGGGATATTTCTATGTACCGCCGGTGGCTTCCTGGCACCCACCCATGCTGTCGGTCCACAGGGACTTCACAATAGGGAGTTGTACCTGCCTGTGTCTATGAATTAAAAAGCCCGGTCTAACTGGGGCATGCAGACACCTTGACAGAATGAATAGTGTGTGGCACATAGGTTCCCCATTGCTATGCCTACGTGTGCAGCTCCTGATGGCGGTGGCACAGGATTCTATTTCTCATTGCTTCTGTACAGCATTGTGGGCTATCACCCCGCCCCTTTTAAAGAGGGTCGCTGCCTAGCCATGCCAACCTCTGCAGTGTGTGCCTGCGGTTCCTCCTCATGGCAGACGCACTTCTAAATAGACATGAGGGTGGTGTGGCATGAGGGCAGCTGAAGGCTGCGCAGGGACACTTTGGTGTGCGCTGTGGGGGGGAGGGGGGGCGGTTGGTCAGCATGTAACCCAGGAGAAGTGGCAGCGGAGTGTCATCCAGGCAGTGATTGTGCTTTGTTGTAGCTAGTGTGGTGCTTAGCAAAGGTATGCCATGCTAATGAGGGCTTTTCAGAAGTAAAAGTTGTTGGGAGGGGGGGGGGGGCCACTCTTGCCGGTATTGTGGCTTAATAGTGGGACCTGTGAACTTGAGATGCAGCCCAACATGTAGCCCCTCGCCTGCCCTATCCATTTCTGTGTCATTCCCATCACTTTCTTGAATTGCCCAGATTTTCACACATGAAAACCTTAGCGAGCATCGGCGAAATACAAAAATGCTCTGGTCGCCCATTGACTTCAATGGGGTTCGTTGTTCGAAACGAACCCTCGAGCATCGCGGGAAGTTCGTTCCGAATAACGAGCACCCGAACATTTTGGTGTTCGCTCATCTCTAATGTTTATATAACAAGTGGTCTGTTGTTAGGGCCAGATATTGAACAGCGGATATATTGCTGCTGTTGTGAAAACTTGTATACCAGGGTTATATTGGAGAAACCAGAGAAAAAAGCTGCGTCACATTTATATGCATACATAACACTTGGTTTGTCGTTAATTGGGACAAATATTCTACAGAGGATATTTTGCTTCTAGCTGTGAAAGCTAGTAGAAGAGAACTTAAAGAATACCTACACTTTCATTTGCTCTGAAGGGCTTTTTCGGCTCCTTCTGGCAGCTTAAGATGGCCCATATAGAGCTATATAAGCACTATACGGGGCCATCTTCAGCTGCTGGAAGGTGCTGAAAAAGGCCATCCGTCTCATCTGTGACATGCCTACATGGTGGAATTCCACATTGCATATGTTGCAGAGGCTAAGCCAGCAGTGGAGAGCGATTGTGGAGTACTAGATGGTGTATGCCATTAGCAGACGTTGTATGGCAGCCATTCACTTGACACCTGTGAAGCGGCTGCATATCAAAAACATATGTGGCTGCTTTTTTGCAGTGACCCAGCGGGTCCAAAAGAACACTCACACCAACACTGTCCTGTCTTACCTGTCTATGTGCCATCCATAGACATAGAAGGTGCCATCTGTAGGAGAGACCCTGTTTCTCCCATTCTCTCTAAGCTTAGAGCTTAGCTCTGATGTCAGCTGCTGTCCTATTGGCCGATAGCTTCAATCTCACTGATGAAGAGTCCAAGGGCGGGGATGCCACAATACAAGTCCCTATGCAACAGTGGGAGGAGTCAAGAAAGTGTGGGAAAGAAACAGAGGTAATAAAAGGAGGAGTCAGTGAGCAGTTAGGCACGCGTATAAGCAAGATCAGCACTAGCAGCATGTTCTTCCCAGGGTTGAGCGAGGTTTTATTTAGCTCCCTTGAGGTCCCAGAGCAGAGAGAAGAGCCTTTCCGAGGTCTGTCTTCTACTAAACAGTGAGTCTAAAAACTACCCGGATACCGGCGCCGAAGCAGGTGCGGGGGCAGTAGGGTGAGCGGAGCAGAGAAGTAGCCGGCGCCAAGAGGCCACCAGGAGTCCAGCGACTGCAGCAGCGGAGGGGACCGGAACGGAGCAGCAGAACAGCTGAGACAGGAGGTGAGAGTGAGCGGCCGCCGGGAGAGCGGGTGACGTCACCAGGAGGAGCGGAGGAGCCGCAGGAGCTGATAAGTATCTTCTGTGTGTGTTTGTGAGCTAAGTGTGTGTCTTCTGTGTATCTGGTGTGCCCTAGTTGTGTCTTCTGTTTGTGTGTGTGTGTCTGTGGGTCTAAGTGTTTGTGAGGGGGGGAAGAAAAAAAAAATAAAAATTTTTGGAGCGGTTGAGCAGCGTGTGAGCGGTTGAGCAGTTGCAGCAGCGTGTGAGCGGTTGCAGCAGCGTGTGAGCGGTTGAGCGGAGGCAGCAGCGTGTGAGCGGTTGCAGCAGCGTGTGAGCGGTTGAGCGGAGGCAGTAGCGTGTGAGCGGTTGCAGCAGCGTGTGAGCGGTTGCAACAGCGTGTGAGCAGAGGCCGCAGCGTGTGAGCGGTTGTAGCAGCGTGTGAGCGTTTGAGCGGAGGCGGCAGCGTTTGAGCGGAGGCGGCAGCGTGTGAGCGGTTGCGGCAGCGTGTGAGCGGAGTGTGAACAAGTCTATCTTCACTACTTCCACAAGTAAATTGTAAATCCCCATTAGGATAAGCTCCATGCCTGGCAATGCCATCCAGTGTGCTACTTGTGCAATGTATGCGGTCCTTGATCAGCCGATCGAGGGTGCATACTGTTGCGCAAGATGCGTGCACGTCGCACATTTAGAAGCCCAAATTCTGGATCTAAATCAGCAACTGGCAACACTGAGAGCCATTGACATCATGGAAAGGAGTTTGGTGCTCACTGAGCAGACACTCGCTGGGGTAGAGGTTGGGGCGGATGGTGCTACGGAAGAGCAGGGGGAGCAGGCAAGAAGCTGGGTGTCAGATAGAAGGAGGCGTAGAGGGAATAGATCCAGGGAGGCTAGTCCTGAACTGGCACAACCCAACATGTCTGCAACGTTGGCAGATGAGGGCGATGCCATTACAGAGCCAGCACCGCTGCAGCACGACAGGCCCTCTGAACGCCAGGGGGATGACTACTCCAGTGAGACGGGGACGGGGAGTGCAGGGCAGGCTAGACAGGTTCTAGTGGTGGGGGACTCAATTACTAGGGGGACAGAGAGGGCAATCTGCCATAACAAGCTGCTCCTCCACACATTATTGTCTGGCTGACTACATATTTTCAGGGCTTAAGGCCATTGCGCCTGCCCTACGGCGATTGTGCCGGTGGCGATTGTGCCTGCCTTATGGCGATCGTGCCTATGGCGACCGTGTCTGCTTTGCAGACTTTCAGTTATTTTTGGCTTTTTCAGTGAATATGTGTTTTTTTTCTTTTTCCTCACCTCTGTGATTTTATGTAATTTATTGTGAGTTAGCGTAGGTACTGACGGAAGCGGTGTGACCTCGACGCGATCCGTCAGCCTATGCGTTTTGGCCAAAATGCAGTACTAACACCCGCATTTTATTAGTATGCATTAGTATCTTTGTATGTAGTTTGCTAGTTGGTGGGGGAGCCCAAGATGTTAGCCAGTGTGGCCCACCTTGGAGATACAGGGCAACCCGCTGTTATATCAGCCAGGGTTGATATCCTGTATGGTGGGTCACCACCCATCTATGGCTGACATCTTTGGTATCGTTCACATGTGCAGGCTATTAGTATATGCAGTCACTCCTCCCCAAACTGGGCTGGGTTGAGTGGGTGACTGCATATTAGCCTGCCAGGAACAAGCTGCTCCTCCACACATTATTGTCTGGCTGACTACATATTTTCAGGGCTTAAGGCCATTGCGCCTGCCCTACGGCGATTGTGCCGGTGGCGATTGTGCCTGCCTTATGGCGATCGTGCCTATGGCGACCGTGTCTGCTTTGCAGACTTTCAGTTATTTTTGGCTTTCAGTGAATATGTGTTTTTTTTCTTTTTCCTCACCTCTGTGATTTTATGTAATTTATTGTGAGTTAGCGTAGGTACTGACGGAAGCGGTGTGACCTCGACGCGATGAGTCAGCCTATGCGTTTTGGCCAAAATGCAGTACTAACACCCGCATTTTATTAGTATGCATTAGTATCTTTGTATGTAGTTTGCTAGTTGGTGGGGGAGCCCAAGATGTCAGCCAGTGTGGCCCACCTTGGAGATACAGGGCAACCCGCTGTCATATCAGCCAGGGTTGATATCCTGTATGGTGGGTCACCACCCATCTATGGCTGACATCTTTGGTATCGTTCACATGTGCAGGCTATTAGTATATGCAGTCACTCCTCCCCAAACTGGGCTGGGTTGAGTGGGTGACTGCATATTAGCCTGCCAGGAACAAGCTGCTCCTCCACACATTATTGTCTGGCTGACTACATATTTTCAGGGCTTAAGGCCATTGCGCTTGCCCTACGGCGATTGTGCCGGTGGCGATTGTGCCTGCCTTATGGCGATCGTGCCTATGGCGACCGTGTCTGCTTTGCAGACTTTCAGGTATTTTTGGCTTTTTCAGTGAATATGTGCCATAAAGACCGGGATCATCGAACAGTGTGTTGTCTTCCTGGCGCTCGAGTTCGACACATCGCGGATCGGATTGACAGATTACTGGGAGGGGCTGGTGAGGATCCAGCGGTCATGGTGCACGTTGGCACCAATGAACAAGTTAGAGGTCAATGGAGGGCCCTCAAAAATGATTTCAGGGACCTAGGGTCCAAGCTCAGGGCGCGGACCTCCAGGGTAGTTTTCTCAGAAATACTGCCTGTACCTAAAGCCACACTAGAAAGGCAGCAGGATCTTAGGGAGGTAAACAAGTGGCTCCGGAGTTGGTGTAAGGAGGAGGGATTTGGGTTCCTGGAGAACTGGGCTGACTTTGCTGTCGGCTACAGGCTCTACCGTAGGGACGGGCTGCATCTTAATGGGGAGGGTGCAGCGGTGCTGGGGGATAAGATGGCTAGAAGGCTGGAGGAGTGTTTAAACTAGGGACTGGGGGGGAGGGCAAAAAGAGAAATAGTGGGGTAGCCAGTGTAACTAGCGACCCGGGTCCAAGCAAAGGGAATGGGGGTCGAGCAGGGGGTGGGGTTAGTACAGTTAGAAGTGATAGATCAGCCATTAGTACGAATAGCAACAAAACAAATTTAAATAACAAAAAAAACGATATAAATTGTATGACCACGAATGCAAGAAGTCTGATTGGTAAAGTGGGTGAGCTTGAAGCAAGAATGGCCGATGAAAATTATGATATAGTCGGAATTACAGAAACATGGCTTGATGATAAGTGTGATTGGGCGGTGAATTTGCAGGGGTACAATCTCTTCAGAAGGGACCGAAGGAACCAGAAAGGAGGAGGGGTATGTCTGTACGTCAATTCGAACTTGAAGCCGAGGCTACGGGAGGATATAGGGGTAGGAGAAGAACAGGTGGAATCTCTGTGGGTAGAAATACAGGGAGGAAAAAATAGCAAAATCCTGATAGGGGTCTTCTATAGACCACCAAAAGCAACAGAAGAAACTGATAACTTACTATTAAGGCAAATAGAAGAGGTGTCAAACCTCAATGAAGTAATTATCATGGGGGACTTTAATTATCCAGATATAACATGGGAAAACGAAACCTGCAAATCACACAGGGGTGATAAGTTCTTGAGAGTAATTAAAGACAATTACCTGAACCAACTGGTACAGGAACCAAAAAGAGGGTGGGCCATTCTGGACCTAGTACTAACTAACAAACCGGATCGTATAAAGGGGGTGCAGGTTGAGAACACTTGGGGAACAGTGACCACAATATAATCAACTTCCAGCTGTCATTCAATAAGAAGCCTTATCAAGGAGCGACAAAGAAGCTAAACTTTAGTAAAGCAAAATTTGATCAGCTCAGAATTACTATCGGTACCATTAATTGGGACAACATCTTCAAAAATGACGGTACAGAGGACAAATGGGAAAAGTTTAAAAGGATCCTAATCACCTCATGTGAGCAGTTCATTCCCTTTAAAAATAAAAGAAACTCAACTAAAAGGAAACCAATGTGGCTCGACAAGACGGTAAGAGGGGCAATAAACGAAAAAAAGAAAGCGTTCAAACTACTTAAGCAAGAAGGCAGCGAAGAAGCGCTAAAATCATACAGGGAAAAAAACAAAATATGCAAAGATAAGATCAAAACTGCCAAGGAGGAAGCAGAAAGACTGATCGCCAAAGAGAGCAAAAACAACCCGAAGCTATTTTTCAACTATATTAACAGCAAAAGGATTTGCAGGGAGAGCACTGGCCCTTTAAAAAATAATGCAGGAGAGATCATTGATGATGATGGAGGGAAAGCAAATCTACTAAACAGTTTCTTCTCAAGTGTATTCGCAAACGAAAAGGAAATGCCACACGAGATGCAGGGAAATAAAATGAACCCATCACAAAATATCTCATACCTAACGCAGGAGGAGGTGCGGAAGCGACTAAAGAAGAGTAAAATTGATAAATCGCCGGGCCCAGATGGATTATACCCAAGGATACTAAGGGAACTGTTACGTGACGAGATAGCTAGGCCGCTATATCTAATATTTCTAGACACTATCAAGACCGGTGTAGTACCATTGGATTGGCGCATTGCCAACGTGGTTCCAATTTACAAAAAAGGGAGCAAAAGTGAGCCTGGTAACTACAGGCCAGTAAGTCTCACTTCAGTAACGGGAAAAATTTTCGAGGGGATTCTGAGAGACGCCATCGATGAGTACCTCAAGGAGAACAAGGGAATAACTCCTCACCAGCATGGATTCATGAAGGGCCGCTCATGTCAGACAAATCTGATCAGTTTCTACGATGAAGTAAGCTCTAAGCTGGACCAGGGAGAATCTATTGATCTCGTATATCTGGACTTCTCTAAAGCTTTTGATACCATGCCACATAATAGGCTAATATACAAAATGAGGCAGCTCGGACTGGGCGAAAACGTGTGTAAATGGGTAAAAAATTGGCTCAGAGATAGAAAGCAGAGGGTGGTAATAAATGATTCGTACTCTGATTGGACCACAGTCGCTAGCGGGGTGCCACAGGGTTCAGTATTAGGCCCCACTCTGTTCAACATATTTATCAATGACCTGATAGAGGGGCTGCACAGCAAAATATCAATATTTGCAGATGACACAAAATTATACAATATAATTAATGCAATGGAGGACAATGTGCGGCTACAAACGGACCTAGATAAGCTGGGGGCTTGGGCAGAAAAATGGCAAATGAAGTTCAATGTTGAAAAATGTAAGACTATGCACATGGGCAGGAGAAACGGATGTCACCAATATTCACTTAATGGGGTACCACTAGGGAAAAGTTATATGGAAAAGGATCTGGGAGTACTAGTGGATTGTAGACTGAACTGGAGTAACCAATGCCAGTCAGCTGCTGCAAAGGCAAATAAAGTCTTGGGGTGCATTAAAAGAGGTATAGGGGCGAAGGATGAGAACATCATCCTTCCATTATATAAGGCACTTGTCAGGCCTCACATGGAATACTGCGTTCAGTTCTGGTCACCGGTGCTCAGGAAAGATGTCAGTGCTTGAGGGGATTCAAAGAAGGGCAACTAAACTAATACATGGAATGATGGGACTGGAATACCCAGAGAGGCTATCCAAATTGGGATTATTCACCCTGGAAAAAAGACGGCTAAGAGGTGATCAAATAACCATGTATAAGTACATGAGGGGACAATACAAGGATCTCTCCCAAGATCTGTTTACACCCAGGACCGCGACGGTAACAAGAGGACATCCGCTACAATTAGAGGAAAGTAGGTTTCATCACCAACATAGAAGGGGATTCTTTACTGTAAGAGCAGTTAGACTGTGGAACTCTCTGCCGGAGGAAGTGGTGATGGCAAAAACCATAGAGGAGTTTAAAAGGGGACTTGATGTCTTTCTGGAGAGGAAGGACATTATAGGATACAAGTCTTAGGTTAATTGTCAATCCGGGTATACAGGCAGGTAGGAACTATTAGGGGTTGATCCAGGGAACAGTCTGATTGCCATTAGGGAGTCAGGAAGGAATTTTTTCCCCAAAAGGGCTAAATTGGTTTCTGCCCTTGGGGTTTTTTGCCTTCCTCTGGATCAACACAGGAGGATAGACAGGCTGGACTAGATGGACATTGTCTTCATTCAGCCTTACATACTATGTTACTATGTTACCCGGTGAATTCAAAGCCAGGATTAATCTAACAGCCACTTTACACTCTGCTTCATCTACGCTTCACTAAACTTAAAGGGGTTGTCCCGCGCCGACACAGGTTTTTTTTTTTTGCATAGGCCCCCCATTCAGCGCAGGACAAACCCAAGGGATGTGTTGACATTTTTTTTAAAAATTTTACTTACCTGAATCCCCTCTCTGCAACTTCTTCCTTCTTTTCCTCCAAGATTGCCGCCGGGATCTTCACCCACGATGCACCACGGGTCTTCTCCCATGGTGCACCGTGGGCTCTGTGCGGTCCATTGCCGATTCCAGCCTCCTGATTGGCTGGAATCGGCACACGTGACGGGGCGGAGCTACGCGATGACGCGTAGAAGGGGCGGGGCCAGAACGCCGCTCGTGCCCGGACCGACCAGAAGGGAGAAGACCCTTTTGCGCAAGCGCGTCTAATCGGGCGATTAGACGCTGAAATTAGACGGAGCCATGGAGACGGGGACGCCAGCAACGGAGTGGGTAAGTGAATAACTTCTGTATGGCTCATATTTAATGCACGATGTATATTACAAAGTGCATTAATATGGCCATACAGAAGTGCTTAACCCCACTTGCTTTCGCGAGACAACCCCTTTAAGTCATCCCTTTAGTCAGGACAACTAGAGGGGAAATTGTCTCTCATATCAGTTCAGAGAAAGTAAAAGAGAGAGCATTGAAGTCAGCTCTTAAGCAAGACAATATTGCTGTGTTCTCCACCGTCTTTAATCTACTGCATACTGCTGCACCTTCTTGTACTATTTCAAGTACCGTTTTGGGAATTGTATATTTAACTGTTTTGCTAAATATCCACTTGAGTAAATCTGTGTACTCTCAGATTACTATCCCAAGCTTCTGGACTCGCCTCAATTATTTTATCAGCATTCCATCCCGAGGGTCTAATCAGAGTACTGGTGTCACGTGTGACAAAACAGGCCTTTCTGTAAGCATACCTCGGTACGTTCCTTGGGTCGCTGCACAATCCCCGAGCACAGCACCTTTGGCTCCACTGTCTGAAGGAAACATAGCGAAAAGGATGTGAAAAGAACTGGTATGGAGGCGCAACACTCTAAGCTACTAGAAGATGTAGATCAAAGTCCAATGTGTGATGGTGAAAGCACTTCTTTTTTATTATTTTTTCAGAAATTAAAAACCAGCAATGGAATACGCGTTTCGGGGAAGAACCCCTTCGTCAGTTCGGCTGGATAGGACAACAGGATGCCTAGGGGTGACACGATTCCAAAGATGTATAGGATGTGTCGGAGGTCCTGTGTGCAGGAGGACAGGGGAGAAAAAAGTGCTGAAGGAAACATAGAGCCACCTGTGACAACCCCTCTGCAACGCCTCACTTTGGCGCACTGTGCTCGGCCGTTGCACTTTGAGGAAGCAATCAAAATGGTCAGTCATGATGATGCACTAATCAGTATGACCATCTCTGGGAGGGTGAATTTGGGCAAGAAAAGGGGACATCTTCTCCAACATGTTTCTCCACCCATAGGAGACGTATAGATGAGGGGGATAATATAGGTCCAGAGTTAGGGGAGGGGGTCTATGGAACATTCCTTTAATCCATCACTAATCCCAGCTATAAAGACGAAAAAGCTTCAGCAGCATCCAAGGTGCAAATTCAGTATCCAAAAGGTTTTTGTTTTTTTTCCCATCACAAAAAACAAGCAGGCAACGTTTCGGCCATGTTGGCCTTTGTCAAGCTTGACAAAGGCCAACATGGCCGAAACGTTGCCTGCTTGTTTTTTGTGATGGGAAAATAAAACCTTTTGGATACTGAATTTGCACCTTGGATGCTGCTGAAGCTTTTTCGTCTTTATGGTATACACTTCTTGTAGTGACAAGGATCCAGTCACTTCGCTTTGGCTATTGCATGCTGTATGCCCAGCCCCTGGTTGGGATCTCACAATTTGTGCTGCTATCGGACTTTCTTCTTGGACACTAATCTCAGCTATTCTGTTTGGATGGCAGGACACTCTAAGGCCTGGCTCCAATAAATGTGGGCCATGACCCTTAGCCACTTTGAGGCATATCAGTGCTTTTATGCTGCGGTTCTTGCAGAAGGAGCATTGCATAGCCCACATAAAAAAAATCAGATCATTACTGGGTGGTCACCCTCCTTGATCCCTGCTACAGGGCCAAAATGATAAAACTCATTCCGACAGTGGAGAGGGACTTGAAAATGTAGCAACCCACAGGGATGCATCCTCAATGGATCGTAGCTCTGCGGCTCATGGTGGATGAGCAGAAAGCTGTTGCAGCAGCAGCAGCACCATCAGTGGCAGGGGAAGTCTAACAGAGCTATTGCATAGTTTTTGTCACAGCAGCAACAGTACAGGTTAGGACTGACAGTCACAGGCAGCACTTATAAATGTTGGACCAAGAGTATGTCAGCCCCTGCATGGATGTACTCCAACATGACGTGGCCCTCTGATTGTCTAAGCTGGATGAGTGGCCAGAGCTGGAAAAACATGCTTTAGAGGTGCTTGCCTGCTGCCCTGCCAGTGTGCTATCAGAAAGGGTGTTAAGCAAAGTTGTGGGTGTGATAGCTGGCAGATGCCTCCACCTGACATGGATTTCACCTGAATTCTGCACCCCCGTGGTAGATTCCACTGATTAGTTAGCATGATGGCAATTTTTACTCACATATGACTGAGCATTTATATCAAAGAATGCACTGTGCGATCAGGGTGCTCTTGCTGTAGGCGCTGCTGCTCTCCTCCTGCTTCTGCCATGTTTCCTCCTTCTACTCCCCCCCCCCCCAAATGAAAAATATGTCAATATAGAAATACAGAGCTACAGCTCACAAGTTTCCACAAGGAGCACACTGTGCCCTAAGGTGCTGCTGCTGGCACTGATCCTCTCTCTCTCCTGTGCCCCCATGTTCCCATGCAAAGCAGCTTTTAATTCCCAGTCATTGTTATAAGGCTTGTATAAAGAGTCTAACTTTGGCTTGAAGGAATGCTGCCTTTCAATAGATGGCGCTGTGGAGGATTTATTCCATCTCCCTTATTTGCATATTACCCAAAGGAGCGTGAATGGCCTTTTGAGTCTCCTCACTTATTGTCTAGGTGCTCTCCTAAGGAGATAAGGGTGCAATTCATGTTTGTTCATGGACATCTAGAAGAGACATCAAGACCTGGAATAATGTGTTCTGGACAGATGAACATTTGGCCACTGTACCAAAAGATATGTTTGAGGAAAACCAATGTCTGCATTTCACTCATAGAACCTGATAACTACGGTAAAGCACGGAGTGATAACGTTATGGTGTGGGTTTGCCTTGCTGATTCAGGGCCCATGCACCTGCTTACCTTAGAATGCATAATGAAGTCTTTACTGTACAAGAGGTGCTTGAGGATAATTTTCGGGAGGGTTCTTGAATGGCCAAGTCAAACATAGATTCTCGTATATCCCTCTGGGATGCTGCCAGTAGATTTGAACCAGCTGTGCACACAAGAAACCTCTCATACATTGAAAAGCTGTAAGAACTTTTTGCAGACAATGTCAGAAACTGCCAGAGGAAGCATTGCCAGGTATTGGTGCCAAGGGTACATTTACTTTCCCTATAGAATGAAATGACATATCAATTCTTGTGTTAAACCCCTCAAAGGCGTTGTGCCATCAGACACAATCATTTTCAGAATGTGAGGCCCCTGGCACCCCTGACAAACAGCTTATTTTGCAATGGGAAGCCACAACCAGGCCAGCTGCTGCAGGAAAAATGCGGTGCTATAGAACGCCAATTCAGATTAACGTTCATCCTGTAATGCAAGGGCAGAGTCCATCAAAACAGAAGCCGCTCTTATGGAGTACCACTCCTATTCGCTTCACCATAAAAATAACAGATTTCAGACCATTGCAATTGTAACAACTCATAGCAAAAATTAACTTGCTCTTTTTGCTACACGTCTTTTTTTTATTCCTCAGAGTTTGTAGATATTAAAAAAGTTTGTAGATATTATATGTGCCCCAAAATGATACCCATAAGAAACACAACACAGTTTACAAAAAACAAGCCTTCATATGGCTATGTTCATGGGAAGAAAATTGGCTCTTCGAATGCAGCAATACAAAAATACACATTTCCTATAAAACATGTTTTTATTTTACAAAAGTACTTAGTCCAGACTCACACTACCATACTATAATATGCTACGTAAATGTTGCAGCATTTTACTTACGTATGGAATTGTGTATCCCTGCGTATTGTCGCGTATGCATGCATTTTTGCGCTTCTATGCTTGCATATGTACAGCGTATTTTATGCTCGCAAACCAGAATGCAAGCAGGAAATGATGTCAGAAGTTGCTCAACCCCATGGAAACATGACGTGACCACACAGGCTCCATTTTCTTGTGCTTTCCTCTATGGTGAGAGTTGTTAGTGTTAGATCCACTGTTCAGACCAACTTCCCTTTCCCTGGTTCCGGTAGACAAGGCCTTCGTTCTGCTCGCCCTATAACCTGAGCTTATTCGTACCTGCTTCCAGCACTTCTATGGTTACTTGCTCCAGGGCTTCTCTGCTCAGCTGTGTGTCCTTTGCCAATCTCCTTCATATATAGCTGAGCTGGGACTTCCTTTCAGTGCTGCAGTGTTGTTGCTGAGTTCGGCTCTCTGACTCCCTGCTTGGCTCCTGTTTCTGCAGCTATCCTGTTTGCATTCAGTGCCCTCTGCTTTGTCGTTCTGTCTGTTCTTGCATTCCTCTGTGTTATACTTGCAAGCCTGTCTCACTCCCTGTTCTTTTATTCTCCCCAGTCCTGGTCTGTCTTTCGTTGTATAGGTGTTCTGTCCTGTTAGGGTCAGCTAGCACCTAGAGGAAGACCTTTTCGTGACGTCAGCCCTGCTTATAGGCAGGGTCTTCCTTCCCTTTCATACCAGCTGAGGGCAAGGTACCGTCCTGGTTCTCATCACTGGACTGGGTTGCAGCCATCTGGTATTTTACCTCTGCATGCTAGTGAGTCAGCTGTCTGCCTCGCTGGACTGGTCCATCACATATCTGGTAAGTTGACACAGTGGATCCACATTCCTAACAGTTAGCTTTGCTCTGAGAGTCAGGTTATCGCTATGCTCTTGGCTTGGCTGGTTTTTACCACTTTTTTTTGTATAGCCTCGTCTGATGCTGGAGGAAGAGCCCAGAAGAAAGAAGCAGAGGTTCTCGGTTCACCCTCTAGTGTTGCAGCGAGCCAGTAGGGGCGACTTCAACAGCCATTACTGTGACTTGCGCCAGCATTCAGAAAAGTTCTCAACCTTCTACCATATATCCGTGGCATCATTTGACAAGCTGGTGGAGGAGGTGCTTTCCCAGATTGAGCTATGCCGACACTAAAATGCGCCAGTGTATCTTCCCTGAGGAGCGTCTGTGGGGGGCCCTGAGGTAAGAACAAGCAGGTTTCCATGTGTATTTTGTGTTTGAGAAATCCTTTTTTTCGCTAGAAAGTGTTTCTTTTTTTTTCTTCTTAAATATCTTTAATATTTGTATCTTTCTCTTTTCTAATTCCTCACCACCAGGAACTTATTTGCATCATTGCGTTTTGAGTTCCTTTTGGGCCACTCCACCATCTGTGACATCATAAGCAGGACCTGTGATGTGATTTGGGAGCCAATGGTGAAGAGACCGCTCTCTCCACGAGCCTGGCTGGACATCAAAGGAGGCTTTTAAGATGCTGCGCAGTTTCAGAACTGCATCGGGGACGTGGACAGCAAGCAATTCCATGTGAAGAAGCTATTGCACTTAGGGTCCTGATTAGAGATGAGCAAGCACGCTCGTTTTAAGGCTGATGCTCGAGAGAGCATCAGTCTTTTCAAGTAACTGATTACTCGTCTGAGCACCATGTGGGGGACAGCGGGGGAGAGCGGTGGGGAGCTACGGGTGGAGAGAGAGATCTCTCTCACTTTCACCCCTGCTCCCCCCACATGGTGCTCAGACGAGTAATCAGTTACTCGAAAAGACCGATGATTTTTGGTCTGGCTTTCTTGATTAAGTATACCTGTCCTGGTATAGAGGGCTTTCTGCATAGAGGCATTGTTCTTGGCCTCTCCCTCTTGCCCTCTTTCTTCCTTTCCCTCCAGCCCTGGTTTCTACTAATATAGTAGGGCTATGAGGAATTTTTTGTGACTTTTTTATGTTTGTGTGTCCTATTTCTAGACTTTCTTAAGTCTATTTCAAGTTTTGCGTGGATATTTATTAAAAGTTACGTTTTAAGCTGCATAGAATCCTAAACCGTGAAAATTCTATATCTAAACTATCTAGTAGATTCTCCTGCTTCAGTGAAAAAGTTAAAGAAAAGGTAACACAACAAAAGCAGACGTAAACCTTTCCGTAATTTCCTAAGCTATTACAATTTAAATAATATAAAGAAAAAAAATGTTTTACAATTGCTATCCCCACCCAAAAAAATCGAAAGGCTAATGAATAAATTTTACTCCAAAATAGTGGCTTTGAAGAATACATTTTGCCCTGCACAAAAACAGTCGTCATGTAGCTATATAAGTGGAAATATGAAAAAGTTATTATAGCCCTTGGAATGCATTTGATGTAAAAACAAAAAAAAAATGCTTGATTCTTAACCACTTACCTGAATGGTGCTCATGCTGAAAGAAGAGGACCTAATACTTAAGCCCGAGCACTCTTCTGGGTGGAGTTTGGAGGGGCGGCACTATTCTAACAGTTCTGTCTGTTGAGACAAGTGTTTTGTCAAACAAGACCAAAACCAAAAAGTGGTTGCCTGGTTCTAGGCGGAGATAGAGCAGGTTGAAATGTATGTTGCATGTACTAAATTTGCAGCTGTCCCTTCAGCCCTGCAAAGCAGAGGGGGGGGGGGGGGGATAACTAGCAATGTGCATGGAGAGGAGAAATTTTTGGCAATAGCCTGTCTCCTCTGTTAGGTTTCCAATCACGCGAGTGGAGGATGTAACATAGATTTTTGAGAGCATACTTAAAGGGGTTGTCCCGCGATAGCAAGTGGGGTTATACACTTCTGTATTGCCATATTAATGCACTTTGTAATATACATCGTGCATTAAATATGAGCCATACAGAAGTTATTCACTTACCTGCTCCGTTGCTGGCGTCCCCGTTGCCATGGTGCCGTCTAACTTCAGCGTCTAATCGCCCGATTAGACGCGCTTGCGCAGATGGTTCTTTTCCTTTCGGCTGCCTCCGGCATCATCGGCGTTCTGGCTCCGCCCCTTGTACGCGTCATCGCGTAGCTCCGCCCCGTCACATGTGCCGATTCCAGCCAATCAGGAGGCTGGAATCGGCACATGTGACAGGGGCGGAGCTACGCGATGACGCGTCCAAGGAGGCGGAGCCAGAACGCCGATGATGCCGGAGGCAGCCGAAAGGAAAAGAACCATCTGCGCAAGCGCGTCTAATCGGGCGATTAGACGCTGAAGTTAGACGGCACCATGGCAACGGGGACGCCAGGAACAGAGCAGGTAAGTGAATAACTTCTGTATGGCTCATATTTAATGCACGATGTATATTACAAAGTGCATTAATATGGCCATACCGAAGTGTATAACCCCACTTGCTATCGCGGGACAACCCCTTTAAGCCCAATTTACACGAAATGATTATCGCTCAAAAGCCATTGTTTGAGCGATAATAGTTGTGTGTGAATGCTCCCATCTTTCACTCTTCGGCTGAACAATGATTTTTAGATGAACATAAAATCCATTGCTTGGCTGATAGCAGGGACCGCATGCTGTGTTCTCCATGGGGAGCGCTGGTTACATTGTATTCAGCTTACAGTGCAGTGGGAAAACAAGGAAATTATATGCAGAGAACAGATCACCTGTTGTTCATTGCATACAGCTCCTGTTGCTCATTTAGATGCAAATGAAGATACAAATAGTCCCCTACTTGCGAACAGGTTCCGTTCCAGGAACCTGTTCGCAAGTTCATTTGTTCGCAAGTCCGAACAAATGTTTGTATGGAGCAGGATCGCGGGTGGATCCTGCTCCATACAACGTCGGGTGCCGGCTGTTCTTACCGCTGTCAGAGTGGTATTTAAAGTGTTAACAGTTCTGACAAGGCGCAGCTTGTCGGAACTGCTGCCGCCGGGTGCCGGCTGTAAGATACAGCCTGCACCCGACGTTCAGGGGGCCCGTACAGTGTCCCGCGATAAGATCGCAGGCAGCCGGGAGCCTTCTGAAAAGCCTCAGGGCTGCCTATTCAGAGTGCCTATCAAGAGCACGGCTTGATAGGCGCTCTGCATAGGCAGCCCTAGGGCCTTTCAGAAGGCCCCCGGCTGCCTAGCAACCGTGCAGTGTCCCACGATCAAGCCTGATAAAAGCCTGTCCGGTCCCTGCACAGTATGATGTAATGCCATAGCATAACATCATACTGTGCAGGACAGATTGTTCGCATCTTGCGAAGTTCATAAATCGAACGTTCGCAAGTCAGGGACTATCTGTAATAAGCTGCTAATAGGCATTAGTGCCTATTAGCAGCTTATGCAAGATGATCGCTCAAACTCTCATTCTCCCTATCTTTTGAACAAATTTTGAGCGACCATCTTTGCAAGTAAATGAGCTTTATTCTTCGACTGTTATTGTCAAACTTGCTATTTTTCAGAAAATAAATGTTTTGTTTAGATGATCATTTGCTCATCTAATCAATCTAATGTACCTAATTAGGCTTTTTATTGACTTTATAAGCCAGTTGTTTAACCCCTTGGATGTCACGATCAATGCTGACAGTGGCACTTAAGTGGCTTCATAGTAAAAATAAATTTCAGTTACACAATGTTTTATTTGTGAAAAAAACAATATTATTTTCAGTGTTTATTTTTATCTATGCATCCATAACAATCAATACTATAAAATGAATGAAAAATGTCATAAATTGCCAGAATTCTAATTTTCACTTTGGCCGGTGTCATACGAACAGGTCAGATACCGCAAGCCTAAACACGCAGTGGAAGACGCGTATGCATGCAGTTTTCCCCACTGATGTACATTTAAGGACAATGTATCATCCAAGCAGCAGAACGAACGCAAGCAGGGAATGACATCAGAAACTAGCCCAACCCCCTGAAACACCCTTGTATCTCTCAGGCGACTGCCCAGGAGACATTCTCTTGTGCTGTCGTGATGAGAGTGTATGTAATTGCTTTTGCACTGCGTATTGAACACACTCATAGAGCTCATTTGAGCTCTTACGCATGGAATCCACTGTATAATAGAGCATGCTGCAATTTTTTCTTCAGGTGTGAGAGAACCAGTGAAAGTTAATGCGTTTCAGTGCCTGCACATTACCGCTTATCATATGCACGGATGGCGATTGCGGAATATGCAATTCAAATCCGTTCAGGTGGGACCAGCCTACATCTTGCCTCCGAAACTAAAAACAGAAATAAAAAGTAATCAATAGTCATACGTACCCCAAAATGTTACCAGTTAAAACCTACATTTCATTCCACAAAACACAAGCTCTCATATAGCTGTGTAAGCAGAACAGTAAAAATGCTATAGCTCTTAGAATGTAGCAACACAGAAAGAAGCCCTATTGTAAAAAAAATCATGTTTTCATTGTGCAAAAAAAGTAAAACAAAGCAAAAACTGTACATATATTGTATCATCGTAATAACTCCTAGAATTTGTACTGCATCGGCTGCCTGCACACGCCCGGGTTGGATCCCCTGCGAGAAGTCTCACAGTGGGATCCAACCCACGCCCCTGCAGGGACCAGTGCGGCTCTCTCCTTCTCCCGCGGCTCCGGCTCTGTGATGTGCCGGCTACCGTCCAGCCAGCGCATGCACAGAGCGGAGCTGTCGCGCCAGGAGTGACATTTCTGTGCGGGTCTCGCAGAAATACAACATGCCGCGATTTTTTTTTTCTGCGTGTATTTTCACGCGGACAAATTGTGACCGTCTGCATAGGATTGCGTTTTGTAATGCAATCCTATGCAGGCAGAAATTCTTCGGGAAATCCCGCCGTGGAATTTCCGTCCATGTGCAGGGGGCCATAGTGAACACTGTAATAATAAATTCCAAAAACAAGATTGCTGGATTTTTTTTGCATCCCCCCCACAGCCTAGACATGAAGAATACAGGAGATGGTTGTCACATGCACTACACAACCAGTACTTGCCAGAAATTCCTGCAGCTCCTTTAATGTTGCTGTCGGCCTCTCGACAGCCTGCTAGATCAATTTTCTTCTGGTCTTTTCTTCAATTTTTGAGGTATGTCCAGTTCTTGGTGATGTCACTGTTGTGCCAAATTTAATCCACTTCTTAATGACTGTCTTCACTGTGTTCCACGGTATATGTAATATCTTAGGATTGTTTTGGCCCCCTTCTCCTGACTGATACCTTTCGACAATCAGATCCCTTTGATGTGCTGTAAGCTCTTTATGGCTTTTACTAAAAAAAAACACAACTAAAGGCCCATTTACACTAAGCGATGATCACTCAAAAATCGCTAAAAAGCGATTGAGCGATCATCGTTGTGTCTAATCGCACATCCATCGTGCACTTTTCGTGCACAATGGACTAATCATTAAATTCAGGCCAACCTAAAAATCGTCCTTCAGTCTTATCAGGAGTTCTCCATGGGTAGTGCTGATAGCATTGTTTCCCTTCGGAGAACAAAGGAACTGAAAGCAGATAAGAGCCTCGGGCTATTAACTGCTTTCAGCTAAGGCTTCATTTGTATACTTAATTGCTCTTAAGTAGCTGAGTAGCTACCGAATAGTTTATGCAAAATGATTGCTCAAAGCTGTCACTCAAACTGTCGTTTGAGCTATCATTGCTCAGTGTAAATGGGCCTTAAGAGAATGTCAGGAAAATCTTCCTAGAAGAGCTGAACTTTATATGGCAGTAATTAGAATCACTGTAAATAATGGCAGCGGAGTACTGACTACGAATTAACAGGAGTTGTCTATTTCTGAACACAGCCACATCCCGAAATATAAGAGAGTGTTCACACTTATCAACCACATTACTTTAGTTTTGTTATATTTATTTTTCCATTCTAAATGATTTCAGTTTGTTTTTCAATAGAATTGTACAGATAACGGGTCACATTGAAGGGGGAAATAAGAAATGATTCATCTTTGTGGGATATTTTAACATACCAAAAACATGGCATTTTAACTAGAGATGAGCTAGCACCAAAATGCTCGGGTGCTCGTTACTCGAGACGAACTTTTCGTGATGCTCGAGGGTTCGTTTCGAGTAATGAACCCCATTGAAGTCAATGGGCGACCCGAGCATTTTTGTATATTGCCGATGCTCGCTAAGGTTTTCGTTTGTGAAAATCTGGGTAATTCAAGAAAGTGATGGGAACGACACAGCAACAGATAGGGCAGGCGAGGGGCTACATCTCAAGTTCCCAGGTCCCACTATTAAGCCACAATAGCGGCAAGAGTGGGCCCCCCCCCCCTCCCAACAACTTTTACTTCTGAAAAGCCCTCATTAGCAATGCATACCTTAGCTAAGCACCACACTACCTCCAACAAATCACAATCACTGCCTGCATGAGACTCCGCTGCCACTTCTCCTGGGTTACATGCTGCCCAACCCCCACCCCACCCCACGACCCAGTGTCCACAGCGCACACCAAACTGTCCCTGCCCAGCCTTCAGCTGCCCTCATGCCACGCCACCCTCATGTCTATTTATAAGTGCGTCTGCCAGAGGAACCGCAGGCACACACTGCAGAGGGTTGGCACGGCTAGGCAGCGACCCTCTTTAAAAGGGGCGGGGCGATAGTCCACAATGCTGTACATAAGCAATGAGAAATCCAATCCTGTGCCACCTCCATCTGGAGCTGCACACGTGGGCATAGCAATGGGGAACCTATGTGCCACACACTATTCATTCTGTCAAGGTGTCTGCATGCCCCAGTCAGACCGCGTTTATTTATAAATAGTCACAGGCAGGTACAACTCCGCAATGGGAATTCCGTGTGCACCCACAGCATGGGTGGCTCCCTGGAACCCACCGGCTGTACATAAATGTATCCCATTGCAGTGCCCTGGACAGCAGAGCTAACGTCAGATTAAATGCAGGTGGGCTTCGGCCCACACTGCATGCCCCAACCTGACCGGGGTTTTTAATTCATAGACACAGGCAGGTACAACTCCCTATTGTGAAGTCCCTGTGGACCGACAGCATGGGTGGGTGCCAGGAAGCCACCGGCGGTACATATATATATCCCATTGCATTGCCCATCACAGCTGAGGTAATGTCATGTTTAATGCAGGTGGGCTTCGGCCCACACTGCATGCCCCAGTCAGACTGGGGTTCTTTAGAAGTGGACACATGCAGTTACAACTCCCTGTGGACCCACAGCATGGGTGGCTCCCTGGAACCCACCGGCGGTACATAAATATATCCCATTGCATTGCCCATCACAGCTGAGGTAATGTCATGTTTAATGCAGGTGGGCTTCGGCCCACACTGCATGCCCCAGTCAGACTGGGGTTCTTTAGAAGTGGACACATGCAGTTACAACTCCCTGTGGACCCACAGCATGGGTGGGTGCCAGGAAGCCACCGGCGGTACATAAATATATCCCATTGCATTGCCCATCACAGCTGAGGTAATGTCATGTTTAATGCAGGTGGGCTTCGGCCCACACTGCATGCCCCAGTCAGACTGGGGTTCTTTAGAAGTGGACACATGCAGTTACAACTCCCTGTGGACCCACAGCATGGGTGGCTCCCTGGAACCCACCGGCGGTACATAAATATATCCCATTGCATTGCCCATCACAGCTAAGGTAATGTCATGTTTAATGCAGGTGGGCTTCGGCCCACACTGCATGCCCCAGTCAGACTGGGGTTCTTTAGAAGTGGACACATGCAGTTACAACTCCCTGTGGACCCACAGCATGGGTGGGTGCCAGGAAGCCACCGGCGGTACATAAATATATCCCATTGCATTGCCCATCACAGCTGAGGTAATGTCATGTTTAATGCAGGTGGGCTTCGGCCCACACTGCATGCCCCAGTCAGACTGGGGTTCTTTAGAAGTGGACACATGCAGTTACAACTCCCTGTGGACCCACAGCATGGGTGGCTCCCTGGAACCCACGGGCGGTACATAAATATATCCCATTGCATTGCCCATCACAGCTGAGGTAATGTCATGTTTAATGCAGGTGGGCTTCGGCCCACACTGCATGCCCCAGTCAGACTGGGGTTCTTTAGAAGTGGACACATGCAGTTACAACTCCCTGTGGACCCACAGCATGGGTGGCTCCCTGGAACCCACCGGCGGTACATAAATATATCCCATTGCATTGCCCATCACAGCTGAGGTAATGTCATGTTTAATGCAGGTGGGCTTCGGCCCACACTGCATGCCCCAGTCAGACTGGGGTTCTTTAGAAGTGGACACATGCAGTTACAACTCCCTGTGGACCCACAGCATGGGTGGCTCCCTGGAACCCACCGGCGGTACATAAATATATCCCATTGCAGTGCCCAACACAGCTAATGTAACGTCAGCTGTAATGCAGGTGGGCTAAAAATTAATTGGATTACACTGTAGGCGAGGGCCCCCCAAAATTGGTGTACCAACAGTACTAATGTACCTGAGAAAAATTGCCCATGCCCAACCAAGAGGGCAGGTGAAACCCATTAATCACTTTGGTTAATGTGGCTTAATTGGTAACTAGGCCTGGAGGCAGCCCAGTAAAAATAAAAATTGGTTGAGGTGAAAATTTCAACGCTTTAATGAGCATTGAAACGTATAAAAATTGTTTAGAAAAATTATATGATTGAGCCTTGTGGGCCTAAGAAAAATTGCCCGTTCAGCGTGATTATGTGAGGTTTCAGGATGAGGAGGAGGAATATTATACACAGATTGATGAAGCAAAAAGGTCCCCGTTTTGGATGGTGATAGAGAACGATGCTTCCATCCGCGGGTGCAGCCTACGTATTGCTTAGGTATCGCTGCTGTCCGCTGGTGGAGAAGAGAAGTCTGGGGAAATCCAGGCTTTGTTCATCTTGATGAGTGTAAGCCTGTCGGCACTGTCGGTTGACAGGTGGGTACGCTTATCCGTGATGATTCCCCCAGCCACACTAAACACACTCTCTGACAAGACGCTAGCCGCAGGACAAGCAAGCACCTCCAGGGCATACAGCGCGAGTTCAGGCCACGTGTCCAGCTTCGACACCCAGTAGTTGTAGGGGGCAGAGGCGTCACCGAGGACGGTCGTGCGATCGGCTACGTACTCCCTCACCATCCTTTTACAGTGCTCCCGCCAACTCAGCCTTGACTGGGGACCGGTGACACAGTCTTGCTGGGGAGCCAGAAAGCTGGCAAAGGCCTTGGATAATGGTCCCCTGCCTGCGCTGTACATGCTGCCTGATCTCTGCGCCTCCCCTGCTACCTGGGCCGCGGAAATGCGCCTTCGGCCACTAGCGCTGTTGGATGGGAAGTTTACCATCAGTTTGTCCACCAGCGCCCTGTGGTATAGCATCATTCTCGAACCCCTTTCCTCTTCGGGTATGAGAGTGGAAAGGCTCTCCTTATACCGTGGGTCGAGCAGTGTGTACACCCAGTAATCCGTAGTGGCCAGAATGCGTGTAACGCGAGGGTCACGAGAAAGGTATCCTAACATGAAGTCAGCCATGTGTGCCAGGGTACCTGTACGCAACACATGGCTGTCCTCACTTGGAAGATCACTTTCAGGATCCTCCTCCTCCTCCTCCTCCTTTGGCCATACACGCTGAAAGGATGACAGGCAAGCAGCATGTGTACCCTCAGCAGTGGGCCAAGCTGTCTCTTCCCCCTCCTCCTCATGCTCCTCCCCCTCCTCCTCCTCCTCAACGCGCTGAGATATAGACAGGAGGGTGATCTGACTATCCAGCGACATACTGTCTTCCCCCGCCTCCGTTTCCGAGTGCAAAGCGTCTGCCTTTATGCTTTGCAGGGAACTTCTCAAGAGGCATAGCAGAGGAATGGGGACGCTAATGATTGCAGCATCCCCGCTCACCATCTGGGTAGACTCCTCAAAGTTTCCAAGGATCTGGCAGATGGCTGCCAACCAGGCCCACTCTTCTGTAAATAATTGAGGAGGCTGACTCCCACTACGCCGCCCATGTTGGAGTTGGTATTCCGCAATAGCTCTACGCTGCTCATAGAGCCTGGCCAACATGTGGAGCGTAGAGTTCCACCGTGTGGGCACGTCGCACAGCAATCGGTGCACTGGCAGATGAAACCGATGTTGCAGGGTGGCAGCGTCCGTCTTGGAGTTGCGGAAATGTGCGCTGACCCGGCGCACCTTTCCGAGCAGGTATGACAAGTGTGGGTAGCTTTTCAGAAAGCGCTGAACCACCAAATTAAAGACATGGGCCAGGCATGGCACGTGCGTGAGGCTGCCGAGCTGCAGAGCCGCCACCAGGTTACGGCCGTTGTCACACACGACCATGCCCGGTTGGAGGCTCAGCGGCGCAAGCCAGCGGTCGGTCTGCTTTGTCAGACCCTGCAGCAGTTCATGGGCCGTCTGACTCTTCTCTCCTAAGCTGAGTAGTTTCAGCACGGCCTGCCGAAGCTTGCCCACCGCTGTGCTGCCACGCCGCGCGACACCGACTGCTGGCGACGTGCTGCTGCTGACACATCTTGATTGCGAGACAGAGGTTGCATAGGAGGAGGAGGAGGGTGGTTTAGTGGAGGAAGCATACACCGCCGCAGATACCACCACCGAGCTGGGGCACGCAATTCGGGGGGTGGTTAGGACGTGAGCGGTCCCAGGCTCTGACTCTGTCCCAGCCTCCACTAAATTCACCCAATGTGCCGTCAGGGAGATATAGTGGCCCTGCCCGCCTGTGCTTGTCCACGTGTCTGTTGTTAAGTGGGCCTTGGCATTAACCGCGATGGTGAGGGCGCGTACAATGTTGCGGGAGACATGGTCGTGCAGGCCTGGGACGGCACATCGGGAAAAGTAGTGGCGACTGGGAACCGAGTAGCGCGGGGCCGCCGCCGCCATCATGCTTTTGAAAGCCTCCGTTTCCACAAGCCTATACGGCAGCATCTCCAATCAATTTGGCAATGTGCACGTTTAACGCTTGAGCGTGCGGGTGCGTGGCAGCGTACTTGCGCTCGCGCTCAAACAGTGGCGCTAGCGACGTCTGGACGCTGAGCTGAGAGACATTGCTGGATGGGGCCGAGGACAGCGGAGATGAGGGTGTGGGTGCAGGCCAGGAGACGGTAGTGCCTGTGTCCTCAGAGGGGGGTTGGATCTCAGTGGCAGGTTGAGGCACAGGGGGAGAGGCAGTGGTGCAAACCGGAGGCGGTGAACGGCCTTCGTCCCACCTTGTAGGGTGCTTGGCCATCATATGCCTGCGCATGCTGGTGGTGGTGCCTCCCCAGCTGATCTTGGCGAGACAAAGGTTGCACACCACTGTTCGTCGGTCGTCAGGCGTCTCTGTGAAAAACTGCCACACCGTAGAGCACCTTGACCTCTGCAGGGTGGCATGGTGCGAGGGGGCGCTTTGGGAAACAGTTGGTGGATTATTCGGTCTGGCCCTGCCTCTACCCCAGGCCACCGCACTGGCTCGGCCTGTGCCCACACCCTGACTTGGGCCTCCGCGTCCTCGCCCGCGTCCTCTAGGCCTACCCCTACCCCTCAGCATGGTGTATTACCAGTAGTGCAGAAACAGAACGCTGTAATTAAATGTGCCGCTTATTGGCCTGTGGTTGGAGGCTGACTTCGCTTACGGAACGCCAGGAAATAATTTTGCGCAAGCCTGCTGTAACACTTAGCTGGCTGCGTATGAATTTGGAGAACTACTACACCCAGCAGAGACCCAGAACACTGAGGACAGTCACAGGCAGCCCAAATAGATTTTTTTCCCCAAATTTTTTTGCAAAAGCCCACTGCCTATATTCAATCAATATGTCTTCTGTCCTTGCCTAAGCGCTTCTGGCCCTGGAGTATGTCAAAGAACTGCAGAGTGTTGCACTGTGAACTGCAATACAGCGGTGATTTCACAGCCCAGACAGAGCCAGGAAATAATTTTGCGCAAGCCTGCTGTAACACTTAGCTGGCTGCGTATGAATTTGGAGAACTACTACACCCAGCACAGACCCAGAACACTGAGGACAGTCACAGGCAGCCCAAATAGATTTTTTTCCCCAAATTTGTTTGCAAAGGCCCACTGCCTATATTCAATCAATATGTCTTCTGTCCCTGCCTAAGCGGTTCTGGCCCTGGAGTATTACTGCAGGGCGCAATGCTCTGCACGGCCGATATACCAAAAAAAAAAAATGTGCAACACTGCAAAAAGCAGCCTCCACAGTACTGCACAAGGTTAGATGTGGCCCTAAGAAGGACCGTTGGGGTTCTTGAAGCCTAAAATACTCCTAACACTCTCCCTATAGCAGCTCCACCAAGATACCACTTTCCCTCCTCTATGTCAGAACGCATCTGTGGCGAGCCGCGGGAGGGGCCGATTTTTATACTCAGGTGACACCTGATCTCGCCAGCCACTCACTGCAGGGGGGTGGTATAGGGCTTGAACGTCGCAGGGGGAAGTTGTAATGCCTTCCCTGTCTTTCAATTGGCCAGAAAAGTGCGCTAACGTCTCAGAGATGAAAGTGAAAGTAACCCGAACATCGCGTGGTACTAGTTACGAGTAACGAGCATCTCGAACACGCTAATACTCGAACGAGTATCAAGCTCGGACGAGTACGTTCGCTCATCTCTAATTTTAACCCTTTCCAATCCACTGTCTGATGTCTAAAGACATTCTGGTTGATGGCTGTACAGCTTCGATGTTGGAAGACTTCCGGCAGGGTATTCTTACTGTATATTACTGGCCGCTCTGTTGTCGGGGGGCCTCTCCAGCATGTCCCATATTGCAGTACTGGCTCTAGCCAACAGATGGCACCATGGTATAATGGCAGAAAGAGAAAATCCCCTAGGAAACCCTGAATCCAAAATTGGATTGCAAAGTGTTAACAGGGATATGTTGACTTTTTATATCCACTGTATATACCCCAAAATGAGTCCAATAAAAGCTTTAACTCTTCCTGCAAAGTACAAGGTGTAAAACAACTACATTGAATTAAAGATAAAAAAAGTATGACTGCTGAAACACAAAGGATAAAAAACGTGCAGGTTCTTATGGCTAAAATGAGTTGCGTCACTAAGGGGTTAAAGAGCAGCTGAGTTGTACACCAACTGTATTTACTTGAGACATAAATTTTAAAATGTACAATGTAAAAAAAGTGTCCTTTTCAGGAGGGATTTTCCAATTTTAATGTGACTGAAGCGGGTTAAAGGGGTATTCCCATATGGGACTTCATGGCATATCCACTGGAAAGTCTGATAGATGCAGGTTGCCCCTCTACAACCCGCGCCTATCTCAAGATCTGAGCCCTGAAACAGTAAAGCAGACTGTCTTATGCTGTTTCTCTAACCACCGTAGAAGTGAATTGGAAGTATGGAAACAGTGCAGTACATTGACCTATGCTGGTTTTGCAGTTCCCCCAATTTACATGAACAGCATAGCTCGCTGTACTATGCTGCTTTTGTAACTCCTATTCACTTCTATGGGAGTTTTGTGCACAGCCACCACAGTGCGTTCCAAGCTCTTTCTTTACTACCCCCCCAGCCTGACCGCAGTGAACAAAGGAGTATTCTTATTGCAACTATGATGAGCTGAGCTGGAAATACCCCTTTAAGCCCCAAATATGCTTAAAAGGTTAATATATCATTGCAAAGTCAATATGTTATTGTTTGTATTGCTTCATTGCATTAACTACCTATATAATGTTTGAATGAACTACAAATATAAAAATCCTTTGAGGACGCGTCCTTATTATTCACATAACCAATAATGTACATGTACACCGGCTCATCACAGGAACTTAACTGCAATGCTATTAATGGAGTTCTCATAATGCGTCAAGTTAGCGTTTGCTACATTTGTACTCTACTAGCATATGAATAGTTCTCCTAAAGTCAATGCAATGTAAAATCATCCTATCTAGGGGCGAATTCAGCGACTGCGTATTGAGATGCTTCCGGCAAGTTAGTGACTATGTGGTAAGAAATGGGAGGAAACAGGACGAAGAGAGGAACTGATATATCTGAAGAAACCACAGTGACATTGTGAAGAAGTATTCTGAGCAGAGGAAAGAGATTGACGACAGAGCAGCGAAACAAATGTGCATAAATGAGATGTCTAATAAAGGACAGGAGAGCTAGCGGAGGAGATCAGATAGGTTATACTGAAGGGCTGAAACCCGGAAGACATGGACGGCCAAGTGGGGCCAACCATGAACCATGTAATGGATGGAGCATTGGTCACATGGGTAAGAAGCTTCTATCGGCATTATGGTCTTCAATCGAAAATCATAGATCTGTTGTTTTTTTTTAAACTACATGTGAATCATGAGCACAGCGTGTAAAATATCCTTATATGTTATAGATGTAAGCACTGCATCACCTGCATGTTGCACCCTATATTATATTATGTATTATACTTTGCATATGTCTCTGTGAATCATTACCCCAGAGTGAGCTGGGGTAACGAAAGCTGAGGCAACTGTGGTTGAGAAAATCCATTTCCTAATTTTCAGACTTTTTTTCTTTCACCTCAACTCCTCCTCCAGTACATTGTACAACAGGGTGGTTTAACAGCCGTCTGTACATCTGATGCTAATCGCACAGAGTTAGAGGAATGCCATATATGTGGGTCATGGGCCTGTGTATGTAACAGGCCAATTATAGGGATGCAAGTTTGTAGCTTGGTATACAGATATAGCAGCGTTGAATGTGTCATATGCTGCAGATGATTGTGATATGATATTTGTATATTTTCATAAGGCTGTAGATAAATCTACTCTATTATTTAAGTAAAGAGTTCTAACAGTGCACAAAAGGAACAATTACACAATAGCCCTGCTCCATCTGTATACACCATATTGTTTGTTTGTGAATAAACAGGAAAGAGGAAAAACATAAGTGCAAGCACCCGGTGCTTGTGGGTGCAACAGATAGGCAACAGTACCTCCTCCGACATCTACACTGAATGGAACAATGCTATCGGTTCTAAATCGGCGCAGCGGACCCTCGTCGTCCAAGCGAGATAACTAACTAACTAAGCACCCTAACCCCCCCCCCCCCCCGATGAACACAGCGTAGCCTGTATAGCCCCCTAGTCCAGAGCAGTATAGCCCCCCTCCGCTGTGGTGCAGGTTCCATCGTGTGACATATACATGGAGCATGCTACAACTTTAATTGTGTCAGATTGGTATGGACTTGCAGTCCTACAAGTACAGTAGAGGCTGTGTGCAAGAGCCCTTACAGAATTAAATGCCCGACATACACGGCTTATTTAGATAGATAAATGCTATTCGCACAGTCTGTTGTTGGCTTTTTTTGAGGCTTCCTGTATTGTATTTTTAAAATGGTATCAACAGCCTCTCCTTTTTTATGATGAAATCATAATAAAAAGGAACTAACCAGAAAAGAAAAAAATATGGTCAGTTTGAAAAGCTAAGTCCACATGGCTGTGCGAATAAGCTGCGAGGAATTATTTTTAGGACCAGCATTTCATACACCAGTCTGAGGCCGCCTCCGGATTCCACAGCAAATACCGCTTTTATAGCATGCTATGACAAAACACTATATCCTCTACATGAGTGGAAATCGATGGCCATTTTCTGCTTGCAAAGAAGAAATCGCAGCATGATGAGATTCTATGTGACTTCTGTGCAGACGGCTTCAATTGAAGTCAATGGAAGCCGTCCGCCCTGCGACCCTTCTGCAGTCATCATTGCGGAAAGGTTGCAGAATCCGTCTCATCATCTAGCGATGATATGGCATAATCTGTACTGCTCGTGTGTGCCAGTACGCCGGCCGCACATCCGCAATACAGATCCAGACAGGTACACGAGGGTTACTGGCTGGCTTGACAAACAATGCCTGACACTCATCCCTGAATGTTACTCGCTCCCGTGCTGTTGCACAGGAGCGAGTATCATTGGCTTGCAGTGAGGAGGCTGGAAGAGATTTCTCTCCTTGTTCTCCCCCGCCCCTTTCCATTCACTTAAACACAGCATCTGTTCAGTGCTGAACAGCTGCTGTTTATACTAAACGATCGTCGTTCAGGATTTTATGCAGCCTAAACGATGAGTGATGATCTGAACGATGATTGTTCAGTGCAAACAAAAGCCGTTCAGTACTCAACGGCTGCTGTATTAAGTGAATGGAGAGGGGTGGGGGAGAGCGAGGAGAAATCTCCTGCAGCCGCTCTGCCCCCCTGCTGGCCGCTCTATCATAGAACCATTGATACTCGCTCCTATGTAATGCGGGGACGAGTGTCAGGCATTGTTTGCCCAACATTCGTCCCGTGTAAATGGGGCTTTAGACTCTGTAGGGGCACATCATGTTGACAAGCAAAATGGTAACACGCATTTGTCAATGTTATCATACATTTCCAGGAGGAATAACATAGGAAAAGCATAATGCAAACGATGCTTCAGAATTGTTAGTTAATCTCCTTTTTGATTCAGTTGGTACAGGGATTGGCAACAGGAACTACTGGTATCAAGGAGAATATTGATTTATCGACAAAGTAGATAGTATTGACCGTCTATGGCCCCACAAAACCATAGGATGTTGTGAAACACCATAAGAATGGATGTTTACTTTAAGTCAGGACAAGTGGCCACAGTGTAACCAGGTGCAGTTGCAATTGCAACATCAGGTTATCCCTCCATCTGTGTCCCTTCCTCATTTTCCCTTTGTGCCAACGGAAGCTAATTATCAACAATGTGACTGCAATGTAACATTCTTTGCAATCCCCTACTGCTGACATCATTGGTGCCATATGGCTAGATCACATGAAAATGTATGATTCTAACAATAATGTTATGTTAAATTAAAGATTGATGATCCTTATGTGACTTCAGGTCATGCTGGGAGTTGTAGTTCCACAACAGTTGAAGAACATACTTCTTAATCAAGTGAAAACCACATCTGACATTGCTTGATGTTTAAAAAGTCTTAAAATATAATTTCTAAAAAAATAAAATAGTACATAATACATGTTATCATTTAAATCAACTTTTTGCCCTAGGCCCACATAAAATTCCATGCTCTGTAATACTCTTCTATTTAAGACGTATAATTAGCACTCTTTTATCTTATGTTGTCTATTAGTTCCTGAATGTAATGACAGGACTGATTGGACTGTTGTGACATACAATGTAGGTAGAGAGGGAAAATCTAGGAATGGGTCCAAAATATGGAAGAAATGCAAATCTTTCCATTACACATTTTCTCTGTAGGTTCAACTTTACTAACAAGACAAATGCAAAAAACTGACCAGAATATTAGCAGGGTCTGGTGAAAATTGGTGTTTTTTTTTCAGTTGTATTCTGTATAAATCTAATTATGGCATCTTCTATAACGTGGTTTATAGGGGAAGATAAACCTATACATTATGCAGTACAGACCATCATACAGTGTCACACTGAGTGTGTGTATAGCTACTGTGGCAATGTCTGGGTGGGGGCTGGCGACAGCGGTACTCACAGTCCACGTAAAAGTCTGAATAACTGTATTTTTCTTGGATATTCTAACAGAACACTCAGTGGAAAACAATCACCACTGGTAGCACATACAGTTTGTGCAATCAACAAACAAACACTTGCCCATCAAGGTGCTAACTAAACAGCAGTACTCTCACTTACTACTAACGTGCAGCAATGGTCAGCAAACAGCAGAAGTCCACCAGGTAGATGTGCTCACTCCAGACTCTAACTGCGTGAACTTGCAGCCTGTTATGTCCCAGTCATTATCTCAGTGGGTCCAGCTGGGCTCACTGGGATCCAGAAGGAAGACCTGTACTGGAGTTTTATCTCACCCAAGTATTTGAGTGAAATATACACTCCCCCCATGTCTACATTCCCTTGTACATGTCTACACTACATAGACACTACCATGCCAAAAGTCATGGGACAGGAAATAATATTGTGTAGAACACCCTCTAGCCCGTTGAAGTACAGAAACTCAATGTGGCATTGATTCTAGTAGTGGATGGAAGATGTTTGGATGTATGATGAACCATGCTGTCTGCATAGCCACCCACAGCTCCGTGCTATTTGTAGGTGCAGGATCTCGGGTGCGAATGGACCTCCTTACCACATACCATAAATGCTTGATTGGGGTCATTTCAGGTAAACGTGCAGGGCACACCACATGTAGGAACTCACCAGAATGCTCCTTGAACTGGACAACATTCTGGACAATTTGGGCCCAATGGCATGGTGCATTGTCCTGCTGGCATAACCAATGATTATGGGGGTACATGAAAAGCTAAAATGGTTACTAAGCAGTAAAACGTTGTGGGCTTCAGTCAATGATGTGTTTAGGTAGGCCAGTGGACAGAATAGATGCCATTAGAATACACCACACACAACTATAGAACCCCCACCAGCCTGCACAATGCCTTGTTGACAACAGAGGCCCATAGGATTGGCACCAAACACAAACCCTCCCATCAGCCTGAAACAATTGGTACTGTTACTTATTGCGCCAAGCCACATGTTGCCAGTCCGCTAGGGTCCAGTTAGCAACCTCATGAGTCCAGGTGAGGTGCTGTGTCCAGTGTTGTGGCATCAACAGAGGCACTCTGATGAGTCTTCTGTTGCCATATCCCACGGAAGCTTAAGAATGCTGCACTGACTTTTGGAATATGCATGTGGGACCTCTAGAATTGCATGTAGATGTGATTTTTGGAACTGGTGCTAGCTTTTACCTAGACCTCTTTCCTTTAACCAAGTAATACATTTGAGACACCAGACGTCACAAACATTAACTATCACAGGTCTCTCCTAAATATTCTTTCCCTCTCCGGTGACTCATAATCCTTATTTATGCATTATGGCAATAAAGCAAGTGAAACTTCAAATTACTTCATAATTCAGAAACATAAATATATAACTTTAACCCCTTCCCGCCCCATGACGTAAGGGTACCGCTCCCGCTTGACTGATCTCGCGCTATCCTGCAGCGGGAGCCAGCTGTCAGTGATAGCCGGCCTCTGGTTGCAACAGCGGGGGGGGGGGGGGGGGGCATCGGAGATGCGACCCCCACTGTTAACCCCTTCCCTGCCGCGATCTAAGTAGATCGCGGCAGGGAAAGAGTTCACAGAGGGAGCGCGCTCCCTCTGCGTCTCCAGCCGGTTCTTGCAATGTTATCACGAGAGCCCGGCCTGTCGCCATGGCAACAGGACGCCAGACACTGGCGTCCTGTAGTGCCAATGCCTATGATCGCTGTATAAGCGATAAGGCATGGCAGGGCAGTAGCCCTGCCATGCCTTATCACAGCGATCATAAGTGCTGTACTGTAAGTGCCCCAGAGGGACTTAAATAGTGTAAAAAAAATAAAAATAAAAATGTGAAAAAAGAAAAATGGAAAAAAAATGTTAAAAAACCCGATTTTTTGGTCCTTTTTCTAATATTAGCATAAAAAAAGGGAAAAAAAATTAAAAGGCACATATTGGGTATTGACGCGTCCGTAACAACTTGTACAAAAAGTTGAACATGCTTTTTATTTTGTACGGCAAAAAGCATTAAAAAAAAACGCTAAAAAACAGAGGCAAAATGCAAATTTTTAGCATTTTGCCTCCCAAAAAATGCAATAAAAGTGATCAAAAAAGCTGTATATTCCCCAAAATGGTACCAATAAAAGTTACAGCCCGTCTTGCAAAAAATAAGCCATCATAGAGCTCCGTACATAGAAAAATAAAAAAGTTACAGGACTTTGAATGCAGCGATTTAGAAAAATAAAATTCCAAGAAAAGGGGTTTTTATTGCAAAAAGGTGTAAAAACCTAAAAAAAGTACAAGAATTTTGGTATCGTTGTAATCATACCGACCCGCAGAAAAAATGTATCATGTCATTTATGCTGCATGGTTAACGCTGTAAAAAAACAACTAAAAAATCTATGGCAGAATTGATGCGTTTTCTCTCTTTGTTATCATAAAAAGAATAATAAATGTTTTATGATATAGTCTATGTATCCAAAAATGGCAACGATAAAAACTACAGCTCGCCACGCAAAAAACAAGCCCTTGTATGGCCGCGTCGACGGAAAAATAAAAAGGTTATGGCTTTTGAAAAATGGAGATGAAAATCCTCCAAAAATCGTTGCGTCCTTAAACCCAAAATTGACCATGTCATTAAGGGGTTAATTAGCTCAGTACATGTTTGACTCTGGTCTTATCAATTACTATAAACATGGGGCCTGTATCCTTCCTACATTGCTGGCAGGCCTGCTTACTAATTATCAAGTCTCTCACATAGTGTACACCATTCTGTTTTGTTTAAGGCCAGGCTACTTATGATTCAATGCTCTTGCACAATTACACACTGTTGCTGGACCATGGGGTCCTCTCAGGCGGTCCAGATACAGCACATCCAGTAGTCCTTTGTCTAAGAAACTGTTTCTCCATGGTGCCACCTTTCTCTGACACTTGCAGAACAGTTTTTGCCCTCTCTATTTCTCTCAGAACTTATTGCATCATTATCATAAAGTTCTTGGTTTACCATACAGGGCCTCATGTCCCCGTGTTCTGTTGATCTTGCTATGCAGTGTAATGGCCCACTTCATTGGCAAAAGCTGCTACCACGTCCTTTTTAATCTTCAGTTGCTGCTTCCACCAGTCACTGCTGCTGCATTGCTATCAGTTCTCACACACTAGTTAAGATGGCTGCCGTAATATCACATAGTGGTGGGGCTACACTCTCAGCCCATGCACTTTTTAGATCCTTCTGGCTCATTTCACGGGAAGCATGGGAGGGAGTAGGTGGAGCCTCCATACCTATCACTCCAGCCCTAGTAATAGCTTTTCTTCTGGGCAGTAACATGCTAGCCACGTCACTGCCAACATCACAGAGGGGCAGAACCTCCTCCCCGTAGCAATCTCCTCTTCTCCTTATTCCCTCCCTTCCTCCGCCACTGCATTAGCAGGAAGGAGGAGCCCTGTTACAGTGCTTGTATGCACCTTCCTGTTTTTTTCCACCCTGGCTGTGTCACTGGGGCAGCAGGGCGGTATTCCACATAGCGATGCAGGCACTGAGAATATCCGTTTGTCGGTTCACCTGTCTGCTCCCCGTCCACAGTGGGTATCGGGTAGGGCTAACAAGCAACCCTTGGGCCACTGTAACAGCAACTGTAAGCCGCTTCTCTGTGTAAGGGGTTGGGTATGGGGCATCACTTACCTCCCTTCCAATTTCTACTGGAGTCACCTATTTGTTCGCACTAACACTTCTAGACAGAAATCGCTGATCACAATCATTAAGCACCGATGGCTGTCCACTGAGCTGTCCACGGTGGATGGTAATCCCTTCTCTGATGTATTCCCGGTATACATGTGACACTGTGAATCAAGAAATTCTAAATGCCCACACAACTTTGTAAATAGAATGGCCCATGTGTCTGGCACCACTATCATGCCTCATTCAAACTCTTATAATTCACGTCGTTTTACCATGAGAATGTTGGATAAGGCCTCGCTCACAGGATAACACCTCACACCTTATACATGTTTGGGAATTTCCAAGTTGTCACCATCGATACAGTCTTACTAATATAGTATTCCTGCTCAAGAGTGAGATTACACTTGGGTACATTGCATAAAATTTACAGTAAGGGTTATGTTTCCTTATGTCGTACATTAATGGAACAACCACATAGAAACAAGAAATGTTACCTATTCCTCTAGTTCAGTATCCGTTCTGCAAAAGTCCCTCTAATAAAATGATTCATTTACAGAAGTGGCTTCAGGCAAAAATAACCTGTTCCATAACTCCATACAGAACAGTCTGTAGGCTGACAGAAGCACTTGATGGTTGCTAAGGGGTGAGGGACATTTCTGCTAAATTTCCCATGTAAACCGAATCAAGGAATGGCTCCTCAGAGGGGAAATATTGAGGTAGATGTCACGGCTCTAGGAAAATATAAAGGTATAAACTGACGAGGGGGGGTGGCGCCTCCACCGGGCGCGGGGGAGATCTTCTTCATCTTCTTCACCTATCTTTCTTAATTTCTATCTCTCTTACTTACAAATTCTACTCTCTGAAGTTTCTTCTTTTTGTATAATTCAGTTAAGAAAACCTAGTCATTTTTCTTATTTCAATGTAAAGTAAGTTACATGAACAATGTCTCTATGTGCTAAGATATGGGAGACAAATTCATCTTGCAATTGTTCGCACTAGTTGGAAATATGACTAAATAAAATCCGTTTGAACTTAAATTTCCCATGTAATTGAATAATTTTAATTAATTTTTATGTGCAGTAAAATAAATTTCTGTTTTTTGGTGATCCCAAAGAAGCTGAAAAGTTATGTAAACCATACAAAGTAGAGAATGCCAGCTCACCTGCTTATTTCCAACTCAAACATGGAGCACTGAAGGATCCTTGTTGAAATCTCCAGATTCTTTCAAAAACCTCAGCTCCTGTGATGACTCCGTAAAATCCTTCTTTATTACGACAACTTTTTTTAAAAGCATGACAGAGTTCACATGGACACAATAAGAATTCCACAAATGAGTTTAGGACAGTGTCTAAAAAGTGTGAATTCAGTGGTACCTCAGGATGCAAGTGCCTCAGCTTGTGAGTTTTTTGACTTGCGAGCAGGCTCTTTCCTGAATTTTTGCTCTGATTTACGAGCAAAAACTCAGGGTACGAGACTGCAAGTCAAAAAGCTTGCAAGCTGAGGCTCGGGGTGGGGGTCTATACTTACCTATCGCCGGCTTTTCATCCTCGCGATGGTCTGCGGCGTTGCTGCAGACTGTCGCACCCTCCTTCACACAGAATCACAAATGTGTAGTGTCACGTCCGTGCGGCTCACAAGCATCACGCTCAGCACTGACGCAGGGTGATGTTGACAACTACAGTAGTAGATAGATTTATGCACTGCAGAACAGTGCGCGCCACAACTGACATTTGTAACTCAGATGTAAAGCCTGTGCGACACCTGCGTATTACACTCAGCACGGCAATAGGCCAAGTACACACTGTTGGAAATAGCTGCAAACCACACTATACTGAATGATAGCACCGCTCAAGGGAGAAGGAAGCCTGGCCCTAAATTAGCAGGGGAGGTGAAGGGTCCCTGCCTAGAAGCAGAGTATTTGTCTCGATAGAGATGGCCCCACTCTCTTCATCCTGGGCCCTGACTGTCCCTGTAGGAGCCCCTGTAGAGATGAACTGAACAGCAAAGCAAAACAGAAATAGACAGCAGGAAAACAACTGAAAAGGAACACGCAGCAACCTATCTGCGAGTCACAATACACCCAGCATGGAAGAGTTCCAAACTCCAAGGACTCCCCCATGGAATGGAATAAGCAGCACTGAACAAAGGGAGGGGTGAGAATATAAAGCCACTCTGCACTTGAAAACAGGCAGAGTGTATAGAAAACCACACCTCCACCCTACTCCCAAGCAAGACTAATCCAGCATGCATTTATGCATCAAAGAAAGACAGCACCAGCAGTCTCTGCACATGGTGCATGGCCTTGACCTGCCTAAGAAGGCGACAGGTCTTGGCCTGTGTCAAGGCCACTATGCCACAAAGCTGTCGCGACCAACAAGCCGCAACAGGTAGAGCATACACGTGCATGTATTGATGCAATTTATTCACACGCCAAAAAGTTTTGTTTGCTTTGAGTGAACAGTATCCTTAACAGAATTTCATTGTGCAATAGGCAGTTTGGTTGGTGTGCCTACGCAATTGTCACACATCATGATATTATGGATATTTTTGTTATTTTTATGTACATTTGGTTATAGTGTTTATTGATGTCTATGGTCATGTGATAGCATAAGGTTATGATGTTTATCATACGTCATTTGTCTTTCCACTATCTCGTGATGATTAGCAACATAGCTTTGCAGAATGAAGTGAGCATTCGCTTATTGCATGGGTTTTTAGTGATTGTCTATAGTCTCATATACTCCTGTGTGCTGTACTTTGTTTTGGCTGCATATGGCCACATATTTATATATGTTCAGTGGAACTTGAGGTAACTCAATGTCCCTGTTTTGGAAACAATTCCACCTTGCTGCTTTTTGTGTTCAGGGTGGATCTTGCATTTGGTGATTAAGTGATTTTAGTATTTATAGATGCTGTTGTAAATATCTAGCCAGCCATAAAACACATTGGCATTCTTACTGTGTCCATGTGAACTCTGTCATGCTTGACACTGGGAGGGTAAAGCATTCATACAGGACGCGCTAGCTGGAACACCAACAAGACAGTGAACTGCATACTGGGAACTGGACTCATGGACAGACATAACATAGGGACTGACAAATGACCAAAACACTCACCTTGCATACCTGCACACATAACAGATGGAATTGCTATGAAGGTATAAGGTATTGGTTAATGAACTGGCCAGGGCATTTAAGCCTGCAAGCCACTTCACGGCTCCTCGTTGTCTCGCGGGTCCCTACACTAATGAGACAACAACCACCAGAGCCCTGCCAGCAAGCAAGGTGATCGCCTCGATAAGCGCAGCCTAGCACTGGAACCTAAGGGGCATACTAGCCAAGAGATGACAAATGATCCAGGACAAAGCAAAGACAAACTGACATGAAACTGACAGAAAATAAATGTAAGAACACACACAGAACAAGACTATCGACACCCAATGTCTGGCCACCTGCATAAACACTGGACAAGACACTGTTCATACACATAACACATATACAGGCATGCAGGAAATCAAACCGTAGAGTGAAGGGATACCAGCTTCCTGGTGTGTGTGTGTGTGTATGTGTGTATATATATATATATATATGCAGCAGACCAGAGGGGATTGGCTGGCAGGACAAACTCCACACCCAGCCAGCTCAATTATCCCTCACCTGTGAAGCAGTGCTCATGGAAACCCATAGAACCACGGGCTCCAGCAGCACAACCTAATACATATAATAAAGAAGAATTTCATGGAATCACCACGGCCTTTTGGACCACAAACACATGATATGGGTGCAGCTTCTTTGACATGTGGAATGAGGGACGCCAGTTTCTTGCAAAAATTTTCTTAGCAAGTAAAAATAATTGATCTTCATATAGATCATGGGGCCAGGCATTTTTCAGCTTCCTGTATGTGGAGTCAAAGCACTTCCGGTTGTCTTAAATTTTTTCCCCTAATTTGGGAGTACAGGAGTTTGTTCGTACACTTCCTTCTCCATAATTATTGTGAAATCCCCTTTGACGTTTAAATAAACACATTTGTCAGCATTCACGAACAATAAACACACACTGTACAAACTGCGTACATGTTTATGGCACATTGAGTCACTGCCAGCTTGGCGGCTGAGTCTCAACATCCTGGGTACAGCTCACTTTGTTGAGAAGTGTGATGGTTCGATAGACATAGGGGAGATTTAGGAAACTGTCTAAAACAAAAACTGTCTTTGTTGCCTGCAGCAGCCCATCACAGCTCGGCGTTCGTTCCTCATAGTGCTCTTCTTGAAAAATGAAATAAAAGTGATTGGTTGCTATGGGTAACAAAGATTTTTTCTTTTAAACATCTGCTCCATGATCTTTGTCTGTGTCAGTTTTCATAGCGAAACATACAAAAATTACAAAGTTATTGAGGAATATTTCGGTCTCCTAGCAAGAGAATCCCCCGGTATATAACACTTTTTTTTCTAAAAATGTATGATATTTCCGAATAACATGACACACACAAACAACGGGCCAGTCTCTATTCACTGTAAACCTCTGAGACATCCAGTGACTCATACAAGCAAGTACAGACATGAAACTGTTACAATTTTTGTTGTTCTAGTAGTTATTTTTATTTTAATGCTTTATATATGTTGTACAACCCTGTTTCCTGAAAATAAGACCTATCCAGAAAATAAGCCAAAAATTAATATAAGACCCTGACTTATTTTGGGGGAAACAGGGAATTAATGTATGAGCATGTTAGCCCTAGGTGCAGAGTCCAGATCAGCCAAAAAGAACTAATACAGTAATAGGTAAAGTCCTACATTTTGAGAACATTGTGAATACCTTGTGATACATACCATAGCATAGGTCACAATGTTTAATGAACAAGTATGATAGTGTTAAGTTGGTCATACACACGAGAGAAAAGTTGGTCAAACCTGCGGAATTCGACCCGCCCGTGTATTGGGCCTTAATCCACCTGCTGAGGTGGCCACTGCTTCCAGATGGAGAATGAATGGAAAGGTGTCTGTGCATGTATATATGGCTCTTTCCACAAACCTTTAAGGGACTTCTCCCACAAGTTGAATATTACTCCAATATGCACCTAAACACACAGTTGTGGATTTCTGCTTCATATCCCACATGTATACTTGTGGATTTTGGTGAGGAATTGTCTGTGCCGTTGGGTGCATATAGCGGAAATATTCGGCTGATGTGAAAGATCCCTTAGTGAGTTACAGAACCAGTTCCTGTTAGATTGTAATCTGTACAAAAGAGAATGCTGTCTAAACGGCCAATTAAACAATCCATTTATGACATTAAGCGGACTGGGCAATTTATTACTACTGAAATGTAAACAAAGATTGGCCGGAGCATCAACGTTGTATTGGCTGGGGACTACTGGAGCGTTACTGCTGGATCGGTGGGCATTTAACAGATGAGTACTGTGTTTTTTAAGTTATAACATTTTGTGCTGCTAGATTTTTTTTACTCTCGGACAACCCCACTAATAATGTACGTTTGTCATTTGTTGTATAATAATAATAAAAGTCTATGAAAATTTCATTATTTTTCTCAATTCCAGATCCGAACTTTTGAGCAATCTCGAGCTTTTGATTGTGGACCACTATCTCCTATGAAAGATCCCCTGAGAGAATACCTGCAATTGACTACAGGATGCGCTTTGCACTACATCATGAGTTTTATGTAAAAGTCATAAATAAGTGTTCTTATCTATAAAATGAACAATGTTTAGTAATTGCAGAGAATCTGTCAGCAAGTGTTACTCCCCCAACTTGCAGCAACCATAAGAGAGGAACAAGGAGTCCAGTTATGGATTTTTGTTTGTGTATACTCATCGGCATCTCCGTAAGTAGTCTGAAATATACCTGTCAGTCATCCAGAAACCACACCCACTCCTTCACTTTGCTCTGCCTGATTAATGAATACCTATGAGCTGCTCCACCTGACCCACCCAAACCCAAGCTCTACTGGAAGGTGCAGTGATAGGTCTGATGTCAGAGATCACTACTGCGCCTACTCAGTGAAGGAGTTAAGTGGTGCCTACATGAGATTTGCTCTGGGCTTGCTTATGACATTAATCTGTCAATCAGTGAGGGTGGGCTGGGATTGGTACTGCTAATTTAAATTTGGCGCAGTACGGGGTGCAAGCTTTAGTATGAGATGGCTACTTATTGCATTAGGGACCATAACCTTTGTGGAAAGACAGCTGAGGCTAACTGTGAGTATGCACAAACCAAAATACATGTTGTGAATCAGGGTCAGGAGCCCTAGTAAATGAAAAACCTGCTGACAGTTTCTTTAACACTGATTTGCATATTACTGCTAAAATTAAAAAAGATAGATAAAACTTGTCAACATTTTTTACAATGTATATTGAGTTTTAAAAAAATACCCATGTCTGACTAAAGTGTCCTTTTATTCCCTTAATTACTGTGCATATGCCTTTTCATAGCAGCATTAAGAGGCTTTATTGTAATGCATACATTTTCTTATAGCACTGCATAAGATGCCTGGTACTGGTCCCTTGCGCCAGGTGAAATGGGTGCTCAGCTATCTGATGATAGCCTGGCATTTGCTCTAATGGCGGGGACCAGAGAAACTTCCAATCCCCACCATTTAACCCTTTACATGCCGCAGTCAATATGTCCGTGGCATGTAAATGGCTTAAAGAGGTGGGCTCCCTCTATCTCCCATCGGACCCCTGCAATGTGGTCACTGCGTCCTATTGTGGGTTGCTAAGACACCCGTAGGCTTAAAGAACGGCTCCAGTGTGTCATCTACAGAGGCATATAAGGCTTAAACTCTGGATGAGTTTCATAGGCAATGTAATACAGTACAATACTGATGTACTGTAGTGTATTATACAAACGATCTAAAGATACATACTTCAAGTATGCTAGTGAGACGAAAGTTAAAAGTTAAAAAGAGTGTAAAAATTGAAAAAAAAAAGAAAAATAATGAAACCTTAACTTTCCCACCTTAGGCATCATTCAGACATGTATTTGTGCGCGTGTATGTGCGCACAAAACTGCACATCTATTAGAACCATTGGTCTCCAATGGTGTGTTCACATGTCCGTCTTTTACAGGCGTGCAAATTCGCCTGCAAAAGATAGGGCATCCATTCGCTGGGAAGGTCCGTGCTGCCCGTAAATATTCCCCCCAGGGAGTCCCCTCATCACTGAAAACCTTCAGTGACAAGGAGACTCCCAGCGGAGAGTAAAGAATCCCCTGCCACAGCTGTGACAGCTGTGGCAGAGGATCGCAATGTTCTCCAATTGCTTTCAATGGGGCTGCTGCTGGCACCCCATTGGAAGCAATGGGATGCAGGGAACCACTGTAGTGATTTTCTAAAAAAATAAAAAATATATATACCACTTGGCTAGTCAGCACTGTATTGAAGCTCTTTCATCAGGCGGGGATTTAAAATCCCCACCTCCTGAAAGGGCTGTGTCTGAATAGCTGAGCGCTCAGCCAATCACAGGCAGCGCTCAGCCATTTATTAAATGCGGGAAAAATTTGCTTGTCCAACTGAGCCCTTATAGAAAAATAAAAATACTATGGTTCTTGGAATGCGGCAACACAAATGCAAATCTTTTAAATAAAGTATTTTTAGTGTAAAAAATAGCAAAACATTAAAAAACTGTATAAACTTGGTATTGCTGGAATTGTGAAGACCCAGAGAATAATGATCTTCCAGTAGTTATTCTGCATGCTGAACGCAGTAAAAATAAAACTAAAAAGAATCAAATGGCAGTATTAAAGAAAAGTTATATAATACATTATATGTACCCCAAAATGATGCTATTAGAAAATACAACTTGTTCTGCAAAAGCAAACTCTGATATGGCGAGGTTAATGAAAAAAATAGGAAAGTTATAGAATTTTAAATATCATGATGAAGAAAATCCCTTGATCATTAAGACGTAAAATAGGCCCGCCACTAAAGGGTTACGATTACTATGTGCATTTGGTGCTATGCTACGTGTTACACTGTATCTAGCGTTAGTAATAATTGTCTCTTTATTAGAGACTCTCGGCCGTACCATGGAAATGTGGATCTACATGGCCTGAAAATGAGACTGAGATCCTACTACCAGGTAATGTGATTGTGGCACATAAAGGTTAGATCCTACTACCAGGTAATGTGATTGTGGCACATAAAGGTTAGATCCTACTACCAGGTAATGTGATTGTGGCACATAAAGGTTAGATCCTACTACCAGGTAATGTGATTGTGGCACATAAAGGTTAGATCCTACTACCAGGTAATGTGATTGTGGCACATAAAGGTTAGATCCTACTACCAGGTAATGTGATTGTGGCACATAAAGGTTAGATCCTACTACCAGGTAATGTGATTGTGGCACATAAAGGTTAGATCCTACTACCAGGTAATGTGATTGTGGCACATAAAGGTTAGATCCTACTACCAGGTAATGTGATTGTGACACATAAAGGTTAGATCCTACTACCAGGTAATGTGATTGTGGCACATAAAGGTTAGATCCTACTACCAGGTAATGTGATTGTGGCACATAAAGGTTAGATCCTACTACCAGGTAATGTGATTGTGGCACATAAAGGTTAGATCCTACTACCAGGTAATGTGATTGTGGCACATAAAGGTTAGATCCTACTACCAGGTAATGTGATTGTGGCACATAAAGGTTAGATCCTACTACCAGGTAATGTGATTGTGACACATAAAGGTTAGATCCTACTACCAGGTAATGTGATTGTGGCACATAAAGGTTAGATCCTACTACCAGGTAATGTGATTGTGGCACATAAAGGTTAGATCCTACTACCAGGTAATGTGATTGTGGCACATAAAGGTTAGATCCTACTACCAGGTAATGTGATTGTGACACATAAAGGTTAGATCCTACTACCAGGTAATGTGATTGTGGCACATAAAGGTTAGATCCTACTACCAGGTAATGTGATTGTGGCACATAAAGGTTAGATCCTACTACCAGGTAATGTGATTGTGGCACATAAAGGTTAGATCCTACTACCAGGTAATGTGATTGTGACACATAAAGGTTGGTAACGAGAGGGCAGGGAAGCGTTCTGTAAAACAAACAATAACAATCTTGAGCCTCCTTGTGGCATTTGTCTGTGTCCCCACAATCCCCCATCATGGCAGTGGAGGTTTGGTCATTGTTTGTCTTCTTTGTTCCTATGAACACTTAGGTGATTGGTTGCACATAGTCACTTTCATCTAGAAGAGAAGAGAACATAATTGATGGCACTTAGGGCTTCTTCAGATGCCCATGATTTTGCAGCTTTTTGTGGCCGTGAAAATCACGGCCGCAAAAACTGGTGAAACGAAATAATTGATTTCAATGGTTTTATTTTGGCTAGTGGGATTCTTGTGCGCCAATACTACGTGCAAGAAAAGATAGGCCTTGCCCTGTCTTGCTCGCATGCAGTTTTTCTTCCTGCTTTATTGTTTTTACCCATGCACAATAGCATAAAATTGTACGGTAAAAGAAGAAAAAATTGTTTGACTGGTTCATGTGCTAATACGCTCTGCATAATTCAGCCTGAAGGGGGCGGTGTCCTGTTGTATTTGCATATGAATGTACTGTGGCTGACATTATAGGAGCCAGTGGCTTGCATTGCTGTATCATGGGGTCCTGTGGCATCCAGGGTTGTGCTGTCCACTGGGTGAGGTGATCATTTTTACTACAGTGCATAGGCATCCCTAGGCGAAAGAAAGACCACAACATCCCCTAGTTACCACATAGTATGTCTAGCAAACAATACAATGAGTCACAAATGGAACTAAATCAGAGGTCTGGTTCTAAAGGCAAGTGGATAGTGTGCTACACATACCTAAAGAGATTATATCACTATTTGTTTTACATGTTTAGTCAAAAATAAGGAGCAGATTTGGGGACTTTATTACTAACAAACTACAAAAGACGGGTGAACAATCCATACAGCGCTGGAAAGAGGAAGGTTCAAAGTTTATGACGTACCAGTAAGTCCCATTTTCTTCCACATGGGAGCGCTGGGTGTTTCCTTTACAGTTTTATGGCCCCTTAGGTGTGTTTGCATATGCAACCAAGTTCAACAAATTTTATGTGCCGCCTGTAAATTTACAGTTTTTGGAATCGATGCCGGAATTCACTTTGCACTTGAGCAATAGATTCACACATGGCAAACTCAAGCACATAAAACGCATTCTCCTGAGGTGTCACCATTGTCCTACAACCAGTATCAGCGTTGCGGTCTGGCAGAAAATAGGACTTACTGGTATGTCATAAAAACTTATAAACCTTCCTCTTTCAGTGATGTACGCATTGTGCACCCGTCCTTTGTAGTTTGTTAGTAATTAAATCCCCAAATCTGCTCCCTCTTTTGGCCTGGCTCACGCGGGCACGCATGGATTCGGCTACGGAATCCCGCTGCTAAATCCGTGTGTGCCTGCAGAAATAAACATTAAAAGGCAGCTTCTTACCCCTCCAGATCCAGCGTGGGTCTCCTCCGTTGCGTTCGGATGGTCTTTCTTCAGTACGTGCCCAGCGCATTGTCTTTTTAAAAAAAATTCTCTACTTTCCCGCGTATCCGCAGTGACCGCTGTGGGTCCGTCAATGGAAGCCGTCCCTGCAGGATCCGCAGGAAAATAGGGCGTGCTGCAATCTCTTCCCGCGTGTGCGACCCACGCGCCTGGTAAAAAATCACAGCCGCATGCTATGTATCCCTAGGGGCGGCTTGATTTGCGTTTCTCCTGCGCAGGTGCTGCAAATCCGCCTGTGTGAGCCAGGCCTAGCCTTGTATTATTTATTGAAACCAGATAGAGAAACATATTACATTTTTTAACCTGTTTTTATTTTCTGATTGTAGTATTTTTTAATTCTGCTGTATGACTATAGGGGCAGCCATCTTTCCTGAGCTAGATTTAACAGCACTGAGAGCTTAAACAGATAGGCGTGTTTTAGCCCCATTATGTGACCATGAAAATCAGGGTCACATAACTGAAATGAAATAAAATAAAACATACAGAGGTCAAACCAGCACTCCTGCGGGCATATAATGTAGTGAGTAAATACTTTAATGGACTTACCCGGTACTAAGTGAGGCCCCACGGATGTCAGGCCCCACTAGTACCTCCTGGTCCAAGGTGGCCTTGAATATAGGAAATTCTTCCTCCAAATCCTATGGTTGGAGAGCTGCTTGGATCTCTGGGTCAACCCAGCATGGGGGACCCAAAATGACACCAGCAAGAATGAAAAGAAAAAAATGACCCCAGCGCTCATAACTGAAATGAAACTATTGATTTCAATGCACAGAAAAGCGGAGTAAGTCCGGCGTTGGGTAAAAAAGTTTTCTCTTTATTTATCATGCTTCCTTCTTCTTCCATGTCTGCCTGAATTGTTTAATAAGGACAAAAAGTTTTTTACCCAACGCTGGACTTACTCTGTTTTCCTGTGCATCAGTTGTGGTTTCCAGGCAGTCCTTGCGTGGGAGCAACTGCGGAGGAGCTGGTTTCTGGTTTGCATTTCTTATTGATTTCAATGGTTTCTTTTCCACTATCGAGATTCCTGCGTGTTATTGCTATGTGTGTGAAAATATAAGACTTACTGTATTTTTATCGCTTGTAGTTAATATTATGTACAAGAAAGATAGGGCAGGACCTATCTTCCTGCTTTTTTTTGAAAACTTGTTTTCAAAAAAACATTCCCAAATATGCTCCGTAACAACGAGTGTATTAACGCATGCACCCATGTGTTTTTGCTGTTAGAGATATGCTTTACAGCAGCTACATGGGCCGCTCACAGAATGGTCAGAAGCTGACTCATTGACTTGTATGGAAGACTGCTCTAGGCATGCTCTGTGACCTGTGCAGAGGAAATTTCGCAGGGAGGGGGGAATAAGTCACAGCTGATCAGCAATAGTGAATGGTGGATCCTTTGTTAATAAAATGCTAACGACAAGATGTCCGTCTGTGCTTCAGTGAGTAGTGAGTGGGTTTGTGAGTGACTTACATGCTCCATCCCTGATCACATGACTAACATCAAAGGTCCTTCATCCCTAGTGAGGGAGTTACATGCTCCGGCCCTGATCACCTGAAGGTGTTCTCATCACAAATCCTGTATGCACACGGCTGCTGTCCGGCTAGCAGTTTGTTAGTATACCATACCAACTGAGGCCACAGGGGGTTTGTAGTCCGCCTGTAATCTGCACAAGAATGTAGAACCTGTGATGACATCACCATCATGTGATCAGGGGCGGAGCATGTAACTCCCTCACTGGGGATGAAGGATCTTTGATGACGTCACTGACATGTGATCTGGGGCGGAGCATGCAAGTCATTCACTTGGGATGAGCCTCACCTTCATGTGATCAGGGGCAGCGCATGATGGTGACTTTATCTCAGGTCCTTCATCACCAGCGCTGTGCTGCTTCTGATCCCTGTTGTATGGGATGAACAATATATGTAGCAGTGCTGTGTGTGTGACGTGCATGTACCAGAGCTGTGTGACGCAGTGCGCCACCAGAAACACTGGTACTATAACTTCCTAAAAATTACTAGTCTACATATAGGTGTTACATCTCAGTGTAATCCTGACTGGGATGTTAGTGGGAGGACTGCTGAAAAGTTTTCTCTACAGATCAGGTAGTGACAGACTAGTATTAGGATTTTATGATTTCTTTTAAAATATAGATTGTGCATTAAAAGTTAATGAAAACCACCACAAATTCTAAATAAATATGTTTAACACAAAAATGTGATTTATATAATAGGTCATTTTCTGATAACACATTCCCTTTAATGTATGCAGACTGTCAACCTACTATACTCTATACTGTAGTATCAGTATATTATAATCTGTTCTAGGATGAACTCCAGCAACTGATCCTGATGTCCCTTCCAGACACACATCTTATCTCTCAGGACCCCGTCTCAGGTCAGTTGGCATACCACTAGTCCCAGAAATATAATTACTGTATCTATGAATTATCAGCAATATGTGAATATTTATACAATATGTAACACCTGCTCATTTAGATGCATCTCTGCAAGAGATGGAGAAGATGATATCACTCATGCTTGGAGCTGCGGTTCAGGTAACAAAATGCAAGATTTATCAAGTGTTTTGTTTTTCATAGAAAAGTGGCAAAATTAAGTGGACGTTCTGCTGGCACAAAAATGTTATAACTTCTAAGGATCTACGACATCCCGCAACTCATTTTAGAATAAGGGGTGTGGTTTGTTGGGGGGAGCATGGCCACCTTGGCAAGACACATTTATGTATAGTATATGCCAGAATTTGGTGTACACTATATCAGAAATCTACTGCAGTTCGTAGCTGGCATTGATTTCTATGTTGGCAACCAAAAGTGCCAGGATGCACCTAATGAATGAAGAGATATTCGCCTGATTGTGCGCGGGCAGGGATCATATTGAGACCGCTGTTGCATACGCTGGTCTTAATAAATCTCCCCCATCCTGCTGTACATCACAGCAAACAGATAATAGTCATATATTCAGTGTTACGAGAATAGTCGTTATATTCAGTATCACGTACATTTTCTCCATGGGGAATCCGTAGCGGGTCCCTCCTGCTCCGCGGACATAAGGCTAAAAAATCAGAATAAACTTACCCGCAGCGGTCCGTGCGTGTCTTCCTTCCGTCACGGCCGGATCTTCTTTCTTCGGCCCGGCGGATGTGCTCGGCAAGTCGGCTGCGTGCCATGCGCATGCGCCGGGCACATCCACCGGGCCGAAGAAAGAAGATCCGGCCGCGAAGAAGGGAAGACCCGTACCGTCCGGAGCAGGTGAGTTTAATTCAGGTGCGGGAGCCATCCCCGCGGGAGACCTGCACGAAAATGGAGCATGTCCGGATTTTTTCCTGCACGCGGGACCTGCGCCTGCAGGGAAAAATGACATCCGCAGGTATTTAACTACGTGCAGGTGTCTAATGCATCCCTATGGGGCGCGGATCCGCGTGCAGGAAAAACGCTGCGGATTTTAAATCCGGATTTGCCCGTGGACATGAGGCCTAATGTTAGTTTTGATGGAGGCCACGTTGCCATTATTTGCTTAAAAAGTATCAAATGTTGCAAAAAATTTGTCACAACTTTACATATGTCTAAAGCTATGGAGTCACTTTTTACACCTCCAGCTACTGAACTGAGACGGTGACAAATTTTGCATCTTTTTAAAAGGTAGCATTTCTTAAATCCCTCTAAAATCCTCCCAGCCATGATTTAAAAGGCTATTTTGCCTAATGAGGACCAAATATGTTCTTTTTTTCACCGAATAGTGTGGTGTATTGCGCAGATTGAGTCTGCATTTGTGCATCTCCAGGTGACTTCTATGGGGCCTTTGTTGCGCGAATGGGCAAATAGAGCAGGACCTATTTTTTTCCGCATGCGCAAAACACCTTTCATGAGCATGAACCCATTGACATCAATGTGTTCTATTCTCTGTGCATTGCAACGCCAGCAAATATGGTCGTCAGCAAGTTTACATGAGAATGTTATTCTGATTATTCCAGTAATGTCTCCAAACATTCATCTCTTTACAGGGAGAGGGTCGCGAGGAAATAATAGGTGGAATTCGCAGTCTGAGTCTAAATTTCCAAACCAAGTTGGCAGAGAAAATTCAAGAGGTGAACCTGTAGGAACTGTAAGGCCCCATTCACACGGACGTATGCAATTTTGGTCTGTGAAAAATGCCCCATTTCTCTGAGCACTGTGTGCAATTGATGTCACTTTTTTCCCCACTGTCCACTGGCAACATTCATAAAAAAACCCGCAGTGAATATGAATACATATGTAACATCCATTTTCGCTGTGTCTTTTTACACTCCCATAGACTTTCATCAGCGATTTTGGCCCGTAATTCGGACCGCAGTAGTAGATGCTGGGATTTATTTTGCATGTGTAAAATACCAATGTCTGGATAAACCAATTTAATTCAATGGGTCCATATTCAGTGCGTAAAAATTTGGCAGAAAATACGCCCCTGTGAATTAAGCCTTTTTACAGTTTACTGTCTGTCTTCTAACTTTCTTTATTTTTATTGTCCGACTTGTTTCTCTATTTGATCTCTGCTGACAGTTATTTTTTTACTCTCTTTGAAGATAACTCAAGACCCTCAGAAAATATTTTCTCTACCTGGGTCAGAGTTGTGTCAGCTCTCCCATTCTGACCTGGAGGACCTGGTCCATGTGTCGTGTGCTCACTTGAAGGACATCCTGAAGCAGAGAGATGATGCTCTGGGGGTAAGAATAATACTATTGTGTTTGTATGTGTAATATAATAGTATTACAATAATTAATTACTTATAATACACCGCAATTAACCCAAAAATTCCAGTATAAGGTAGGTTGTAAAAGTGGACTAGAAGTGGCATTATTCAGATTGAAAGTGTAGTCAGAGTCGAAGAACTCCAAAGAGCTATCATACTTTGACTAAAGGCCCATTTATACGCAAAGATGATCACTAGAGATAAGCGAACATACTCGTCCGAGCTTGATACTTGTTCGAGTATTAGCGGGTTCAAGATGCTCGTTACTCGTAACGAGTACCACGCGTTGTTCGGGTTACTTTCACTTTCATCTCTGAGACGTTAGCGCGCTTTTCTGGCCAATTGAAAGACAGGGAAGGCATTACAACTTCCCCCTGTGACGTTCAAGCCCTATACCACCCCCCTGCAGTGAGTGGCTGGGGAGATCAGGTGTCACCCGAGTATAAAAATCGGCCCCTCCCGCGGCTCGCCTCAGATGCGTTGTGACAGAGATCAGGGACAGTGGTATCGTGTTGGAGCTGCTGTAGGGAGAGTATTAGGAGTTAGGGTAGGCTTCAAGAACCCCAACGGTCCTTCTTAGGGCCACATCTAACCGTGTGCATTAGTGTGGAGGCTGCTTTTAGCAGTGTTGCACTTTTTTTTTTTTTTGGTATATCGGCCGTGCAGAGCATTGCGCCCTGCAGTAATTCTCCAGGGATAGAATTGTGTAGGCAGGGCCAGAAGACATATATTATAGATTGAATATACGCAGTGGTCCTTTAGAAAAAAATATTTGAAAAAAATCTATTTGGCCTGCCTGTCACTCTGCTCAGTGTTCTGGGTCCGTGTGTGCTGGGTGTTGTAGTTCTCCAAATAAATACGCAGCCAGCTAAGTGTTACAGCAGGCTTGCGCCAAATTATTTCCTGGCTCTGAAATCACCGGTCTGTTGCAGTTAATAACACTGCAACACTGCAGTTCCGTGACACACACATCAGGGACAGAATTGTGTAGGCAGGGCCAGAAGACATATTATAGATTGAATATACGCAGTGGTCCTTTAGAAAAAAATATTTGGAAAAAATCTATTTGGCCTGCCTGTCACTCTGCTCAGTGTTCTGGGTCCGTGTCTGCTGGGGGTAGTATTTCTCCAAATAAATACGCAGCCAGCTAAGTGTTACAGCAGGCTTGCGCCAAATTATTTCCTGGCATTCCGTAAGCGAACTCAGCCTCCAACCACAGGCCAATAAGCGGCACATTTAATTACAGTGTTGTGTTTCTGCATTCCTGGTAATACAGCATGCTGAGGGGTAGGGGTAGGCCTAGAGGACGTGGGCGCTGCCGAGGACGCGGAGGCCCTAGTCCGGGTGTGGGCACAGGCCGAGCTCCTGATCCAGGTGTATCGCAGCCGACTGCTGCGGGATTAGGAGAGAGGCACGTTTCTGGCGTCCCCACATTCATAGCACATTTAATGGGTCCACGCGGTAGACCTTTATTAGAAAATGAGCAGTGTGAGCAGGTCCTGTCGTGGATGGCAGAAAGTGCTTCCAGCAACCTATCGTCCACCCAGAGTTCTGCGCCGTCCACTGCTGCAACTCAGAATCCTCTAGCTGCTGCTCCTCCTTCCTCCCAGCCTCCTCACTCCATGAAAATGAGACATTCTGAGGAGCGGGCAGACTCCCAGGAACTGTTCTCGGGCCCCTGCTCAGATTGGGCAGCAGTGGTTCCTCTCCCACCAGAGGAGTTTATCGTGACTGATGCCCAACCATTCGAAAGTTCCCGGGGTCCGGGGGATGAGGCTGGGGACTTCCGGCGACTGTCTCAAGACCTTTCAGTAGGTGAGGAGGCCGATGACGATGAGACACAGTTGTCTATCAGTGAGGTAGTAGTAAGGGCATTAAGTCCGAGGGAGGAGCGCACCGAGGATTCTGAGGAAGAGCAGCAGGACAATGAGGTGACTGACCCCACCTGGTTTGCTACGCCTACTGAGGACAGGTCTTCAGAGGGGGAGGCAAGGGCAGCAGCAGGGCAGGTTGCAAGAGGCAGTGCGGTGTCCAGGGGTAGAGGCAGGGCCAGACTGAATAATCCACCAACTGTTTCCCAAAGCGCCCCCTCGCACCATGCCACCCTGCAGAGGCTGAGGTGCTCAAAGGTCTGGCAGTTTTTCACTGAGAGTGCAGACGACCGACGAACAGTGGTGTGCAACCTTTGTCGCGCCAAGATCAGCCGGGGAGCCACCACCAGCAGCCTCACCACCACCAGCATGCGCAGACATATGATGGCCAAGCACCCCACAAGGTGGGACGAAGGCCGTTCACCGCCTCCGGTTTGCACCGCTGCCTCTCCCCCTGTGCCCCAACCTGCCACTGAGATCCAACCCCCCTCTCAGGACACAGGCACTACCGTCTCCTGGCCTGCACCCACACCCTCACCTCCGCTGTCCTCGGCCCCATCCAGCAATGTCTGTCAGCGCAGCGTCCAGCCGTCGCTAGCGCAAGTGTTTGAGCGCAAGCGCAAGTACGCCGCCACGCACCCGCACGCTCAAGCGTTAAACGTGCACGTAGCCAAATTTATCAGCCTGGAGATGCTGCCGTATAGGGTTGTGGAAACGGAGTCCTTCAAAAGTATGATGGCGGCGGCGGCGGCGGCCCCGCGCTACTCAGTTCCCAGTCACCACTACTTTTCCCGATGTGCCGTCCCAGCCCTGCACGACCACGTCTCCCGCAACATTGTACGCGCCCTCACCAACGCCGTTACTGCCAAGGTCCACTTAACAACGGACACGTGGACAAGCACAGGCGGGCAGGGCCACTATATCTCCCTGACGGCACATTGGGTGAATTTAGTGGAGGCTGGGACAGAGTCAGAGCCTGGGACCGCTCACGTCCTACCCACCCCCAGAATTGCGGGCCACAGCTCGGTGGTGGTATATGCGGCGGTGTATACTTCCTCCACTAAACCACCCTCCTCCTCCTCCTCCTCCTCCTCCAACGCAACCTCTGTCTCGCAATCAAGATGTGTCAGCAGCAACACGTCGGCAGCAGTCGGTGTCGCGCGTCGTGGCAGCACAGCGGTGGGCAAGCGTCAGCAGGCCGTGCTGAAACTACTCAGCTTAGGAGATAGGAGGCACACGGCCCACGAACTGCTGCAGGGTCTGACAGAGCAGACCGACCGCTGGCTTGCACCGCTGAGCCTCCAACCGGGCATGGTCGTGTGTGACAACGGCCGTAAACTGGTGGCGGCTCGGCAGCTCGGCAGCCTCACGCACGTGCCATGCCTGGCCCACGTCTTTAATTTGGTGGTTCAGCGCTTTCTGAAAAGCTACCCACGCTTGTCAGACCTGCTGGGAAAGGTGCGCCGGCTCTGCGCACATTTCCACAAGTCCCACACGGACGCTGCCACCCTGCGCACCCTGCAACATCGGTTTAATCTGCCAGTGCACCGACTGCTGTGCAACGTGCCCACACGGTGGAACTCTACGCTCCACATGTTGGCCAGGCTCTATGAGCAGCGTAGAGCTATAGTGGAATACCAACTCCAACATGGGCGGCGCAGTGGGAGTCAGCCTCCTCAATTATTTTCAGAAGAGTGGGCCTGGTTGGCAGACATCTGCCAGGTCCTTCGAAACTTTGAGGAGTCTACCTAGGTGGTGAGCGGCGATGCTGCAATCATTAGCGTCACCATTCCTCTTTTATGCCTCTTGAGAAGTTCCCTGCAAAGAATAAAGGCAGACGCTTTGCACTCGGAAACAGAGCCGGGGGAAGACAGTATGTCGCTGGATAGTCAGAGCACCCTCCTGTCTATATCTCAGCGCGGTGAGGAGGAGGAGGAGGAAGATGAGGAGGAGGGGGAAGACACAGCTTGGCCCACTGGTGAGGGTACACATGCTGCTGGCCTGTCATCCTTTCAGCGTGTATGGCCTGAGGAGGAGCAGGAGGATCCTGAAAGTGATCTTCCTAGTGAGGACAGCCATGTGTTGCGTACAGGTACCCTGGCACACATGGCTGACTTCATGTTAGGATGCCTTTCTCGTGACCCTCGCGTTACACGCATTCTGGCCACTACGGATTACTGGGTGTACACACTGCTCGACCCACGGTATAAGGAGAACCTTTCCACTCTCATACCCGAAGAGGAAAGGGGTTCGAGAGTGTTGCTATACCACAGGACCCTAGCGGACAAACTGATGGTAAAATTCCCATACGACAGCGCTAGTGGCCGAAGGCGCAGTTCCGAGGGCCAGGTAGCAGGGGAGGCGCGGAGATCGAGCAGCATGTACAGCACAGGCAGGCCAACACTCTTTAAGGCCCTTGACAGCTTTATGGCTCCCCAGCAAGACTGTGTCACCGCTCCCCAGTCACGGCTGAGTCGGCGGGAGCACTGTAAAAGGATGGTGAGGGAGTACGTAGCCGATCGCACGACCGTCCTCCGTGATGCCTCTGCCCCCTACAACTACTGGGTGTCGAAGCTGGACACGTGGCCTGAACTCGCGCTGTATGCCCTGGAGGTGCTTGCTTGTCCTGCGGCTAGCGTCTTGTCAGAGAGGGTGTTTAGTGCGGCTGGGGGAATCATCACAGATAAGCGTACCCGCCTGTCAACCGACAGTGCCGACAGGCTAACACTAGAGATGAGCGAGCACCAAAATGCTCGGGTGCTCGTTACTCGGGACGAATTTATCGCGATGCTCGAGGGTTCGTTTCGAGTAACGAACCCCATTGAAGTCAATGGGCGACCGGAGCATTTTTGTATTTCGCCGATGCTCGCTAAGGTTTTCATGTGTGAAAATCTAGGCAATTCAAGAAAGTGATGGGAACGACACAGAAACGGATAGGGCAGGCGAGGGGCTACATGTTGGGCTGCATCTCAAGTTCCCAGGTCCCACTATTAAGCCACAATACCGGCAAGAGTGGCCCCCCCCCCCCTCCCAACAACTTTTACTTCTGAAAAGCCCTCATTAGCATGGCATACCTTAGCTAAGCACCACACTACCTACAACAAAGCCTGGATTTCCCCAGACTTCTCTTCTCCACCAGCGGACAGCAGCGATACCTAAGCAATACGTAGGCTGCACCCGCGGATGGAAGCATAGTTCTCTCTCACCATCCAAAACGGGGACATTTCTGCTTCATCAATCTGTGTATAATATTCCTCCTCCTCCTCCTGCTCCTCCTCCTGAAACCTCACGTAATCACGCTGAACGGGCAATTTTTCTTAGGGCCACAAGGCTCACTCATATAATTTTTCTAAAAATTTTTTATACGTTTCAATGCTCTTAAAAGCGTTGGAACTTTAACTTGAACCAATTTTTCATTAAACTGGGCTGCCTCCAGGCCTAGTTACCACTTAAGCCACATTAACCAAAGCGATTAATGGGTTTCACCTGCCATCTTGGTTGGGCATGGCCAATTTTTACTGAGGTACATTAGTACTGTTGGTACACCAATTTTTTTGGGCCCTCACCTACAGTGTAATCATAGCAATTTCTATGTTCTTCGCCTGCACTCATGGTACAGAAAGGTGTGTGGGGTTGGCCTACACTTTAGCAACATAAATGTAACTTGGGCCTTGGCTATACTAAAATGCAAAAATACAAAAATGCTCCGGTCGCCCATTGACTTCAATGGGGTTCGTTACTCGAAACGAACCCTCGAGCATCGCGATAAATTCGTCCCGAGTAACAAGCACCCGAGCATTTTGGTGCTCGCTCATCTCTAGTGTTAGCCTGTCGGCACTGTCGGTTGACAGGCGGGTACGCTTATCTGTGATGATTCCCCCAGCCGCACTAAACACCCTCTCTGACAAGACGCTAGCCGCAGGACAAGCAAGCACCTCCAGGGCATACAGCACGAGTTCAGGCCACGTGTCCAGCTTCGACACCCAGTAGTTGTAGGGGGCAGAGGCATCACGGAGGACGGTCGTGCGATCGGCTACGTACTCCCTCACCATCCTTTTACAGTGCTCCCGCCGACTCAGCCGTGACTGGGGAGCGGTGACACAGTCTTGCTGGGGAGCCATAAAGCTGTCCAGGCCCTTAAAGACTGTTGCACTGCCTGGGCTGTACATGCTGCTCGATCTCCGCACCTCCCCTGCTACCTGGCCCTCGGAACTGCGCCTTCTGCCACTAGCGCTGTCGGATGGGAATTTTACCATCAGCTTGTCCGCCAGGGTCCTGTGGTATAGCAACACTCTCGAACCCCTTTCCTCTTCGGGAATGAGAGTGGGAAGGTTCTCCTTATAGCGTGGGTCGAGCAGTGTGTACACCCAGTAATCCGTAGTGGCCAGAATGCGTGTAACGCGAGGGTCACGAGAAAGGCATCCTAAGATGAAGTCAGCCATGTGTGCCAGGGTACCTGTACGCAACACATGGCTGTCCGCACTAGGAAGATCACTTTCAGGATCCTCCTCCTCCTCCTCAGGCCATACACGCTGAAAGGATGACAGGCAAGCAGCATGGGTACCGTCAGCAGTGGGCCAAGCTGTCTCTTCCCCCTCCTCCTCATCCTCCTCATGCTCCTCCTCCTCCTCCTGAACGCGCTGAGATATAGACAGGAGGGTGCTCTGACTATCCAGCGACATACTGTCTTCCCCCGGCTCTGTTTCCGAGCGCAAAGCGGCTGCCTTTATGGTTTGCAGGGAACTTCTCAAGATGCATAGCAGAGGAATGGTGACGCTAATGATTGCAGCATCGCCGCTCACCACCTGGGTAGACTGCTCAAAGTTTCGAAGGACCTGGCAGATGTCTGCCAACCAGGCCCACTCTTCTGAAAATAATTGAGGAGGCTGACTCCCACTGCGCCGCCCATGTTGGAGTTGGTATTCCACTATAGCTCTACGCTGCTCATAGAGCCTGGCCAACATGTGGAGCGTAGAGTTCCACCGTGTGGGCACGTCGCACAGCAGTCGGTGCACTGGCAGATTAAACCGATGTTGCAGTGTCCGCAGGGTGGCAGCGTCCGTGTGGGACTTGCGGAAATGTGCGCAGAGCCGGCGCACCTTTACGAGCAGGTCTGACAAGCGTGGGTAGCTTTTCAGAAAGCGCTGAACCACCAAATTAAAGACGTGGGCCAGGCATGGCACGTGCGTGAGGCTGCCGAGCTGCAGAGCCGCCACCAGGTTACGGCCGTTGTCACACACGACCATGCCCGGTTGGAGGCTCAGCGGTGCAAGCCAACGGTCGGTCTGCTCTGTCAGACCCTGCAGCAGTTCGTGGGCCGTGTGCCTCCTATCTCCTAAGCTGAGTAGTTTCAGCACGGCCTGCTGACGCTTGCCCACCGCTGTGCTGCCACGCCGCGCGACACCGACTGCTGGCGACGTCCTGCTGCTGCTGACACATCTAGATTGCGAGACAGAGGTTGAGGAGGAGGAGGAGGGTGCTTTAGTGGAGGAAGCATACACCGCCGAACATACCACCACCGAGCTGGGGCCCGCAATTCTGGGGGTGAGTAGGACGTGAGCGGTCCCAGGCTCTGACTCTGTCCCAGCCTCCACTAAATTCACCCAATGTGCCGTCAGGGAGATGTAGTGGCCCTGCCCGCCTGTGCTTGTCCACGTGTCCGTAGTTAAGTGGACCTTGCCACTAACCGCATTGGTGAGGGCGCGTACAATGTTGCGGGAGACGTGGTCGTGCAGGGCTGGGACGGCACATCGGGAAAAGTAGTGGCGACTGGGAACTGAGTAGCGCGGGGCCGCCGCCGCCATCATAGCTTTGAAAGCCTCCGTTTCCACAACCCTATACGGCAGCATCTCAAGGCTGATAAATTTGGCTATGTGGACGGTTAACGATTGAGCGTGCGGGTGCGTGGCGGCGTACTTGCGCTTGCGCTCCAACACTTGCGCTAGCGACGGCTGGACTGTGCGGTGCGAGACATTGGTGGATGGGGCCGAGGACAGCGGAGGTGAGGGTGTGGGTGCAGGCCAGGAGACGGTAGTGCCTGTGTCCTGAGAGGGGGGTTGGATCTCAGTGGCAGGTTGGGGCACAGGGGGAGAGGCTGCGGTGCAAACCGGAGGCGGTGAACGGCCTTCGTCCCTCCTTGTGGGGTGCTTGGCCATCATATGTCTGCGCATGCTGGTGGTGGTGAGGCTGTTGGTGGTGGCTCCCCGGCTGATCTTGGCGCGACAAAGGTTGCACACCACTGTTCGTCGGTCGTCAGGCGTCTCTGTGAAAAACTGCCAGACCTTAGAGCACCTCGGCCTCTGCAGGGTGGCATGGCTCGAGGGTGCGCTTTGGGAAACAGTTGGTGGATTATTCGGTCTGGCCCTGCCTCCACCCCTGGCCACCGCACTGCCTCTTGCAACCTGCCCTGCTGCTGCCCTTGCCTGCCCCTCTGAAGACCTGTCCTGAGTAGGCGTTGCACACCAGGTGGGGTCAGTCACCTCATCGTCCTGCTGCTCTTCCTCCGAATCCTCTGTGCGCTCCTCCCTCGGACTTACTGCCCTTACTACTACCTCACTGCAAGACAACTGTGTCTCATCGTCATCGTCCTCCTCACCCACTGAAAGGTCTTGAGACAGTTGCCGGAAGTCCCCAGCCTCATCCCCCGGACCCCGGGAACTTTCCAATAGTTGTGCATCAGTGACGATAAACTCCTCTGGTGGGAGAGGAACCACTGCTGCCCAATCTGAGCAGGGGCCCGAGAACAGTTCCTGGGAGTCTTCCCGCTCCTGAGCATGTGTCATTGTAGTGGAGTGAGGAGGCTGGGAGGAAGGAGGAGCAGCAGACAGAGGATTCGGATTTGCAGCACTGGACGGCGCAGAACTCTGGGTGGATGATAGCTTGCTCGAAGCACTTTCTGCCATCCACGACAGGACCTGCTCACACTGCTCATTTTCTAATAAAGGTCTCCCGCGTGGACCCATTAATTGGGCGATGAATGTGGGGACGCCAGAAACGTGCCTCTCTCCTAATCGCGCAGCAGTCGGCTGCGACACACCTGGATCAGGAGCTCGGCCTGTTCCCACACCCTCACTTGGGCCTACGCGTCCACGTCCTCTAGGCCTACCCCTACCCCTCAGCATGCTGTATTACCAGTGATTTCCAAGCCAGGAAAGAAATTGGCACAAGCCTGCAGCCAAAATAGAATTTTTTCCCTTGTTTTTCAAAGGACAAGCCACACTGTGTGTATTCAATGAATACTACTAAGTTTAATAACTGTGTTGTGGCCCTGCAAATGTGTCAGAGAACTGCAGTGATGCAAAGTTATTCGCTACAGCAGATCAGGCATTTCCCATGCAGGAAAAAAATTGGCGCAAGCCTGCAGCCAAAATAGAATTTTTTCCCTTGTTTTTCAAAGGACAAGCCACACTGCGTGTATTCAATGAATACTACTAAGTTTAATAACTGTGTTGTGGCCCTGCAAATGTGTCACAGAACTGCAGTGATGCAAAGTTATTCGCTACAGCAGATCAGGGATTTCCCATGCAGGAAAAAAATTGGCGCAAGCCTGCAGTAAAACGTAGCTGGCTGCGTCTGATTTTTTTTAACGTTCTGCACGCAGCACACACGTACCCAGAGCCCTGAGGACTGTCAGAGGCAGGCGAAATAGAATTTTTTCCCTTGTTTTTCAAAGGAAAAGCCACACTGCGTCTATTCAATGAATAATGTATGTCTTCTGGCCCTGCCTACACAATTCTATCCCTGTAGTATTAATGCCGGGTGCAATGGTCTGCACAGCCGGCTTTGAGAAAAAAAAATAAAATATGCAACACTGCTAACAGCAGCCTGGACAGTACTGCACACGGATAGATGTGGCCCTAGAAAGGACCGTTGGGGTTCTTGAAGCCTACACTCACTGCTAACACTCTCCCTGCCTAACCACCACTTCTGTCCCTATTGCAGGGCGCAATGCTCTGCAGATCCAATTTTGAAAAAAAAAAAAATACAGTGCTAACACAGTACTGCACACTATTAGATGTGGCCCTGAGAAGGACCGTTGGGGTTCTTGAAGCCTACACTAACTCCTAACGCTCTCCCTACAGCAGCTCCAGCACGATAGCACTTTCCCTCAGCTAACTCACAAGGCATCTGAGCCGAGCCGCGGGAGGGGCCGATTTTTATACTCGGGTGACATCAGATCTCCCCAGCCACTCACAGCAGGGGGGTGGTATAGGGCTTGAACGTCACAGGGGGAAGTTGTAATGCCTTCCCTGTCTTTCAATTGGCCAGAAAAGCGCGCTAACGTCTCAGAGAGGAAACTGAAAGTAACCAAAATATCGCGTGGTACTCGTTACGAGTACCGAGCATCCCGAACACGCTAATATTCGCCCGAGTATCAAGCTCGGACGAGTACGTTCGCTCATCTCTAGCTAACACTTATCAAGATGAACAAAGCCTGGATTTCCCCAGACTTCTCTTCTCCACCAGCGGACAGCAGCGATGCCTAAGCAATAGGTAGGCTGCACCCGCGGATGGAAGCATCGTTCTGTATCCCCATCAAAAATGTGGACCTTTTCGCTTCATCAATCTGTGTATAATATTCCTCCTCCTCCTCCTCCTCCTCCTCCTCCTCCTCCTGAAACCTCACATAATCACGCGGAACGGGCAATTTTTCTTAGGCCCACAAGGCTCAGTCATATAATTTTTCTAAACAATTTTTATACGTTTCAATGCTCATTAAAGCGTTGAAACTTTCACCTCCACCAATTTTTATTTTAACTGGGCTGCCTCCTGGCCTAGTTACCAATTAAGCCACATTAACCAAAGCGATTAATGGGTTTCACCTGCCCTCTTGGTTGGGCATGGGCAATTTTTCAGAGGTACATTAGTACTGTTGATACAGCAATGTTTGTGGGCCCTCGCCTAGAGTGTAATCAAATGAATTTTTAGCCCACCTGCATTACAGCTGACGTTACATCCGCTGTGTTGGGCAATGCAATGGGATATTTTTATGTACCGCCGGTGGGTTCCAGGGAGCCACCCATGCTGTGGGTCCACAGGGAGTTGTAAATGCATCTGTTTCCACTTGTAAAGAACCCCAGTCTGACTGGGGTATGCAGTGTGGGCCGAAGCCCACCTGCATTAAACATGACATTACTACCTCAGCTGTGTTGGGCAATGCAATGGGATATATTTATGTACCGCCGGTGGCTTCCTGGCACCCACCCATGCTGTGGGTCCACAGGGAGTTGTAAATGCATCTGTTTCCACTTCTAAAGAACCCCAGTCTGACTGGGGCATGCAGTGTGGGCCGAAGCCCACCTGCATTAAACATGACATTACTACCTCAGCTGTGATGGGCACTGCAATGGGATATTTTTATGTACCGCCGGTGGGTTCCAGGAAGCCACCCATGCTGTAGGTGCACACGGAATTCCCATTGCGGAGTTGTACCTGCCTGTGACTATTTATAAAAAACCGCGGTCTGACTGGGGCGTGCAGACACCTTGACAGAATGAATAGTGTGTGGCACATAGGTTCCCCATTGCTATGCCCACGTGTGCAGCTCCAGATGGAGGTGGCACAGGATTGGATTTCTCACTGCTTCTGTACAGCATTGTGGGCTATCGCCCCGCCCCTTTTAAAGAGGGTCGCTGCCTAGCCGTGCCAACCCTCTGCAGTGTGTGCCTGCTTTTCCTGTGGCAGACGCACTTATAAATAGACATGAGGGTGGCGTGGCATGAGGGCAGCTGAAGGCTGGGCAGGGACAGTTTGGTGTGCGCTGTGGACACTGGGTCGTGGGGGGGGGGAATTGGCAGCATGTAACCCAGGAGAAGTGGCAGCGGAATGTCATGCAGGCAGTGGTTGTGCTTTGTTGGAGGTAGTGTGGTGCTTAGCTAAGGTATGCATTGCTAATGAGGGCTTTTCAGAAGTAAAAATTGTCGGGAGGGGGGGCCCACTCTTGCCGCTATTGTGGCTTAATAGTGGGACCTGGGAACTTGAGATGCAGCCCAACATGTAGCCCCTCGCCTGCCCTATCCGTTTCTGTGTCGTTCCCATCACTTTCTTGAATTGCCCCGATTTTCACAAATGAAAACCTTAGCGAGCATCGGCGATATACAAAAATGCTCGAGTCACCCATTGACTTCAATGGGGTTCGTTACTCGAAACGAACCCTCGAGCATCGCGAAAAATTCGTCTCGAGTAACGAGCACCCAAGCATTTCGGTGCTCGCTCATCTCAAATGATCACTCAAAATTCGTTAAAAAGACCGTTTGAGCAATTATTTTGCATAAACTACTAAATGGCAGTAACAACAATCACAGAAAATGGCCGTTACTTACTGAGTGAGGAGTGCATATAGATGCATCCTCTTACCATGCAGGTAGCTGACTACCAAATGGAGGAGCGACGCAGGACACCGATGGGACAGCCACTAACACTGCCTCTTGATAATGAGGGGGGTGGCTGCTTGGTGTATACTCCCACACATAGTGGATACAGGGTGCCAGACCATTCTGATATATGTAGTTCACCATGCAGACCAGCAACCTATTAATGACGCCATGATAATTCGGCGGGCTGCCCTGCATTTCCATCAGTGAACCACATTGGTACTGCCACCCTGGGCTCCCCCTGGAGTCTTAAAGCCTGGTCTGCATGGTGAACTACACATATCAGAATGGTCTGCCACCCTGTATCCACTATGTGTGGGAGTATACACCAAGCAGCCACCCCCCGCATTATCAAGAGGTAGTGTGAGTGGCTGTCTCATTGGTGTCCTGCACAGGTGTAATTCGCTCCTCCATTTGGTAGTCAGCTACCTGCATGGTGAGAGGATGCATCTATATGCACTCCTCACTCAGTAAGTAACGGCCATTTTCTGTGTTTGTTTTAAATTTTTATTTCCCCTTCGGTGATGCACTAATTGGCACTAATGACCATTAGTAGCTTATTAGCTTCATTCGCTGTATGCAGATAACAGCAGGTGCTCTGTTATCTGCATACAGCTCCATTGTTCTCCAGCTGGACAGCAGCTGAAAACAATGTTATCAGCACTCCCGTGGAGAATCACAGCATTCGGTCCCTGCTATCACGAAAAATGGATTTCGTGCTCCCATAAAATCCATTGTTCGACAAAAAAGCAAACGATGGTAGGATTTACACACAATGATTATCGCTCAAAAGCCATTGTTTGGACGAATGCTGAGCAATAATCGTTGCATGTATATGGGCCTTTACAAAAATATTGAATGTAAAACCTACCATCTTTATTGACACAGTATACTATTTTGGACCCATAAAAAGGATTGCTTATCATTAACATCAGTGTCAAAGATCAATTGTAGACAACCTGTAGATAAGAAAAAGGAAGCCTCAGACTTTTATTGAAATGACACAGAATAGATGAGGATATGAAGTCTAAGTGAAATTTTGTTATTAAGCCCTAACCTATGCAAGGGGGTAAGAGCATTGCTGCAGGTCTTGGGTTCTCAAATAGCTGCCTACAAACAGCCTGTGGTAGGCGAACCAACCAAACAAAGTATGAACAGATAATTATCGACCAGCATAAGTAGGGTGAAACAGGTTGGGGCAGCAACAATGCAGTAACCAACGTCGGGTAGAGAGCTGGGTCAGCAACAAAAATGAGAAAGCGAACAGGAAAAAAGAAACAAGAAAACACGCACCATACAGGTGTACATTAAATAGAGGCTGACAACCAAACAACACTAAGGCACCTTTCACACGGGACGGGAGTGTTTGCGGATGTAGCACAGATGCAGATTTTGTAAATTAGTACAGATTTTATAGCATTTTTAACTCCGGAATGCATTCTGCAGAACATTTTGTGGAATTTCTTGCATTTTTTTTCGTAAACTTTAATTGCAGAAATACATCTCCTGTATGTTAGAAATCCCCAATTACAATTCCATAAGACGTCCTTGATTGCGCAGTAGAAAGCTTTTCAACTGCAGAGTCTAATCTTGTGGTTTTGAAGTAAAGCCGCGCAGTATTTTAACAGATGTGGAGTTCAAGCCCCATAGGAATAACATTGTGACGCAGAAACGTCAGCACAGACTAACTCTGTCCTGTGTGAAGGGTCCCTGGGGCGTTGTTCCCAAGGTGGATTCCTCATCAAATCCATTGCAAAATGCATGTCAAAAAGTATCCAGCCCAAGCCTTTTCCTGATAGAATATACTGTACATAGTCAATATTATATACTGGCATCATGCAATTGATCCAAGGCAAGTAATTGTTTGAATAATTATTCATAGAAATTCAGTAACTTTGGAGAACCCTTAGAATAATCATCCAGTTTGTTTCAGCAGTTTATTATATATATGTAGATATTATATGTAGATACATGTGATATATGCAAATAACCCACATGACCCAAGCATGAGCTTGTAAAATATAGTTGTTCTAAACTCTCAGTAATAATCATTGTTGCTCCTCTACAGCGGCTGTCAATCATCCGATGTGACCAACAGAGCAAACCGACTGATCCCAGGTCTCAAACAATGTCTCAAAATGTGATTTCTGACCCAAATGCTTGGCAGAATCACTCTCTGCGCATCGTTGATCTACAGAGCAAGCTACGCCGTGTACGCCAAGAGCTGTAAGTCATATGTAGAATGATAGATCTTGTGGGCATCTTCTGACACACGTAAAACATGGCGCTACATATGCCAACACTGATGTGAGTGTCTTAAAAAGACTTGTCCGTTTTGGGCAGCATGGTGGCTCAGTGATTAGAAATGCAACACTGTCGTCCTTGCATTCAAATCCAACCAAGGATACAGAGCATCTGCATGACGTTTATATGGGTTTCCTTTGGAGGCTCTGGTATGCAATCTTGTGAGTATCGGGCCATTCCATGTCAAATAATCACAGTTCCCAACCCAACCATCACTGATTGGCTGCAGCAGTGACATGTCTTGGTAGGCAGCAACCAGAAAGGACAGAGTGGTTGTGTAAAGCAATTTTAAGTATTGGGACAACCACTTTAACATTTTTTTTTACTCCTGTTCTCAAAGCTGTCCCAAAATAAAACTTCCACTCAGCAGAAATTGCATTTAGCTGTACTACAGGCTTTATTCCCAAAAAAAGAACATACACTTTTTTCAGATATTCAAAGTCAAAGTTTACATCATGTGACCTTCAAGTGAAAAATGTAATATTTTATTATACAACATTTTTTTTTGAAAAGTGTGCTCCATTTGCTTCAAAATGAGCCCCAGATGAAAGTTTCACCAGAATTAGAAGTAGAGTTTTAATTTTTTTTTTGACCCAGAAAGCATAAATTTCACTTTTTTTCCCTCATGTTTGCAACCCTGCTGTATGAATACTGAGAATCACAGAGGACTAAAACTTTACATCTGTAAGTTACTTTATGCCCTCCTCCATCCTACCAGATTTCATGAAAATCTCAGACTGCCGGGTTGAAAAATTCATTTTTCTGTGAAGATTTGGTATGGAATAACACTATCACAAAAATGTCCCCCTCTTTCTTGACACGTATATTTTGGTAGATAATTGTATTCCCCATGAAATAACAATTCTGGAGTATCTATTGTTATCAGTTTGCCACATGCGGTTCCTCTTTTATTCCTTCTATACATTTCTATATAAATTGACAGCTGGGTGTTACAGATGAGGGTGGTCACAGGTAACAGACTCTATTTAATGCTCAGAATTTTCTTTTTGTGTTTTCTAAGGGAAGAAAAATCGGAGGAATTACTTGACAGTCAGCAACAAGGTCAATTGCTAGAGGTGGAGTTAAGAAAAATGCATCAGCAGGTAGACTACAGAATGTAAACCACTTCATTTTACTCTTGCTGTCCTTTTCAATTCACTCCTCCTAATATTCCTAAACTAATCCTACAACTTAGAAAGGGACCCCCTTTTGGAAGCCCCTCTATTAGCCATAGCAGATATCTATTAACAAAAACAGCTTCCGCTCTAGCTGACTTGGTTTGTTCATGTATAATATGGACACCCATTCATATGAATGGCCAACATGCGATGTTGCATTTTCCCAGAAAAAGGCAATCGTGGATGGTTAATGAAGCCAAACCCGATCTAAACATTCTTGCATTCTGTCTCTTAAATCAATTTGGAAAACCTAATTTCACTGTGAAAGTGCCCCAGAAATATTAGATTAGATAATCTGTTCTATTATTAAAAGATAACTTTTATTATAGGACTTTATTTAAAATACACTAAATCACACCACCAAATGGCCCAGCACACATCAGAAAACTAGACGAACATAAACATACAAACACCCAAAGAACATACAAGACAGGGGATAGGTATATCACCTTATCGTGGTGATCCGCTATACCGATGTTAATTACCGTTCCCTTAATAGATTTACAGGTACGGTTATATTACTATTTATACAGTGGTAATAACGGTATAAATTTTATTTCAGAAGGCTAAGGATGATAGACAAATAATATTTAATCGACGCGTTTCTACGGCCCTGATGTAATAAGTGAGCCGATTCATCAGGATCAAGACAAATAGCCTCTGTCTTTTGTACTCAAATGCCCCAAATGAAGAATGGTTTGTAGGGCTTATAACACTTATATGTGGTTAGTTCGTGATTATTTCTATTGTCCTTCTAGAGGTACAGGTGGTCGACGCCTGCGACCGATAATACCACTGGTTTATACTGTATTTAACATGGTGGTATATTTGCCTGGGCACAGAATTGCCTGAAGTGTTTCTAGTACTTGTGATGGAGTAGTTCAGAGGGTTAAAGAGTATAACTCAATTATATGGGGATATCCCCTCTTTTTGCGATCAGAGGCGATGTTGGCACTTGCATCAAATATGTGGATGATGTGGTATTTGATGCTTATACACACATCTCCAAAGTGTTTATGCCCATTGGCTAAAGATCGCACTGTTTAATATATCAGTGTAAGAGTGCTCTGTTTTTAGGCTAGGAGGACTGATAGTTGTCAGAGCATCCACTTAAGATAGTAGAGCTAAAGCCCTGAGAAATTCAGATGACATATGTCTCAGTTTTGGGCAATCTGTGCTTATCTAGTTGGGAGTCCAGACGTGCATTCACGCCCTAGAGTTGGTAGAAACTATACTTGATTGTAGCCTCCAGCAAGAGCCCTGCACTCCTCAAACACCTCTATGTCTGCACTTCACAGCGTCTTAGCCCATACTGACATCCCTTTCCCATTTGGAAAACCTAAGTTTTGTAATAAATGGTCCGAAAGTTTTGATGTTTTTTATGGAATGTTCATGTTTTGCTCCCAAGGTTCGTGAACTCTCCCAACTGGCTGCACAGTCTCGTGGTTTTCGTGATGAACTCGATGCATTAAGAGAGCGTTCCCGGCGTTCTGAGGGACAAGTAAATGTTCTCACTGAGAAGTTACGCACCATGGACCTGGTCCAGCGAGCTTTACAGGTCTGACTTCTGCACACATATATATAATGTATAACACAGTGGTTCCATCGGCAGATGATGATACTATGTATATAATGTGTGTAGTCAGGAAGCAACTGCTTTAACAAAGCAGTTCACTACAACCTCTAACCTTTGTTGTAGTATGTGACTGCATCTTGCACCTGAATTGTGTATATCAGTTCCAACTGGGTGATCTGCTCACTTGTGTTGAAGAAATAAGTTGCAATTATACTAGTGCCACATGTAGACAAAGCTATATGTTGGTTTGTTCCTCAGCTTTGTGTTCCTAAGCTTAGAAAGTTTCACATATCTTTATCAATCTTGGGTACGCTAAGTTTTTCATGCTTCCAATTTTGTCATGTCTGAAAATTTGCATAATTTTAAAATCTGGATTCTGATTGGCTGCTTCTACATTTCAGTGCTGTGGATAGTGAATATATGTTTTGAGCAATGGCATTGTACCAAAAAGCGCATAAGTCTTTGCACTTGTGGTTACTATTTTAATTCGGGGTTATCTATAAAGTGGTTACTTTTTATCATTAATGGAAAGTGCTGGTTGCCATTTCTGTCTGAGACACTCATGGAGCTAATCAATACTTATAGGCAGAGAATGCACCATGTATATGTACCGCTATGAGACTGATCAGGAAATATATATATATATATATATTTGTATATATATATATTTGTATATGTATATGGTGTACACTATTTTCTGCTGCACTCCTATTAAAAATTCTCTGACACTCTTTTCTACAAATGCCCCTCAATGAAACGGAGCAGATTCACTAATACAGTCTAATACTTTAAAATCCACCAGGTTTATCACGGTGGTTCAAGCTGCATGCTTAATCTGGTCCATCTTTAGACTGTTAGTCTATGTTTATGAGAGGATAGGACCAAAAGGCTTAACTCCAAACAGGTTTGTTGGAATTCCCCTTGACATTTGGGACCCAACATCCTTCGGTCTAGAATTGTCTATATGTTTCAACCAGTTAAACTGATGAAGGGGTTTTGACCCGAAACAGATTTTTCCATGCTTGCTACGCACATTATTTAATAAAGGAAAAGTTTTGCACTGTATCATAATATTTCTTTCATATTTAGAGTGTTGCGCCAAAACCACCAATTCTTTTGGTCCTATCTTCTCGTTCACTCATGTGGTGTGTTATCTGGTAGGCGGCTCCTCTACTTTCCTTAGTACCATCAGAACCCCCACAGTTCTTGCATCGCATTTTACTTATCACAATTATATGGGTTATGCGCCACCTTTTTTCTTTTTCCAAATTCCTAGTCTATGTTTATAGCACCTATTAGTTGTCTTAGTTTCACATTTACAGATTTTATGCCACAATTTCAGTGCATTTTTGTTACCAAAAATTGTATTTGAGTCATGGCTAGTTCATGCAAAGCCCAAAAATTAGTGCCTCCTTTTCAGACTTGGTGAAAAAAGTATCTAAGCATATCTAAAACACATCATAAATGTGGTACAAAGCCTGTAAGACAGTTTTCTGGTGCGATTTGTGCCGGAAATCTGGCGCAATTCAATAGTAACTCTTTTCTATTGTATATATGTATCTTACAATGTATCTACTTATATGTATTTTACTGTTAATGAAAATATATCAGGAAATCCTAAAATATATTAATTTGGAGTCTTTTTACAGGAGGAGAAAGAGTTCTCAAGAAATTTGATAGAAGATAAAGAAGTGTTAGAACATCAACTTTCTGCAGAAAGAGAACGCTCAGAAAGACTGCGAATGTGTGAAAGACAAAAGCAGCTGCTTGAAGAGAAACTGAAGAGAGTTGAAATGGTATAATACGGTCCTAACTGCATCTATCACTCTGAAACCTAGTCAGAATATTCTTATACAGATACAGTTTTAGGCTGGTGTGGAAAAAATGATGCAACATAAGAATTAGAGATGAGCGAGCATGCTCGGTTAAGGCAATTACTCGAGCGAGCATCACTTTTTTTGAGTAACTGCCTGCGCGTCTGCAAAGATTCCGAGAGCGGCGGGGGAGGGGAGAGTGAGAGAGCTCTCTCTCTCACCCCCGCCGCCCCCCGAATCTTTTCGGACGAGCAGGCAGTTACTCGAAAAAAGCGATGCTCGCTCGAGTAATTGCCTTAACCGAGCATGCTCGCTCATCTCTAATAAGAATGCTTTCAAAAATAGAAGTGTTAACAATTGATTTTTGTCAATTAAGAAAATGAACAAAAGAGAAATGTAAATCAAATCAATATTTAGTGTGACTATCCTTCACCTTTACAACAACAACAGTTCTTCTAGGAACACTTGCAGAGAGTATTTAAAGGAACTTCATTGGAAGTTGTTCCAAACATTTTGGAGAACTAAGCACAGATCTTCTGTGGATGTCAGCTTGCTCAAATCTTTCTGTCTCTTCATATAATCCTAGACAGACTCAATGATGATAAGATCAGGGCTCTATAGGGCCGTATCAGCACTTCCAAGACCTCTTTATGTTGTTAATTACATTGATTTTGTATTTGGGGTTGTTGTCTTGCTGCACAGTAAATTTGGAGTGAATGAGACACCTTCTATTTTTGAAAATATTCTTACTTTGCAGCATTTTTCCTCACCTGCCTAGAACTTTTACATTGTACTGTACCTTCATGCCATCTCTTCATTTTTCAAATGGTTTTCCCTGTCTTGTGACACTGGCCTCGGTTACTGCATATCAGTCTTTAATTATGTATTCTTTACAATTACTCTTTATAGAGTACCATTTTTCATTTTTCATTCTCATGTTTGCTCACGTCCCGAAGTCCCTTTAACATGTCAAGTTTCTTGACTTAACCAAATAGACATTTGTAGTGTGTATATTCATATCTACGTGTTTGGAGCTTCTAGTACATCATGTCAAATCTACTTTATGACTGTCTTGTTATGTGTATGATGGGGATAGCTGTTTTTTTTTCAGGAGAGAGACTCGGAGGGCCAAAGAGTGCAGAGTCTTCTGCAGGATAATCTAACTCTTGCTGAAGAGATACGAATGCTACGGGAAGAGACATCTCAAGTTTGGGAGAGAGTTTATGAGACAGATGGTGATACTGTCCCAAAGTGGGAAGTAAGACCTGTGACTGAGAGTGAACAAAGTGGTGAGAGCCAGGATACTGAAGCTGAATGTAAGTATTGGTAGATGTATTAGGAAAACTATATGTTGTGCATTTCTATTGATCCATTATATCCAACAGGGCGAAGAGTGTTTTGTTATAGATTCTCCTTTATCCTCGCTTTCTCTTTGAGACCGCTTAGTCTGCATTGCATGATATATGTACATGTTTGAACCATCATTTTATAATCTCACTTACAGTTTTGGATCTAAGTGCAGAGATGTCTCAAACCCTCCTGCGTCTAGAGAAAGAAAATCAGTGCCTAAGAGAAAGACTACATTTCCTGACTGGAGATAAAATGGGACTTGAGAATACAGGACAGCAAAAAGAGCGAGATGAACAGATCTCAGACAAACTACGTGACTTGTGTGTCCGAGAGGTGAGACTCCTGCATTGGAAAGGAAAATAAAAAGGACAGTTCAAGCTCAACTATTAGGTGCAGGGACTCTCAAAATGGGAGGTGGACTTTGCTGATGAAGAGCCCCCAGTCGTTATTAACGAGTCACTTGGGAAGTTATTTTGATAGAAGTGGTTATATGCTGCATAGACTTTCCTCTGGCTGCACCAATCTCTGGTTTAGCAACATAATTGACTATTTTCAGTGTTATACTGCTTTATGGAACAAATCAAAGATAAACTGAAGGAATTGTTTTTACTTTTGACATGAACTTTGGCAAGAGCTGATGCCCAGGCATCACCACATACTGGCTGTTTAGGGCCCAGTAAAAAAAAAACTTATCTAGACCATGTAAACAACAGCTAAGAGAAATTGAGTAAGGAGAGGGCTACATGGTAACGAGATTGAGTTACTATTGAAATAATCAGATCGGAGTGATCAACCTGATTTTAAAATAATTGTGAATTTGGACCCCCCCCATTAAAATCAATAGCCGTGAGCCTCAGGTTCTCTAATTTGGCCTCCGAAATGTCTCTTGAACAACAGTGGCAGTAGTGGAGGCAGCTAAGTGATTAGCACTACTGCCTTGCAGTGGTGAGGTCCCAGGTTCAGATCCCCATCCTGGTCAAATTCAAACCTAGAACTACAGCAGCACCAAGCCAAAACACCTTTCCTTCTGCTCAAACCAGAGAGCCAGTATTTTCGTGATTTTTGCTAAAAATCTGATCGGGATGATCCAATCTGATTTGCCAGAAATCAGCGTGATTTTATTGCTCAACCAATCACAACGAGCAACACTAGTGACAACCTATGACTTTTATTGGAACTCCATTGAGTTCAATGGCAGTACACAGTCATAGGGCTATAGTCGCTGTGTAGCCCTAGCCTAAAAGTAGCTAACAATGGTTAATGTATATAATTCTATATGATTCAGGAGAAAATTGGCAAATTGCAATATATTTAGTGTAAATGTAGTAATAGATGAGAGATGAAAGGATAATTATAGACTCTCAAGATATTTAATAGTCCTAACTCACCATACATTTCTATGTGCACCATTCTTTCCAGTCTACCCAAAATCTGAGTTTAAATAATAGTCCAAATGATTAGAGCAATGGCCTCCAATTATGTGTTCCAGCTGTTACAAAACTACAACTTTTACAATAGCTGGAGAGCCACAGATTGAAGAACACTGGATTGCAGTTTATAGTAGGGTAAATATGAGATCCAGCATAAAATATTTTTTTTACGGATTGTTCAGTTGCAGACTCGGAGATACAATTATTCCATGCTGTGGAGGGGTGATCAGATAGCATGGGGTATTCTCTTATGAATAAATTGTTGTCATTTTGTAATGTTAATGCTAAAAAATATTTCCTGTATATAAATTTTTACACGGTTTTACTTTACTAGGAGCCAGATGGTGGCAGCTTAATGGATAAGGATCACTTATCTGGAGAAGGGAACAGGAGTGATAAAGAGAGGAAAAAGGCAGAAGGCGATGTTGAAAAGGAACAGCTAAAAAATATAAAGACAGAAACTAATAGTGAAAAGTCATTCAAAACTAGCAAAAGCATCGCTCAATCAAAACTGCACACTGAAAATGATACAGAAAGCAACACAAATCTCGGAGACTCTGATCAGATAATCCAAAGCCAATTAAAAGATATTTCTTCAGAAATTCTACAGTCAACAGGAAGTTGTTCAGATAGTTCTAAGACTCTGAAGTTGGAGAAGGAGCAATTAGAAGTAAGTCATGAAGAGATACAATCCTTAAAAATGCAGCTAGTAATGAGGACTGAAGAGGTACAGTCATTAAAAACTCGACTGGAATCAAGTGCTGGAGAAGTACTGTCCATAAAGACACTGCTAGAGTTGAGTGCTGGAGAAGTCATCTCATTACAGTCTCAACTGGATTTAAAAACTGGGCATGAACAAGCCCTAGAGACACAGCTGGAGTTATGTCATCGAGAAGTTCAGACATTAAAGACACAACTAGAATTGAGCACCAGAGAAGTACAATCTCTGACTACACAAGTGGAGATGAGTACTCAAGATTTACAGTCATTAAAGACACAACTGCGACAAAGTGATGGAGATGTACAGTCAATGAAGGCACAACTGGAAATTGGCACAAACAAGGAACAATCTCTAAATGCACAGCTGGAATTAATGTCTGAGGAGGTAAAGTCACTGAAGGCACAGCTGGATCTGAGTGCTGAAAAGCTACAGTTAATAAAAACACAGCTGGATATGAGTGTTGCAGAGGTACAATCACAGAAGGTTCAACTGGAGATGAGTGCTGGAGAGTCAAGATCCCTAAAGACACAGTTAGAGCTGAATTCCAGAGAGCTCCAAACACTGAAGACACAGCTAGAATTGAGATTTGAAGAGGTCCAATCATTAAAAACACAACAAAAATTAAATGCTGAAGAGGTACAGACCCTGAAAACACGAATAGAATTAAGTACTGCTGAGGTTCACTCCCTGAATGCTAAACTTGAACTGGGTTCTACTGAGATACAATCATTAAAGAGACAGGTACAAGAAAAAGAAAATGAAAACATGGCATTGCAGAAACAGTTTCACGAGAAGGTTGTGGAGTTAAAGTTATTAAAACAACAATTATCTGATATGAGAGACTCACACTTACTTAAGCAGCATCTGCAAGAAAGTTCTGAGGAGATGCAGTTCCTAAAAAAGCAGTTAGCAGCCAGCACAAGAGATATGCAATCCATAAAGATGCATCTCCAAGAAAGAGAGGAGCAATCATTAAAGAAACAGTTTGAAGAAAGCACAAGTGAAGTAGAAATACTAAAAAGACAACTGGATGAGAGAACTGCAGAGGTTCAGACTCTTAAAGCAAACTTAGATAAAAGGGAGGAAGCTGAGCAGCTACGGAAGAAACAACTGGATGAAAAGTTGGGAGAAATACATCTGCTGAGAAAAAACTTAGAAAACAGAGAAGAGTTGGAAAATTTAGTGAAGAGGCAGTTGGAAGAGAAAAAAGGTGAAGTGCAGATGCTAAAGAAAAACTTAGATAAAAGAGAGCAAACAGAGCGCATGCTGAAGAAGCAGCTAGAAGAAAGAAATAATGAGGCAAATCAACTCACAAGGAATGTAGAAAAACTAAATGAATTAATGAAGTTAAAGGAAAGCCAACTGGAAGAGAGAATAGGGGAGATACAGATACTAAAGAGAAGCTTGGAAAAGGAAGATGAACTAGAACATCTATTGAAGAAACAGTTGGAAGAGAAAACTGAGGAGATAAAGGAACTCAGGGAGAACATGGCAAAAGAAGGAGAATTCCAACAGTTTGTTAAAAAACAGCTGGAAGAGAAGACAAGGGAGTTGCAGGAACTCAAGCAGAACTTGGCAAAAAGAGAAGAATTAGATGACTTAGCGAAGAGACAGCTAGAGCAGAGGACATCAGAGGTGCAGGAACTTAAGAGAAACTTGGAAAAAATTGAGGGCATAGAACAGCTAGTAAAGAAACAATTGGAAGAAAGCACTGTCACCATTCAGTTTCTTCAAAAACAGTTGCAAGACATTTGTAGCGATGGACAATTATTGAGACGACAGCTTGAGCAGAGTCAAAGGGAAAAGCTAACCGAGTGCAAGAAACTGGAAGAAAGTTCTCAAAAACTAAAGACCCTAAAGATACAGTTACAAGAAAAAGATACAATGGTGCAGTCATTAAAGATGCAACTCAAGGACATGGAGGAAAAGTGCATTCAGCATCAGCTTCAAGGTGAAGCAAATGAAGCTGATGTAGTGCAGACTCTGACAGCAGAATCAACTTCATTGAAAAATCAACTTCATGAAAGGTCAGACCAAATTGAAAGTCTGACTCGAAAATTACAAAACAGTGCAGAGAAAGAAGAGTTATTACTCAGAAGGATTAAAGAAAGTGAAACAGATATACAAGCCCTGCAAAAACAGCTTGAAGAAAGAGAAGAAGAAATATTATTCCAGAGAAGACAGGTAGATGAGAGTGCTGGGAAGCAGCAGTCCCTAAAGAGAAAATTGGAGGAGAGTGACTGGGAGATGCAACTACTTAAGAGACACTTAGAGGAAAATGAGGGAAGGAGAAAAGTGCAGCAAAGACAACTAGAAGAACATACAAAAGAGAAACAATCATTTCAGAACCTCCTGAAAGACAACGAGGAGGAAATACAGTCTCTGGCAAGACAGCTGAAAGACAAAGAAATAAGTGAAATTTCTATGAGGAGACAAATTAAAGAAAAAGTAGAAAAGATAGAATCACTAGAAAGACAGATTCAAAATAGTATGGAAGAAACAGAAACACAAAAAAGACTTCTAGATGAGAGAACTGGGGAGAATTTTATGCTCAACAGACGCTTAGAAGAAAGAGAGCAACTACTAAAGAGACAGCTGGAGGAAAACAGTGCAGAACTCCAATTCCTAAGGAGACAGCTGCAAGACAGTGTGGAACAAGAAAAGTCATGGAAGATCCAAATGGAAGAAAATAAACGAGAAAGACTGTCTTTGCAGCGACAGTTAGATGACAGAATTTTGCAAGCTACTGAAAAACAAATGCATGACAGTACGGAGATACAAATGCTGAAGAGACAGCTGGATGAAATGGCCAGAGAGAGACAGTGCATGACCAGCTTGATTCATGAAGAAAACAAGCAGTCAGAGACGGGTGAGGTAAAGTCACTGGAAAAACAGATGCAGCAGAAAGATGAACAGACACAATGTCTAATGAAGCAACTTCAAGAAAGCACAGAAATCTCTCAGAAACTACTCCAAGAAAAAGAAGTCGACATACAAACCCTTAAAAGCAAGTTGAAGGAAACCACAGGAAAAGAGCATTCACTAATAAAAGAGCTGGAAGGAAGGGAGATGTCTGAGCAGTCTCTTAAGTGCAAACTTGAGGAGAGCAAAAAGTTGGCAGAGCTTCTTCAAAGACTATTGCAAGAAAGTGCTGAAGATATACGGGCTCTTAAAAGTCAGCTAGAGCAGACTACTGGAGAAAAGACACTGTGCAGGCGAAAAGCCGAAGACATTAAAATACGCAGCAATTTTCAAGAGGCAGAACCTCGGAAAAGGCATTTGGAAGAAAACACTGGAGAAATAGTTTTAGTGAAGAGACTGGTGCAAGAAGAAGGTCAGGAGCCAAAATTAAGCAGACAGCTAGAAGAAAAAACTTTCCCAATTGCACAACCATCAACCATTTCTGAATCTGTCTGTGTTCCATGTGGGTTTGAAATAAAAAATATTGAATCCACTTCTTCATTTCCCAAGAGTTCACCTTCTACGTCTGGATCTAAAGTTAACATTTTATCATCTAGTCAGGTGACCTCCACTACAGATCACAATTCTACATGTGATCCCAATTCTGCTCATACCCCTCTTTCTGCCACAGAATCACCCCTATCATTGCTACTTATAGAACTACATGGTGTACGAAGAGAAAGGTCAGATTTACAAGGACGTCATGACTCCCTTCTCAGGGACCTACAAAGACAGGAGGGAGAGCTGGAAAGGATGCAAAGAGAGCTGAGACGAGGTCGAAATGCCATGAGAGTGCTAAAGCAAGAACATCGTGAGCTACAGGAGAGGTAGGGCAATATCTGGAGAACTGTCACTCAGGGGTTTACTGGCTTCTAATGAAGTGCACTTTACATTACATAGAAGCTGATAAAAAGTTATTCTAAAGGCCCCCTCTAGCTATACAGACAGCCGATGTGCCAAAAGGACCTAAGTCTCCTAAGTCTAAGTAAAGTCCAGCTATATAGAGTAGGTACTCCAGCAGCAAATGATCTGCTCTAATGTCAGTTTTTGTGTTTGGGTCTCTTTATGGCACAAGAACCTGAACCTACTAGGGGAACTCTGTCCAGTCAGATCCTTCTGAACTACAAGATAAAACCCAGATTATTCATGTTATTATGAAAGAGTAACACATGATTTACATATGATTTGTATTTTAAACTTGTCTGGTAGGTTCTCTCAACTATCCATACAAGGGGAACAGATCCAGCAAGAACAGCAAAGAAAAGTGCAAGAGCAAGTGGATAAAGCTCAAGAATTTCAGATGGAAAACCAGAGACTACAAGATGAGGGCAAGAGGTGAATGTATAAGTAAACTGAGCCCTTTCTTTATAAATTTCCACAATATTTTCCTAAGTCTGATATGAAATGTACAAGCACAATTGTCCCGCTAAATCCTCTCCAGTAGTTTCTCATTGTTTATGGACTGCAATGTTCCAGATCGTAGAGTGACCTGCACTATGGTAGAGGTTCTGCAGACAGGAAAAGTTATCACTAGTCAAAGAAAACTCATTTGATCGTTACCTTTACACATACATGTAGTCATATAAAGTATGAAAATTATAATACAAGGTATATTTGGTGAAGAAATACCTAGTGCCTATGAAAGAATTGGCTCCTAAGGGAACGATCAGAGATCAACTCCAAATGAGAGCAACTGATTCCTTTCAGTAAGACCCAGTATTGCAAGGAAATCTTTACCTGTATAATAGAAAACGGCCACCCCCTCAATAACACCCTGGGTGGCCATCTATTCCTCCAGGCTGTATTTATTGGTTTAATGAATTAACAAATGGAACTTACATTTCCAATACAGACTTCAAGAAGAACTGTCTCGATTAGAAATGACTTATAGTGAAAAGATGTCAGAGCTAAGAGAAATAAAGAGACAGCTAGGATCCGAGCAGAGACAGCGAGAACAGCTTGAGAGAGAGCGTTTGGAATTGAAGGAGTGTGTACAACGCATGGAGATCAGCAGTATAGCTCTATCTGAACAGTGCCAGGTTGGTATTGCTGTGAGTTTGTAGATGTCCAACTAAGGCTCCTTTCAGATGAGCCAATTCTTGTTTGCGTGAGCAAAGTACGTCATTGCTAGCTCATTCGCTCTCATGAAGCCTGTTTAGATAGGCAGATTTATTGTTGACTCGTTCAACGAGAATCGTTCAGTCTTTCACATTAGCGAATGTGAAAGACCGAAGGAGCAATCTTTAACCCCTTCCCGCCCCATGACGTAAGGGTACGTCATGGGAGCGGGGTACTTCCCACAAAATGATGTACCCTTACGTCATGGGAATAGCGCGAGATCATAGTAGCCGGCGTCCCGCTGTGACAGCAGCGGGCATCGGAGATGCGCCCCCCTGCTGTTAACCCCTTCCCTGCCGCGATCTAAGTAGATCGCGGCAGGGAAAGGGTTCACAGAGGGAGCGCGCTCCCTTTGTGACTCCAGCCGACTCTCGCGATTACATCGCGAGAGCCCAGCTGGTTGCTATGGCCACAGGATGCCAGATACCGGCGTCCTGTATTGCCATAGCCTGTGATCGCTATAGTAAGCAATAAGGCATGGCAGGAGAGAAGTCCTGCCATGCCTTATCGTAGCGATCTGCAGTGCTGCAGTAAAAGTCCCTCAGAGGGACACAGATTGTGTAAAAAAAAAAGAGCAAAAATAAAAATGTAAAAAAAGGTAAAAAAACCCTTTTTTATACTTTTTCTCATATTAGCATTAAAAAAAACTTAAAAAATTAAAAATCCCACATATTTGGTATCGATGTGTCCGTAACGACGCGCATAATACATTGAACACACTTATTATCCTGCACGGCAAAAAGCGTTTAAAAAAATGCTAAAAAAAATGCCAAAAAACGCAATAAGTCATTAAAAAAAAGGGTGTACCCCAAATGGTACCAATAAAAACTACAGCTCGTCTCGCAAAAAATAAGCCCTCAGAGAGCTCCGTCGATGGAAAAATAAGAAAGTTATAGGACTGTGAATGCAGTGAGCTTAGAAAAAAATAATTTCCAAAAAAAGGGTTTTTATTGTGGAAAAGTGGAAAAACCTAAAAAAAAATATAAGAATTTTGGTATCGTTGTAACGGTACCGGCCCGCAGAAAAAAATGTTGTGTCATTTATGCTGCATAACACTTTAAAAAAAAAAATCTATGGCAGAATCGATGCATTTTCTCTCCCTACGATCATAAAAAAAAAAGGTTTACAATGTAGTCTATGTACCCAAAATGGCACCAATAAAAACTACAGTTCGCCACGCAAAAAATAAGCCCTTATACGGCCACGTTGACGGAAAAATAAAAAGGTTATGGCTGTTGAAAAATGGAGATGAAATCGTTTGGTCCTCAACGCCAAAATAGGCCATGTCCTTAATGGGTTAAACAGAATGAGAAGTGAACGCGCCAATGATGATTTTTTTGCCTGCATACAATAAAGGATGTTCGACAAGCGAACTATTCTCATTTGGCATTCAGTCGTGGCTAGCATTTAGACTGAACAATTATTATCGTTCACTTTCATCCGTTCAAACGCTTTTTTTTTTTAATAATATCGTTCCATCTAAGATTCTAAATTAGTTCTACCAAAATTGTATTCAGGTGGAAAATGACAGCAGCACGTTGAAAAGTGATAAAGTTTAATGCATAAAATTCAGAAAGACTGTAGTGAGAGCCAAAATGTCACTTGGTTAAATAAACTTTTGTAAATTTTTGTCTACATTGTCATTAGGTGTTGTCCCAGGTGAAATATACTATCCAGGAGCAGAATAATCATTTGCTGGCTCAGATTAATTTATTAACTCAAGACAATCGTGAATTACTAGAGAAGAGTCTGGAGAGTGGAGCTTTGAGGCAAGAGGAGGAGAGATGTTACCGGTAAGGTTGTCATGTTTCGTAGATGTGTCGGTATTCGAGCACTGCATTTAGTCCATATTTAACTGGTCTTGAAAGAAATGGATGATTTTGTGCTTCTCTGTTACTATTTCAATTCTGACTTGTAATTGGAAGAGAAAAGTGTCATGGTCCAATGCAGAGCAGGCATTCATCTCTACAGTTTGTGCTCACAAATGATTGCTATGTGTAAGGACTGTGGATGAGGAACCACTGTATCAACCTACCGGGTAGGTAAAGATCTGATCCAGAAAAGCTGACAGCCAACCCTAGCGTGGGAGGTAAGATACCAGATGAACAGCCCCATATACGGATGAAAACTAGGGAAGGTATCTTGCCCTGAACTGATAACCAGGAGAAACCCCTGCCTATAAGCAGAGCACTCGTCCCTATAAGGACGGCCCCACGGTCTTCCTCTAAGCGCTGACTTACCCTTGTGAGCCAGAACGCCTATAGGACAAAGATAGAAGAACAACAGGGAGTACAGAAACAAAGAAGGAAGGAGGGGATGAGGATAAACAGAGAAGCGAAGAACGGAAATAACAGACCACAGAGTCTGTTATAAGAGGGGCTGGGTGGGGGCAGGGCTAACTCCCGAAACTTAGCTCCGCCCCATCCCGCCTCCTCTCTTTGCAAATAGTGCCGAGGGGACAGGAGCTCAGTGCACTGCTCCCGGCTCTTTCAGCCTCCTTCCCCTGCAGAGAGGGACGCCGTATATCGGCCGGCGTGAATACCCGGCCGATATATGTTTGTCTGAATAAGGCCTAAGGGGCGTAATGTACATGCAGGAGTGGGTCCGGAGATAAGAAAAATAAGAGAACCAGCATTGTGCCTAGTTACAATGCAAATATTTTGTTGGATGGATTCACACATAGCAGTTTAGGCCGCATCCACACGGGCGACTTTATCACGCGATTTTGTCGCAATGAGATAGTGCTATAAATCGCATGTATGTGGAGCCCATGCTTTCCTATGGGTTCTTCCACACAAGCGATATTTTGCAGCCTGCGACATTGTGAGACTACAAAATTGCAGCATGCTCTATGCAGTCGCCATTTGTAATGTTTTCTAGCCCATGTTTTCCTATGGAGCCTTCCTTTTTGTTGCATTGCATCGCACAAAAATGTAGTTTTCGTGCAATGCGATTTAACATTGACAGTAGGAAATCCTATAGTAAAAGTCCTAGCTGTATCAAAAAATTTTTAAATACTCATACATCACCTAAGTAGCGCTGTCCGACTCGGCCCGTCTTCCCCGCTCCCTGACAGTTGTCTTCAGCATCTCTTGTGGCTGGGGATTGGAAAATCTCCGCCTCTGATTTGGCATTGCTATAAAATAACAAATGCCCACCTCTCCTCTTTTCCCAAGAACTGTGCAGCAGCTATGGCAGCGATCCTGGTCTGTGTGGACAGTGGAAATCAGGCAACCATTGCAGCCAATCAGAAGCAACAGCATCACCACCCGTTCTCCTGGCATTAGTGCTCACATTCATGGCACCATGATGTTAGGAGTTCAGAATAGTCATGCTGTGGCCTTGAATTGGCTACAGCAGTCTCCTGATCTCCACTGTCAACACAGACCAGGATTGCCGCCAGACTGACAGCGCAGCATGGCCAGATGTTTAAAAGTCGGACAACCCCTTTAGAAGGCGTTTGAATAATGCATGCACAAAAAGTACATTTTTAAAGATGCCATTACTGTGCCATAAGCAAATGCTTCAACTTGAGAAAACTGAAGGCTTTGTTTGATGCAGTTTTAAAAGTCAATAAACTTTGTGAGAACATATGTTTTTTTTGCCGTATGTAAAATAAAATAGAAATACTGGAATGACCCCACCTTTCTTTATTATCTAGAGAGAAATTGACAGAGCTAAAACATGAAAAGCAGAAACTACTTGATAAGATCATGGATCAGTACAGAGTATTGGAACCAGCGCCCGCAATACACAGGTAACTCCTCTAATTCAGTCCGAAATGGGAATCCATGTATTCCTAGTGCATGGATATTTGCATCAGTACAACTAGTCGTTTTCAGATAGTATCATGCAACCATAATATGGCATGCATGCCAAGATAGTACATGGTGATTGGCGCACGCAGCAATGTCATTGCATAATTGTGTTGTGTTGCGCGCATATCTCTTGCAGGCGGCACGCTGCAAGATAAACTACCAATTTTATTAAATTAAAGCTTCTAAGCAAAGCATTTCTCATTGTACTATCAGTAGTAAAATCTGGCCTTTGCCCGCTAACCCCTAAATATGCCAGTATGCAGCAGAACATGTTGAGAAGAGGGTGTGTCTGCTCTAATATATTAATCTAAGGGCTAAAACAGATGAGCGCATGCGCAAATATGCTTGCTGCTATAGGGTGCATTCAGGTGACCGTATATCGGCTGGGTTTTCACGCCCAGCCGATATACGGCGTCTCTCTCTGCAGGGGGAGGAGGCTGGTTAGCCAAGAGCAGTGCTCTGAGCTCCTGCCCCCTCTCCACCCCCTCTTCGCCCCTCTGCACTATTTGCAATGAGAGGAGGCGGAACAGGGGCAGGGCTAAGTCCCATGAATTAGCTCCGCCCCATCCCGCTTCTCCTCATTGAAAATAGTGCAGGGGGGTGGAGAGGAGGCAGAGAGGGGGCGAGAGCTCAGAGCACTGCTCCCGGCTCTTCCAGCCTCCTCCCCCTGCAGAGAGAGATGCCGTATATCGGCTGGGCGTGAAAACCCAGCCGATATACGTTCGTCTGAAGTGTATTTACGTATGAACAAAATAACATTTTTTTTTCGTTTACCATTAAAATTTCACGCTATTGCTTAAAAAAAAAAGCAGGAGGATACATCCTGCCCTATTTTTTCTTGCATGTAGAAAAACTGCTTGCGAGAAAGATAGGGCAAGTCCTGTCTTTTCTCATGCATAGTATTAGCGCGCGAGAATCCAGATAGTCAAAACAAAACCACTGAGATCAATGATTTGTTCGGTCACTTTTTGCAACTGTGATTTTCACAGCTGCAAAAACACGGTCATCTGAGGAAGCCCTCAGGTAAAGTCACAAGAGTGAGAATCTCGCATGAGCTTTGTGTGTTGCGAGACACACAAAATGTACGTGAATATAAACTCCATTCTTTGGAATGGAGTTATTCACATGACTGATTTTTTCCCCTTCACAGCGATGCTGCTACGTTAAAAATCACAGTATGTTCTGTCTTTTGGTGTTTCTGTCTCGGAAAGCCTTGCCCAGTGTGTTCAATGGGACCTTTAAATACATCGCATGGCACTCGCATGCTGTACGATGTGATGTTTGCCTTGAAATTAATGGGAAACACTTGTGATCCTCTATCGTGCGTGGAACACACACCTGAGGATCGCAATATCAGAGAAATGATGTGAGGCATTCATAAAGATAAACGTCTTGCATCGGTGTGTAAAGCGCACATTGGCAAACGTGATATCCTCCCGCATTTCTCAGCCTGATATCGCGCTCGCCTGTGTGAATCTGGTCCAAGACTAAGAATCCACTGCAAAAAGTGGCAGAAGTGAAGAAGCTACGGACAGAAACTCTAGTACTACATCTTAAATAAATGATGTGACAAATGGTGGGCTAGTTCCGTCAGATGATGGGTTGGGGTCTTGCTGGTGAAATGTTCTCGATGGCTTGTTTCTATAGTGGACGCGGCAGGTAATATCGCTAACATGATTTATGTGTTACTGACAGTCACAAGAGAAGTAACTGGATAACTGATAAGATGAAGAGACTCCTGAAGACCAAGGAAAAGCCTTCCAGGGTCCCTGGAGAAGCACCACGTTTTCTGAATCCTCCTAAAGAACCTTCCTTGGAGCCAGAAAGCCCCTCAAAATGTAAGAAAGAAATGCAGCTTAAATTAGTAGAAGAGACTTTTCACTTGTGCAGAATATTTCTGCAAGACGCACCTAAAGATGCAGTTCATTCAGCTGCTGCGTCTTTAGGTGCGTCTTGCAGAAATATTCTGCACAAGAGAAAGGAACCAAATTCTTATTCTAGAGCAGCTCCATAGCAGTAAAAGGAAGTGAACCTCAATATTCCACACACAACCGTGGACAGTGGAGCACTTTTTAAAGAAAAAGCAAACAATTTTCTTTAATCATCATAAGGCTTCTTTTCCATGAGTGTATATCGGCAGGCGTTTTCATGGACTATCATCTGGGGAGTAGAAGCTCTTGAACGGGTGCACAAATCTAACATTTGTGCGCCCGTACACACAACATGGGCCCCAGCGCATATACGCCATGCCGTCGCCCCTTTCCCCTCCCTCCCCCTTGCAGGCTCACCTGAGCTCTCCTCCACGCTCATTCTTTGTAATGGGAGGTGGTGGGATGGGGCGGGGCTAAACTACACCCCATCCCGCTTCCTCCCATTGATGGCTATGGACAAGGGGTGGGGCTTAGCTCCACCCCTCGTCCCGCCCCTTATCCGCAGCCAGCAATGAGGAAGACTATCCAGGAGACTCTTCTGTTTTGCTGAGTAAGGGAGAATTCCTGTACTTCATAATATTCCTGGTCAATTCAAGGAGTAGCCAACTACAGCACATACATACTGTGTATCCATAAGCCTAAATAAAGAAGAATCAAGCGCTAATATCCCATTTAATTAACTCTAATGATGATGCAATATTGGCAATACTTACTTCTTTCCATATTTATCTATATCCTCTGGTATTATTCCTCAGCTGGAGATGGGATTCTCCGTCGTAGTAGAAGTTCGCTCAGTGTCTCCAGCCAGTCATACCAGATGACCCCTCGTTTCCGCCGTGTAAAGCTCAGCTCCACCATTCGTGGCAGTGAGTCGTTCAGTGCCGCTGACAGCTCTCCCAGAGAGAAGTTCCGCCTGAGAACCACGAGGCAAATACAAGACAGTGAAGATGAGGACACGGCCTCTGACGGAAGGAGAGACAGCAAAGGAGAAGAGACAACTTAAGCATCTGGTGGAGAAGAAGACCTCTGAGCAGAGGACTATATGATGAAAGGCCCACTCTCTTATTGCTAAACATGATATAATCAAAATACTAAATTAATATTATTAATTGAGGGTGTGGTGAAAAGTAGCTGCCATATGCAGTGTCATTGGCCAGCCTACAGATGCCCATATATGCTGTGACCGACCCATGGTAACCATATGCAGATCACCACTAATTGCTGGACTAGACTTGGACATGCCGTAGTTTCAAATTTCAAGTCTGGTGCAGCCCCACAATTAGTGGCAGCATATACAGGCATCCTATGGGACCTTTCACAGGGGATGGATGGAAAAGGCCGGACGACGCACCGTAAGTTGCAGTGAATTCTGCACTAAAATCCACAGGCTGCCTGTAGATTATGAAGTGGAATTGAAAATTACTAAAAACCTGCTTGTAATTCCGCATCAAAATCTGCAATCAGACCTACAGATTTTGGTGTGGAAGTACACCACCACAGATTTGGCTGCATCCTGCGGCATAAGGGCTTCAACTGATGAATGTATGCGCAAATACGCTCACCGCAACGGAGCATGATTGCACATGAACAAGGGTTGCATGCTGGGTCACACACTTTACCTTGCTTTTTTTCAACCTGCCATAGACCTCTATGGCAGCTTTCTGCATGACACGCAGAGCGATAGAGTGAGTATTATATTTTTCACGTACAATTCCTGCTCATAAAAACGAACACACTGAGATCGAAGGTTCGCTTTGTCGCGTTTTGCATGCATGAGTTTAAGTCCTAATTCCTTCCTGTGTGAAAGGTCCCTAGGTACACACATGGCGGAAAAAGTGCAACAGATTTGAATCAAATACGCAGGAAATCTTTGGCTCATTACTTTCAATAGTAGTACATGCCGCACGGAATCTGGATCAGGATTCCTGCATACAGAATTATCCATTGGGAAGGGCTAAATCCTTATGCAGATCACATGTGCAGAGCCACGGCTGAGCCACAAATCTCTGCTGCAGTTTTTAGAGGCGGAATCCCCTTGGAAAAGTCCAACGCAGATTGTGTGAACAGACCCTAGTATTATTTTATAGCACCTACTGATTAGTAGAGTTCTGCTTATTTTGCACATAATAGGATAGTACTTATGCTTACAAAAACTTTACAAGAATAATAGACAATAACCATTTGTGTAATTTTTTTGTATAGTTACCTACAAATATATGTATTTAGACATTTACATATTTTTCACGTATTTTCAAATGTAGCTTTTGTTATGGCCATGGCAAGCAAATTCCTCATTAGCCATACAACCCCTTTTCTGTGGGCAAACTAGTTGATCCTGCCAGTAGCATATGCTTCTCTCAAAGATTAAGCCATGCACATGTAAGTACACACGGCCAGTACAGTAAAACTGCGAATGGCTCATTAAATCAGTCCGTATGCTGTCCGTGTATTCCACAGACAGCAAACAACCCCAATAAAAAAATCACTGCATGTCTTAGGCCTGTGTCACTTGAACGTATTTGCGCAGCTTTTTGCACGTTACATTTGTGAGCGCAGTGAACAGAATCCATTGCTTTTAATGGGTTCGTTCACACAAACGTAATTTGCACGCACATTTCATTCGAGCTAAACAATACGCAGCATTTGCATGAAAATAGCATTTGGGCGTTAAAAGAGCACATATGAAACTAATTAACTTAACTGTCAATTTCAAAGAATGGGAACATGGTTGTGTGTTTTCTTGAGTGCAAAAAATACAGTAAAACACGCACATTGATGCACAAATACACACCGCCCATTGTGCAAATATGCAGCAGTAGTGTGTGAGCAAATGCACTTATTCCCGAGTGACACCAGCCTCAATCTTGTCTGTTTTCATAGACGAGAGCGGGTCATATAATATGCACGGTCCGTGGAGATCGGACAGCAAACAGATGGAGACCGTGTGGTATCCATTGCATGCTGCACCCAAGTATCTCAGATGCAAAATGCATAAGGTTGTGTGAATCCAGCCTGAGGCCCGTGTCACACGAACATAAGCATATTGGCATGTGTTTTTGTGCCTTGCTTTTGCCCACTGAACGTTAAGTAGTTGTGTGTGCAACAACCCTTTCACTGTAAGTTGTGCACAATTGCACATGCAAAAAAAATGCAACAAAACTCTCGCTTGGGTGCCTTGATGTTCAAATGCCCGACGGGAATGCATGCGCAAAAATTCTGAATGTGCGACAACTAGAGATGAGTGATCGTACTCGCTAAGGCAAACTACTCGAGCGAGTAGTGCCTTATGCGAGTACCTGCCCGCTCGTCTCAAAATATTCAGGTGTCGGGGGTGGAGAGCGGTGAGTTGCGGGAGTGAGCAGGGAGGAGCGGGGGAGAGAGATCTCCCCCTCCCCCGTTCCTCCCCGCCGCTCCCCACCCCCCGTCGGCACCCGAATTTTTTCATGACGAGTGGGCAGGTACTCGCATAAGGCACTACTCACTCGAGTAGTTTGCCTTAGCGAGTACGCTCGCTCATCTCTAGCGACAACCCATTGAAATCAATGGTTTCTATTGCCAGCGTTTTGCGTGAGCGAAAACATGCGCAAAATCACCTATGTGAAGGAGCACACTTTTGTTTTGCACTACGTAATTGTTCACGCATATTTGTGTGACGCAGGCCTACGTATGTTTATCAGCAGCTGGTTCTACAGCTGGCCAATACCACCCTGTAATAGATGCCTGCGGAGCAAATCTGTCCTTCTAAAATGGCCCTACAGTATAGTGGACATGAAATGTTGGGTGTTCTATACTTTAAGGGATTGTTGCCCATATTGTCAGTACATACAAGCACTGCCATTATTTAATACTTATCCTACTGTAGATGAGCTGTTTATTCACAAGGTTACCCATAGTGCATTGCACGTTACCATTTTTCAAACTACGGATGTCCAGGCAGCCATTTAAACAATTGTTATCAGCATTGGATGAACATTTTTTTTAATGCAAGTTTCATCACAGCATAAAAAAGTAGAGATGAGCAAACGTGCTCGTTTAGAGTAATTACTCGATCGCAATTCGGGGTGTGAGCGGGGGGTTGCGGGGGAGTGGGGGGGGAGCATGAGAGAGTGCTACCCCCCGCTCCACCCCGCCCCCCGAATCCTTTCGTCCGATTAGGCAGTTACTCGAAAAAAGCGATGCTCGATCGAGTAATTGTCCTAAACGAGCACGTTTGCTCATCTCTAATAGAAAGTCATTATGCAGTTTTTTTTTCTATGAAGACAATCTCTATTGAGGCGTACGGACATCATCGAAAGGGACCGCTATCAGCCAGTGCAAAGAGCCACCAGTAAACCTGGCCCATCCATATATTACATGGTTGGTCATTCATTTGTCCGTGTGCTGTGCGATGTGCATGAGACTGCATGGCTGCATGTTCTGTTCTTGTACGAGACTTGCACAAACATAGAATATGCAGTGATTTTTCTGTCTCGCTGCAAGAGAGATGTCGCCTATGGAAATATATGCATTGAGTAGAATGGGTTCTACTCTTGTGTGAGTTTATCACCTGTGTGAAGGCATCCTAAAAAGGACACTCTGGCTGCCTTGGAAGCAATATTATGTATATACTGTTATTCTTATTTGTTACCAATAAAACTAATTGCCCATTAAATTAAATGTTGTTTTGTTTTTTTTCTATTACAATGTGCATATGGCTTCGTATGGTACTGTGCATGCCCGCGTATCACATGGACATGCACAGTTATATATATATATATTTTAAAATCCCCCGCTCTGTTCAGAGTGGGGATGCGTATGGAAACACTGCCCATACGCAATGTATTGCATATAGACAGCGTATCATACGCAGAGTATACAAATGTATAGGGCTCACATTGTGTACCTACACAGAGAAATAGAGCATGCTGTGATTTATTTCTCTTGCGTCTCGATAGGCAGTGTCCACATGCTGGTGTGCATGTAACAATGAAAGTCCATTGACTTTTGTTGACTCCATTCACTGTGGATCACTTGTTCGTGCAACATATGCAGTGGGAACACAGTTGTGGACAGGATCCCTGCATGGCTTTCGCAAATCAAACCTACCCGTGGACATTGGGCCTTACACAGTGATTCAAGCATCTTATATTGCACGTACACCCCCCATTTGAGCACCCCCCCCCACCTTTGAGTTCTATGGGGACCTTTAGTGTACAAGTATGCAGAAAAATACAACATGCTCTATTTTTTTTTTTTTGTGCACACAAAATACGGAAATACGTATGAACCCACTGAAAATGGGCTCTATTCTATGTGTATTGCGCGTGCATATACGCTTGCAAGTATGTCTGTGTGAAGTTGGCCTAAGGGTGGCTACTCACTAGCGATATTCTTTCTTTTGCTGCGAGAGGGAGTGAATAGCAGCGCAGAGAAAACTCTGATATCACACACTGTTTTCAACGGGGCTGGGGGCAGCAGCACCAGCCGCATTGAAAACCTAGGGAATACATTGCGGACTTTTGCCACAGCTGTGACAGTTGTGGCAGAGGATTCCTTCATCCCAGTGGGGACCGCGGGGCGAAGGAATCCTCTGCCACAACTGTGGCAGAAGTCAGTGATGCTATCCCATTGCTTTCAATAGGGTCGGCACTGCTGCTGCCACATTGATAGCAGTGGGTTGCAGGCAACCCCTGCAGTGATGATTTTCAGGGAAAGGCTTGAAATATAAGACCTTCCCTGAAACTCAGACATAGCTGTAAAAAAAAAAAATTATACCCACCTAGAAGAGCTGTCCGGCTCTTCTCTCCGGCACAGCAGTCTTCTTCTCTCTTCTGGGGGCCAGGGATTGAAAAATCCCTGCCCCCAGAAAGTGGTGGTGCCATTGGCTGAGCGCTCAGCCAACCACAGACAGTGCTCATCCATTGAATTAGAATCGCAATGATTCTCCGCTCGTGGACAGGGGGGAAGCGCTCTCCATAGAGTGTTCACTTCGTTTCCCGCGGCCAGATTATCGCTGCTGGGAACGCAATTCAAACCCGCCCTTGGACAGGCACCCTTAAAGTGGTTATTCCACAAATGACATTTATCACCTATCTACAGGATAGATAAAAAAAGGCTAATTGTGTGGTCCCACCATTGTAATCCCCATCGATCACAAGAATCGGAGTCCTAGGTCTTCCTCTACTCCCCACTGCACTCCCGCAACGAGAAGGTGCTTGATTGGAGCGCCTGCCAAGCATGTGTCCTTCCACTCCATTCATTTCAATGGGACAGTTGGAGATAGCTGAATATAAGTGCCTTGCTATTTCTGGCTATCCCATATAGAGTTCCATTCAGCTCTGTGGTATACCTATAGATAGCTGAGCACTTGTACTCAGCTATCTCTGGCAGTCCTATTGAAATTAATGGAGTAGCAGCACGGATTGTGGTCTGCTGTTCCATTTAAGCTCCTCCTCATTTCGGGGGTGCAGTGAGGAGGAGAGGAGTCCACAGGACCCCAATCCTTATGGTCATGGGCAGCCGCAAGTGGGAACACCACTGATCTTTTATTATCTATGCTGTGAATAGTGGGATAACCCCTTTAAAATGTAATAGTATGGTCTAAATTATTTCAGTAAATAATCTATGAATTAAATAATTGGGAATGTGCTTTAATGTTATAGGATCATACAGATAACAGAGTTGTATAAAAAATAGATTTATTTTGTATAAATATAATAAATAAATAAGCACATAAAATAGACATATAAAATACAGAGCTCACATTAAATCTACATCATTCTTCCCACTTTAATACAAGATTTACAAAAAAAAAACAACTTCCTTTCTTACAGGTTTTCAATGCTTTCCGCCTTAAATGACATATTCGTTACCCCCATATCATCCCCTCTTGTCCTTTTAATTCTTCTAATCTTCTTTCTGCTCCAAAACCAATAAGTAAGGACAGAGAACCCCAATATGCCAGCAAGTATGGCCAAACCAACTCCTATTGCCAAATACATATAAGATCTCTGTGAGTTATAGGTATGAAATGTGCCACATGGCCCTACAATATCTCCCTGGTCCATATCTCCATCTTCTTCATCTCCAGGCTCTATCTGGCTTTCTCCTGCACCATTAATGGCTACGACACACACCCTGTAAGCAGTTCCTGGGAGGAGATCTGTTATGGAGAAGAAGCGATATGACTGATTGAGCAAGGGTCCCATCTCCAGTGGTCCTTCAGGTGTACCATACATTACTCTATATGACTGTACTGTTGAAAGCGGCGCACACCAGCTCACCCCAATTCCAGCTTGTCCAGGAATGACTTGTTTCAAACGGGGAGAATCAGGAATAACCGAGCTTCCACTAATCCCAGGACAAAGGCATTTCCCCCCTGACCTCTTCTGTATCTCATCACAAGGTAGCTGGAGGTGTTTGCAGCGATCATATGGACAAGCCTCATAAGAAAAATATGGGGGCTCGGTGAAAACTTCGTCTTCATCTTCATCATAATCATCATCATCATTATCATAGTCAACATGTTCAGTTATGAACAGAATGCGTTCCTGCATAGTTTTCTGACTCCGTGTCATGCCAAAGGTTTGAGGGACAGAAGCCTCATTGTTCATCTGATGTGATGAATCAGTTGGGACAAAGCCTATCTCACTACTCCATGGCAGTCTGGTATTGTTGTCCACTTGGGATGCCGTGTTATTTTCAAGGGGCAAACCTGTGATGGTTATACAAAGTTGAAACAGAAGGAAAAGTGGAGACAATAGAAGAGAGATGTGTAGAGACATGATGGTTGCACAGGTCTGAAATGAAACCAAGTGTGAATAATGAAATAAGAATGGTGAAAAAAGAAGAAAAAAAGAAATGTTAGGTTTATCATTCTTCTTTTAAAATGCTAAACCAAAACATGATGATACAGGACAAATAAAGATGAGCGAGCATACTCGTCCGAGCTTGATACTCGTTCGAGTATTAGGGTGTTCGAGATGCTCGTTACTCGTGACGAGTACCACGCGTTGTTCGGGTTACTTTCATTTTCTTCCCTGAGAAATTTGCGCGCTTTTCTGGCCAATAGAAAGACAGGGAAGGCATTACAACTTCCCCCTGCGACGTTCAAGCCCTATACCACCCCCCTGAAGTGAGTGGCTGGTGAGATTAGGTGTCACCCAAGTATTAAAATCTGCCCCTCCCGCGGCTCGCCACAGATGCATTCTGACATAGTTCAGGGAAAGTGTTGTTGATGCCGGAGCTGCTATAGGGAGAGCGTTAGGAGTATTTTAGGCTTCAAGAACCCCAACGGTCCTTCTTAGGCCATAGAAACCTATGTGCGATCTGCGATTTCTGTTCTCTTCTCTATATGCGCTCAATGGGGCCGGCGGCAGCAGCGCCGACCCCATTGAGAACATATAGAAGACAAATCATTCTTCTCTGCCACAGCTGTAACAGCTGTGGCAGAGAAGAACGATGTTTGCCCATTGAATTCAATGGAGCCGGCAATACAGCAGGTTCCACTGAAAGCAATGGGCTGCCGGCGATCGCGGGATGAATTGTCGGGAAGGGCTTAAATATATAAGCCCTTCCCTGCAATTCATCCAGAAATGTGTTACAATAAAAATATATACCGGCGTATAAGGCGACGGGGCGTATAAGATGACCCCCCAACTGTCACCTTATACGCCGGGAATACAGCGGAGCAAAGAATAAAAATCATTACTCATTTCACCGGGCGTTCTGCGGTGCTGCTGCAGGCTGTCGCTCCCTCCTGGTCCCCGACAGAGCATTGCTTTCTCTACGAAGGGCTTTAAATCCCCGCCTCCAGAAACACACGTGCCTTCAGCCAATCACAGCCAATGACAATGATGTCATTGAATGGCTGTGATTGGCTGAAGGCACGTGTGTTTCTGGAGGCGGGGATTTCAAGCCCTGCGTCCAGAAAGCAATGCTCTGCCGTGGACCAGGAGGGAGCGACAGCCTGCAGGAGCACCGCAGAACGCCAGGAGAAGTGAGTAATGATTTTTATTCTTTGCTCCGCTGTATTCCCGGCGTATAAGGTGACAGTTGGGGGGTCGTCTTATACACCCCGTCGCCTTATACGCCGGTATATACGGTATATATTTTTATTTTTACACATTTCTGGATGAATTGCAGGGAAGGGCTTATATATTTAAGCACTTCCCAACAATTCATCCTGCGCACGCCGGCAGCCCATGGCTTTCAGTGGAACCTGCTGTATTGCCGGCTCCATTGAATTCAATGGGCTAACATCGTTCTTCTCTGCCACAGCTGTTACAGCTATGGCAGAGGAGAACGATCTTTATGCTGACAGTGCAGGGGGGGGGGCACTCTTGCCGCTATTGTGGCTTAATAGTGGGACCTGTGAACTTGAGATGCAGCCCACCATGTAGCCCCTCCCCTGCCCTATCTGTTGCTGTGTCGTTCCCATCACTTTCTTGAATTGCCCAGATTTTCACAAACGAAAACCTTAGCGAGCATCGGCGATATACAAAAATGCTCGGGTCGCCCATTGACTTCAATGGGGTTCGTTACTCGAAACGAACCCTCGAGCATCGCGAAAAGTTCGTCCCAAGTAACGAGCACCCGAGCATTTTGGTGCTCGCTCATCTCTAAGGACAAAGCATTATAAAATGTACAGTTTATTAATGAGCTGCCTCTTGCATTGTCCCAAGGAACTACTATGCTGCATAACTCAAATACAGTCTCACTATCTAGTGTTCAGCCCAGGTCATACCTAGAATTCATACAGCGCCATAGTCAGGAATGGGATCCCACTAAATAACTAACGCTAAGTTGAACTGAAACAACTTGACTAACAGATAACTTTCTTAATTAGAACAGCAATCAAAGGACGAAGAGTAGTGGCATCTATCAGATCTGGGCAAGGGAGAACCAGCATAGTAGACCTAGACAGCAGAAAGCTAACATACTGGTTTTTGTCATCAAGACTAGGGTTGCTCATTGTGATCGACTGGTGTGTAAAATCAGGGCGATCACTCCCAACCTGATTAGTTCAATAATCACTCATCACTTGCATGTATAATGTGGGGCTCTCATAAAAGGTACCTGTTAGCTTTTTGTGCTACAGAGTAGTTCTATTGTTCTTGCCACAGACCTACTTCAGTTAGGCACAAAGTCAGGCACCCCCAGCATGCATAATAAATTGCTCACCGACAAGTAAATACAACTTTTAAATAAATCAAATATTCTTTAACAGTTTTTTATAACCTTCATAGAAGTTTTAGCTTACCTTGTGATCTGTAAATATCATATATTGCAGTATTTCCTAATATCCTTTGTGGTTTTCCCCTGTAATAATCTTCTGTAAAGTTTTTTGAGCTTGAAGATATTCCTATATACAGTAAAATATAATCTAAGCTTGGTACAGTTGTTCTTCTTGCCTAAGAGCCTTCTGTCTGTTTCTCTGGGTCATTCTGACTCTTTATACGACATGAGACTGATGTCACCTAACTTACCCCTGAATCACCGACTGAGTATGTGGGAGTAATGAGGGGAGGAGAGGCAGACACACAAGTAAATCTACAGAGCTTGCAGGAGACTGCTAGAAGCTACATCCATAAAATATTCTTTCCAGATGTTTTATACGGCGTGGGAATCATTGCGTCCTGGCACCAGATGTGCACCGTGTTTGTACAAGGCGTGTTGCTAGGAATCGTTCCCTATAAGGTCATTTTATGAGATAAATCATATTCAGAAATGTGAAGCTTTTACCTTATGAGTTATTTTGACTTTTCAGAGTAAGACTATGTTCATACGCTCAGGATTCAATAATACTCCATAGGCAATACAAATGAGCGGAATATTGTATATCCCATTAATATGAAAAAAATCAAATTTTAGAATCCACATCATATTTATCATTGCCACAGACTTTGCAAGAAAAAAAAACTGCAGGTTAGATATATCGAATTAAAATAGGGCTTATCTGTATGCAGATTTAAGGCTGATTTAGACACAAGGAGAATCGCTCAAAATTCACTCAAAAGAGTCTTTTGAGTGATTCTCATTCTGTCTAAATGCAGGGACATTGTGCAGTTTCCGTGCACGAGTTGTTGATCACTGAATTCTAGCTTGCTAGAATTGAGTGATCAGCTGTTATCAGCCGGCTGCACTGATAAGATTCTCTCTGCCTGTGTCCTGCTGTAAATTCACAGCGGGGCACGGACTGTAAGTGCAGAGAACACTACCGTTGTTTGCTTCTGAAAAACAGCTGTAGCATTCAGCAATATATAGCAGTGGTGTCCAGCTGCGCCTGCATAGCTGTATAGTAGCTAATTAGCTACTATAAGGTATGCAAAGATAATCGCTCAAAACTGTCACTCAAACTTTCATTTGAGCGACTTTTGAGCAATCATCTGTCGGTGTAAATGGGGTATTACTGAGCAAATCACAGAAGAAATCCTCAAAATTATCCGTAAAATGCACAATGGATTTGCATGTCAAATCCATATTGCAGGGACAGACTTCAGAGAGCCCACGTTTTGAAACAGTATATGGGCCCCTTAGTCTCTGATACCTTATCATAGAGCACCCACGTCCTACATGTCTCTCTAACAATCTACTAGTAATTGGGACCTATGAAATTTACTTATTAAGTCACTTACATACAAACTAAAATACAGCAAGAAGCTGTTACCGGCTTATAGGGGGGTAGTAGGCCCTCTTACCTACTGGATTCTTGTGCAGCTGCCACACCTGTAAAATTGGCCTAAGGATAGTGATATTGTAGACTTTCTCCCATTCAATGGGATAATAGAAAAAAGAGTGTAAAACCCTTTAAACCCATGTAGGTTTGGTAATGGGGTAGAGGCCACTGGGACCCTTATGATCCAGAGTGTTCCCTAGTCCTCTTTTCCAAAAATTCTATTACAGAGAATTAATGGATGTTTTGTGGTAATTTGTAAATAAAAAATTGTTGAAGAAGACAGTCATAAATAAAAAATGTTATTGACTTTCTCACTTAGACAATCCCTTTACATGTTCCCTGGGGAGTATTTACATCATACAAGGCAAACCCTGCTCAAGAACCCCCATCTGTGAGTCAGGATCCTCAGCCACTAAGTAAGGCCGAGTGCTCATCGGAGAGGTATACGTCAGGCAGTGTTCTCCAACATATACCATATTTTCTTCTGGAGACAACATATGCCTATATTGGCATGCACTGCCCATTGACTCCTACTCTATCTAATCCAGCCTGTCCTTATATTACATGATTGGTCATTCGTTAGATTGTCTGCATGTAATACTACCTTTCCTCTGTAATGCCTGTTATAGGGGAAATGTATGGCCTTCCAGCTGCACCCTTCTTTAGAAAAAGGGTTTTTTTTTAATACAGCACCTGTAAGCCTTTAAAAAAAACTGCGGAAACTTATGAATCCTCCTTCTGCACCCACCACCATTATCCATACATTCACTGTCATAACTAGCTTACAGTAATATCGGGGGTAGAGAGGTAGCAATTGCATCTGGTATCTGAGGGAGCCCAAAGAACCCTCTGCCCCATTAGAAGACTCCCATTTAATAAATGGCATATTCTAAGTAGGGAGCACTGTTACAAATTTTGCATTGGGACTCATAAACGTCAAGTTACGACTCTGAGTAATATTCTATATAGAAGTGTTGTAGCTTCGGTCACTATTGCTGTCACAATTATGTGATGTTGGCTCACTGTGGAATAATGGCGCCTAGCCATCATACAGGACAGATGATTTCTAGCAGTAATTCCTTTTTACCATTTCTTACAGGGTCTTTAAAAAAATGTCTAAATGTGAACTATTGGTTGGTATACTGCAAGCTATGCATCCATACCAACCAATATATCCCAAAAACTAAGCTGTCATTGCACTTGTAGAAAAATCAGCTTGATTGAAATAACGACTTTGTCCTCTTCCGTCTGATTTAATGATCAGATACGTTGAAATATCTATGTGGACAGAGGACGCCTTTAGTTTTGTGCTGAGAAGCTGCTGATTCCCTATCCATTAATAATATGTCCTTGCCAGCATCTACAGTACAGACTTCTCCGCAGTCACCAGAGTTATAGATTACACCTAGATTTTCTGTGGTCGTGTGTACGTGACATTTGAGGTTTATGCATGCAATGTTACCATTTATTTCCTTCCCCATTCTCTGCTTACACAAGTCTTGAGACTAAATACATGTAAATATTTAGATTTTTCTCCGTAAGATTACAGTACATAAAATTACAATAAGGACTGCAGGACACCCTTTTGGCACACATTTGGCCTCTAATGTTTATGAACACAACAGAGTCTACTTGGGGGATTTTTCTCAGTGCTATCAACCAAGCCTTAGTCAAAAAGATAACCTTTTGTCTTGTAGGGGGGCTATATGTTATGTTTGTGGGGGGGGGGGGGGGGCGCACGTATGGCAACCCTCATGACCATCATCAATATTTCAAACCAAGACGTAATAAATGTCCATAGTGGATCAACATATACATATTTAACATCACCGAAACAAGGAATACACCAAAAAACAGGAATGGGAATACTATCCCTAACCAACATTGGTTGGGTGGACCATACCAAAAAGCAGGGTGATCCTCCCGATAGGGATAGCCCCATATCCCTTATCTATGGGATCATCCTGTCCTCAGATGGAAATGCAAATAGAGCTAGGAAAAGGCACATAGCATACAGGAGACTATAGCCACACAAAACACCACAGACAGGACAAGTTAAGGGCGTCCGACAACCCTTCGGATGGAAGGGGAACATACATGTTTTAGGTATCTGACTACCGTATGAACGGAGAAGATTCCGGACCGGACCTGATTCAGGCGTACAACTAGCATACGGATAAAGAAGAATCAGGCGTCCGCCCACCAATGGTTGGGGGGAGCAAACAGGGCATAACTCACATGACTGACCACCAGTAGATGGGTTTAACAAACAAGAGAGGACTCAGACACCTGACCACCAATAGGGGGTTGGCTCAATCAAGACAGGATGTAGATCAAACATAGATAACACTGAATCCAGACAAACAAGCTAAGGTCCACAAAGCATGCATGCACACGGAAAAATAACTGGCGTCCAAATGAGGGGAGGATTCAGGACGTAAATGTATACCAGTTGTTGCCGATAAGGGTAAACACCTCCCTGTTGGCTAATCAGTTCATACACCACAAGAGATGTTGAAGTAGGGTGCAGCAGAAAGGAACATTAAACACCAAAGGATTCCCGGCAGACGACACCTAAGGAAACTTTTACAGTGACAGGAAACCCTAAGGAATTCTTAACAAGACAACTCCTAAAGCAATTTCTGCAATGACAGGAGAGACACACTCATTGGCACTAAATGCCAAATGACAGGATGCATGCGTCAAAGACATGATCACATAGACCAAGTTTAATGTCATTATGCCACCTTGCAAGCTGCAACAGTACCATAAAAAAGGCACATGCAAAGAGAAGACCATCTCTAAGTATTTGTATAGCCATCAAATACTGCCATGCAGTGCTATCATTAAAATTCCATTTCCAATAAATTATACATAGATTTCCAGTATTGACAAAGAGATTTGATCAGCATCCCTGTACGTATAATTACTCTGCAGCGTCCGAGGAGCAGGCCTACAGCCAAGGAGAAAGCAGTGTAGAGAAAGGCCTTGTCACGGGGCTCTACCATCTCTTCCCACTAAGGGTAGCTTGGGACCTTACCACGTTACTGCTGGGGGAGATCACAGCGATAGTAACCGGGGGGCTTACCTGTAGTCCAATTGTCACTCGTGACATCACAGTTTCTCCAGGGATGGATTTTAGAATCATAGAATGGTAGAATTGGAAGGGACCTCCATGGTCATCTGGTCCAACCCCCTGCTCAGTGCAGGAACACTAAATCATCCCAGACAGATATTTGTCCAGCCTTTGTTTGAAGACTTCCATTGAAGGAGAACTCACCACCTCCCGTGGTAACCTGTTCCAATCATTGATCACCCTCACTGTCAGAAAGTTTTTTCTAATATCTAAATCTGTGTCTCCTCCCTTTCAGTTTTATCCTATTGCTTCTGGTTTTTCCTTGTGCAAATGTGAATAAGGCTGATCCCTCTTGCAGATGAATAAAATAGTCCACCACCAGAAGAGTATATTTTGGTACAAAACCAAGAACGGTCTATCATGTACATTTACTTAAACGTTTCAATAAAGTCAATAACAGTTGCAGAAATCACAGCTTACAAGAATTATATCTCGGTGGAGCTCACGGGGTATTTGTACAATCCACAGTTCAAGTTATCTGCAGGTTCCTTTACTCCCGGTACTCACTCTCTCTCACACTTTCCTCCTCTTCTCACTATGAAGCAGTATCTTTCTTTCGGAATTCAGCAGAAGTACTGAGGATTCCTGGGTTGAACGGGCCCAGGCTGAGCATTAGGCAGTCGCTCGCCTCCTCCATATTCTCCACTCACAGACCAATCTGACAGCCTGAACTCTCCTATTCCTTCTCTCTGACTAACCCTTTCTCCTCACTCTTGCATTCTTGCAAACACATATATCATACAACATCACATGATCACAAACGATACACACAAAACGATACATTTTGCAGACAGGACAGAACATACCAAGCATGAACCCTTTCAGTTCTGTAGCCAGCCAATACACATAAATCAATTGCACTCCACAAACATGGCACTGACAAGACATTGACATGAGACAAACATAGAACATTCTGGAGGGGCCTCACTAACTCTGGGCCACTAGAACAGCACCAGGGTCGATGTTTAAAACATTTATACTGATAAGTCTTTTGTAAATACAGAGCAGACTTATTTTTCATTGTCTATAATGTTTACAATACACTTTTTACATGCAAAGATGATCGCTCACAATTCGTTCAAAAGATAGCTTGAATGACAGTTTGCGCAATCATTTTGCATAAGCTACCAATGGGCACTAATGCCCATTAGTAGCTTATTACCTTCATTTGCATGTGAATGAGGCTCCCTTTGCTGTATGCAGATAACAGCCGGTAGTCTGTTATCTGCATACAGCTCCATTGTTCTCCCGCGGGACAGCAGCTGAAAACAATGTTATCAGCACTCCCATGGAGAATCACAACATGCAGTCCCTGCTATCAGCTGGCCGTCTGAACGATGGTTTTTATGCTGAAACAAAAATCATCGTTCAGCCGAAAATCTAATGATGGTAGCATTTACACGCAACAATTATCGCTCAAAAGACATCATTTAAACGAATTTTGAGCAATAATCGTTGCGTGTACATGGGCCTTTACTGGCTGCCATACATACCATGTCTCTAGTGGGTACTCTATCATTATGCTGTGCTTTTAATTAGTGCAAATTTGAGGGTACTTTGAAGAAGTACATCGAGTAGCAATTTATAAATCAATATATATATATATATATATATATATATATATATATATATATATATATACACATACACCCATTGTCAACAGAAATAAAACAATTGGAAGAAGTTGTCAAAATCAAGCTAAAAAAAACACTTTCTATATGTGATTGTAACATTGATATAAAAAGTTATTACAATATCAGAGCAAAAGGATAATTTATTGTGGAACACTGAACACTTGAAGGGAGACTCTAGTACCCTGTTGTACCGCCTCTAGCTTGGATACAAGGTGTGATACGGGCGGGCATAGAGGCTCTAGTACCCTGTTGGGCCGCTTCTAACTTGGATGCAAGATATGATACAGGTGGGGATGGAGACATACAGGTTCTGTATGGTATCCTGTGGCATATTGATCCCCATTTGCTGTAATTGAGCCTCTAAATCATGTAAACTCGTAGGCTTTTGAAGTTGTCATCTCAGATTGTGTCCCGTACATGTTCTATTGACGATAAATCTGGTGACCGGGCAGGCCATGGCATGCGGCAATGTTGTTGCGGCATTTCTGTGATATCCTTGCTGTGTGCGGCCGAGCATTATCCTGCTGAAAAAATGCCTGGAAGCCACCATGAGAGGAACACATGTGGCTGCAGGATGTCCTGAACATATCGCTGAGCTGTCATTGTCCCTCATACCACTACTAGGGGTGACCGACTGTCATATATGATGGCCCTCCCAGACCATCACACCAGCAGTGGGGGCAGTGTGCGGCTCCACAGCAAAGACAGGATTGACGCATTCGCCCCTAGGTCTCCAGACATGAACACAGCCATCGTCACTGCCCAAACTAAACCTGGTTTCGTCGCTGAAATAAACTTGGTTCAGCGCCGTAGCAGTCCAGTTTCTTTGTTCATGACACCACTACAAATGGAGGTGAAGGTGGGTGCCAATGGCAGTACACGTAATGGGCGCCATGAGACCAAATGTCCTTCAGTCAAAGACTTAGAAATAGTTCTGAAAGACACAGGGGCCTGTAACGACAGTGTCACGTGCATCTGGATGGCGGACAATGAAACAGTTGAAGGTACTCGTGCTTGTCAGACAATTACATTATCCACTCTATTGGTGGTCTATTGAGGGCATCCTGAGCCGAGTCACCATGTGTGCGCTCACGCATCCACTGGTCCCAACACCTCCTAATAGTCTGGTCAGAACACCCCAGGTGGCACGCAATTTGTTGATATGACCATCCACCATTCTAATAATTTGCTCTCTCTTAAACTCTGTTAACTGGGACAAAATCTCTTTGATAACATAGTAGAGGCGTCTAGTGGTCAACAAGCTCTACACAAGCGGAAAGAGAGGTCCACTGCACACAACATTCATACAATACAAGTCTGTAGTACTAAGTCTAAAGCAACCCTTACAATACTGGCAGTAGTGAATGGGGTCCCATGTGTCTGTACAGACAGATTTGCAACAGATGCACGTAATTTAATAATAATATAGAGGATTTAGTTTTCGCCCACTGTGAATTCAAGCGGCGTTATCATTTTGCAATCATTGCAGTGAGCATTATCCATTATCTGTACATGTTCTGATTTGCACTTAATATATTTGTTTTGGAAAATTTGACTTCCTGTCTCCAACCCAAGACTGAGTAAATATGGCAGTAGGGTGGAGTGGGAGGTTGGAAAGTTTTCTTGTGCCAGTGCTGCTGGAGAGTTTGGAGAGTGCTGAGAATATGTGTACTGGGATTTAGGGACAGGAAGTGTGGTCATTACTTCATAATATTAAATATTCCCAATTGCAGGGGATGAAGCGAATGGGCCCATACGATCTGTGGGTGTGAATATACAAGAGATTGGGAAAGTGATGGTGAAAGGAAGAGCAAAAAAAGAATCTGCTGTCAGAGTAGAGCTGGGATTACCGGAGCAGGAAGAGAGATCCAAGTTATAAATAGACAAAGACGAAAAGTAGACAGAAAGTCTAATGGATGACAGATATACCAGAAAGACTGACATAGACACACAACTATGCATAGTGCTTAACACTAACTTGATAACTAACTGATGAGCCAATGATCAACTCTCCAAATCATATCAAGATGTGTCACATGCAGACAATATACATCATAGTATCCAATTTATTGCTCACACATGACCACCTAGACTCGATGTCTCCATGTTTGATGCCCCTTGGCCTTACCTTCACCATTACATTATGGGGGAAATTTACTAAGGCTGACATCTTCAGTGCTGGTTATAGTATAATTTCCCTGGCACACAATGAGCTTAAAGGGGTTGTCTCGCGCCGAAATGTTTTTTTTTTTTCAATAGGCCCCCCGTTCGGCACGAGACAAACCCAAGGGATGGGTTAAAAATATATATATATATATTACTTACCCGAATCCCCGCTCTGCGATGACTTCTTTCTTCCTTCTCCAAGATGGCCGCCGGGATCTTCACCCACGATGCACCGCGGGTCTTCTCCCATGGTGCACCGTGGGCTCTGTGCGGTCCATTGCCGATTCCAGCCTCCTGATTGGCTGGAATCGGCACACGTGACGGGGCGACGCTACGATGACGACGCGGGACCAGCTCTCCGGCACGAGCGGCCCCATTCACCAGGCAGAAGACCGGACTGCGCAAGCGCGTCTAAAAACGCCAGAAGACAGCGAAATTAGATGGATCCATGGCGACGGGGACGCTAGCAACGGAGCAGGTAAGTGAATAACTTCTGTATGGCTCATAATTAATGCACGATGTACATTACAAAGTGCATTAATATGGCCATACAGAAGTGTATAACCCCACTTGCTGCCGCGAGACAACCCCTTTAATGCATGCAGCGGCTCACACCTATTAGGTGCATCTTGACACTTCTGTGCGACTACACAAAAATAAACACCAAGTCTGACCTGATGCACATTTCTGGTATAATTTAGGTCAGTTTCTGGCATAAATTATATATAAATCTGTTGGTTTGGAGTGTTCATAGTCCCTCCTGACAAGCCCTGCCAACTTTTCAGAAAAATGGCGAGGCTGGCACACGAAACTGGAAAGTCAGAAATTTTTGCACAAGTGGGACTTATGCAAGATGTGCTCCTTTTTACACCCAAATTCTGCTGTATCTCTTTAGGTTAAATTCATCTCTGGCAGCTTAATCATTAAAGAGGTATTCCAGTTCCAGCAAGTTATACTCTATCGACAGAATAGAGGATAACTAGCTGATTGGCGTAGGTCTGAGCACTCGGGAATCTTCGGCACTCACATTGAAATTAATGGAGAGCAGTGCAACTGCCCAAACTGTGCTTCATTAGGAAACCAACCGGGCACTGTTCTTGTTGGAACTGGAATATCTCTTTAATTCATATAATAATAGAACCATTTAAATAAAGATTCTTTATAAAGAGCATTCATGTATCACTCAGATCAGTGGGGATACAATAGGTGATGTAGATGTCTGGCATAAAAGTTTTAGACCAGGGCAGCAGGAGGTCCAGCCCCTCTGACAAGCCACACCCCCTTTCAGGAAAGTGGTGCTGAGTGGCATACCTTTCAAAAAGTTTCATAATGTTTGTGCAAGTACGGCTTGCACCAAATTGGGTAACTTTTTTGCATCAAAAAGGTGTTGATAAATCTCCCTAATTATGCTGAGCTATCGCCCCAATGCTATCCTACGTTTTATCTCTGGCATAGATTCTCCAGTCTGGTCAATTTTTGAGCCACAGAAGAAGAAGTCTCGCACGCATTCTACGGTCTCGTTGAGAATGTAATCAGGGATCAGCGGGAGGTCTATTCCTTGAATACAGCTCCCGGCGGCTCACACACTGCTACTTGGTACTAATAGGCATTAGTACCAAGTAGTAGTTTATGCAAAATGATTGCTCAAAAGCCATCTTTGGAGGGATCATCTTTGCAGTGTAAATGCACCTTTACATTTCGTACTTTCAAATGTTTATGAATAAGTGCCATTGTACATTACAATTACCATATACTGTAAATGTAATGCACATATTATATATGGATACTGCGTAGAAGGTAGATACACTGATCTTTTCAATTAAAGTATCTTTCCACTTGTAACTATTGATAACCTATCTTCACCTGGGACCCCCACCAATTAGGTGTTCACTATGGCTACTGCACTAGTGAATAGAGCTGCTGTGTGCCAGAAACAAACAGCTCCATACTCTATGTGGTGGCCCGTAATAGTACTGCAGGCACAATTGCCATTCATTTGAGCAGTTGAATGGTTGCATAGTGTAGGGCGCTATGTGTTTTCGTTAACACAAAAAAACAGAAATAGAGGTCTTAGACTGAGAATGTCAAACTCATTTTCACCAAGGGCCACATCAGCATTGTGATTGCCTTCAAAGGGCCGTTGCCTGTTTGTAAGTGTAAAACAGTATTTTAAAGAATATATTAAAAAAGGGAGGAGGAGAGAACAGAAGGACCAAAGCGAGGTTGTAGTCCAGAAAAATTGGGACACAAGTCTCCATACACAGAAACCTGATTCTAAACCGCCAGGTAGTCACAGAAAAGAAAAAAATATGGAAGTTAGTGATGAAAGGTTCCCCAAGAAGTCCTTAGACAGAGCTCTTACTCACTGGGTTAAGCAGCAGTATAGCACAATGTCTTCTGTGATCCGTGCAGAAGGCTCACAGGATATCTGCAGGCAAGTTGGAACAGACTGTCCTCTGCAGGATGGTATCAAGGACCAGCCAGGATGTACAAGTCGCCTCATGGTCTGAGCCCCGGCAAGCAGCACCGTACTACACGATAGGCTGAGCAAGAGAAGCAGACAGGGGAGAGCACACCAAAAGGGGTTGCATTAACAGCCACAGTGTTCAGTCCGCATGCATCCAATATTGTGGAATCAAGATGGCGACCGCAATCCCCGTACCCAGTGGCAAGCTGCGAATGAGTCCATAGTGCGACAGAGGGTTTTCCTGGAATAGCTCAGGACCCTCTGATCTAGAAAAGATTCTTCTGTGTCCGGACCTCGCAGGCCACATAAAATGATATGTCAGGCCGGATTCAACCCACGGGCCTTGAGTTTGACACGTGTCTTAGATCCAAGTTGTCTTTTAAAGTAACTTCATGTATTATTTTATTTATACATTTTTAGGCTATCTTTATCTATAATGCAAAGCTGGTCATGTATATTAAACTCAGTCAAACCTGCTAACTTGTAATTTTGCAATTCATTGTTATAACTTGTTTTACAAAGCTGCAGAGATATCACTTTGCCTATGATTTCCATCCCCCCCCCCCCCCCTCCTTAGTTCTCCGTTGGTATCCAAAGGTTACGTCCAGTATGTTCTACTTTTTTGCTGGTCAGGCATGCTCTGTGCCCTCAAATTCTGTAATGACGACACAGTTTGTACAGTTGTGAATATATACACTCATCAGTAATTAAAATCAGGTTTGGAATAATGGTGATAAGTGAAAATGTTAGGGAAATGTAAAACATTTTGCCGAGTCTCTGGAACACCCCTTTAAGGCTACCCTTACAGATAAGATCCCTGTCAGCTGAACGCTTCATTGGCTGTATTATGGATGGGTATATTTGTAATATAGTCATGTTTATGAGCCTCTAATGTTAGAGGATTATTGATAGCATTTTAAGACACTTCAAGAGCCTGATGCCATACACAACTTGCTCACAGCCTTTTATAAGCAATTATATTTGTTACCTAGAATTTCTATCCATAAGCTGTAAAATATTAGCGTAGCCAGGAATGTGATAAAACGGTCAACACAGCCTTCAGAAAACTTTATTTATTGTTAAGGACTATGTGAGAATAGAAACACCCACTGAGTGGAAAGATGATTGTCTGGGGCATCCAAGTTCCTGTTATTTCACAGTTATGGACTTCAACAGGGTGGGTCCAAATAACAATGAGTCAATGGGTTCATTTGCCAAATGTCGGCATTGCAGGCGGCTGGTAACTTAAGCAGTCATATGTAGACACTAAGTTCCCCATTATACCCCCATAATAAGAATGTCATAGAATAGTGTCAAAAATATAATGTTTGTTAAAAAGGGTAGGAAATTCTGGAGAATTAAAATTATTTGCTGAATATGCCCAGCAGTTACAGTGCAAGCATTGTGGATGGCATTTTAGAAACCCGCATGCTGTGGAGAAAATCTGCAATGTAAATTGAGTATGGCTGTCTGCACACGGCTGGGTCGGATCCCGTAGCAGAGTTTGACTGAGTGCCCGGCCGGCGGCTCCAGCGTACTTGTCCAGCATCTTCTTCCTGTGATGCGGATGTGAAGGCCAGCACGCCGTTGCACATGCACAATACAGATCACTCTGCGCTGCCGCTCTGGCGATAACACAACTCCCATGATCAATCTGCAATGATAATTGCAAAATTGCTGTGGGAAGTCAATGGAAGTCAATGGAAGCCGGACGTGCGTAGCCCGCACAAAATCATAGTATGCTGCTATTTCTCACCCGCGAGCGGAAAATTGCAATCGATTTCAGCTCATGGGCAGGAAATTGCGTACTGTTGTAGCATGTTATGGGCTGGATTTCCCATAAAATTCGGAGGCGGACGCCCGCTCTGGATTTTACAATGCAAATGGATTTCACAATGTGCAGGCAGCCAATAGCAGTGCATTATTTTGGTCCATGATTTTTTTTGGTTTTTAGATAGTAAAGGGTGAAAGGTGGGGTTTTGATTTTTTTAATTTAATTTGTAAAAATATATTTTAATTTTGTTTTAATGCTTTTTTCACGTTTTATATTTGTCCCATCACTTTGATTGTTGGTGTAATATACTGCTATACACTAGTATAGCAGTATATTATATTGGTCCATAAGGCACAGCCAGAGGCTAAGCCTCATAAGCCACTGTATATAGCAGACTCAGTGGCCATATTCTAGCCTCTAGCTATAGTAACCCATCAGGAACCCATGATCACAATGCGGGGATCCAGTAGGTAAGAGAGTGAGCCCCCTCCATCTGTCAGTATTTTACATGCATTGACCATAGCATGTAAAGGGTTAAACAGCGGGAATCTGTAGTTTTTCCGGTCCTCACTGTTAAAACAGATGCTGGGCTGTCACCGGACAGCCAGGCCCCCAATTCTACTGGTTTAGTTTGAATCACCTGTGTGAAGAATGCATTTCGAATGTTTTTTGTTGTTTGGCAGAGCTGTAATATGGCTCTTATAGATGTGTATGAGCAGTGGCATACATAAAAAAGTGGGAGCAGCATAGCAAAGGTCAGAATATCCCCCTTATTTAAGGTGCTAGATTTTGGCACCCAGAACGGAATAGCCCAGTGTCTGTTTTCAATTCTCAACCCACTTGTTTTCGAGCAATTCAGTTCCTCTGGAGAATGGAGTCCTGCACTGGTTCCAAACACCCAGTAGCAAAAGGGTTGGAACCAAGCATCACTGGGCGACCTTATGGACCCCTAACTGTCACATTAATTTGAATGGGGCTTACAGAAATCAATCTGCTTGTGTAGTGGCCCAGAACACCATCCTTATCTACTCCATAAATGTCATACATGTTTTGTCCTATGTAGATGCACTGTGCAAAGCTTGTCCTGTCATATCCAGTGTGTGTGTTGCACAGCTGCAGCGCTTGAGAGGTTAACAGTAATAAAATCATTGCATGCATGTAAATGTATCACTTTGTCTTGTCATGTGGTATGGATGAAATTATAAATGGGAGAGATTGAGAGCAGGAAAAGAGTCCATCTTCAGGAGTTCCAAGAGAGTGCTAACACAGAGCAGCATGGAAGCACCTACAGCTTCCATGTAGGTGAAGATAGAGGAAGAGGATCGACATCCCATAGTAGTTGGAGCGTGGGTGTGAGGAGAGTGAGTTACTAAAATCCCCAGAGGGAGAGCAACCCCAAATAATTCTGTATACAGGAACCCACTTTACCAGGTACCCGTTCACACTTCAGGCTTTTCCTGTGCAGCTGTCTGTAGTTAGGATCACCGCACAGAGGTACTTTATTGTGACACCCATGCATCTACCGTGCAGGGTGTTTATTGGCTAAGCCTTCTTTAGTAATTGTTTGCGGAGTGTCTGCGGAGTGAACCCTATCCCCTTCCTCCTCTGGAGCGCTCCCAATCCAGGACCGGTGACATACAGATAACGTGGACTGTAGGACCGTATTCATCCTGTGTATCCTCCCTACCTCTGAACTATAGCCTGTTACTGTTTGAAGTGAATTGTACCTGCATTACCTGTTATACAAGTTATTTTTCAGTAAAAGTTATACTGGGCCCTAACCGTTCCTAGGGACCCAAGGTACTATACACAAGTCTCTGTGTTCATTTCTCCGTCGCATAGAATAACGGTGTGTGGGAACGGTGGCGTCACAAGGGATTTGTACTACTACTCCCCCAGTCCGTTTATTGGCATTCCCTATTATAGGGGTGTCAAAGCTGACCTGTGATCCTGCTCTGGCCTTGGCCACATGTCATCCGTCCAGGACCAGAGCCTGGTAAGTGCCACCATGACACGTCAGCACTTATCCCTCCCAGCTCTTCATGTTAGCCGGGTGCCCAGAGTCACCCCTCTGGGGTGTTGCACTTGTCACCAGAAGAAGATTTTCAATTGCAGAAATTTCTGCATCAAATCCGCTGTGCATGTATATCTTAAATACAGTTGTTTCAACAATCATTTCATTTATTATATTAATATCACTTTGATTTTTAATTAATATGAGATTGATTTTCTGTGCCCATCTTTTGGGTCACTTAACTACTGAATACTGAAAAGCAAGAACTGTTCTACTATACATAGTGTACAACAAAGATTGGAGCACTAATAAACTGGACATCAGTAACTCCATGGGATCTACAAAAAAAAAGGGGTTTGTTTGGTACCATGTTACCCAGTAGAGCAAATGTGATTGTTATTACTAGAAGAAACCAAGTAATCTTGTAGATATGATATCTTTTAATGGGTAACAAAAATACATGATCTTATAGCGAGCTTTCGGACTTCACAGGGTCCTTCCTCGGGCAATAATGGAGCAAATCTAAAGACATATTTAATATATACACTTGATTACATGGAAGGGCAGGAACATGGTGAACTTAATTTTCACTAGATAAATACCAGAAACCGTGGGTAAGAGGGGACAGATATGCTGGTATCAATAGGATTTAGATAAATAGCAGGGAGGGATGACCATAACAGTAAATAATTAGTCCAATGACAAGGAATGTGAAATCTCTCCTTCAAACCTGCAAACAAGGAAGATGGAACAATACCTCTGGAGCGCCACCTATTGAATGGCAGCATTCCTTCAAATCAATGTATGAGTTTTTACCAAGTTTGTAAAACAATGATTGGGAATAGCACCCCTTCTGGGTGTTCTTCCTGAGGAGAGATGATGGTTTTCAGATGGTCATCTTTGTGATGTTGTATGAGTGGGCGAGGACTGCGGGAAGCTCATCGGAACTGTGGAGAGCAGCGGAAGGAAAGTGGACGAAGCCTGCTAGGTAAGTATAATAAGAAATCCCCCCAAAATAATACCTTGCGCCTCTTTTGGTGCAAAAATTAATATAAGACATTGTGATATTTTCAGAGAAAATTAATGTACAGTGTATGGCAGTATTTTCTGGCCGCTATATGTGGGTAAAGCGGTATGGCCATGTTCCATAAAATAACCACGATGTGTGAATGAGGCCTTTGTCCTCTGTCTCTCTTTCTCCATTCATTTTGATAAGTTGCATAATCTTTTTACTTTTTCTTAGCCTTTTTGCAGCATGTCTTTCACATGTCTTTTACAGTCCTTAGTGATTTGTGAACTTTGTCATTTATGGCCATTTGCTGAAGAAATCTAAATGATTGTTAATGCAATTAATGTTGAAAATACATTTTGGTAGGAAGTGTCAGGAAGCTAAAGTAAGAATGGTTGTTTTATTTTTATTTTGAATGCTCATTACTGTATCTCAGTGTCTGACAAAAAAGAAGAACTTCCTAATATGTCGTTTCTGTTTTAAAATGTCAAGTTCCTCCCAGGTTTTTGTCACGTATTTAAGACCACAATACAACCTAAAGGCATAACTTACAGAAAATGTGATAAAACACACATCACATGTATCTGTGTCTGCTGACAAAACTACGGTGGGCAAGGTATCAGAGCAGTCTGGACAGGCATGTGTACATGACACTAATGGTGGCTAGACTCAGTCAGGACCAGACCAATCACAGGGGTACAGAACTGAGCGGAACATCCTGAACATCTCAGACAGAACCTACCTCGAAGGGGAGCACCTGTCCCGAAAGGGATGACCCCATTGCCTAAACGAGGCAAGGTCTAAAGTCAGAGAGGAATTGGGGAACCAAACCGGGGACTACGGAAGGACTGAACATAAAACACAGAACACGCACAAAACTGACAATAGACAAAATTGCAGAGTATAAGCCAGACAAAAGCCAGGTGCATTGCAAGTCCTGACAAGACCGGAAGTATTTGCAGTCATTAGTTACAATATATCACTTCCAGTCACGGTTTGCTGTAGTCGTGTCACTACATCCACAGAAGATCTGTGGTCAGTTCTCCAAGATGTTTGGAACAACCTTCCTGACGAGTTCCTTCAAAAATATGTACAAGTCTACCTAGAAGAACTGATGCTGTGTTGAAGGTGAAGGGTGGTCATAGATTTCTCTTTTGTTCATTCACTTTGCATTTTCTTAACAGACAAAAAACTATTAATACTTCTCTTTTAGAAGGCATTCTTACTTTACAGAGTTTTTTCTACACCTGTCTAAAATGTTTGCACAGTGCTGCATGTCTGGAGACGTGGAGTGACTTTGCACACACCCGGCTACTGAGATACACACAGATATTGTACGACTTTTTAAAATGCTGTATGTTATAAATGTCTCTAAATCCTGGCCAGGCAAGTCACGTGTCATGTCCGGTTCTCAAATAAGGAAGATGAAACAATATTAGAAGGTAGCAATGCCTAAATTCAATCTTAATGCATCACAGAAGGGGAAATCAAGAATTAAAAACAACAGTAAGTAATGGCCCTTTTTCTGGATTTGTTTTCTAAAGTCAATGTTAGATTCTTTATATGAGCCTTGTGACAATGACCAGGAATTGAAAGCAAAGTCAGAGCCAATGCACATACAGCTGTTTCAGGGCTTTTGCCCTTCCTAAGGAGAAAAGATAGCGTTTCTGACCCCAGTCATAGGTCTCTCTCTAGTAAAGTCAGAAACTACTGCACACTGATGAAGGGCAAAAACCCTGAAACATCTGTATGGCATGGGCTCTGACTTTGCTTTCAATTCCCAGTCATTGTCACAAGGCTAGTATAAAGGGTCTAAACATTGACTTTAGGTATTGCTGACTTCCAATAGGTGGCACTGTGGAGGCATTGTTTCATCTCCCTTATTTGCATATTACCCAGAGGAGTGTAAGTGGCCTTTTAAGCCTCCTCACCATCTAGGTGCTCTCCCTAAGGAGAAAAGACAGCGTTTCTGACTCATGTCCGTTTCGCTACACGTTTTTTGAAAAGTGAAATAAGGCATAAGGAGGCTTTCATATGCGTGGAGTTATTTTTTTCACGCAAAAAGCATTGCACTCGCATAAAAATTCTGGATTTGCAAGTGCAATATCGGTCCAAGGAACTCACCTGTGTAAATGCACCCTAAAGTCACCTGCACACGGCAGAGCTGGATTCTGCACGCGAGAGCCTGCAGCAGAATCTAACCCTGGCAGCAGCCAGCATCCGCGCATACCTGTCTTTTCTGTTCGTCATCTGTACTGCGGATGGTTGCGGCAAGCTGCCGTCAGACATGTGCAGTACACATTTTTTTTAAATGGTTATTTTTCCCGCACAGTCGCTAGGCAATGCTGCAAAATCCATGATCTGTCTGCGATGTCAATTGTGAACGAGCCGCGGGTCGGGCGGCTTCCACTGACTTCAATGGAAACTACCCGTTTGGACACTGCACTAAAATAGAGCATGCTGCAATTTTTTCCTCCACTCGTGGAAACCACAATTGGTTTCCACTAGTGTGCAGGAAGTATTGATTTGCCATAGTATGCTATGAGCTGTATTTGCTGTGGATCCGCGGTGCAGACGCCCGCCACAGATTCCGAAGCAAAAATCTGTTCGAGTGCAGTCAGCCTAAAGTAGAGATAGAACAGGATAGTCGCCACAAGAGTGTTAAGATTTAATGTTATATACTGTGTGAGGTACTGAGGGGTGTAGTAGTGGATGGTCGCTACGTCGCCCCTAGGTTCCGGTATTATGCATAAGGGGACTGGAGGAAGGTCACGTCCTGCTATTGGAGATGTAGGAAACCGGGAGCGTAATGTGGTCTCCAGCAAGCAGTTGCTGGAGATCTGTTCTTTAAAAATATCCGGGCCCCTTTTTTTTTTGGAATGGATGGCAGGTTGGTATTGGGGCTGTCCATTCCACCTCCTCCACTCCAGGGTGTTAGCGAGGTCAATCAGCCCAGGTGCTGAGGCTGAGCCAGACTCAGGGTGTATATAAATAGCAGGTGCACGGACACAGGGGGAGCTAAAATGGCTGCTGGACCCTGGCAGCCTGTGTGACCGGCTGGAGAGAGAGGCCTGCGGTACACTGCACTTGCTAAGTGCGACCTGATCAGGCCGGGACGGCCTGATAGCGGGATTGTGGACTATTATTTGTTTGCCTGAAACTAAGGCTTAGACTGTTATGTTGCTGTTTTGCCTGAAGCGAAGGTTGGACTTTATGTTGCTGTTATAAAATAAACGCAGGCCACACCTGCTTTGGACTGCATCCGCTGGTGTTCTGTCTCTAAATATCACGAAACCCGCACGCTACCAAGCTATCACCCCACAACTGGTATACTGCGACGGTCATTCTTTAGTAGTTGTCTAAACATACTTTCTTTGTTCTAACTAAATAGAAGAAGTAAAAATAATATTCGAGAATTAATGGTAACAGTAAAAAATCAGATGGGAATTGTAGTATTCACCTTCTCTATACATTTTTATACAGTGTTTAGTGTCATACATGCTTTGCAGTGAAATTCCATTTAACAGTTCAGATAAATGCTAGCCAATACTCCACTGTGTAGATGTAAGACCTTCATGATTCAGAGAGTACCCGGCTTTATAGATAACGGACCTATGATTGAGGGCAGACAAATGGAATATATAATTGGTACTGCAGCGTCCCATAGGGACACCCCGGGCACCTGACATACGTGTGGAGTTGGGGGGGGGGGGGGTTAAGGATGGCTTGTCACTCTTAGGATAGGGAAAGACACCCTTAGGATAGGGAATACCAATAAAAAGGATGATGGGGGTAGTAGTTGTCATGGGTGACATCACCGTTCCTACACACCAATATGGTATATGGCGGAGAATAATCACAGACACAGTCTCTTAGTACCTCGGGTCCCCAGGAAAAGTTAGGGCCCGGAAAACTTTATTTGGACAAACTTGCAGTAAACAATTATTACAAGGCAATTTAGGTACAGTCTATATAGTGCAGGCAAGAGAAGAGATGAGAGGTCAGGGAGGAAATGCAGGATGACACCGGCCCTGCAGTCTACATTATCTGCCGGAACGGCTCCTGGAAAGGGAACACTCCGGAGGAGGAAAGTGGTAGAGGTCACTCCACAGATACTCTGACAGCAATTATTGACTTTTCAGTATTTGCACCCCACACTGGAGACGTGTGGGTGTAACTCAGTAGCGTATTTCTATGCGGGGATCCTATCTCTGGACGGTCGCGTAGGAAAACTTGGAGGCTTTAATTAGTACCTCTGCACTGGGCCTTGTCTTACAGAATTACTTACAAAGGCTCTCTCTTATGCTTGGGGCTCACTGCACTCACATCCACCATACAGTCGCTACAGGATATCTCTCTTCCTCTTCCATCTTGACCACAAGGAAGCTGAAGGTGCTTCCATGTGGCTCTGTGTTAGACTCTCAGATTGATGGCAAGATGGAAGCTCCTTTCTTGCTCTCAAGCTACCTATTTATACCTTCACTCATACCACATGACATGATAGACTGATACATTTACATGCAGGTAATGATTTTATTGAAGTTAACCTCTCAAGCTCCACAGCTGTGCAACACACACACTGGAAATGACAAAACAGGCTTGCACAGAGCATCCACTTGGGACAAACATGTATGACATTTATGGAGGGGACCAGGATGATGTACTGGGCCACTACAGTACCACTCCCTGAACTAATAGACAGATATCAGCTCTGTAGTATTACAGTTAAATTCATTATGTAGGTCAGTACGATTAGAGCAATACCAATTTTATACTAGTATGATTTTTTTTTATATTTTACTACTTTTGCGCCATAAGAACACTTAAAAAATTATTCATGCATTGCCGCATTCTAAAAGCCATAACCTGTTTTCCATTTTATTTTTCCGTTTTGACATAATAAAGCACTTTGTAAGGGGAAAAACTTTTCGAACATTCTATCTAATTTTCAAACATTCTTTCTGACTTTTTTACATTTATTTTTAGTGCCATTATGAGACTCAATAATGTGTTCGCTTGATCACCTCTGGCAGTGATGCTTAATGAGAGAATATATATATGCTTGCTCGGCATCCAAAGCTCATCACTGAAGGGCCCTAATGAAATCCAGAGATTTAGACTTACTTAAGTTAATCTTCTGTATATAATGACCAAGAGGAGCCCTCTTGATCTGTTTAATTGCTCAGATGCTGTGGTCGCTATTGACCGCAGCATCTGAATCGTTGAATAATTGGGAGAGGAGTCTTCTCCAACCCTGGCCGTGGCAGCAGAGTGTCAGTTGTCGCTGTTACTGTTAGTGATGTGCATTCTGAACATTCTGAGATGTGTTACAAAATGTGACTGCAAGGCTCTGTTTTTAGGTGAAATACAATAGGAAAAAGTTTGGTAGATGTGATCTGTCTGTTTGCTGATGACAAAGACGTGTGTAATAGAGTTGATTTTCCTTTTGCTGTCTGTAACTTGGGAAATGATTTAGCTTTACTGGATAAATGGTCAAACAATGGAAATTGCAGTGTAATGTTTCCAAGGGTAAAATAAAGCAATGTAGAAGTAATGCTCTCTAATTCTTGGAGTATTGCATTGATAGTTCTGTGTTAAAGGTTCTTCTACACAGGCAGCCAATTGGACATGAATGTTTGTATAGACGCTTGTTTGCCTGATTGTTGTCCCACGTAAAGCTGCACTCAATCAGACGATGAACAAGTGTTTGCTGATTGCAAAACAAATCATCGTTATCAGCTGTACATTTTCCTATGTGAATGGGGTATGTGCTGCTAACAGGTTTGATTGTTTGTGCAGGACAAACTTTTCTTTAATGGCAGTTAACCTCCTTGATCGGGGCTTATTTAGTACTACAATCTGCCCATGTAAAACGGCCTTTAGCTTAGACTTCCAAAGAAAGAGATTCAGGGGTACTGATTTATGTAAGTCTCAAAATGAGTCACTAGTGTGGCCCCGCAGTAGAAGAAGCAAGGGGGATGCTCAGCTGCATAACTAGAGGTATAACCAGCCATTTATGTTTCCTTATGTTCGTAGAGTGGAATACCTAGCACGATCTGTGCCTAATCACCCTCCACTCTATTTGTCCTTGATTATGAATGATGGGGGGGTTTGGTTTGGATAGAGTTTGGAGCTTAAATTTCTTTTGGTTGAACATGCTTGATGGTAATGCTAAAACGGAGGAGGCTGTGTGCAGTGCTATGAAGGCATTTATACATGGTCATTATATACAGAAGATTACCTTAAGTAAGTCGGAGGGTGCATTCACACGAACGTATATCGGCTCGGGTTTCACGCCGAGCCGATATACGTTGTCCTCATGTGCAGGGGGGGGGAGGCTGGAAGAGCCCAGCAGCAGAAACTCAGCTCCCGCCCCCTCTCTGCCTCCTCTCCACCCCTCTGCACTATTTGCAATGGGGAGAGGTGGAACGGGGGCGGGGCTAATTCCCGGAACTTAGCCCCGCCCCTGTTACGCCTCCTCTCATTGCAAATAGTGCAGAGGGGCGGAGAGGAGGCAGAGAGGGGGCGGGAACTCAGTTCCTGCTCCTGGGCTCTTCCAGCCTCCCCCCCCCCTGCACACGAGGACAACGTATATCGGCTCGGCGTGAAACCCGAGCCGATATACGTTCGTGTGAATGCACCCTGAATCTCAGGATTTCATTATGGCCCTTCAGTGATGAGCTTTGGATGCAGAGCAAGCATAAATATACTTGTGGTGTCCTGTGAGAGACACTAACTTCTGCAACACCCATGCATGGGATGCTGCAGGGAAATTACTCCTTACCCACGCATATGGCTGGAGCTGGGAGGGTGTAGTGCGTGGACCTGTCACGGTGGCACTTAATAAACTCCTGGTCCCAAAGGGAGTTACCGCAGCAAAGGATAGGGCCAGTAGTCCTCAGGATGATAGTAGATGTCAAGTTTGTGACGCCACCATTCCACACACCGGCATTCATACATGGTGGATTAATAAACACTGGACAAGTGTGTCGTACCTCGGGTCCTCAGGAACGGTTGAGGCCCGGTAAAACTTAACTTAGTTTAACTTTGTAAAACAGGTAATTACAGGTACATTCACGGTAGCAGTTACAGGCAGAAGCTCAGAGAGGTATTAGTGTATCTTGACGCCACCGGAAGCTAGGGGTTTGACAGGGGGAATACCCCTCTCACACCCCAAGCTCCTGATAGGGTCAAGGCATCAAGGTCCTGCAAAAATGCCTCCATGTTAGCGCTGTAACATCGCAGCATTACAATGTGATAGTGTAATGCAACAAAGTGATGTAAGCCTTACCCTAAAGTCCCCCGCTCACATATGCCGCCCGCACTGCTTGTGTTTGGCCGCCGCAAAGCTCAGCTCCCTGTTGGCCGCTGCCCGCTCAGAGCTTCCGCTCTCCGTGCTGCTGCTCCATCGCTGGGACTGTCAGCTGCGTGGCCGCGCTCCCCCTCTGCCAGCTGTCGCCATGAGCGCTTGTGCTCGTCCACAGGCACAGTGAGATCCCTGCCGCCCAGTCCTCTGCTGACAGCTGCTGGCGGGCTATATTAGCCCGCCGTATGCTTTCTGCGGGCACTTTTAGTGGGCTTCCAGGAACTTTTTGCAAAACTTCTGAGCAGCCTATCAGCTACAGGGGACGTCACTCCCCTGTCAATCTTGACTCCACCAGGACTTCCTGGTGGCGACAAGATACACTAATACCGCTCAGAGGTTGATAGGAAAAACACACAGGAACAATACGGCCCTATAGTCTATGTTATCTATATGTCACCGGTCGTGGACATGAAATTTACTCCGGAGGAGGCAAAAAGGCAAGATCCTCTCCACATACTCTCTGGCAAGACAAAATTATTTAGAAGAAGACTTAGCTTAATTGCACCCCCCATATTCGGTACGTGGGTGTCAAAATCACGTACCTCTGTGTGGTGATCCTATTGGCAGACAGTCACACAGAAAAAATAAGTGCCTGTTTTGTGAACGGGTACCTGGTTTGTGTGAAGTAGGATCTTTGGGGTTGTGCGCTCTCTCTCTTTCTCTGTATTGGGCTTACGCTGTTTGCATCCACTCTTCATGCACTATGGGTAGTCGTTCCTCCTCTTCCATCTTCGCCAACATGGAAGCTGATGGTGCTCTCATGCAGCTCTGTGTTAGCTCCGAGCAGCAGGTAAGATGGAACCCTACTCCAACACAGAAAGAAGACCTCTTCCTGCTCTCAGACACTCACATTTATATCCTCACTTGTACCACATGACACAGTAGGATAGATACATTCAGCATACAGACAGAGCTAACAGGCAATGATTTTAAGGGAGTTAACCCTTCAGACACTGCAGCTGTGCAACACACATACAGAAAACAGACATGACAGATTTGCACAGTGCATCCACATTATACAATACATGCATGACAATTATGGAGGGTTCCAGGATGTTATTCCGGGACACTACACATTCTCCCACTAATCAGGCGGAAATTAATTGGAAAGAGGCACAGTCTCAACTTGCTGATCATCTGAGAGGTGTTGCAAAAAATAAGCATCTTGTTTCGAAGCAGAAGATCTTTGAGGTAGGGGAACCAGGGGATATCGTTTGGCTTCCATAAATAAGGCACAGGAATCATTATCTTCGGTTACAGCATTAAACAGGCCTGATAGTTCTTTGGTTGTAAGGGAGAATAACACTGGTATTAGTGTATCTTGACGCCACCAGGAAGTTCGGGGTTTGACACGTCTTCCATGTAGGAACTCCCCTGTCACACTCCTAGCTCCCGATTGGGTGAAGTCGGCAAAGTCCTGAAAGGTTGAGGACAACATACACTAATAGGCATACAGGCCTCCGGGGCTCCACATACTGTTCTGCAGTATGGTGCGTTTCTGACCACTATGTGCGCCCCAAATAATACCCATAGAGTCCGTCGGTGGGCCGAAAAAATGTCCTCCCCCAATACACCGCATTGCCGCTGAGCAGCGCTCACATCTTGCGTCCGGCAACTATGTCTGCTGCTTACTCCTGCAGTGCATGAGCAGCCTCAGGGATGATAGCAGCGCTCACATGTGCCGGCCGGCGGCCCTCAGTGCTGCTTAGTGAGTGGCGACAACAGGGGAGGTACAAGGAGCGCACGTGTGATGCTACAGCCGGCGGGAAGTATACAGCTGCAGCGGGGAGCCTTGGAGAGGGGTGTGGGAGCCGCGCCTGCCCATGGATACTGGCCTGCCATCGGGGATAACGACCACCTCAGCCAAACTGCCGGCCACGAATCAGCAGCAGTATCAGGACCGCAGATGCAAACTTACAACCGCCGGGGAATATAACGTTGCAGCGGGGAGAGCGGAAAGTCTTACACATGGTGAAGGAGGTGCCCCTGCAGTCAGCAGCCACGTTTTTCTATCACTGCCGGGAGCCGAGACAAGAGCCAGGAGGTGAGAGCAGAATTCTAGTGGGCTGCCAGGACCTGCTGGGGAGACAGCTATGCAGCCTATCAGGTTCAGGGGGTGTGACACAGCTGTCAATCTATCAGCAGCCTATCAGGTTCAGGGGGTGTGACACAGCTGTCAATCTTGTTTCCACCACTTCCTGGTGGCGTCAAGATACTCTAATACCGATGACACTTTGGAGACATTTTTTCTCTATTTTAAAAAGCTTCTAAGTTAAGTGTGGATTGTGAAGATCTTTGTGAATATTTGGCTCAGGTGCAGTTGCCAACTTTGTCTGATGATATTAGAGGCTCCTTTGACACTGAATGAGTTAAGGAATGCAGTAGTAACACTTCCTTATGAAAAATCACCTGGGTTGGATGGCATTCCAAATGTATTGTTTTAGAGCTCCCAGGATATGCTTCTGCTACAATTATTGACAGTGTTTAACCCCTTAGTGACAAAGCCTGTTTGCGCCTTAGTGATGGAGCCAAATTTTGGTAATCTGACATGTGTCACTTTAACATAGAATAACATAAAGGTTTTGCATATCCAAGCGATTCTGACATTGTTTTTATGCCACATATTTTACTTCATTTAGGTGGTAAAAACAGACCGATAGAATTTGTGAATATTTATTAAAGCACCAAAATTGGGAAAATTTTGGAAAAAAGTTTATTTTTTCACATTTTCAACTGTATCATATGGGTATCTCAAATATGTGCAAACATACTGTATAACTTTTTGCTAAGCTATATATTTCCATCTGTTTACTTTATTCTGGACGCACATTTGAAAAATCTTGTCTTTTTTTTTAACCATTTAGCAGACGTACAAATTTAACATTACTTATCAACATTTTGAGGAACACTTTGTTTTCCGGCACCAAGCCAAGATTGCAAAGGCTCATAGGTGTCAGAATGATTGATACCCCCACAAATGACCACATTTACAAACTACACCCCTTAATGTATTCACTGAGGGGTGTCAGGAGTATTTTGACTCCACATTTTTTTTTCAGAAATGCAGTTTAGAGGAGAAAAAAATAAAATGTCATATTTTTGCAAATATGTCATTTCAAAGACATATTTTTTTTATATAGTGCACATAAAAATAAGGATTTGCACCCAAAATGGATCCCCCTGTTTGTCCTGTGTTTAGAAACATACCCATTGTGGCCCTAGTCCTAGTCCCAAACCGAAAGGAGCAGCTGGTGGCTTTCAGAACAGAAATTTAGCTTGAAGGCGTTTCAGGCCCCATTGCTCACTTGTAGAGTCCCCACAAATGACCCCATTTTGAAAACTAGACCCTTTAGCGAATTCATCTAGGGGTGTACTGCATATTTTGACCTCACAGTTCTTAAATGAATCTAAGCATAGCAGAAGGAAAAGAATTATGAGTTTCATTTTTTTGGCAATTGTGTCATTTTAAAAACAATTTTTTTGTACAGCGTACATAGGAATGAAGACTTTCACCCCCAAATGGATACCCCTGTTTGTCCTGTGCTCAGAAACATACCCGTTGTGGTCCTAATCTTCTATCTGTATGCGGGGTTCAAACCGCAAGGAGCAGCCAGTGGTTTCAGAAACGTCATTTTGCTTGAAGGTGATTTAGGCCCCATTGCCCACTTGTAGAGACCTTGAATCGCCAAAGCGATAGAGAACCCCCACAAATGAACCCATTTTGAAAAGTAGACCCCTTATTGAATTCATCTAGGGGTGTACTGCATATTTTTACCCCACAGTTTTTAAATGAATCTAAGCAAAGCAGAAGGAAAAAATTACGATTTTCATTTTTTTGACAATCATGTCATTTTAAAAACAGTTTTTTTGTACAGAACACATATAAATGAAGACTTTCACCCCAAAATGGATCCCCCTGTTTGTCCCATGTTCAGAAATATACCCATTGTGGCCCTAATCTTCTGTCTTGCTGCACAACGGGGTCCAAACCAAATGGAGCATTGAAGTTCAACTGTTTTTAACTTTTACGTGATCACCATTATACATTGGATAACAGCGATCATGTGACCGTAGACCGCTCACTGCGGCCCTCAGTCACTGCTCCAGGCTCTCGGCTACATTTAGAAGCCAAGAGCAAGAAGATTTTAAATTTCCCCAGCTTCTGCATTTGCATCCGCCATTTTGCCGAAGTGTGCATGCACTGAAGTTCGGGAAAGGTCAATGGATAAGGACCCTGTCGGGGAACATTGTCAGGGAACATTGCCGGAGGCCTTAGGCCTCCTGCACACAGGCAGGTCGGACCCCGCATGTGAGATTACTGCAGCAGAGTTCAACCCGATGCCCTCAGAGTACCCGTCCGGCGGCTTCTGCACATGCTGCGGATACACAGTAGCCACCGGCACTGGGGGGGACACGTATACCACCATACTTCAACAGTGCTCACTGCGGAAGTGCCGCGGTATGGATTGGTTCCATTGACTTTAATGGAAGCCGTCCGTGCGGAACCCTCACAAAGTCACAGCATGCTGTGATTAATTCTCTGCGAATGAAAAATTGCAGTATGATGCAGATGAATCACAGATCCGTGAAGAGAGGTGAAATATTAACTTCTTTTTACTTCTACGTGATCGCTGTTATCCATTGAATAGCGGCGATTATGTGACCAGGGAACAGGTACCGTGGAACCCTGTGAAATCTCCAGGCTCTCGGCTATGTTTGGTAGCCAGGAGCAGGTAAATTTTAAATTACCCGGGCAATCTGCGGCTTTTGCGCATGCATCCACCACTTTGGCGACGTGTGCAGAAGCCGGGGTAAGGTCTGCGGACAAATCCGGGGGCCTTATCTACTTAAAGGGGTTGTCCCGCGAAACAAAGTGGGGGTATACACTTCTGTATGGCCATATTAATGCACTTTGTAATGTACATTGTGCATTAATTATGAGCCATACAGAAGTTATTCACTTACCTGTTCCGTTGCTGGCGTCCCCGTCTCCATGGTGCCGTCTAATCTTCAGCGTCTAATCGCCCGATTAGACGCGCTTGCGCAGTCCGGTCTTCTCCCTTCTGAATGGGGCCGCTCGTGCCAGAGAGCGGCTCCTCGTAGCTCCGCCCCGTCACGTGTGCCGATTCCAGCCAATCAGGAGGCTGGAATCGGCAATGGACCGCACAGAAGACCTGCGGTCCACCGAGGGTGAAGATCCCGGCGGCCATCTTCACAAGGTAAGTAAGAAGTCATCGGAGCGCGGGGATTCGGGTAAGTACTACCCGTTTTTTTTTTTTTATCCCTGCATCGGGTTTGTCTCACGCCGAACGGGGGGGCTATTGAAAAAAAAAAAAAAACGTTTCGGCGCGGGACAACCCCTTTAATTTCATCCTCCCTCATAGATGTGATCCGTGAGGGGAGATGAAACTTTAACTTTTTGAACTTTTTTTTACATTTTTTTTTTACTTTACATGATCACTGTTATCCATACACATGCTAGCCAGCAGCAGAGGGATTTTAAATTTCCCGGGGCTCAAGCCCTTCTGTGCACACGCCTGATGTTTCTATCGGGCATGCATGTGCAGTAGGCGACGTCAGATCCTGGAAGGACCATATAGCCGGGGTACATGGCGGAGGACCGGGGTGAATATTTTCATCTCCCCTCATGGATCGGATACATGATGGGAGGTGAAACTTTTACTTTTTACAACTTTTCCGCGATCACCGCTATCCATTGGATAGCGGAGATCACAGAGCTGGGGACTGGTCACCACGGTCCCTGGTGACATCTCCTGCTTCCCAGTTACCTTCAGTAGCCGGCAAGCAGGAGGTTTCAAATGTCCTGCGCCAATCTGGTCATCTGCGCATGCATCACCATTTTAACTCAGATACACATGCGCAGAAGACACCAGAGGGTCTATTGCAGACCGGATCAGCGGGGAACATTGTGGAGTACTGGGGTGAGTAGTTTCAGCCCCCTCGTGGATGTGATTCATGAGCAGAGCTGAAACTGTAACTTTTTAAAACTTTTTATTTACTTTATTGCGATCGGCGCTATCCTATTAGATGTAATGCTACCTTTAGCCTCATTATTAATGATGCCTCCTTTAGCCCCCTGTTACATACAATGCCACATTTAATCCCCTGTTATATATAATGCTAACTTTACCCCCTTGATATGTATAATGTCACCTCTAGCCCTCTGTTATACATGATGCCACCTTTAGTCCCTGTTACTTCTAATGCCACCTTTAGCCTCCTGTTATATATAATGCCATCTTTAACACACTGTTATATATAATGCCACCTTTAGCGCGTGCATTATGTAATGCCACCTTTTGCCCCCTGTTATATATAATGAACTACCTCTTGCTACTTGCTATATATGATGACACATGAGAAAAGTATGCAAGGGAACTATGGCATGGAATACGGTCCACAGTTATTGAAACAGCCAGTAAGCATTTCACCTATAAGAAGCAGGAAAAACAACGCTATTGGTTGTCAGAGCAAAGCCTCAGAACAGCCAAGAAAAGAAGAGCAGCAAAGGTGGCTGGCAACAAAGTCGAAGTTCAGCAACTAAATGCAGCTTCTCAGTGAGTGGCAAGGAAAGACAAAGAAATGGACTGGAATAAGCGTTGCAAGTAACCTGTGACACACACATGATCGCTGCAGTCAATCCCTGGCCTTTCTAACGTTGAGGCCGGTGAATGTCTGCACATCCACAGCGATCATGTGTGTCGCATGATTGCACAATGTGGAAGTCAGCAGGGGCCAGAGCGGTGCCGACTACCAGTGACCAGGGAGCGACACAGGAGGTGAGTATATACTGTTTTTTTATTTTATTAAACACACTTTGTAAAAAATAATGATCAGGAGGGCCAACTGCTGTGCCTAACCCAGAAAATTGGACCGCCTGTGACCCATCCAGCTCATTCGGATTTCTCCCTTTGCGGTTAATGCGTGCCTGTTGGGGCCCCCCTGCCTTCTGAGCCTGGGGTACATGGCCCACATTCCCCTAGCTATGCCACTGGTTCATTTGCTTGTTTTAATATTTGTTACATTTTTATACATTTTATATCACCACTGCACCATAAATACAGAATGACCTCTCACATGAACGTAAATCACTGACATCAGGGGTGTTCCTATTTGTATAATCAGAAGTACAGTATATCACTGCCAAGTCCTCCCTCCTGCTTCTGTTCCTGATGATAACTGTTGAAGATCACAGAAGACAATTCGGATAGGGATGTATAACAGAAAGTTGCACGCTATTCTGATGCCAGCCTATGAAGATCTATTTTAAATCAGTACTGCACCCTTTGGGAATGGAAGCTATAGTACACTTACCTTAGGGGGCACTAACTGACTATGTAAGGTTATACATTAAAGGGGTTGTCCCGCGGCAGCAAGTGGGTCTATACACTTCTGTATGGCCATATTAATGCACTTTGTAATGTACATTGTGCATTAATTATGAGCCATACAGAAGTTATCAAAAGTTTTATACTTACCTGCTCCGTTGCTGGCGTCCTCGTCTCCATGGTGCCGACTAATTTTCGGCCTCCGATGGCCAAATTAGCCGCGCTTGCGCAGTCCGGGTCTTCTGCTCTCTTCAATGCAGCCGCTCGTGCAGAATGCAGGCTCCGTGTAGCTCTGCCCCGTCACGTGCCGATTCCAGCCAATCAGGAGGCTGGAATCGGCAATGGACCGCACAGAAGAGCTGCGGTCCACGGAGGGAGCAGACCCCGGCGGCCATCTTCAGCAGGTGAGTATGAAGACGCCGGACCGCCGGGATTCAGGTAAGCACTCTCCGGTTTGTTTTTTTAACCCCTGCATCGGGGTTGTCTCGCGCCGAACGGGGGGGGGGGGGGGGGGTTAAAAAAAAAACAAAACCCGTTTCGGCGCGGGACAACCCCTTTAATGTAATATTTAAATATTGTTTCTTATGAATTTACAAGAAAGTGTTCACTGCTGGACAGCCACTGCATAAACTCAGAATACGGGCCCGTTTTATGTATGTAGCTCTTTTTCTTCTGGAATTTAGCTGGAACTGCAAAGGTTCCAACGCAGATGTGAAACCACCCTTAGACCTCATTAGATCTCATTGAATCATGGGTGTATGTGCATTGCAATCACTATTAAATTACATCTATAGAATGATAATTCAACATCTTTATTTAATTGTTACAAGAAGAGAGACAAAATGACCATGGAGAAATAAAATGAAATGGTACTCAGCATGTCTGTAGGTCCACGGAGCATCAGGCTTTCAGTCATTGTCTCTGCAATCACATTTTAGTTAAAGGGGTTGTCCCGCGCCGAAACGGGTTTTTTCTTTTTTCAATAGGACCCCCGTTCGGCGCGAGACAAACCCAATGCATATGTTAAAAAAAAAAAACGTTTAGTACTTACCCGAATCCCCGCGCTGCGGCGACTTCTTCCTTACCTTACTAAGATGGCCGCCGGGATCTTCACCCACGATGCACCGCGGGTCTTCTCCCATGGTGCACCGTGGGCTCTGTGCGGTCCATTGCCGATTCCAGCCTCCTGATTGGCTGGAATCGGCACACGTGACGGGGCGGAGCTACAAGGACCAGCTCTCCGGCACAAGCGGCCCCATTCACCAGGGAGAAGACCGGACTGCGCAAGCGCGTCTAATCGGGCGATTAGACGCTGAAATTAGACGGCACCATGGCGACGGGGAGGCTAGCAACGGAACAGGTAAGTGAATAACTTCTGTATGGCTCATAATTAATGCACAATGTACATTACAAAGTGCATTAATATGGCCATACAGAAGTGCTGACCCCACTTGCTTTCGGGGGACAAGCCCTTTAAGTGAAGAAAGTTGTACAAGTAATATTGTATGCATACCTCACATCTTTCAAAGAACAAAAAGAGGGATTATCCCTGTGGTGTATTAAGCCATGCTTTTAAATCTTGCCCATCTGTGCCCTCTTAACGTAATACTATCTGCACCCCTCAAAATAATAATGCCTCTCTGTGCTATAGTACCACCCTGTGCCCTCTCAAAGTAATAATGCCCCTCTGTGCCTTCTCAAATAGTACCCCCTCTGTACCCCTACAAAGTAATAATCTTGTTGTTACGGTATCCTACCCACTGGTACGCCAGCCTGGGTTGCCCTAGAACTTACCCGCAACCCCCTGTCCCTGCCTACTTTCCTCCACTCCTGGCTAACCCCAGGCGGGCAACTGGGCGGCGGTCCCTACTCTCCCTAGGGACCGAGCGGGGACACTGGCGTACCAAGATGTAACAAGGTAGAATACCGACAGGATGGGCAGATGATACAACCAACAGAAAAATACAAGCAGAGCAAGGCAGATGGGAGAACCTGGCAGATATGACAGAACAAGCTGACAATGCTGGAGACCAACAGAGGCAGGATGCTAGCACGCTGAAGGAAACCAAATAACTGGCAGTGAATGCAGGTCACTGCCAACCTTAAAAACACAAGCCTCCACCCAGGGGCGGAGAGAGGGAGACACTCACTCCCACAGCACCAATTTAAAAGGTGCTAATTCATGGGGCTGACTACAGGTGCGCGCACACGGTGCCACCCGGACCCGCGAGCGCCGCGCACCAACAGTATCACGCCCCCGGAGCTGGACAACAAGCCGGGGGGACAGGACCCAGCACCCCGCTGCCCCGGGAGGACCTGCAGCTGCCGCACAGTAACACTTGTGCTCTTAAAGGTAGCAGTGACATTCTCTGCCCTCTCAAAGTAACAATGCCCTTCTGGCATGGATTTCCACTATGGCCGCCTGCAGACGGCCAGGTCGGATCCCGCTGTGAGAATTTCCGCAGCGGGATGCGGTTCCGTGCCCCTACAGTGGCCTGCGGCTCACCCACTCCCGGTGGCATATTAGCTTTTTACACCCCACCTCCACACCATTAGCAACCTGATTGGTTGTTTGGATTTACTCATTCATGGTGATCGGTTATTTGGGTTGGCTGATTCATGGTGATTGGTTATTTGAGTTGGCTTGAGTAGAGGTGGTGTTAAATAGGGATATATACCTCCTGGTGTCTCCTCTCTGCGCTGTGTGCCAGCTGCCGGCCAGCTGGCGCATGCACAAGGAGGAGGCAGCCTGTTACCAGTGACGTTTCTGTGCAGGCCTCTGCGAGACTCGCACAGAAATGGAACATGCCGCAACTTGTTTTCCACGTGTGATTTCACGTGTGCAAATCGCGGCCGTCTGCGTAGGATTGCGTTTTCTAATGCAATCCTATGGCAGCGCCCACGGGCGGAAATTCTGTGGGAAATCCCATCGCGAAATTTCTGCCCGTGTGCAGGGGGCCTAATTTATAGCAGTATCTGGTGTAAATTACAATAAATCTCTTGAGTCATGAGAGGTCACACTCCTTTTACTAAACCCAGCCCAGAGGGGCCAAAACAGAAAAGGTTGCAAATTTTGGCCCATGACAGATTTGCACAAACATTTGTGCCTTGTTTAGTTTCAAGTCCTTCTTACCACTTTTTCAAAAAGTGAGGGGCCGAGCAAAAGGGGTGTGACCTCCCATGGAAAAAGTAACAAATGTTTGCACACACACATTGTGCGCCAAATTATCCAACTTTTTTCTGCTGGAAAACTGGAATAAATTGCTAATTAGATTACCCCAGTAGTATTTGTCCCAGATTGCACCACCATAAACTGCCAATTTATGTGTCACTGTCAACAGTATTACTCAGGAAGGAAATTGCTGCTGACTGTATCCTCTGTAACTCATTTTACTAAATAAGTGCCGCTTTTGAAAGCTTTCATAAAAGTGGAAATCACAAAAACAATCATCACCAAGTCGCATTAAAACTACATCAAAGTACAGTGTTAACATGAATTATATTTATTGACCAAGAACTCAACAAAGCCAATACATTTCTGGCACAAGAAAACTACCCTATACGTTCTGGTATTCTTTCACAAAGAAAAAGTGAACAAAGCAAGAAGTAAAATTATATCAGAGGGTGTCAATATTTTGTGAAATTCAAATTGATTGATATGCCTTGAGAGGACTCCAGACCAGAGCCAAATTATAGGGAGGCATATAGGGCATGGGCACTTGGCTACTTCAATACAAGTAATATGCACATTGGACATGAAATAATATATCCACAGCACCACCTATTGAAAAGTAGCTACCCCATGAGTCAATATACCCAACCTGTCAACGGGCTTGGCAATATGGCTAGCAATGAAAGCCAAACCAGAGTCTTCACCAACAGGAAATGACACTAATCTGCAGACAACTATAGTCATGGCTCTTGCACCTTATCAGTACAAAGTAATCATCTGATTGGCTGCGTAAGAGGCCATCAATTTGGGTCTGGGAGGGATAATGTTTCTCCTTGTGGAGAGTGCCAGGAAGGCATAGAAAATCTTACAGGCCACACAGTGCTCCCTAGGAAAAAACTATACAAATGTGAGATTGTGCCACCTATTGAAAGGTATACTCCCTACACCCTTGTGGTACTGTCCAAAAGGAGAAATATTACGCCTCCTCCCCCAGATCCACATTGATGGCCTCATTCAGACCACCAGAACCCTACTCCATACTATCTGGGATGATTTAGTGAATCCTGCACTGAGCAGGGGGTTGGACCCGATGACCCTGGAGGTCCCTTCCAACTCTACCATTCTATGATGAGAATCAGGAACAGTTACAGATAAATATAGTTATCTGTAAATGGGCATCCTTCCTTATGGAGAAGGCTTTGGTTTGGTTTATATCCCTAGTCATGTCACAAGACCTATTACAAAGTTGGACATTTACTCATAAAGGAGCCACCTTCCAATAGGCAATGAGGGGCATTATTGCATTTCACATTTGCAACACAAGTATTAAAAAGCTACTTTCTCATTTTGAATTGGGACAAAGCTGACTTGTATCACCTCTGATCAGCACAGAGATAAGTTATCATCAAAGATGTATGGAATGGAAATAACTGTCCCAATCTGCAATACAGAGGTCTCCTATTTACCATATAACCATTTATTATACTGATGTCTTCTGATGTGGCAGAGGGACCTTTGGACCCCTCAGGTACCAGTGCCCGGTTGCAACTGATACCTGCGCACTTCCTACAGCTCCAACGAAGATACCTGCGCACTTGCTACACAATATATCAACTAGAATCCAGCACTGAGTGAATGAGGCAGAGCAGCCATACCAGTAGTAGCCCATCAATAAGTGAAGTAGTATTTTTGCGAGAAAGCAGCCCTTCTTTTCTAATCTTATACAGCCCATTTAAGGAGCTGCTGCCATTTCCTATCGGCAAATGTGTCAAACATAAGGCCTGCATGCTGAATCCGGCCTGCCACCTCATTTTATGTGGCTCGCGACAAACACAGATGGACCGGCTTTCCACTTTCCCTGGAAGATGCAAGCAGCGATTGGCAGAGGGACAGCGCCAGCACAGGGAGTGGGTGCCATCTTGGATTTTGAGTTCCAATCTGCACTTCCACACCACTCTGTATAGCAACTCGGAGGTGGTGGCACAGCTCTTACAGCCCACGCGGGCACCCTGGCCCCTCTTCAAGGTAGAAAAAACTCAGTGCTAAAGAACGGGAAGGAAAGAAACACCATCATAGTACATAGAAATCATGTTAAGGATTACAGGCTCTCAGTAAAATGAGCTTGACATCGCTGTTATAGGGTCATTTTCCAAAAGGAGCTTCTTGTGGTAATGGAGGATTCTTCTCAAACAATAAAATCTAAGAGAAAACTGATATTTGTAAATTTAGAAAAAAAAAGTCCCGTCAACTACTGTACGCTGCACCTATGAGAGAATGGAAAGGAAATTGAGCAACGCGATGATCACAATTCAGAGCATTTCCATAAAGAAGTTAATAGTAGACGACAGACTGACGTTTGGCTTATTAATACATATAACAAAATACCCTTGCTTCTTATAATTAGATAATTTCACATTTGTATCTAAATGGGAATTGTGGTCCGCACATTCTAGTACAATCTGTGCTCTATTGCCCATGCCTGAGCCCTCAAGGGGAAAGCAGTTGATTGACAACAGTTGGGCAGAGCCACCTGTCAAGTCCAGTCTTTTAGTGAGTGTGAGTGGCGCAATGTAAGTATCTGGGGGATAAAGATTCTCCCATTTTCTTCTGTTTTCACATCTGTAACCCAACGGTGACTATGATTTAATTTACCCTAACACTAGATTCAAGCGTGTCCATTTTTCTTCTGCATTTACACTGTAAAGAGTAAAGGATGTGAAGTTCTCCATGAATGCAACAAACCGATACCACACCAGTTCTCATTTTTAGCTCTCTTAGGATACCTTAACAGGGTCAACAGTCACCCAAGTAGTCACTCAAAGGAGTGATTACGGGCAACTGTTTCGTGTAAGCATGGCACCTGACTGGGCAAGTGAGTGACACCCATTTAAACAGGAGGTTATCCATCTATGTATGACTGCCTGTTTACTGTGAATGGAGGCGGGCAGACTAAAAGATCTGCGGCCCGTTCCGCCTCCATTCAGTGGAAGCAGAGGAGTGATCATCATTGGGAAGGCTGTCGGTTGCTTAAGCGCCCAACAGTCGGCTCCTATATAATTTCACAATTTACATATGCTGGGTGGTGGGGTTTTTGCAAATAGTCTGCCACACGATCTTGCCTGTAGTTCTGCAGTGCTACCTGCAAATCTATCTGTCCATTAACAATAATGTTATTGACCGTGTAGTTTTGTGGATAAAGTTGCAGCATTACTGGCAAAATTGTGCAGACGATCAGCAGACTATTAGAAAACCTTGCCTGCCGTAAGTGGGCATGGTCTCATTCCCATAAGCTGCTGCCACTTGTGAACATACCTCTACACCTGTTGCTGATGTGTTGATGAGTCCTGCATATTAATTACCCAGAATGATTGCAGGCGTAGGTCCTCATCACTAATAATGGCCTATTTTATGCCAGTCAAAGTGGAGCGGGAAGTTGGCGATATATGCAGCACATTTCTATTAAACTGTGCAGATCTCTTAATAAATTTGTTGCACTTTGAACTGTATGACAAGCGAAAAAAAAATTATACTAGCTATGAACATAATTTTGCACTGTTTCTTCTCATTCCTCTCAAATAGGTTATCCCACCAAATATATGACCATTGCGGGCCCTCACTGATCACTAGAATGGGGGTCCCAAGCTCCCAAGGTCCCATGATTCCTGCCATTCCAATTAATGTCTATGTGACTGATGGAAATAGTTGAGCGCAGTACTCCATCAGTCTAAAGTCTATATTACTATAGTTGCTTACTTACAAGAAATGTTAACATTTTTCTACAACTTTGTTCCTTTGGGTGGACAATCTACTATGTCAGATATGAAAATACAACTCAGACTTCATCTCTTTGGTGAGTGAGAAACAAGCGTCTATTCTGTCATGACATGATGCTTCCAATCTAGTCCCCCTGGCGTGACTACTGACCACTCAGCAGCTTACCCCTACTAGGTTGGCCTGTGTGACTTGTGGGCACCACTCACCCCTCTTCCTACAACTGACCCTCCCCTTTATTTCTTTGGACCCCTTCGGCACCTTATCTATACCACTTCCATGCTTCTCTCTATTGCTATTCTTGTACTCTGTACCTGTACATCTACAATACATGCATGCAACTGCAATGCTCTTCTCAGTCCACCTTCACACAAGCGTATGCGAATTTGCACACGCCTGAGCATTGTGCTTTTGTGGAATGAACAATGCTTTTTGTGCACACATTAGCATATTTTACTGTACTTATTGTGTCCGCAGGGCATGTTCATTTGCGCACAGCAAACAAAGATGCACGGATTGAAATAGCTAATTTGTCTAATGAGTTCTAGAAGTGTTCTTTTTCCAGCAGAATTAGGGCTCTTTCACTCGCTGTTTTTACGCTGTATATCCGCATGAATGGACGTTTTTCTGAAAACACGGCTATCGTTTTCTCGCCCATTCACATGACCGTGAGCGTCGTTTCTAGTGAAAAAATACATCGCACCCCGGAAAACCGTCGCTCTGCAAAAATCCTTAGAATGCCTTCTAATGCTTATATAGAGGCGCCTGTAAGCTTTTCCCTGCATTGGACGCTGCTAAAATGCCTCCCCCTCCCTTTTTTTTTCAGCGCCCATAGGAGTCTATTGGACCCAGCGACATATATTGGGCAAAAGATAGTTCCAGAACTATCTTTTTAGCCACTGTGTATACATCGGGCCCGTATTTTGATTGCATATGTTCCATTTTTTTTGATGCAACGTTTTTACGCAACATATTTTCGCCAGTGTGAACGAATGCATTGGAAACCAATGTCTCAGATAATCGCGTATATGGGCGGCTGTAAAAACGCGCTGTATATGCGCTTGTGTGAATGAAGCCTTGTGCAGCATATCAGACATCTTCTTGCCTTTTGCAAGCACATTTGTGCATCGACTTATGTGGGGACCTTTGGTGTGCGAATGAGAAAGAATGTAGGGCAAGTTACTTCTTTGTTTTTTGCCTGACCTGCGCAGGAAAATATCAATGAGTGAAACCATCCCAAAATGTCGGAGCTGGATGGATTTTAACTTTGTTTAAACTTTAATACAAAATAAAGTAACTAAAAGTGTTTCTTTCAGACAGCACAAGTTTGTGCACCTGAGGTGGTTTATGTCATCAGACAGGGACCAGGGACTTTACTCCAGGAGTAAATGAATGACCATTTTCAGACTTTTTATCCTCTATTTTGGGGCTTATTCACACGTCCGTATATCGGCCGGGTTTTCACGCCCGGCCGATATATGGTGTCCCTTTCTGCAGGGGGAGGAGGTGGGCCAGGAGCAGTACACTGAGCTGCCGCCCCTTCTCTGATCCTCGCCAATGTTTGCAATGGATGGGCAGAACAGGGGTGGAGTGAGTCTGCCACTCATAATTCCTGCCGATCAGCTGATTGCTGACACTACCTTTAGTACAGACAGCACAGGAAGAAGATCACACCATCTGTAGTGAAGTGGCTCAGTCTGGTAGTGCAGGTGCAGCCCCTATTGCATTGAGTGGGAGCTGCGCCTGCACTACTAAACCAGGCCGCTGCAGTAGAGATTGCTTTATCTGCTTCCTGCGCTGTCCATAGTGAAAGCAGTAAAGAAAATCAGCTGATCAGCGAGGATCCCAAACAGCAGACCACCAAAAATTCAACAGTCATCTACTGATGACCTATCCTTAGGCCAGAACATTAGTGGAAAAAATCCCCAAAGTTCCAAGCATCCCCTTAGAGCACTACTCACTCATGAATAGCTCCTAGTCCACCGCAGCCACCATTCTAGTCCCAGAAGCTCCTACAGCGGTCACGTCATGTAACTGCTACAGCCAGTCATTGATTTTAGTGGTGATACTGCCATGAATGTCTTGTGACCACTGAGCCCAGTGATTGGCTGCAGAGATCACATGAACAATGAACAGCACATGACTACTGCAGGAGCTTCCAGGGTCTCTATTGCTGCCATGCAAGGCCCTATTTGGTAATTGTGTTATTGTATTATTTTACTACTATGAGACAATATTATTTGGGAAGTGTATGGCACTGTTATTTAGGAATTATATATTAGTACCGTGTTTCCCCGAAAATTAGGCCCTGTCTAAATTGTTTCCCCAATAGAGGCACTAGGTCTTATTTTTGGGAAATGTCTTATTATACTTACCTAGCAGACTCAGTCCTGGTCCTCCCACTGCTCTCTGGAGCTCTGCTGAGCGTCCTGCAATCCTCAGCTGCCTACAGAAGATAACTTCCTGGTTCATAAATCCCACCTCCAGGAAACGATGGCTCCGATTGGTTCTAGAGCGCTGCTCAGACAATCAATGCAGCACTTGATGAAACAATGGGATGGCTGTGCTTGGCTCATCGAGCGCTGCATTGATTGGCTGAGCAGCAGTTGAAGAACCAATCACAGCCATTACGTTGTGGAGGTGAGATTTATGAATTGGCTGAGCGGCAGCATTGATTGTTTCTCGAGCGGGATTTATGAATTGCACAATCAGAGCCATCACTTCCTGGAGGTGAGATTTATGAATCCCATAACCAGGAAGTCATCTTCTGAGGGCGGCCGAGGACTGCAAGAAGCGCGTCGGAGCTCTGGAGAGCAGCGGGAGGGACTTGGACTGAGTCTGCTACGTAATTTATTCTTTTTTTTTAATCTAATGCAGCTAGGGCTTATTTTCAGGGTAGGGCTTATATTAGAAGCCTCCACGAATATCCCCCAAAATCTGTGTAGTGCTTATTTTCAGGGTAGGTCTTTTTTGGGGGGAAATAGTGTAGTATTTTGCAGCATTTGGTGACAATATTGAGCACTGTATTCCCTTAACGGCCCTGTCACATGGATGGAATATTTCCCTCAGGATGTTACAGAATTTGCGGCCTACAGAATTCCACATCAAAATTCGCAGGGCAAACTGCAGATTAAGGTGCAGAATTGCAGGTTTATTTAAGCCATTTTCATTCCGCATCAAAATCCACATGGAGCTGTGACTTGCAGTACGGAATGCGCAAAATTCTGCCAGTGTAAAAAGGACCCTAAGGCACTGCATGGTATTCTTTAGGCACGAGTATGGCCCTATGATTTTTTTCTCTTTTCTGCTGTCTAAAACAAGGGAAGGTGGCTCCATATAATGATTTGTCCATCTGCTTCCATTGACCTTGATCTGCATTTAGATTGTTTTTCTTGGTTGCCATTCGATTCAACATTATTGAATGTTTGTAAAAATTACGCAGTGATGTATTGATACGGTAGCTAAAAGCAGCCAACAATCAACATGTTCCCATATTTTTTTGCAGTACAAAGAATGAACAATTATGTTGCCACTGGATGCTGCGGTCTGTCTCCGAGAGATGGTGCCACCTTATCTGGAATATGTATGATGTTGGACAATTTTATTCATACTGTCTTCAACAATGGAAATTTAAGGAATGTTCTCATTCAACTAAGATCTGTCAATAACACAGAAGAAGTAGCAATGCCTTGAGAGTCATCCCCCATCTATACTCCGTCTTCTATGGTTTAATTGGCATCACATATTGCATGATCTTCCTGCTCTTTCTCTCAGTGGATCACAACCAATATAAAGGCATGTTAGCCTATATATGCTGGATTGGCACATATGAAGACTTAAATTTAATTTCCCTGGTGACAATCCATGTTCTTCTGGAAGCGGCTGGTTCCTCACTCCCAGGAATACAGTGGGTTGGGTTTTTTATTTGAAACTGCCTACATTTCTTTTGGATCGTATATGTCATCCCTTACACCATTAATCCACAAAATACGTATAGGAAAAGACAGAGAATGGTCAGCTGGAAACAAAGAGCTCTAACTAGCAATTATACTCCAAGTCATATTACAGAAATGCGAAGGGAATTATATTCTAAGGAAAAGGTTGAAGAAAATACCAAAAGTTCAGAAATGGCTGAAGGCACAAGAATTTCTTTTGCAGAGAACAAAGTAAATATAAATACATAAATGGACAGTGAGTGATACATATTACAAGCAATAAGCATATTATTCAGTAATATTGTTATGTAATAAAAATTAACTGTCACCAAACTATGTCACATGTAGCTAACGTGGGTCTTTGCATGGCTTCTGTTACTGAGTTATTGTTCTCGGCCTTCTTTGAGTGGACAAGGTTCATCCTGGTGGCTTTCATCCCATAGTGCTCAGACAATCAGATGTGTCCCAACTTTGGTTCCCCTTCCGCTTGAAATCTCACGGATACACTAAGAGAAAAAAAGCTACATTAGCAATCTTTCCAATCACTCTTCTGTGTCCTATATTTACTCCAGTGGGATTTTGGAGGACTCGGGAGGGATTTCAGATTGCGAGAAGATGAGGAAGATGCTGCGTTCTCCTAATAAAATATAAATTAAAAAGTTATTCAATGGAAGTGACTTGCAATACAAACAGCACTGTCTGCACTGATAGCGGGCCCGGGAATCAGCTGATCATGAAGGATCCCAGAAAATGGACCACTATCAGTGTGGCTATTGAGGATAGGCCATCAATAGATGTGGTCAGGATATGGTCCTCTGGCGGCGTACAAGCGACGTCCGGGTCACAAGTCTGAGGGTTGGGGCAGGCAGAGTTCAAGTTCTATGAAGGCGGGACAAGGAGGGCCATAATGTGACAACCTGGAAATCAGATGCCAGCTAGATGCCCAGCTCATCTGTGACCAAAGGAAAAGGGAGTAGCCCTTTTAAAGGTCCTCATATTGGATCTTTAGTCATTTTAGGAACCGTACTTGTTCGGGGTCTATATTCTTAGGTCTGGTCTGGAGTCTTCATTATTATGGTGATGCTTACCACATATTTTCTCAGAAACTGTGGTCACCTCTCTAGACCACCCAAAGACCACAGGAAATGCACCAATTAACCTCTTTCCTACTAAAGGCACAATCAGGACACAAATACAGTTGAAAGCTTGGGGGTGGTGGAGATGGAAAAGAGAGTTAGTGGACTGTATTGTTAATTCTTTAAAAGACCCTTTCACCTACTTTTAGCCCCATAAGCCAAGCTTATGGGCTAAAAGTATGTGACCCGCTGAGTCTGGGGATACAAGTGTTATACGTGCCTCCCCTGACGTTCCCCCGGTGTCAGCGCTGGAAGCAGTCACTCAGTGCATTGAGCGGCGCACTAAGTAGTCCAAATTTAAAATTAGAACACTTAGCGTTGCTGCTCAATGCATTGAGCGGCTTCCAGCACTGATACTGGGGGAACGACGGGAAAGGTAAGTATAACACTTACATCCCAGGACTCAGTGGGTCACATACTTTTAGCCCATGAGAGTAGCTCATAGGGCTAAAAGTAGGTGACAGATTCCCTTTAATGAGCTCCTTCCTGGCCACAGTTATCAAATCATTACTGACTTGCTTTCTCATACATTGTGGCACTCGGTCGGAACTGTGTCACCTTCCGTCCTTTTCCCTCATGTTGTGTGCTCTGGTGCCTCATACTCTGAAGGGCCAGTGACTGAGAAGGAGGATAGAAGATGCACACAGTGCGGGCTGAAGGCTACAAGAAGCAGGTCACTGCTAAAGCAATAACTGTGGCAAGTGAAGGAGCTTATAAAGAATTAACATGGCAGTCACAAAATTAGGGAAGCACAGAGTGGGGGCTTATTACCATTAAGATACAAAGAGACATTATTATTTTGTGGTGAGCACAGATGAGGCTTATTACTGTTGGGGCAGAAGAGGGCATTGTTATTTTGTGGTGAGGAAATTATTACTGTGTGAGGGTACTACTACTGTGTAGGGGTCACTGAGAAAAGCATTTGGGGTAGTGGTAATATTAGGAAAGCATGCACAAACAAGTCCTAGATGGAAGAAGTCTTCATGGTGGTCTGGAGCAGATAGAGAGCAGTTCCTGTTCTGATTGTTGGGGTGAAGAGCTGGCTTGCAGTGGAGCAGGCAAGAAAGAAGAAAGGGAGACCTGCGAGGAGCGAAGCGGCTGTACTGAAAGAACATAGAAGAAAAACAAGCAGCTGCATCTAAAGTGACCGAGCTTTATTGCTGGGTCACACCATGAGAACACAGCAACAGTTGAGCGCTACAGCGTACAGGGTTAGGCAGGGCTGTATTTACCGCGCATACTGCCATAGGCACTAAACCTGAATACACCCTGTTAAAGGCCCATTTACATTTGTCAATTATCGTTATGATTTTCTCTGAACAATGATGATAATGGATGATTGTGAGGAAGCCTGTATTTGTTGCAGTTAGGCCATAGCACTACCGTACCGTGAACAGCACATCACCATACCCTGAATGAATAATACCACCATACTGTTATTAAGTAATTCAACCAAACCGTCATTGGATAATGTCATCCTACAGTGAATGAATAATACTATGAAACAGTAACTCAGTAATACCACCATATAGTGTCTGAATAAAAAAAACTACTATGGTAATGTAAGATGGTGGAAGGAGTGTTCCTCGCTCCTTCCACACATATTACAACTGAGAGACTACTCTGCCAATCCAGCCAGTGGAACTAAGTCCTGCCTCTGGTCAGTGATGAAGCCAGGGGTGCAGAAAGGCAGAGCGCTAGTGAGGATGTTGGGTGAAGTAGGCAATAAAGAGAGGAGGCCCCACCCCCTTGTATGACTTGGTTAGTCTGTCACCACCCTGAAGATATGGCCCAGTATAGGGAGTAGGAGGGCTCACTCCAAAACAAGCCTGAATGATCAGGAAACTTCAAGATGATGAGCTGGTGCTATAAAAGAAGATTGCTGCACCACAGCCCAGGTGTGACGCAGCACAGCAGAATGTCACAGCAGGTAGAGGCCGAAGAAAGGAGCCATTTAAAGTAACATAGTATGCAGGGCTTAAAACACACATGCCTATCCATGTAGAGGCCAGCTTTACAGTACATTACAGCAGCCGTATCCCTAAGCTAGGGAGTGGTCAGAAGAGTTAAATATGACTGAGGGGACCTGCCAAATGTCTGCGCTGCTACTGCTGTCTAGACAGAGGAAGAGCCTGCTGTAGAGGACAGCTGGACATCAGCACACGGGAGAAGAAGGAGTCTCCCTTCCTGCCATTTCCCTACACCAAGGCAGCGGTGTTGTAAAGGTCTGTGCAGACAAAGATGGAAATAGATGCCTGAACAGTTGTCCACTCTGTTCCCCAGCCTTTAAGAGCTGATGAGTAGTTTGGCGGTAATACACAACATATTAGTCATTAGCAATGCTACAGCCTTTGTGTGAGTTTGAAATACAATTAAAGGGGGACGTGTACATATTCTGTATACCTAAGAGACTTTTCTTTGGTGGTCCAAGGTACTATATTCCTATGGTGAGCATGATTATTCATGAATATTTATTTTTTTTGCCACAAAGTTTTATTTAGGCTAGGACAACACAATGACTTTGGCTGTGATATAGGACCAAAGATCAGTGTGTAGCCCTGCCACCCTGCGCTCTTATTGAAGTCAGTGAAGTCAACAATGCAACTCGCAAGCTGCTGCTACCGCAACCTGCAGCTTGCAAAAAATCCACTGAGGTTGCATTTTTTGTGATCCACAGATCGTGATTGCAGCAACTTGCAAGTTATATTGCTACGCATTGACTTCAATGAGAGTGTTAGGTCACGGAGCTACACAGCGAGCTTTGGTCATATGACCTGTGTCACATCCTGAGTTACTGTGTAGCCCCAGCCTTATTTTCCTTCGCTAATACTATACTGTTAGTGGACCTTTTAAAATCACATCCAAGGCATTTCTCACTAGGATCTTGTCTATACAACTTGATTTGGTATGTGAGGCTTTCTGCTTAGTATACCCAATGTGAATCAAAATATTCTTTTGTAATTATATGATAAAGCTATGATATGTTATAAAAATATATTTTATTACAATAAATATCAGAAAATATACATTTTTTTCCTTCTATTCACATATCGTCTCATTCGCTCTGTCCTCAGACTCTATATGACTCTTTACTTTCACAACTGGTCTATGTTCCCTGCCTTATAGATGCAGTTAGATATTCCCCTTTCTTCCAGCTTGGTTTCCCTGTTTGTCTTGTTTCTCTTTCTTCTGCAAAGAAAGTAGCCTAGAATAATCAATAATCCTGCTACTGCTGCCAGCCCTATCCCAATTCCTATATACAGTGACTGCATGGTGGTATGAACAGTCCGGCAGGGACCTGGCTTACTACCGGCCGGTCCATCTTGTTCCTTATCCACTTGACTTTCTCCTGCCTTATTAAATGCTACCACACACACAGTATAGTAAGAACCGGGATTAAGATTGTCAAAGGTATATGAGCGAAAAGAGGCATTTAGCTCTGGTCCATTTTCTAATGAACCCCCTGGTTCTCCATACAACACTTTGTAACCATATACAGTAGATGAAGGGGAACACCAGTTTACAGTCATTTTTGTATCACCAAGGAGGACTTCTTTAAGGACTGGAGATTCTGGTTTAATTTCTGGACCATCAATTCCTGGGCATAGACAATTGCCACCTGCACGTCTCTGGATCTCCTCACATGTGGATGCCAGATGCTCACACCTATTGTACTGGCAGGGAAGTTGAAGAACAGGTGAGGCATTAGGGACTGTCGACACTTTATCATCTTCATCATCATAATCCTCATCTGACCCTCCAATGATGTACTCAATCCTGTTTGCAGTGCTTCGTTGCCTTTGTGTGGTCCGCTGAGTCACGGATGTTTGGTTTAGGTCCAAGAAAGGGGCAGCAGTGGTGGAAGAGGTGCCGTTGCTGTCTTCTTGTACGGAGCCTGTTGTAAAAGCTAAGAAAGGCAGAAGTAGCAACAGGAGAGGAGGTGCCATCTAAAGGCAGAAAGTGACGAGAAAGCAAATAAAAAGGGGACAGAACAGGGAGAAAAGAGTGCAATGAGAGCAGAAAGAGATGGTAGATATGATTATTATTGTATTTTTGTTTTATGTTATTCTTATTATCGGTACATAACAGTGAATACCCGGCTGTGCTCTCGTTTGGATACATATATTGCCCACACAGGGATCATGAATCATTATCTTTGGCACATTCTGTTAGGAATCTATTCTCCATTTCCTTACATACACCCCTCACTGTGCCTTTCCTTTTTTGGAACAGCTACATTCACTGGAATTTTGTTATATAACGTCGCAGCACAAAAGGGGGGTTCTAAGTAAAGTCATTGCTGACAGCTCATTTACTAAATATATTACATATGTTAGGAGCAACCACAAGTACAAGAATAAGTATACTGGCTGAAAATAGAAAATATCTTGTAGATTAATCACTGAATCTGTCTCTTCTGTCACATGGGTAAAAGCTAAGGACCATACACATTCCAAGGACCTGAACTGTAGTCTATATCATAGAATGGTAGAGTTGGAATGGACCTCCAGGGTCATCGGGTCCAACCCCCTGCTCAGTGCAGGATCACTAAATCATCACACACAGATATTTGTCCAGCCTCTGTTTGAAGACTTCCATTGAAGGAGAACTCACCACCTCCCGTGGTAACCTGTCCCACTCATTGATCACCATCACGGTCAGAAAGTTTTTTATACTATGGTCCATACTACTAAGCAGTAGGCCCTCAGTGTGATGCGATATGATGCTTCTATAAAAGCAAAGCTTCTGGGGGAGAAAACCTCGACAATTCTGAATGTACTGGAATTTGACCATTTTTTCCTCGTTGACTCCATATGAGTACGTGCCAATATCAGTCCATACGGACTATTCTACCCATAAGTGCAACATAAATCCACAATTTGGCTGTGTGCATGGGCCCATAGAGGGTTGTCTCGAAATGTTACTAACTCACAGGCAAATATGAAGAGTAAGGCCGGCTTCACACAAGCGTATGCATATTTGCACGCACATAAGCATAGCATTTTTGCAGAACGAACAATTTCTTTTGCGCATGCATTGATGTAGGTTACTGTACTTTTTGCACCCGCAAAGCATGTTTATTTGCACGTTTGGTGCGCAAATACGCGGAAAAGTAGAGCATGTCCTTTTTTTTTTTTTTGGCACAACCGAATTGCACGTAAAAAATACAGAATTGTGAATGAATCCATTGGAATCAATGCATTATATTATCTGCGTATTGCGTCCGCAAATACGCCCATATGAAGCCGGCCTTGGGGCTCATTCAGACTGCCATAATATTGGTTTGTGTGCTGTCCATGCATTCCATGGACAGCATGTGGAGCCCTAATAGCTTATGAGGCAAATCGTACATGTGTATAACCCCATTCAAAAGAATGGGGTTCATATTCATGCAAGATTTGTGCGTCTCGCAACGCAGAGATCTCGCACGATTTTCTTGCCCGTCTGAAGCAGGCCTTAGGGAGAAGGTAACGTAGCTTAACATAACTGGAAAGATGTGCATTTCAGGATTCTGTGGAACAACATGGAAGTTCTTATCCTTAGGTGATTATCCTAGTTTTGTGTCAATAGGAGATGAAATAGTATGTCCACAGGTATCACTAGCGGATACAACTTGTCCTGCAAAAAGAACAAGCCCTCATCGATGGAAAAAATAAAAAATGTATCACTTTTTGAAAGCATTGATGAGTAAACAAAACCGAAAAACTATGTCCTTCAGGGCTTAAAGGTGCTCATACTCACTTTAAGTTTATGAAAGTGGACAATTTCAACCAAAACGTGTGACACTTAACAACAAACGATTGTTTTAGGCAACGGACGACAAACCATCATTGTGTGGATTGAAGCTGACCACGTTCGAAGTTTGCATTTAGTAGTTGAAAGATCTTTCTTCCAGGAACTTTTCCTTTAAAGATCGTTCATCCTTCACCCAATGTACGTCCAGTTGAATGGTTGTAACGTCCAATATGGATGTGTATGGCTATTTCGGAGATACTTGAGAAACAATGACTTAACATTAGATGATGTACTACATCTAACCCTACTTAGTAGCAACAGGTAGAGTTGACCCATGCGTCCAAATAACAGCACTTGTAATACACCTTGTGGGACTGTAGCTACTGTGGAAACATAATTCCTAGCCTCAGGCTATCAAAATACGCTGGAAGTTGGTAGGTAGAGAGCTTCACAGTGCAACGTCTTAGCAGTGGAACTCAGTTTTCTATTCATATGTTTCTTCTATTTAATCATGTGCTATAGAGGGTATTAGGCTTGCGTTTTATATAGGATTTGGGGCACCGTCTTACTTACCTTTCAACGCAAAACAGCTTCTCCTGAGGATGTCGTCCCTTGTGCTGTATACTCCAGCTGTATGTGTTCTTCAGGAATCCTGTAGGTGTCTTTATATTAACACGAGTTGTGATGTCATCGGGGAATGCGGGTCCTGAATCACAGGCTGAGTATGTGGGAGTGGAGAGTGACTGGAAGGTGATTAGGATGAACGTGCCAGGAGAGAAAACCGGAAACAAAGTGTATAATCCAGCACCCATCCCTCCAGCTCTGCTAATGCGCATATAAAGTAATAGGAGCTTGCAGAGTGTTCAGGGTGTGTTCTATGCTGCTCATTCCCTTAGGCTAGCAGTAAATAACATGCGAGTCCATAACGACGGTGCAAGCAATCTTTTATCATCTAAAGGTACTTTTACACGTAGCGAAAGCCGTTCAACGGGGCAACCGATGACACAAAGATAATTTTATTTTTTTAATAGAATCTTTCAGTTTACTGTATACATATATGAAAACAATTTAACGATCACTATTGAAACCAAACGATTAGTTAATGAGCCAACGATGACTTTCATACTTGCATGAAATGAACGATAAGCAAACAAATTATCATTCAATTGTTGGCTGTATTGACAATGAACGAGTATTGTCGCATAATCCAATCATTTCATGTAAAAGCACCTTGTGCTAACTCATGCTACCAGTGTGTAGATAGAAGAAAGGGGACACCCTAGGGCTAAAATCGTAATAGTGTCTCCTCTGCTGTCCCTATTTCAAACCACCTATTGAAGTAGGAGAGGCCCAATGCTTACCACCCTTTTCCGTAAGAAACGGGTGATAGATGCAAGAAGAGGATGAAGTTCCCCAGTCCCACAAAAACTACAAAGGCATCTTCTACAGGAGGTACATTGTTGCTATCATTCTCTTTCATCATGGTTGACCATGCTGGGATACTGCAAGGTTTGGCTTTTCTTGAGAAACCATGCGACATCAGGCTGTGGGTTCGGTATTCTGGTTCAGCGCCACTAGCATAAATGAGATGAACTGCAAATACCACGGGAATGTTTCAACTATCTCTTAGGACTCCTTCGCACTGGCAAACGTTGTATCGGGCCATGATTCACAGCTTGATATCGCGCTCCTCACCTTGAGAAAGCCCAGTGGATGCGAGGCGTTTTCATGTGAATACAGTCTTGAATCACTTCGGGGATGCAGGGAAACAGTCGCGGCAGAGGATTGCGGAGCTCTGCCATTACTTTCAATTATTGAAAACAAGGGGAGATCGGGTAGCTTGATAGAACATGCTGTGATTTGTTTCCCGCATTGCATCGTGCTGGCATGTAGAAAAGAATCACTAATGTGAATTAACCCATTCAAAAGAATGGAGTTCGTATTTGTGCAAGATGTGTGTCTCGCAACGTACAAATCTCACGCGATTTTCATGGCAGGGTGAAGGCAGCCTTAGGTTAACTTCACATGTACGAGAGCAATATTGGGTTGTGAATCACATCCCACTGTCTCCCTCGCCATCCATGAGAAAGCCCGTGGATGTGAGGCGAATTCGTATGAAAACAGCCTCGCATCACTTCGGGGATGCAGGGAATCTCCCGCCATGGCTTTCAGAGCCACGGCAGAGGATCGCAGAGTTCTTCCATTGAAAACAATGGCCTCCTCTGTGGCCTTTTGTGCGCAAATACGCACTGATCTAGAGCATGCTGCGTTTTTTTTTCACGCCCACAAAAAAGAACAGTGAGAATGAACCCATTGAAAACAATGGGTTCTATTCTCTGCGTATTGCATGCACAGATTTGTGCAAACAATTCTGGGATGTATTAAGAGAAGCATAGAGTCTAAATCACGTGAGGTAATTATCCCCCTCTACTCTTCCTTAGGGCTAATGCCCACGGCCAGACTTCTGCCATGTTTTACGCGGCAGAAATCCACGGTGTTGCCCCACAGCTATTAGGTTCTATTGAACCTAATAACTCAATGTTCACACTGGAATTCCACAGCGCGAAAGAAAACGTGGCATGTCCTATTTGCCGCGGGAGTACGCGCGGCCGGCTTCCATTGAAGTCAATAGACGCAGGCCCTTACACTATAGCACAGTGGCAGTATCGTGTGCATACACATCCCCACCTTCCGAGTTATCTGACACTGCCGACACATCACGCACTATTCTGCACATGCGCCGGCTCTCCATGCAGGACACGTAAGGCGGATCCGGAGTGGTAAGTATAGGGGTTTTGGGGGCACCGTGGTGGACTCTGCCAGCGTAACTTTGCAGTCACAGCCGCGGGCATGTGGCCTTAGACCTCATCTGTCCAGTTCTGGTCATCCCACTTTAAAAAAAAGACAAATACAAACTGGAGCAAGTTCAGAGAAGAGTTACCAAGATGGTGAGCGGTCTGCAAATCATGTCCTATGAGGAACGGTTAAAGGATCTGGGAATGTTTAGCTTGCAAAAAAGAAGGCTGAGAGGAGACTTAATAGCGGTCTACAAATATCTGAAGGGCTGTCACAGTGCAGAGGGATCAGCCTTATTCTCATTTGTACATGGAAAGACTAAAAGCAATGGGACGAAACTGAAAGGGAGGAGACAAATTAGATATTAGAAAAACGTTCTGACAGTGAGAGTGATCAATGAGTGGAACAGGTTACCACGGGAGGTAGCGAGTTCTCCTTCAATAGAAGTGTTCAAACAGCGGTTGAACAGACATCTGTCTAGGGTGATTTAGTGGATCCTGCACTGAGCAGGGGGTTGTACACGATGACTCTGGAGGTCTCTTCTAACTCTACCAATCTATGATTTTGCACACGCAAATACGCCCATGTTAAGAAGCCCTAAATGAATACGGTATGTAAATTGGCATAAGTGGGAGCTTTGTACATATACTCAATAGACCTATGAATATATTTTAGGATATACAGATTCTATACAGCATGTGATCATGACACACAGGGGCATGTGGAGCTGCAAGTAGCTTTAGCATTGTGCTCAGTATGCCTCCATTTGTCAAGTATCATACGCCAACCTTCTCACCAAGTGCGGGCATGTTACGCTTACTGCTGTGTCATTTCCAGCAAATTAGGCAAATAAACTCAAAAACTCCAGCTAAAACAGGTAAAGGTTTACACAGTTCTAAGCCTCAGCTTGTTCCCTCATGACTGAAGGGTTTTCACAGCTCTCTGCACCACCCAATGTGAGAGATCACATTACTAATGTTTTATTTACTACGACAACAGGCAGTCCTTTCTTGCAGCGCTGCATTCAGGTACTACCAAAGTTGTAGAATATCGAGTTGTAAAGGAACACGCCAGACAAAACATACAGAGTGTTGTAATTAGTGCAAGGCCTAACACACCTTGAAAAGACTTGTGATTGCAGTTAAAACAGACTTTTATATTCTGCCACCAAGTATGCAAAGCGACCATGCTCAAGTCATGGAGGCAGGCTGACTGAGCACTGAGTCACACATCCTGCCATTCTGCACTCCCCTTCCACAGCTCCACTGCCACCCCTTGCTGCTAATGTCTGAGCAAGCAGCAGTAACATCCAGTGATTACCTTTACCCCAGCTAGAATGCGCATTGACAGTATTTAGGGAGGGGCAGTCTGCACAGGCTCAGCGTTCCTGCACTCACCCAAAATGCTCATGTATATGACCCCAGGCTAATTTCACAGGGACAAATATAAAGTTGTGCCCGAGATTCTCAGGTGCAACTCTGATTGAACAACACATGGACATCCCATCTGTGTGCTGTTCGATGCACAGGAGACAGCACACTGACATGCGCTATTCTAGTCTAAATAGGGCAAGAATAGGACATGCTGATTTTTTTTTTTCCCCCCTTCACTTGGGCTAGTCATCCGAGTAAAGAAAGCCCTTGTGCATACACCTATTCAAACGGATGGCTGCTATTTCTATCCAATTTACATCAAAAACCAAGTTCAGTCAGCACTTCCTACAAACACATGGTGGGTGCTTATTTACATCTACAGAAGGCTCCATCCACACGGGGCAGTGCGGTTGCAGTTAAAACCACACCTAAGAGTGATTTGTTAAACTTCTGTGTTTTGCCAGAGTTCTAGTAAAATGTGGCAAAAACCACTCAGTTTTAAAAATGCACTTTTTGGTGCGGTTTTCATTGCAACCGAACTGCCCTGTGTGAATGGAGCCTTAGGTTGCATTACTGCAGCAGATGGGCACAAACTGATGGAAGGGTGCACTGAGAACACCACATTTTTGAACATCACTTTCAGCCGCAGCGAAGGATCAGCAAGTGTTTCCTATTGTTTGCAGTTCCATTGAGAACAAAGGGCGACACGCTCTGAGGCATGCAAAAAGTTAGAACATGCCACGATTTGTTCAAAAGAAGGAGGTCCATATTAGTGTGAGATTTGTGCATCTCGACACACAAATGTCGAGGGATTTTCTCGGATATGTGAAAGCGGCCTAAGAGGGAATGGGGATCTTGTCATCCATCCAAACTTAGATAAAACTGTAAGGAAAGAGCACAGACTGCGAGCCTCAATGGGGCACAAGTGATGTACAGCGTTGCAGAATATGTATGCTCTATAAATGAGCCAGATAAAAAAAGTGTGGTTTTAAGAGTCATACTGCAGATTCTCTCCCCATCCCCCCCTCAAAATTTGTCATGGGGTAAAGCATCACAAACCAGATAGGTGTATCACATAATCGACACAAAAGCAAAATATGACACCGTAATGTGTTTATTGGTGGTGTCCAGTAGTCTCTGCCATTCACTGAATTGTAACTTCATAACAGTTTTATTTGCTTTCAGAAACCAACAATTACTAATTCTGTAACACATTTCTATCTGGACTGTATTAGTTTTGGAATGTCCTCTTTCTTGTAGTTGACCCGTGTGCAGTATCTGAAGCGTACATACCGGCCGTGCAGTAAAATACTACTGTGTGTAGTTGTGCTACTATTATGGACAGCGAATATGGCCCATGAAATTAATTAGTAAAGAAATACCCATCAGTTCTAGCAGTTCACACACTGCAAAGTTAGTGTGGGCTGTAGTACCGCTACTTACCTATGATAAAATAACACTAGTGCGAGCTCACCGGGGGAAGCTGCACTGAAAGAACACTAAACTAGCAAGAAATGGGAAAAACAGAAAAGAAAACCTGTGTAACTTTGTAGATGTCCTACAGCTATGTAACAGACAAAGAAAGGCTCAACTTTGGTGGTGTGTGCCCACCTTCAGCTGGGGTGTGACCAAGGGGCAGGCGTAGCAGGACTGGTCACCGTTACAAAAAGAGCAGGGGGAAGGTTCCTGCTACAGCAATCTGCCTTCCAGCTAGAAATAAAATACAGGCTAAGGGCTCATGCACATGAATGTATATGCAGTTCATGTGCCGTTCCTGTATTGCACAGACGGCACACGGACTCTCTTTAGCTAATTAGGCATTACAGATAGGCCTTTTTCACTTGGGGATTTCAGCATGCCCTACCTATTCTGGTTCATATCACAAACTAGAATCAGACATGCACTGTCCGTAGGTCTTACACGGTAGACGGATGTGTGCGAGAATGTCAGGTGCAACTCGCATACGCCCGTGTGCATGAACCCTTAGTCCTGATTAATTTTCCAAACCTTGCACAAGTAATAAGTCCAGATATGTAAAAAGGAGAAAAAAAATTGTTGCCTACAGGAATAAGTGTATCCCGTTATTAGCTTATGATAAAACATGAGGGATTAGAATAATGGAATGGGAGGCCATCATATTAAGTGCTAGAAGATTTTAGTTGTCCCCTTAGTTATAATGGCTGTGAGAAGTGTGTAAATCAGCATGTACAGACAAAAGCTGGAACCAAACTCAGGTATGTCCTCTTGTCTGGACACATTCTATGTGCACCGCTACATTCCAGATCATTAAGGTGTGTTTGTAACACTGCCAAAGTGGGAAAAGTTGAAGTGTTAAAACATAATATTCTTCTGGATGGTGGGGCAAGATAAGCTCAGAAAATGCAGCTTTTTTGGAAAGCATGGAATATGGAGGTTCACAGTAATTATTGCAGGTAAAGAAAAAGACGACCATGTCAGGAATCCAAGGGCACTCTGTAAACTTACCCAGAGAACTTAGGTAGCTGGGTGATAGTAAGTGCTTTGGGAATTGCAGGTAAGGTAATGCATAACCCCACAGTGCAGCAGATTTCAGCTTCTAGTGCCCATGTTATGGAACAAGACTTCAACTGTGTTCTGCTGACTAAAACAGCAATCTTGAACTTATGAGACAGCAGCTATCCGGGCATTCTGGACACAGTAGTTTAACACCAGGAAAGTCATAGGTTCCTGATCCCAGTGGTAATCTGTGGCACTGAGGCTGGGGTGGAACAATGTGCGGTGTGTAACAGAACATGCTGGAATAGCCAAACAGCAACAGAGACACCAAGGGAGAAATTTACTAAGCCCAGCAATTTCAAGGCCGGGCTTAGAATAATTTTCTCCTGTGCATGGTGAGCCTAGTACAACAGCCGCACGCCTCTTCATGTATTAAGCGCAGCTCTGTGCTCCTTCACAGGACTGTAGGCCTGATCCCAACCCGGTGTACATTTCTGGTGTAAATTATACATCGATCTGTTGGTCCGGGGCAGTGATGCCTCTCCCTGCCAGCCACGCCAACTTTTCAAAAACTGCTGGATCTAACGCGGAAGGTTGAAAAGTCGCAAGGTTTTGTGATTTTTTTTTTTATGCAAAAAAAAACTGGTGTAAAGTCTTCTTAAATGTCCCCTAAAGTGCTTTATCTAAGACCAGCTCTGCTACTCCATTGCTATTGGCACCGAGAGGATGTAGAGTGCAATGGTCCGAGTCATCAGTGGGCACTGGCCAGAGTAATCCTCTGCCGCAGCAGTGATTCCGTGTGAGGCTCATTCTGAGTGTCCATATCAGTACCAACAGCTCCAGAGTTGTCTGCGTCTCCAGGTAAACTGATGTCCAACTCGTCGTCATCCTCCTCTGTCATTCCTACAGTCCGAGGGGTTCGCCTTATACCTAAGAGAAAGATCACTGGTCAATTATATGCTACTAATAGATCTGATCTACTTTCATCACTTCTTGTCCAGTCCCAGTATGAAAAGAAAAGAAGAAACACCCAACTGGATAATCCCAATAATAACTATGGCTGGAAAATAAACTACCAGCCAGCAGCTGTTCAACTGGATAGAGGAACAGAACAGTGAATATACAACAATTATAGTGTTTGACCAACATGGTCATATCTACAACGGGCAAAGAAAAAGTTAAATTATTTTTTAATGCAATAGATTCATGCGAGAAGATTATGCATTATGATGATGGAAAAAGTTTGATACTTTTTTTTATATTGCTAATATGTGAAGCTGTTAAATAAAGACATTTGCAAAGTAAGCTTGTTTTTCTGTAAAGCTTGGTGCACGCTAACATCTCATTAAAACCCAGTGCTTAAGTCATAAGAAAGATAATCACAGAAACGAGATTAATTTCAACTCTAATATATAATAAAGTTATGTTTTATATAAAAAGGCGCTCAGTCAGCAATCAATTCCAACGCTGATGACAGTGCTCACCAGTAATTTCCACCATTAGCAATGACAGTACTAATCAGGTAATCTCCTGAGGATAGACAGAAGCAGGGGGCAACTGCAACTTTCAAATGCCTAGGCTTGCCCTACAGTATCCCTAAACGGGAGCACGCCAATAATGGACGACCGTGTACAGCAGCCTCCTACAGAACCCAAATACGCCCTTGCTTAGACCCAGTGGAAAATAGCAGGGCTCTTACCAGTGTCGTCTGAAGGGTCTTCTGTAGCGTTCTCACTTTGACCAACACTCTCGGTGTCTGCTGCCTCTTCTTGCTCTGAGAAGAAACACTTATGTTATGTCTAGGGGTAAACAGCCTATCAAATCCTGGCTGCACTCCTTGATTTCATTTCTCAGCGTACCCTACAAAATCATTACAACAGTTACGTGAAGTTACCAGAAGGCTTCAGTAAAAGCTCTGCTGGGCTGTATATAAACTACTGACGGCATTTACTTGGCTACAAAAACCACGGAGATCTCTGGACCAGGGTTGGCATCTCACGCAAGTAGGAGACTACCCATGTTATACAAGAACAGACCTCATGACGACACTTCAGGAACAATTCTGCCATCAAGTGACCACATATTAGACTTACAGTATGAGATACAGCAGGGTCAGCCAAATAGTAAGTGGTGGTAAACCTCACATTGGGGAGCAGCAGATATCAGACCTCTCCTTCACCCCTCACATCCAATCTCTGGCCCGAACATGCCACCTGCACCTCAGGAATATTGCATCACCCTCACACACAAAGCTCTCCATGGCACTGCGCCACCATACATCACCTCCCTTCTATCTATACACCACCCAGCCCGCACACTCCGATCAGCCAAAACATTGAGATTAAACGCCCCTCTAATTTGATCCTCGACTCCAGGACCTCTCCAGAGCAGCACCACTCCTCTGAATGCAGTACCCCAAAACATCCGGACAATCCCCCATGCACAGAACTTCAGATGCGCCTTAAAGACGCACCTCTTCAGGAAGGCGTACCAAATCTCCTGATCCAATCGCCCAGCCCCCACAGCATGCCCCTTCCTATGGTTCCCCATACCTTACACTTTGCCTGTTCTATACATCTTCTGCCCCTGTACCTTCCCATTACCACTCCTAGCCCCCATTCTGTTTCCCAATTAAATACCATACACAATTTTTGTACTGTTTTGTGTTCCTGATGCCTCCTCTCCTGCCCCTGTACCCCCTGAACCACCTCCACCTTGTCTCCCCCCAAATAATTGTATACGACATGTAATGGTCTCGTTTTGTGATCCCCTGTGCTTTGAAAGCGCTGCAGAATAAGCTGGCGCTATATAAACATTACTTATTGGCGAATCATAGAGGCTTGTGAGTATGGACCAGGGCTTCTAGCTGCTGCTAGAATCAATCACTGACAGCTAATACACATTATCACAGAACTGGATAGAGATTAGAGCTGAGCGAGCACGCTCGGATAATGCAGTTACTAGAGCGAGCATCGCTCTTCTCGAGTAACTGCATTCTCGTCCGAGGAGGCGTTTCCCAACTCCAGTCCTCACGCTCGCCCAACAGGTCATATTTTCAGGATTTCCTCAGTATTGCACAGGTGATGTAATTATTGTCAGTGCCTCAGACATTACCACAGGTGTTCTTACCATAGGATATCCTGAAAACATGACCTGTTGGCCGTCCCTGAGGACTGGAGTTGGGAAACACTGCCCTAGTAAATATCATAAAGCTGGCATTGGCGCATTATTCAGAAGGAACAGGTTGCCTCACCTGACTGAGGAGCTCTCCCCGTTTCGGTGCTGCCTTGCCCCCTAGTGTCAGCCTACAGAGGAGACAAGTCATGTAGTTACATAGCCATCTTCAATCACTGTGCACCCCTACTATATAATGTGTTCCTCATACAAGTCCCCACTCACCCTTACACGAGATCTTCCAAATCCAAACTGCAGATAGCTGAGTAACACTAGGACACTCATGAAGACAAAGTTGCTAGTAATGCCAATTATAGCAGAGATGATTGGGTAATTGTACAGCAGGAACCTGCAAACAGACCACAGATAACAGGAAGTCAGCCAGTGATTGCAGAAGCCCAAAACTTAGGAGCAACACAGAAGAGCGCTGCAGTGCATGCAAATGTAGATAAAATGCTCATCGAAACAAGAAAAGACAAAGATTAAAAAAAAAAAAAAAAAAAGTTTCTTAACTCCTTCCAGTCGCAGCCACTTTGGGCAGGACCCTCAAACATCGCTTAGGGCACTTAAATGCCACTGTCAGAATTGACAGCAGCATTTAAAGGGTTAGCAGCGTCGATGAGCGGCACAACTTATCGAAGCTGTTGTAAGCGTGTACCTGTTGTAAGAGACAGCCGGCACCCGCATCGTATGAAGCGGGATCCACCCGCGATCCCCCTTTATACATACCCCGAAACTGCAGGACATAACTGTACGGCCCGTAGCTTTAAGGGGTTAAAGATTTGATTTTAATTACATATGAAATGGGAAAGAACATAGCAGTTAGCTGAATGCACCTTTTGGATTAATGTTTTCACCACTTTGATAGACACGTGCTGCGCTGCCACCCAGTGGTTTTAATCAGTTGGTTCATTTTTTACTATGATTTTTTTTCCAGTAAATGTTAGAAGTTTTATGGTTGATGGAGAAAAATGGACGATTTTTCACTGCCCAATGGTAACTTTGCTGCTAGAGAGTATTGTATGCAGTACATTGGCCTGGTCAGGGATTGAATGGGCAGGGTTAGCGCCAATCCTGGCTGTTGTAGGTGGGCAATAGCACTATAACACAGCTGACACCTGCAGTGCATGGAGCAAGCTCAGCTCCTTCCATGTATGTCCTGACTGCAATTAACACTTCTGAGAGATTTGCAGTTAGCATTACGGGTACGGCACACTGCTGGAGAAGCCACATAATGTCATTAATTCCCTACTGTTGTACCCCTGTGGCACAACTCAGTGTTCATACATTTATTCACACTAAGACTTCCATCTTTGGGATGAAATAAAGAGTAGTTGTATTTTTCTCCACCATTCTAAACATTCCCCTACATACAACACACCGTATATTCCGACGTATAAGACAACCTTTTAACCCTGAAAAAAACTGCTCTGCAGTCGGGGGTCTTATGCACCAAGTGTACAGTTGTTCGAAAAAATAAATCAATAAATTAAAAAAAAAAAAAAAAAAATGAATACTCACCTCCCGCGGCACTGCTGCATTGTGTCTCTCCCCCATGCACACCAGCAGAGCATTGCTTTCTGCAAGTGGGGCTTGAAATCCCCGCCTCCAGAAAGCTAATGCTCTGATTGGCTGACGCCGCCTGAGTTAGCCAATGAAAGCTGGCACTGCATTAGCCAATCACAGCCATTTAATGACATCATTGAATGGCTGTGTTTGGCTAACTCAGGCGGCATCAGCCAATGAAAGCTGGCGCTGTGTTAGCCAATCACAGCCATGCAAACCCACTTGCAGAAAGCAATGCTCTGCCAGCGCGCACGGAGGAGCGAGAACATGCAGCAACGCCGCTGGTAAGTATTCATTTTTTCCCCCCCCCACACTGTATTCCCAGCATATAAGACAAAACGTCGGGGGTCGTCTTATACGCGCCGTCGTATTATATGCCAGAATATACGGTACATGTCTTGGGGATACATGTGCGATATGAGAATTAAATCCAAATACAACTTACCTGAGACCAGTAAAATGTGCATGGACCCGGAGCTCGGCACTGTATATCTGGATGTGGACGCTCTGTATCTGTATTACTGCCCCCGTGGTAGGGACATACTGCAAAGACAGCAGTTCAAAAAATGGTAAAGAAAAACAAATGATACAAAATGGGAGTGTAATATTATAGAATAAGCAGGATAAAACGTAAACTGGGTTAATCCCTTCCCACTGCAGCCGGTTTTGGCCTTTCTGACAAGGCCCCGTTTTTCAAATCTGAGATCTGTCACTATAACAGGTAATAACTTTGAGATGTTTTTCTACTTATGCTTTTTCATGATATATTTTATTTTATTTTATGTTTATGGTGAATTTTGGTTGGTACATTTTGCGACCATTTATTAAAAATCCTAGTTTGAAGAAAAGTTTTGAAAAAATTTCTGTTTAAGGGCTTATTCAGACGAATGTATCGGCCGGGTATTCATGCGAGAGGGATCTCCCTCTCTCCCGCCCGCTCCCCCCCCCCACAACTCACCGGTCACCCACGCCGGCCCCCGAATCTTTAGAGACAAGTGGGAAGATACTCAGCTAAGGCACTACTCGATCGAGTAACGTGCCTTAGCGAGTATACTCGCTCATCTGTATTCTTGATCAACCACAATACTGACATTACTTTTCGGAATCAGTTCCCTTTTGTGGTATAATTGATAAATTATTCTTATACGGCAGGTCAGTGGGGTTGAGGAACATTGTGCGAAATTTGTGCTTTGTGAGATGCACAAATCTCGCAGGAATATGAACCCCACACACACGGCGACTAGGCTCTGGATGCCCTCGACAGACCACTGGTAGAGTACATTGCCCAACAGGCATGAAGCGTTCTAAGTGTTTTGTTGTCCGCCATCCAGAGACAGGTGGAACCATCATTAGAGGCCTCTATGTCCATCAGAACCATTTCCAGGTGCTTGGATGAAGGACATTTGTCTCACGGTGAACATTACATGTACTGCCTTTACTACCCACCATCACTTCCATTTGCAGTAGTGTCATGAACAATAAAAAAACTGGACTGCTACAGCGTGGACCCGGGTTGTCTTTAGTGATGAATCCAGGTTTAGTTTGGGCACTGATGAAGAGCATGTTTATATCTGGAGACCATGGGGCAAGCGCCTGAATCCTGCCTTTGCTGTGGAGCGGCACACAGCCCCCACTGCTGGTGCGATGGTCTGGGAGGGGGGGGGGCATCACATATGACGTTCGGTCACCCCTAGTAGTGGTATGAGGGACAATGACAGCTCAGCGATATGTTCAGTACATCCTGCAGACACATGTGTTCCTCTCATGGCGGCTTTCAGCAGGACAATGCCCGACCGCGCACACAAGGGGGTCACAAGAATGCCTCCACAACATTGTCACACTTCCATGGCTGCCTGGTCACCAGCTTCATCGCCAATAGAACATGTATGGGACCATCTGGGATGCCAACTTTAACAGCCTATGAGATTACACGATCTAGAAGCTCAGTTACAGCAAATGTGGACTAAAATGCCTCTGGATACCATACAGAACCTGTATGTCTCCATGCCTGCCCGTATCACATCTTGCATCCAAGTTAGAGGTGGCCCAACAGGATACAAGACCTTCCATGCCCACGCATGCATGGAAGAAAAGTGCACCACAAAATTAAGACTGTTGCATTTTTTCTATACTACAGCAGGAGCTAGCAGATAAACAAAACTTATATAGCACCACATGTATGATGTGCAGTGTCTTTATTTTTTTTTCTTTTTTCAATACCACACCCTTGTTTTCCGCATGGCATTGTACGGCTTGAGTATTTGATCAGATAGGCCAACCTCTTCCAAGTACCTATTGCAGTCAAAAAATGTGATCTATCTATTGGAGTGCCCATGCGGGTTAAGATATGTGGGGAGGACGAAGAATGTTCTTCGCGAAAGGTTAAACCAACACCGGAGCAATATCCGTAAGGGATACACCAAACACAGTATATCTCGCCACTTTCTTAATAATCATAATAAAGATACTGTAGGATTGCCTGTTACACCTATCGAATGTATTAACGAAAGGTCTGTACAATAATTGCGAGAGAAAGATGTTTTGGATTTTTAGGCTAAATACGCTCATCCCCAATGGTCTTAATGAGATTTTGGAAAAACTTTGAGTAGTGGAGGTATATTAATATATGTAGGTTTTTATAAGATGGTTTTAAACACACACACACACACATTATATATATATATATATATATATATATATATATATATATATATATATATATATATATATATATATATATATATATATATATATTCTTTTGAAAGGGGCTTTTTGTAAGAATATCTTTTTTGAAAAAATATTTTATCCCTATTTATATTATATTGTATTTATATATAAAGAAAATATGTTTTTCATTCATGTATTTATTTAATAGTATTATTCAGGTATATATATATATATATATATATATATATACATACATACACACACACACACACACGTTTTAATTGTTCTCCTTTATTATGATATCATATATATATATATATATATATATATATATATATATATATATATATATATATATATATATATATATATATATATATATATATATATATATATATATATAGTTATTTTTAGATTGATATATATAGCTTCTGCATAGGAGGCAAATTAGGGTGAGGACCGATGTGCATCTGTTGAATTTTTAGTAAAACGAATGTTAGGCACTTTTTTCTTGATATGGATATTTCAGCTGTTTGATAAAATTGCTTCTAATTGTGTTTTAGGCTAGAAGCACATATTGGATGACAATATACAGGGCACAATAGTGCAGTATACGATCTGGCCGGCTCCAAACTCCTCCCCGCATAAGGGGAAGCGTCTAACGTGATGACGTCATTGCGCTGTGTGCCCTAGCGTAACGTCATGACGCGGGACGCAGAGCGGACGTCAGAGGGCGCCGGAGTTAGAGGCAGCCATGGATCCTCATCAGGAAAGGTAATATGCAGATACTATATAAAGTGATGTTGTTGTATGATTTGTATGTACTTGATAAAGTCTCAGTGACGAAACGCGTTGTACGGAATAAACGGAGGTTGTATCTATTATAGACACCAGAGGTTATTTTCCTTAAGGAGCGCAGTTCTTTTTTTCTTATTTACTTTCAATGCTCACTATAAGGACATTCCTCTTGTCCTGCTCTCACCCCTTCTGAGAATTTGCCCAAGCAGCGACTTAGAAAAAAACAGAAAAGCCTCCATAACAGTGCCATATACTGTAAACGAGGCTCTGCATTATGGGAATACTGGTCCAGTAGTGGGGGCAACAATTCCTATACAATTCTTCCTGTAATTCCCAGGGAGGGAGGTTATTCTGCGTGCTCAAATCTGGTGTCATTCCCTTCATAAATCCTGAATTTATGGGTTACCCTGATGTGCTTTCGTACAGCGTGTACATTTTAACGCCATACCGTGCCCTCCTACTGGGCAGGTACTAGCGGATTTAAGCCTCCCTTTGAAATGTACCAGGGATTCGTCTACAGAAATATTTTCTCTGGCGTGTACGCATAATTGGGGTCCTCACTGGATGGGCACTGCGTATCGTCATTGAAACACTTTCTTTACATCGCCATGCGGAACATTGGGGTGTAGTATAAGATATTCATGTTCTAGTGTGTCCCAATACTCGGCTTCTTTACTAAGCCCCATACATAATACAATACCCCAAATTTTGTGATCTCTGATGCATCCACAGGGGTCCATTTGAGGGGTTTTGCATAACTGCAGTTGGAGTCTTCTGGGCATATAGATTAGTTACAGTCACTGACACACTGATCACACTTTACTAACTACACCTACACTACCTACACTACCACTGCTATAGGTTTTTTCTTTTTTGGACACCATTCTCTCCACAGCCCTGTCTCACCAACCACCAATAACACACTTTCGTGGTTGGAGAGAGAGAGAGCTAACATTGTAAATAGCGCAAACTCTGGCTGCTACACTCTGATTGGTCAGTCACAGTGACCTCTGGGGCAGGACTGTTGTGATTGGCCCTTCAGCAGCAGGTAGTGATAGGCTGCTAATTACATGTTAGCAGCGATCACTACAGTATCGCCACAATTGCCACCGCACATGGTGTAAGTTTACGTCCTGTTGCGCTAAGTACCACATTAAGTCCTATAGTAGCGTTAATGGGTTATGATGATGGCAGGTCATGGGACCAATTAATTCAGCAGCATTGTGATACCTGCTTTGGAGTCGGCACAGGGAAATGTGGTTACTGTGGAGGAGTCTCCCTGATCCGTTTAGGTCATTCAACCATGCTAGCTGACATTTCTGGTGAAGCACCGTCTTCCATTTCAAGTGGCAACCCCGCGCTATGTAAGCAAGACCATACACTCTGCCATATGCTATACGGGACGTCTTTTTACAGTTGCTGCATTGGACCACTATATGCAATGTTTATTTAGCAGCCCTCATGCTGTTGCCACGCTCTACTGACTGACTTGTCCTATTACATGGGACGGATTGATGGACCTCTAACGTAGGATCATAGCAGGGACCATATCATAGAGATTCCAAGGAGCCGTTTTCAGGGCAATCGCTCCACTTTTCATCTTGGGTAGGACATATCAGCTGGAAGGGTTTATCCGGTATTGTGGTCCTTTCCCTCCCACTGTCTGCCTATGAAAACTTTCTTTCTAGGAGGTGCAACTTTAATGATACAACCTCACTGACACTACAGGAACGGGTAAGACCATTCCAATTCTATGGGGTACTGTTTATGTCCTAGCAACATATTTGCCTCTTATGTATGTACGCACACCACTTGTGTTCCGAGTTTGCTGCCATGTACTTTTAATGATTTCGTAAGAGTTACGTTTTGACTTTACCAATGATTCACCTTTTCCTTGTCACACATTTGTTCATCCCACAAGAGGGCTTGAATATGTCATACTTTGATCACCTAGATAATACACTGTATTACATAAGTGCTACAGTGTATTATCTGTCACATTCTCATGACTGACAGTACAGCCTATTACTGTCATTGAGGACACTGACCCCCAACAGGCCACCGTTTATGGCAGACCCAGAGGTCAGGATTTGACCTTGGGTTAATGTGGCCACCATTAGCACCCTGTGATCAGATCACAGAAGTGGGGATGGCCGAGGGAAAAAAGGAAGCCCTCTCCCTCTCCAAACCCTCTAGATGCCGCTGTCTGTATTGACAGCTATATTGAAGAGGATAAATCACCGAGATCACCGCTGTGCCGTTCATTTAGAGCGCATGTCGGGAAGGGGTTAAAGGAGTATTCTCACAAAGGACATTTATCATCCATAGGACAGGTACAAAATATACAGTCACTAAAACAGGGGCCCCAGGTACGTGAGGAGGCGTTTAAATGGAGCAGCAGTCCAGCGCTAGGAGTCCCAGTGGTTATATATTTTTTACCCAACCTGTAGATGGGTACCAAGCGGCCATTGTGAGAAACCCATTTAAGTGCCATCAACATCTACAAGATAGTCAGCATTAAGAACAAACATTAAAACTTCAGCTGATCTACAGAACAAAAACTTCTTTAACAAAACCAACCGAATCTTCTCGATATTCAGAGTGCAGCTCAACTTCCAGAGTTTGCTTCTGCTCAGAGAGCCCCGAGAGCAACAGAGGGAGGGAGGCCAGAGTCTCCAATGTCTTCAGGAGGTGGGATTTGTAGTGCAGCATTGCCTGGTGAGATACAACAGGGTTACAAGGAGGACAAGACAAAAGGAGGTCACTGGAGGAAAGGAAGTAACTTCAGTAACTCACAGATCGAGCCGTGTAGGAAATCTCTTTTCCCCCTCGCGTGTAACACACCATTGAAACCATGAACATCCCAAGGTTTCGGTTGACTGTAGATTCAGGCACAAGAAGCTCTAGGGTTATACGATATGGCTGCCCATACATAAGTATCTAATGGAGAGAATAGAGTGAAGAATAAAGGTGGCTTCACAGGTAGCAACTTTTTGGAAAATAGTCTTGTAGAGTTTGATGCTCTTTGTTGAGCCAGAAGTGGATTAAAAAGAACAGAAAAAGATACATTATATAGTCTGATACTATCCACTCAGTACTGATAACGCCAGACTGTGTAGGGAAAGGTACTATTAACCCCTTAAGGACATGGCCTGATAAGGAAGCAACAACATGCCACGATCTACATAGATTTCGGCAGGGAAGGGGTTAACAGCGGGGTCCGCTGTTCTGATGCATCCCCACTGCTGCAGTGAGAGACTATCGGTGACAGCAGCCTCCCGCTGCCGGATCTCTTCTGATCTCGTGCTATCCCCAGGGCGTAACTGTACATCCTGTTGCGGTAAGTCCCACCCTGCCCGGACACACAGTTACGCCCTGTGGCGTTAAGGGAAATAGGACCCAGTTTTATGAATATTCAGGAGAAATAAAAGGCCCCGTGCAGAGTTCTAATATATGGTACTCCAGAACAGCGATCCCATCGAGATTACAATTATTTATTAGAACAGACGAGGCATGAGAGGAGACGGGGCTTCGGTAATCAGTTTCTTGATGAAACCAATTATTGCTTTAGCATCGTCACAACTTCAGCAGCAGCGGTAATCAATTGTAGCCTTCCTTTGTTTAAAGCAGGCGAAGGAATTCCAAAAACATGTCACTGTAAATTAACCCCTTCCCTCCCCATGACGTAAGGGTACGTCATTTTGCAGGAAGTACCCCGCTCCTGTGAAGTACCCTTACGTCACAGGGATAGCGCGAGATCATAGCAGATCTCGCGCTATCCCGCAGCGGGAGCCGTTGATCGCGGCAGGGAAAGGGTTCACAGAGGGAGTGTGCTCCCTCTGTGACTTCAGCCGGCTCTTGCGATAACATCTTGAGACCCCGGCTGGTTGCTAGGGCAACAGGACGCCATATCGGCGTTCTGTATTGCCATTGCCTAAGATCGCTATAGTAAGCAATAAGGCATGGCAGGAGAGAAGTCCTGCCATGCCTTATCGTAGTGATCATTAGTGCTGCAGTAAAAGTCCCTCAGAGGGAAACAGATTGTGTAAAAATAAGGAGCTAAATAAAGTACAAAAAATAAAAGTGTAAAAAAAAAAAAAAGTTAAAAAAACCTTTATGCTTTCTCATATTAGCATTAAAAAAAAATCCCACAATTTGGTATTGATGCGTCTGTAACGACGCGTACAATAAACTGAACACGCTTTTTGACCTGCACGGCGAAAAGCATTGAAAAAAAAAAAACGCTAAAAAACTGAGGGAAAATGCTAATTTTTAGCATTTTGCCTCCCAAAAAACGTAATAAAAAAAAATAAATAAATAAATGTATGTACCCCAAAATGGTACCAATAAAAACTACAGCTCGTCTCGCAAAAACTAGGCCCTCAGAGCTCCGTCCATGGAAAAATTAAAAAAAAAAAGTTATAGGACTTTGAATGCAGTGAGTTTAGAAAAAAATAATCCCCCCCCTCCCCCCCCCAAAAAAAGGGTTTTTATTGTGGAAAAATCTAAGAAAAAAAAAAATAAAAGAATTTTGGTATCGTTGTAACCGTACCGACCCACAGAAAAAATTTAGTGTATCATTTGTGCTGCATAATTAAAGCTTTAAAAAATAAATAAAAAAAACTATGGCAGAATTGATGCGTTTTCTCTCCCTACGATCATTAAAAAAAAAAAATAATAATAATAAGAGTTTTACAATATAGTCTATGTACCCAAAAACGGTACCAATAAAACTACAGTTCGTCATGCAGAAAACAAGCCCTTATATGACCGCGTCGACGGAAAAATAAAAAAAGAAAGTTCTGGCTGTTGAAAAATGGAGGTGAAAAAAAAAATACCAAAAATCATTTGGTCCTCAACGCCAAAATAGGCCATGTACTTAAGGGGTTAACAGATTTTCTGCTTGGAAATGTGCAACTACACAGCAGACGGTTTACAGTGCTTAAAATAAAGTGGGACACGTGTATTACGGTTTGCACACCAGTACAGGAGGTCGTAATTTAGGTGCACGATGCAAAATTGCAACTTTTTGGACTTTTACACCGAGCGTTACCACCTTCTCAAAAAAAAAAAAAAAAAAAGGGCATAGCATCAGGGTTCTTGGCTGAGCATGGTCCGGCACATCTACATTATGTGATGTAAATTACAGCCGGGAGCCAGACAAGCTTTAGAGTAGGTCTAGGTTTCAATCAGGAGGTGCCGCCAGATGCAATACTTCTTTCTATTAAGAGGCACAAGCCTCTCAACACATTTGCCGCCCTGAGCTCGGTGCATAGTTTACACTGGTGTCTGAAATGCTTCCCCAATGGGTGTAGTGAGACTTAGCCTAACTCGCAGGTCAAGGGCCGTTTACACCGCATGATTATTACGCAAAATTCATTCAAAGGAATGAAAGTGCACGATAACCGTTATGTCTAAATACGCAGCCATCGTGCGCTCTTCATTTACTGTTAGTTTGTCGCTCACTTACAACCAGCATAAGAATCATCGCTGGCTCGCTCACTTGCGTTTAAAGGCTCCCCGTTCAGTTCTTCACATAGAATGAAGCGACAAGGGAGCGAATCCTAGCGATGATCAGCCTGGCTAGACGTTCTGCACGAGTGCGAACAACTAGCGGCGACGGGACTCGCTCATGCAGATTGTTTAGACAGTTCTTCCATGTAAGTTAGGCTTTACCCTACGTAGACGCTCACCCGGTCACGGCTATTCCTCAAAAGAGACACATTAGCTGTGGGGAAGGAGCACAGGACTCCAGGTGAGGGGCTGCAGGTGGAGCTGAAAAAGGAAAAAAAGACAAGTTAGAATGCTTCAGACACGAAGAGAAACTGTCAGCAAATAGGATTACGACTGCCACCGAATCCCGTACACAATAGTCTGCAGTGATCACTACCCGCAGCAACCAAGGTAAGAGGTCTGCTAATGAACCACCATATTGCTATAGGCGATCTACTATAGAGGACCATTTATCCTGAAAGGTCAGTGAGTGGCGGGGCACAAAGGTCCGTACTGCAGCTCTCATATAGAAGCCAGGCCTCGCTTCTGATTATACTGAGCATAGCTCAGAGGAAAACTGAAAATGGAGCGCAATGGAACTACATTCTAGTTCCTCACAGGATCCAGGCGGTCACTGTAAGCAGCAGATGGCGGGGCTACGGGAGTCATCACTTCTAGACAACTTGAATGTATGCTGCGACAACACAGGCCTCCTTCCATGCCGACATCACCTGCCGTACAGAAGTCAGGAGGCAGCTTGCTTCAAAGTCGTCTACATGAAAAGTATGTTCTACCTGACAAATGTTCAGTAGGGGCGAATGCTTACTTTAATACTGCAGTAGCTAGAATAAAACTGACTTTTTATTGGGGAGCGGTTTAGCAGTAACTTCATGAATAACCCCCCACCCCACCCCAAAAATAAAAAAATAAATGTACAGAAGAACAAAGAATTGTGTTATCTTTCAAAGTACATGTAACAATAGAAGAAAAAAACATGACACAAACACTACAACATGGTAAACACAATTTAAAGAGCACCTGCACTCTCAGAACAATACTTTTCACATGTCAGAAGTATTGATTAATGGGGTCCCGCTGATCACTAGAACAAGGGGGGGCAGCAGCGCTCACCCGAGGGCTGTGCCCGGCTTGGTTATGTTCGCTCGTTTTCAGCTCCTTCCCGCAGCTGATGACCATCTCAGAAGTGTATAGAAACTTGTATTTACACTGAACGATAACATTCAGATTCCTGCTGGATGTGCAAGTCTAAATGATTTATCGACCCGTGTAAAAGGGCCCTTAATGAAGAATGCCTAAGTGAAGTGCAAGAAACAAAGATGCATGCTCCTTAAAAAATATGGGTTTGTAAGGGTATTGTTTCTCCTTGAGGAGAGAACCTAGAAGGTGTGAGGAGACTTAAAGGGGTTGTCCCGCGAAACAAAGTGGGGGTATACACTTCTGTATGGCCATATTAATGCACTTTGTAATGTACATTGTGCATTAATTATGAGCCATACAGAAGTTATTCACTTACCTGTTCCGTTGCTGGCGTCCCCGTCTCCATGATGCTGTCTAATCTTCAGCGATTAGACGCGCTTGCGCAGTCCGGTCTTCTCCCTTCTGAATGGGGCCGCTCGTGCCAGAGAGCAGCTCCTCGTAGCTCCGCCCCCGTCACGTGTGCCGATTCCAGCCAATCAGGAGGCTGGAATCGGCAATGGACCGCACAGAAGACCTGCGGTCCACCGAGGGTGAAGATCCCAGCGGCCATCTTCACAAGGTAAGTAAGAAGTCACCGGAGCGCGGGGATTCGGGTAAGTACTACCCGGTTTGTTTTTTTTATCCCTGCATCGGGTTTGTCTCGCGCCGAACGGGGGGGGCTATTGAAAAAAAAAAAAACCTGTTTCGGCGCGCGACAACCCCTTTAAGGCCATCCCTGGTCCTTTGGGAAGATGGAACGATAACTCTGCAGCACCACCTACTGGAAGGCAGCATTCCTGCAAGTCAGCATCAGAGTTTTTAGACAAGTCTTATAACTGACTGGGAACTGAAAGCCAAGCCACAATACCATACACAGACAGCTGTTTCTGGGTTTTTGCCCCTCATCAATGTGCAGGCAAAAACCCTGAAACGGCTGTCTTAAAGGAGATGTCTCGAGGAAGCAGTTAAATTTTTTTTTTGCCCAGTCCCCCCCATTAAGTACACATTACTAAGCCCCCCTGTAAATGACATTTCTAGCTGGTTTGTACTTACCGTTCCAGCGTTTCAGCAACTTATAAAGTTTTCTCAAGATGGCCGCCGGCTCTTTCCCCGTCGCTCGCTGCAGCCCGACGTGCGCGCTCCCGAGACGCCGCCAGCTGTGTCTCCATGGCAACCGGACGCATCGCAGCCGCCGACCAGACGCCCCGCAGCCGCCGACCAGACGCCCACCGCCAGGCAGCAGGTAAGGCGCTAGCCCCCGGCTCCCCAGCGCTAGACCCTCAGCCCAGGTGAAGGCCCCGGAGCCCAGCGCTAGGTTCCGGAGCCCAGCGCTAGTTCCCCCGGCCTAGCGGCAGCCCCCCCCGGCCTAGCGGCAGCCCCCCCCCGGCCTAGCGGCAGCCCCCCCCGGCCTAGCGCTAGTTCCCCCATCACAGCGGCAGCCCCCCCCGGCCTAGCGACAGCCCCCCCATCGCAGCGGCAGCCCCCCCCGGCCTAGCGACAGCCCCCCCGGCCTAGCGCTAGTTCCCCCATCACAGCGGCAGCCCCCCCCGGCGCAGCGGCAGCCCCCCCATCGCAGCGACAGCCCCCCCGGCCTAGCGCTAGTTCCCCCATCGCAGCGACAGCCCCCCCCCCCCCGGCGCAGCGCTAGTTCCCCCGGCGCAGCGCTAGTTCCCCCCCGACCCATCACTTACCTGGGACGCTTCTCGGGGCTGCTGGGCTGGGCTGGGCTTCTCCGCTGGGCAGCTCCAGTTTCTGCACCTTCCTCTAACAGAGGAAGGTGCAGAATGGCCGCTGCAGCGCGCTCCCGAGCAGTGACAGCTCGTCTGCGCATGCGCAGAAGAGCTGTAGCGGGGAGCACACTGAAGCGGCTCGTGCTGAATAGAGAAGACCGGACTGCGCAAGCGCGTCTAAAAAAGCAAGCTGCCAGCGAATTTAGACGGAACCATGGAGACGGGGACGCTAGCAACGGAGCAGGTAAGTGGAATAACTTCTGTATGGCTCATATTTAATGCACAATGTACATTACAAAGTGCATTAATATGGCCATACGGAAGTGTATAACCCCACTTGGTTTCGCGAGACCACCCCTTTAAGTATTGTATTCTGGCTTGGCATTCAATTCCCAGTCATTGTTATAAGGGTTGCCTAAAGAGTCTGACGCTGACTTGCAGGAATGCTGCCTTCCAATAGGTGGTGCTGCAGAGGTATTGTCCCATCTTCCCCATTTTCTTAAGTCTGCTGCAGGTCTGGCCAGCCCATGCAGCAGACTGAAATCTAGGTTAGCTATGAGCGGATATAGATTTCCACTATGATTTAAACTAGTTTATTGCGTAAATTATACTAAGTCTGGCAGACAGCAGGAGTCTATGCCCTTTTTGCTAAGCCCGGTCCACTTAAAGAAGAGTGACGAATGGGTGAGAAAGGGCCAAACAAAATTGCACCTTTTTAAATACCAGAAAACTGGCAAAAAAGGTTAAGCCAGTTTCCCGTATCGTTTTGGCATACATTATTTTCATTACACCTTACTATTGTAGCTTGCATCGGCACAGATAAGTCACATGAACAGTAAGTCAGCTAGGAGTTACAAAGCCATACATACCTGTATTGGTAATGCACCGGAGTGGAAAACTTGACAGTAGGCATATAGGAATAGTAAAAGCTGCCATAGAGGAAGACCGATACCCAGAGGAGTAACAGGAGGACACAAAACAAAATCCCAGTCTGGAGAAGCAGCCGACGAGTCCGCAGGAACAAGACTAAGCACATGTCTTCTGCCCACAGAAGCAGAGGAGGCGACACTCCGTGGGACATAATGAGGTCTTTACTACAGAAGCCTGAGAATTATAGTGGATAGTAAAGCGCTGTGCGGGCGCCAACTAGTGATTAGTAAGTGAATGTATCACTAGTGTAACAGGCTCTACTGCAAATACCCACACAATAGATGGCATGCAGGCAGCAGGCTGTAGATATGAGCATCTGGAAGACCATGCTGGTAAGAGGTACATGCGTGGTATATGTGTGTATAGAAGAGGGCACAGTCATTGTGATGGGAGGATAATCCTGTACAGCTAGATGCACATCGCTGCCGGGGCAGGCCTGCAAGTCACATGACTACTGGGATACAGAACTGGGTAAGAGAGGACAGAGTATAAGGGGAAGGCTGGGCACGAAGAGGAGGCAGCAGTGGTCGGAGGGCGATGCCAGTCTGTGCAGAGGTTAAAAAAAGAACAAAATGAAAGATACCAGTTAGCAATACTTTTACTAAGTGATGAAATTCTAAGTTCACATCTGAACAGCATTTGACAGTATAGGGGCAGATTTACTAATCCTTTCTTGGAAGAACATCCATCACCGGCGCCGTCACCCCCTTACCAGCACCAAAGATTAGTAGGAAGGCGACGGGTTCCCTTTAAATTTGTGTAAATTCCCTTTCAAGTCTGCATCCCAGTCCCTTTAAGCCCACAACATGAGGCGGCCCAAATACAGCGGCCATAGCCAGACATCCAGGCCGGAGGCTCCCTCACTGATGCAGCACTGCTTCCATCCAAAAGCAGGGCAGCTGAGCGGAAAGTGTGCAGACCCCATTATAGTCAATGAGGGTCCGCCCGGCGCTATTCGACTACAGAAGGAGACGGAACCATTTGGCAGCGGGGATTCCTCTTTCTTCCTCCCCGAACGGAGAGGAAAAGCAGAACTCCCAGTGCAGGTGTGAAAGTGCCCTAAGCTAGACCACAGGTGCGCCAATTGATAATGTCCCTCTAACCTACTGACCCCCCAATATCTGCATAAGGGGGCACTGACGTGGGCAGTTGTCTTGTGCAATTTCTGTGGAATGCAAGATACTTGGTAAAATAACCCGTTATTATAAGTGACTATTGGCAGGTACGATTTTTATCTTGCATCACATCCTATTTTTTGGGGCAATTCCGTTTTATCCCATTCATCCCTATGGGAGAAAAAAAAAAATAGAAATTATCGCACTGCGCTGACTTGTACGAGCCAATCCAATAAGATTATTTTTTGCTACCATTGGAAATAATGGGAGATTTTTCCGTGCATGAAAATCACAGTAGAGCAGTGCAGTTTTTTTCCGTACAGCGCATCGCACTCGCTTAGGAAGTTGTGGATATTACAATATCCAACCGAGTTTCTCGGACCAATATTGCACCCGCTCACGTGTACGCGTCCTGAGGGTGAGTTCGCGTATCGCAGAGCTGCAGTGGATTTCCCAACGTGCTGCAGTACACGGTCAGCGAACGGGATTTAACAAGCGCAATTCTCTTACAGTGGAAAAAAAATCTGCAACAGAACAGAGCAACGATGCGGACTTTGAATATCGCAGCACGCTCAATTTACTGCAGAAATTAGCAAAAAAGAACCGCGGCACTCACTGGACCCCGCCAGAAAAGAAAACTTGGGGGGGGGGGGGGACAGAGAGAAATTCAAAAGGTTTCCTTCTCTGTAGCGAAAAATATTCATGCAAAGCCAGCAACGGGGCTATGGACCTAAGCCCCTTCCACGATCCCAATACTATAGCAAAGCTGTGCAGCATGTAGTGATGCGAAAAAAGGCTTCTTGATTAAAGGAGCATATTTTATTGTTCCACAGTTTGAAAAGAGGCGACAAACTAGTGAAAACACTGTACGGAACATGAAGTCTGAACCGTGTTTTCACTAGTTTGTCGCCTCTTTTAAAACTGTGGAACAATAAAATATGCTCCTTTAATCAAGAAGCTTTTTTTCGCATCACTACATGCTGCACAGCTTTGCTATAGTATTGGGTCCATTTACTGCAGAAACGTTGCAGATTTTCACCACGGAATGCATTCCTTGCCATGCGGCGAGTGAACTCCATGGCGAAACCAGCACCAAAATCCGGACACAGATTTTCTAACAGATTTTCTCTAATCTGCGCATTTCCGTACGCCGCGCTCAGACTGCATGTCGCCCGCTACAGAAGACGTTACCCACAGGCTGCATTCACATGGGGGAGTGCAATATAATCAGGCCGAGAAACTAAACCTTATATCTCGCAAATTAGTGGGAAGTGCCAGTGATACAATCTCCAGGACCACAACTGGAGGGGCACCTTAATAAATATCCACAAATGGCCAAACAGCCCCAAAGAGAAGGCGCCTCACTAAGTCCTACATTGCTGCCAGGCACCACGGTGCACTTACGTACAAGTACGGCCGCTGCACGCACTATAGTACTACATGTGACACTTACCGCCCGCTGCACACAGCCAGCATCCACCGCACCGCCAGGCTCACCTCTTCCCTACTGCATCTCGCCACGCCCACACGCCGCAGCTCAGCCAATTAACGAGCTAAATGCAGGTAACCAATCACAGCGCGTATTTCCCATCTCCCCACGCTGACAAGATGAAAGACAGGATGTGATTGGCTGCTCTCCGCTTGGGGGGGTATGACCTCCTGGAGTGCGGCCGCCACAGCTGGTCCTGTGGTAGAGTGCGCAGTGTAAAGGTTACGAGTGAACCTCGTTGCGCTCGTTACCATGGAGACCGTCCATACGGGCGCAGTATAATTCGCCGGTTTCCGAAAATCTGTGTTTAACCAGGATTAGCGCCAAAGTCCGCAGTTGATTTTAGCATCCACAGCGCCCCCTCCTCACACGGCAGCTTCTAGGAAGTGTAGCAGCGCTGCACTCACTAGAGGCCGCCGCGTCCGGGGTGAAAGGAGCGCCGTATCTGTCTGTAATAAGCGCAGGCACGCAAACGATTTGGAATCAAAATACGTTCCTTCTGCGGAAGCGCTGCGGGATCTTCTCCCCGTGGGCATATTAGCCTATCACTCCCCACGACTGCACGAGGCAACCTAAACAACCAATCACCGTGAAGCAGCCAAACCAAATAACCAATCACCGGGAATGAGTGAATCCAAACAACCAATCAGGTTGCGAATGGTGTGCACTTGGGGAGTAATATAGATACCGATATATGCTGCCCGTGGGCATATTAACACTAACCGCTTAGGTTAAGCAGCGCTGCTGATTAGAGCCACCTGATTGGCTCTTCGGCACCACGTGACTACACAGCGTGCACGCGCATTGCCTTCAGCAGCCGTGCACTACACAATACAGTTAAAGGGGTTGTCCCGCGCCGAAACGTTTTTTGTTTTTTTTTTCAAACCCCCCCCCCCCCCCCCCCCGTTCGGCGCGAGACAACCCCGATGCAGGGGTTAAAAAAGAACACCGCACAGCGCTTACCTGAATCCCCGCGCTCCAGTGACTTCTTACTTACCGGTTGAAGATGGCCGCCGGGATCTTCTCCCTCGGTGGACCGCAGGGCTTCTGTGCGGTCCATTGCCGATTCCAGCCTCCTGATTGGCTGGAATCGGCACGTGACGGGGCGGAGCTACACGGAGGCGCTCTCCAGCACGAGCGGCCCCATTGAGAAAAGAAGAAGACCCGGACTGCGCAAGCGCTGAAAATTAGACGGCACCATGGAGACAAGGACGCTAGCAACGGAGCAGGTAAGTGAATAACTTCTGTATGGCTCATAATTAATGCACGATGTACATTACAAAGTGCATTAATATGGCCATACAGAAGTGTATAACCCCACTTGCTTTCGCGGGACAACCCCTTTAAGCAGCACGGGGTTAGGTTTGGGGTTACGGTTTAGGGTTAGGTTTAGGGTTAGCTAAACCTAACCCTAAACCCCAACCCTAAACCTAACCCTACACCTAACCCTAAACCTAACCCTAAAGCCTAACCCTAAACCGTAACCCTAAACCTAACCCCGTGCTGCTTAAGTGTAGTGTGTAGTGCACGGCTGCTGAAGGCAATGCGCGTGCACGCTGTGTAGTCACGTGGTGCCGAAGAGCCAATCAGGTGGCTCTAATCAGCAGCGCTGCTTAACCTAAGCGGTTAGTGTTAATATGCTGCCCGTGGAACTCCAACACAGAAACTGAACATAAATGACGTCACTTCTCTTTAGTTTCCACCTCGGAATTCTATAGTGGATTTGCACCAAAAACCGGGTCAGAGAGACCCAGATTTCAGCCCAGTGTTTTAGAACTAATGACCGCGGCGCACGTAGATTTCCACAGTGGAAACCAGCGAATCAGTGCAGAAATTACTTTCTTTTGCGCACGGATGTGGATCGTCCGCTCAGGGAAGAAACAATTGCAAGCCCAAATTGATTACCTTCCCCACCCCCCTGCTTGGTCTTTAAGCAACCAGTGAAGTATCTGCCTACAAATCCGCAACTGAATTGTGGAGCGCTTGCTTCCATAGAGATCAATTGAGCCCATCGGAATCTGCAGTAAAATGGAGCATGCCGCGATTTATTATCCGTACGTGGCACCACATGCTTGAAATATAAGCCCAACCCCGTAAATAAGCCCTAGCTGCAGAAAAAATAAGAAAAAAAGAATACATCACCTAAGAAGTGCTATTCGGCTCCGGACCGTCGTCCCCGTCACTGGTCTTCAGCATGTTTTCTGGCTGGGGATTAGAAAATCCCCGCCTCCAGGAAGCACTGTCTCTGATTGGCTGAGGTGCTCAGCCAATAAGAGTCAGCACTCGATGAACCAATCACAGCCATTCATTGTCTGTCATTGAATCATCGAGCGCTAGCTCTAATTGGCTGAGCGGCGGCCCTCAGCCAATCAGAGGCAGCACTTCCTGGAGGCGGGGATTTTCCAATCCCCGGCCAGAAGAGATACTGAAGACAACTGTCAGGGACCGGGGAAGGCGGTCCAGAGCCGGACAGCACTTCTTAGGTGATGTATGTGGAGTTTGTAGCCCGTGTGAAAGCGGCCTCAGGTTACGTTCACACATAGCAGGAATACAGCAGATTCTCTGCAATAGAAAATTCTGCAGCAAAACCGACAGCATTACTGCATCAAAAAGAGTCAAAATCTGCATCAATTGCGCTCCGCATTTCCACTACAAGTGAACATACTCTTATCTGCTTTTTAAAAAAAATGTGGCAAAATCTGCGTCTTTCTGCAAAAAGTTTTCAACGCAAATCCGCAAGTTGAATTTGCACTGCCGGTGGGCAACATCCAAGTGTGGAAACCCAACACAGAAACAAGCGTTTCCGCATCAAATCGCAGCATGTTCTATTTTTGTATGGACTCCACACAGCGAGCGCCCGCAGTCATCCGCAGTACAGGAAAAGAAGGTACGCGGGGTCGCCGGCCGTGGTCAGAGCCTGATTCTGTTGCAAGCTCCCACATGTGGAATCCAACTCATTCGTGCGCATCCGGCCTTACGGCTCATACCCACTTGTGATAGTTTTTCTCGCAATGTCAGAGTGAGTGAAGCACATGATTATGAAACCAATCATTTTCAATGGTTTCATACTCATTTGCGATGTCTTCATCCAAGGCTTGCAGCACTAAAATGAGGAGGCAGCGCTGCTTCCTCCTCATTGAAAGTGTTAAGGACCGCTACAGTCCCATAACCTTTCAGGCCTTGGGGTCCAAATTAGTTCGTACCTGGATGCATCAGGGAGGCCAAAAACTACACAAAGATAGTTAATTGGTTCCCACAGATACGTAGAGTTGATGGGATGAAGGCATAATGTAATAAATCAAAAGCAGGACGAGTTGTCAGCTGTTAGTCACAGCTGATAACACGGAGGAGGCAAACTGGGTTTTAATCCTTTCTGCCTTCTTTTCCGAGTACACAGCGTTCAATGAACGCTATGTACTAGGAAGTAAAAGTGGAAGTATACCTTCCACTACACGAGCCGTTGCTCACGTGACCGCCGGGATTCCTTGCTACAGCAGAGCTACAGGGTCCCAGCAGACCCTGATCAGCTCTGCCAGTGACTAATGTCACTACAGGGGATGTTTTCTCCTGTATCTGGGGCTCCTATGGATGCCCCAGCTACAGTGGGAAAGTGTCAAATAAAAAAACAAACCAGTGAATGTCCCCCAGAGGTCTCATATGGCGTTATGGTGGACATAGTAAAAAAATACATAAATAAGTAAAACAAAATTACAGAATAAAATAGAAATCTACACATAAAAAAGAAAATAACGCAAAGCCAACCAAAACCGTCACTGTATGAGTCCTGTAATCCGATAGCTAAAGGAAATAAAATAGGGCAGTTAAACCACCACATGGGTAAAATCCCTAAAAAGTGTCTGGTCCTTAAGGGATTAAGAAAAAAAAAACAATACTAGTATCTTACACTAATAGTCTGCCTGTATTCTGCTTGTGCACAAAGCAGCAAGATAGTATCATACCCACACCAGAACAGCTCAGTGAGTAATACTGTAGCAGAACCAAGCTCTTAATATAAATACAGCACCAGAACCAAGTCATAGAATATATTCCGCATTAGAACCAAGCTGAGTACATAAATACAGCACCAGAACCAAGATCATAACATAAATACAGCACCAGAACCAAGATCATAACATAAATACAGCACCAGAACCAAGATCATAACATAAATACAGTAGCAGAAGTAAATAATTGTGTTAGTCGGGGGTGGGGGGCAGTAACTCCTATCCTTCATCCACGTGATGCCCTCCTACAAACTGGTGGCTGGCGTCCTGTACAAGCACATGGATCGCACTTAGTTAAGAATTCAGTGCAACAAACCTGCAGCAGTTTATAGCACAATACAAGAGGATAGTTTTCAAACCCCAGAAAGAGCGAAATCTGTGGCAAATGTGCCAGAAAAATGTATGACAAAATCTGGGTGTAAATACATGCTGATTATGATGCAGATGTACAGCCACCTCTGGGCCTTAAAGGAACACTCCATTAAAACTTTCCATCATTTCCCTGAGGTGCAAATGACATAGAGTGCATATTGGGGCAGTTAACCCCTTAATGACGTGGCCCTTTTTTGTTTTCCATTTTCGTTTTTTCCTCTTTCCTTTAAAAAAATCGTAAATCCTTTATTTCTCCATCGACGTCGCTGTATGAGGGCTTTTTTTTTGCGGGACAAGTTGTAGTTTTCAGTGGTGCTATTTAATGTACCATATAATGTACTGAAAAACTTTTAAAAAATTCTAATTGGAGTAAAATGAAAAAAACAATGACATTCAGCCATCTTTCAGTGCGTCTTGTTTCTACGGCGCACAAACTGCAACAAAACTGACATGATAACTTTCAGTACGATTGATATGACACCAAACGTGTATAGTTTTTTTTTTTACTATACTACTCTTTTTTTTTTTTCAAAGACATTTAATTTTTTTAAATTATTTTCTGCAGACATCTTCTGCGCACAATAACTTTTTTATTTTTCTGTCGACGTAGTTCTGCAAGGGCTCATTTTTTGCAGGATGTCCAGTAGTTTATGTTAGTTCCAATTCGGAATACGTACAACTTTTTGATCGCTTTTTATTGCATTTTTTCTGAGAGACAGGGTAACTGAAAAAGTGCATTTCTGGCGTTCTTTTTTTTTTTTTCGGACGATGTTCACCATGTGGGGTAAATAATGCGCTACTTTGATAGATCAGACTTTTATGGATGTGACTATACAAAATATTTATTTTTCTTTTATGATTTAGATTTTTTTATTACAGATATGGCAAAAGGGGGGTGATTGAAACTTTTATTACTTTTTTTTTTATATAATTAATAAAACTTTATTGATCTTATTTTTACTTTTCTTTTTAGAGCCCTGGGGGACTACAAGCAGCGATGCTTTGATCGCTCCTGCAGTATGACGTAATGCTATAGCATTACGTCATACTGCGATTTGACAGGCAGTCTATTAAGCCACCCCACGGGGATGGCTCGATAGGCAGTCTCCTAAGGCAGCCCTGGGGCCTTTCAGAGGGCCCCCGGCTGCCATGACACCTGCACGGATCCCCCGTTCTCACCGCGGGGAGGCCGTAGGGGACCCCCAAACATCGTTCAGGGGATTTAAATGCCGCTGTCAGAATTGACAGCATTTAAAGGATTAAAAGCAGCGATTGCCCGCGGGTGTCAGCTGTAATAAGCAGCTGACGCCTGCGCTGTATGAAGAGAGTTCACCCCTGACCTCTCTTCATGGAATTGGTATTCCAAGTTCTGTAAGCCTTGCAAAAAGAAGGATTTCGTTTGTGCCTCAAACCAGTCATCTGTAGCAGCCATGGCATCAGAAATGGTGTGAAATTTAGTACCCTTTAGGTGTTTCTTCAGGTTTGGAAACATGATAGTCAGAGTGAGCTACATCTGGTGAATAAGGTGGGTGGTCAACCAGCTGGAAGCCTAGCTCCACCAGTTTTGCCGTGGTCACTTGTGCATTGTGTCACATTGGACAGCTTGCTGCGCCTTTTGGCCTTTAGAGCTGCCTTCAATTGGTCCAGAAGTTCAATGTAATACCTTGCATTGATGGTGGAACCATTTTGAAGGTAGTCCAATAGCAGCACGCCTTCCTTATCCCAGAACATAGACACCATCACCTTAGTGGCTGATTTTTGCACCCTGAACTTCTTTGGGCGAGGAGAACCACTGCGCCTCCACTCTTTTGACTGCTCCTTGGTTTCAGGGTCATACAAATAAATCCAGGTCTCATCCATAGTGACCAGTCGATCCAGGAAGTTCTTATCATTCCGGAAACGCTGACAAATGGACCGGGAAGTATTCACTCGCATGCTTTTCTGATCTGTTGTCAAACATTTGGGGACCCACTTTGCAGATAGCTTCTTCATGTTCAAATGTTCATGGATAATGACACAAACACGTTCACGAGAAATCCCCATGATGTCCGCTATTCCTTTAGCTGAAATTCGCCAATTCTCCAGTATGAGGTTGTGCGCAGCATCGACGATCTCCAGAACAACCACCTCTCTCGGTCGTCCAGGACGTTCTTCATCATTGGTGCTGAAGTGGCCTGTTTTAAATTTGGCAACTCAGTTCTTAACTGTAGAATATGAAGGGCATTGATCCCCCAATGTCTGCGACATATCACCATGAATATCCTTCGCGGACTTTCCTTGCAGAAACAAGAATTATATCACTCCCCTGCTCTCATTTGCTGTGAATATCGCCTTAGACTCCGCCATTTTGTTTTCCCGCATGCCTAGATCACTGTTGGCATAAGCTACAAACACAAAATTTTGAAAACCTATATTAGACACATAAGGCTTTCATGTGATGTAACATTCATTACCGTAGAAACAAAAAAGGAACACAAAGCCAAAGACTTATCAGCACCCCCTCGTACGTGTACTCCCAGGATCATTCATCACATGCAGTTTCTTTGAAGTCAGTTTTGCTGGAAGCCATGTTGCCATTATTTGTAATAATTTATGAAATGTTCCAAACTAATGTGAATTAGCTACATCTTTAAAGAGGTCTAGAGGTACGGAGTCACATTTTAAACCACCCACCTACTGGAGTAATAAAGCAACACATTTTGTCACTTTTTAAAAAGTCGCATTTTTATATCTGTCTGAAATCTCCACCTAAAGGGGTATTCTGGGCTTTTTTCAACTGATGACCTATCCTCTGGATAGAATGGGGCTGACAAATGGGCCATCTCTCTATGGGGGCCCCTTGGGAGTGGCACCCACTGTAGGCGTCAAGGTAAACTTTCATTTGGATATGTTGATGCTCGTTGAAATTTTTTAACGTTATAACAATGAACAATTAGACCTAATGGGCCTTGATAAGTTTCTTTGAGATCCCGTAAACTAGGGTAGAACAACAAATGTCTCTTTAATACCCCATATACCGGGGTAGAATAATAGATGTCTCTTTAGTATTCTGTAACCAGGGTAGAATCAACAAGAACTGTAAGGCCTTACCAAGACATTACTGTATTTATGAGGCCTACTGGTTCAGGTAGTCCATGAGGCTGAACAGTCCAAGTACACAGCCGACTCCAAATGAGCAGCAGAGAAACAAGAGAAGTTTGCCTGCAAGGCTGACCAGTACAATGCTTTCTCCCTCTGTAGACCTGTAGGGCATAGCAATGGGGTTTAACCAGTCTTTTACAGGAGCAACTCTCAACACACCTTGTCCAGCTCCTCTCCCCGATTGACTTCTTCACGGTAACCAATCAAAAATGGTGGGGGGCAGTCTTCTGTTTCCCTGACCCTCCTCCCCAGAACCACCGCGATTAGGCCTCCTTCACACGGGCGACAAAGTCGCGCGATTTTGTAGCATTGCTATGATGCTACAAATCGCATGTATGTGAAGCCCATGGTTTCCTATGGGTTCCTTCACACGAGATGTTTTCTAGCATGCTACAAAATGACACACAAACCTTGCAGGTCCGGCGATATGCCCGTGACACGCAAGGTTTTGTAGCCCATGTTTCCCTATGGAGCCTTCCTCTTTGTTGCATCGCATCGCACGAAAACGCGGTTTGCATGCGACGTGATGCAACTTTGACAGTAGTAAATGCTACTGTCAAAGCTATAATTTAAGCCCTAACTGCCGAAAAACAAAACACATACATCACCTTAGACGCGCTGTCAGCCCCGCCGCAGCTTCTCCCCAGGTCCCGGCACTGATCTTTTTCCCTTTTGGCTGGGGATTCAAACATCCCCGCCTCCTGGAAGCGCTGTCTGTGATTGGCTGACACTTAGCCAATCACAGCCAGTGCTTCCATGAATGGCAGTGATTGAACCAGCTATTCTTCGAGCACTGGCTGTGATTGGCTAAGTGTCAGCCAATCACAGCCAGCGCTTCCAGCAGCCGGGGATTTTTCAATTCCTGGCCAGAAGATGAAGAAGATCAGTGTCGGGACCTGGGGAGAAGCTGCTGCGGCGCCCCGGACAGTGCGGAAGAGGTGATGTATACTTTTTTTTTTCTCCTTTAGTTACAGCTTATTTTCAGGATAGGGCTTATATTTCAAGCCCCCCTGAAAATCCTCGCAGATGATGCTACAAAGTCATGCGATTTGGTAGCATCACATGCAACTTTGTAGCGCTACAAAATTGTGGTATTGCTGCGATTTTCTCGCTGCGATGCAGTGTTGTCCGTGTGAAGGAGGCCTTAGGCAGTGCTGTTGTCCTAAAAATCAGGGTGAGGTTGTCCCTTCCTTCTTTTGAATTATATGGTACTTCACTCTGTTTCGCAGTCTGTCTCCTGTGTGAACACAACCTTACATTCCTCCTGGACATGGTGCGTCTTACTTCAGGGCGAATGTGACAACACCATTTCACAGAATTTTTTCTTGATTCCTGGAAAACCCTTTAATATTGTAAGTCCCCAAAAAACTCTTTAATAAAAACACATTTTATCTAAAAAAAATGATAGAGGTGTGTATGGCACTGCTGAAGATAAAGGACAACTGCATTCAATTGGTTAATTAATAAATTAGTTAAATAAAGCAGCTATATGAGATTTACTTCTACAAACCATTTCCTATACTTTGACGTCACTGATTGGACCATTCATGAATCCTTCCATAAATTGCATATGTTTTAAGATCTCTGATTCAAAGCTGATAATGGGATTGTGGATTGGCATTATGCAACTAATGCTAGAAAATCTGTGGATATATGCATATGGGGTCTTAGCAATAAATCTTGCAGAGGACACAACATAGCGTGTTTGTCTGTCTGTCTTCATCAATGATACATTTGTGGACCTGTCCTACTATTCACTCCCTGATTCTCCTCCTCCTGTCTTTCCCACTGTCTGTGAATACCCTGCCTAGCCTTGTACCAGCATATTCAGTCACTTAGCCACTTCTCACCATCCTCCTCCTTTCCCCACTCTCCCCTCCCCCATTTCTCTTTGTTGCAGGGTGTGTTTGGTGTAGCTGCAGTGAAGAAGCTTTTCTCAGCATCCTGTATCCCTCCATCACCAAACCAGAAAGGTAGGTACCAATTACAGCAACCTTTATATGATGATGGGGAGAACATGTCATCTATGTATCCAGGCCTGCGATTGAACCTAGCTCACCCCCCTGAGAGTCTTTCTATATGAACAGCCTTCTAAAGGCATCCCCATTCATTGCTTCTATTGCCCCACCTTCCAGATAAGATATCCCCTGTGGTAACGTAGGGATATTTAGAAACTCTATTAGGCAAAACCTTTGCCAAAACATAACACTGTAATAATAAATATTGTAAAGGAGGCATTACTGTATGTAAGATACGGTACGGATTGTATTGCAATATTTGCAGTCATATTGATACAATTCTGCAACAGAAGAAAACATAGTAATACAAAAGAAAACATTTGTCTCCTTTACCATGTTCTCTTCTATGACTGTATTGTACGAAGATGTAGATGCCCCCTTTTTTCTCTACAATGCATTGGTTGATGTCATATGTAAAAGCGGGGAACGGCTCAAACTAGGTGCATCCTAGCAGAATGTGACACAAGAGTAAGAGCTCATTCCCACAATCCGATTTTATGTCCTTTTGACATAGAAAATGGGATTGGGTCAGAACAGGAGGAATAATGGAGATATCGTCTTCTTCCTCTGTGTAATCCGTCCCCATTTTAAATTACAGAGATACAGAAGGAAATACAGACATGAAACTGACTGTTCAAGACTTTAATTAGTCATTTATTTTGGTAAACACGTTACCCAGATACTTCCAGGCCAATATGGCTGAATCTGAGGAAGAAGTATGATAAGCAACTGAGAGCCGATGACAAGCTCGCACCAGCCTTTCCCTTGTGTGATAAGACACTATTTGCTGTATTTCGTTTGGCCCCTTCTTTCTTTATGACTTTAATTCTATCAAATTATGAAAGAATCTATAAATGTACGATGCCTACTTCAATATATCCTGCGCATTATCCATAAACGCTGCCTTTGATTTCATTCTGGACTTGTCTGTGTTTAATGTTTTTTTCCCTGTACATAGATGCAAATTTCGACATAAATAAGGGCCCCTTCACACCTGAATTTGGACTCTTTTAGGGCTTTCCATCTTTCTTCTCCGTTTTTGGAGCAGAGAAACGGAATTAAAATAGGTAAAAAAGAAAGAAGTTTTTTCCCCCTCCGTTGATTTCAACAAGGTATCAAAAAATAGAACGCAAACAGAGAGGTTTCCATTTGCTTCCGTTCCATTAAAGGAGATGTCTCGAGGAAGCAGTGATTTTTTTTTTTTGCCCAGTCCCCCTAATTAAACATACATTACTAATTACCCCTGTAAATGACTTTCCTAGCTGGTTTGTACTTACCGTTCCAGCGTTTCAGCAACTTATAAAAGTTTCCCCAAGATGGCCGCCGGCTCTTTCCCCGTCGCTCGCTGCAGCCCGACGTGCGCGCTCCCGAGACGCTGCCAGCTGTGTCTCCATGGCAACCGGACGCCCTGCAGCCGCCGACCAGTCACCCACCGCCAGGCAGCAGGTAACCGGCGCTAGCCCCCGGCTCCCCAGCGCTACGCTCCCGGCTCCCCAGCGCTAGACCCTCAGCCCAGGTGAAGGCCCCGGAGCCCAGCGCTGGGCTCCGGGGCCTTCACCTGTCAGTGAACATCACCCCCGACCCATCACTTACCCCCCTGGCCCAGCGCTAGTTCCCCCGGCCTAGCGACAGCCCCCCCCCCGGCCTAGCGACAGCCCCCCCATCGCAGCGACAGCCCCCCCGGCCTAGCGACAGCCCCCCCATCGCAGCGACAGACCCCCCCCCGGCCTAGCGACAGCCCCCCCATCGCAGCGACAGCCCCCCCCGGCCTAGCGACAGCCCCCCCATCGCAGCGACAGCCCCCCCGGCCTAGCGACAGCCCCCCCATCGCAGCGACAGCCCCCCCCCCGGCCTAGCGACAGCCCCCCCATCGCAGCGGCAGCCCCCCCCGGCCTAGCGACAGCCCCCCCATCGCAGCGACAGCCCCCCCCGGCCTAGCGACAGCCCCCCCATCGCAGCGACAGCCCCCCCCATCGCAGCGACAGCGACGACAGCCCCCCCCCCCCGGCCCATCACTTACCTGGACGGCAGGACAGCTGGGCGGCTTCTCCGGACAGCTGGGCGGCTCTGCACCTTCCTCTAACAGAGGAAGGTACAGAATGGCCGCTTCAGCACGCTCCCGAGCAGTGACAGCTCATCTGCGCATGCGCAGAAGAGCTGTAGCGGGGAGCACACTGAAGCGGCTCGTGCTGAAAGGAGAAGACCGGACTGCGCAAGCGCGTCTAAAAAAGCAAGCTGCCGGCGAATTTAGACGGAACCATGGAGACGAGGACGCTAGCAACGGAGCAGGTAAGTGGAATAACTTCTGTATGGCTCATATTTAATGCACGATGTATATTACAAAGTGCATTAATATGGCCATACGGAAGTGTATACCCCCACTTGGTTTCGCGAGACCACCCCTTTAAGTTTCCTTCTTTACATGGAAAAATAGTGTAGTTTGCATCAGTTTTTTTTTCCATAAACGGAAACCTAACGGAACGGAAGCAAATGCAAACCTCTGCTTGCTTTCCATTTTTTGAAACCCCATTGAAATCAAGGGGGAATAAACAAATCTGTGTTTCTTTGTTTTAATTCCATTTCGCTGCTCTGAAAACGGATCAGAGAGATGGAAAGCCCAAATGGAGCCCGGATGCAGATGTGAAAGGGTCCTAAGGCCCTGTCCTTCGTCGAAAAACCTCTGATGCCAGATCCTTCCTGTTTATGAACTATGGGAAAAATTTATTATGTGGGGTTTTTGTCAGTTTTTCTAGGGGACCATTAGTGTTATTTGCAACAAATGTATCACAGTGTCACGTGCTAATTATAAATTTATTATATCTAAAAATGTCTAGAGATGTGACATTTGCTAAAAAGCCTCATTCCGCCCAAACATTGTCACCTTTTCTCACTATGCTGGAAAAGTAGAGAGGTGGAAAACAGCAAAATCCCTCTTGCACCAACATTCCAATTTTTTGATGCCAGAATTCTGGTGTAATTTAATCCATTGCCCCTATATGTGGTGATGTAACCACATCACACCTGTCATGATGATCTTCTGTCACATCACTCTTTATTTTTTTTTCTACTTATCTTTTGATTTTAAAGAACAGTGGGAGTATAAGGTTAACTTAACACGGGCCAACTATCACTGAAAAAACACTTTTTAACAAGGGATTCTAAGTGATAGTTGTGTGGAACTCCACAGGGCACTGAGTGGGAAATCGCTTGGTTGTTACTAGTCGCTTCGTTTCAGTTATCGCTCAGAATGTTCGAAGTCAATGCAGGCGCACTCCACCTCCATTTAGTGAACAGCTTTGGCTCCTGTGTGAGCAAAGAAGCAATAGCCAAGGCCCCCTGTCCACGGGTGTGGACCGCGGAGAATCGGGGCAATTCGCAGCATGCTGCAAATTGCCCGCCGCGAGCAGAGAATCGCAACGATTCTCTGCCCGTGGACGCGGGGCCAGCGCTTTCCATAGCAATGCTATGGAAATCTTTGGCCGGCGTGAATACACGTGTGTGAATACACATCCGTGGACCGGGGGCCTAAAGCCACCGGAAGAACTGGGCCCCTACTGATGGCAAGAATGAAACAGCCCGATTCTCACTTATATTCCATGCTTCATTGGCTTGTAGCCCTAAGACCTTAGTATCTCAGAGCCATGTTAAACCCAGCTATTGTAATAATGATTGTTGCAGGCCATTTCTTTTCTAGCAATCCTTGAGGATCGGTCCTCAACAAAGCTGTACAGCCCTCATATATTAGCCTATGGCGGTCCTTTTGGGCCAATCCTTTTCTTTTTGTATGAAGTATGAACGGCACTCTTTTTTGCCTTATTAATGTGCAACATTTCTAACCGTCCCAGTACAAAAAGTTTAAACTGCAACAAAATTTTGCGCTACACGATATATATGAGCTACGTGTGAACTTACACATATACAAAAAGCAACCGTGCGCTTCGAGTGTTTTTCTTTTTTTTGTATGTTTTTTTAATAACATTTTGAACATGCAGTTTTTCTGCCACTTCTGAAGCACTATAGAAAAGCCAAGGGTAGGAAACTCCGGAAACAATGGCAAACGTAGAGGATGCTACGTTGTGAAAAGGATATGCCGCTAATCGCAAAAGCCGTAATACTGTGTAATGTAGGCTCTTCAATATTTTTAGTCTTAAGTCAGTAAATGGCAATGAAGATGCCCCTAAAAGTAAACCGCTGTATGTGAATCCAGCTTAAGGGTTCCTTCACATAAATTGCGCACACCTCAGTGCAACGTATTTGAGCTGCAAGCTTTTTTTATGCTCATATCAGTGTGTTTTACTGTACTTGTTCCGAGTGCAAGGCTTGGACTTTTGCGCGCTGGACACGACCGCACCCAATTTAAAAGGCTATTAAGTGTAATGTGTCCCAGATGTGTTCCTTTTCCTCATAATAGCTTGCACGCACTCGCCCACCCCCATAGACTTGTATGGGGACCTTTGGTGCGCAGATGCACACAAAAGTAGAGCATGCTGTGTTTTTCATTTGTACGAAAAAAACCCCACACAGCATGACCTATTTTAGTGCGTTTTCCGCACCAAAAAAGGCCATAGAAGTAAATAGCCCAGCGCAAATACTAAGTGAATACAGTGAATAGTGAATATTCACTGCATATTTTTCGCTTGCGTAAATACTCTGCGTATTAGGCTGCCTGCAGACGGCCGGGTCAGATCCGGCAGCGAGAATTCTCGCCGCGGGACCCGACCTGAGCGCCTGCAGAGAGCAGCGCGTACTCACCCGCGCCCCCCGCTCTTTAATGTGCCGACTGCTGGGCAGCCGGCGCATGTGCAGACCGGAGCCGGCGGCGGGTGAGTGACGTTTCTGAATAGAGCATGCCGCGGTTTGTTAACGCAATCCTATGCAGGTTTTAAGCGGCGGAAATCATGCCGCAGAATTTCCGCCCATCTGCAGGCGGCCTTGCGAGCACAAAAACCTGCAGGAAGGAACAAAATACAAAGGGTGAAGAGATTTTCAGTCATGTAAATATGCAGCATATTTACGCAACTGAAATACGCATACACCCATGTGTAATATGGACGAGTGTCCCAGCCCCAACACACGTCTACTGACTGGAACGCAGAACATCATAGCCCCCTATGATGGTTTTACATTTGGGCCAAATTACTACATTTTGACCTCTGTGTTTCCAATACATTTTTGGTTTTGGGGTGGGTAATATCTGTATTAGGACATTGTGTAGATGCTAGAATTTAAAAGGGTGTCTAAAAGAGACAACCATTCTGAAATTGGTTTTATGCCAAAACCCAAAGGATCCAAGCAGAGGGTTTACTCTTTAGTGGTTACCCCAGGATCTAAAATTATTCTCTATCCACAGGATAGAGGATAGCTTTGTCATCAATGGGGGTCTCACCGTTGAAGACCCTACTGATCCCGAGAATGGGGGCTCTGTGTCCCTCTCTTCCACCACTGCCGTGAGACCCCCACCGATTATAAGGTTATTCTCTATCCTATGGATAGGGAATGCCTGCTTTAAGATCCTTTTTTAACCAAAAAGGAGCACAAAAATATGACAGGGTGGCCCATCCATAAAGTGTTTTCCCAAATTTTAATATCCATGGCCTTCATGATCAGCTGGGCGGTGGTTCATTCAGCGAATTACCCCATAAAGTACTATCAGTGTACATGCAGCTACGTATGATACTGCTGCCCAATCCAAATCACTTAAGCGGCTATCAGCATTTAAGGGATTCTTGGCTTTAGACAATCCTTACTTGTTAGAAGGGGCCCTTTACAATACACCAATCATAAAGTACCCCTCTGCTAGACCCCAAGAGATCAGCCGGCCAAGAAAACGTCATAATGTGACATCACCCTAGGAGTCAAGTCATGACTCGGTGCTTGCACCAGGGGACTTTACCTTTACCTACCTCCAAAGCAAGAGCAAGCACTCTACTCTGACCAAGAGATGAGGATACTGAACATAGGATCACCCTCTATTACCTCCTTAATGGGGTATATGCAGTGGGTTTTTAAAAATGGACAGCCCCTCTAAAGCCTTTAAAAAGAGGTGAATTATCATTTACATTTTTTAAAAAATGTTTAACTTCTGGTAAAATATTTTACTGCAATTTTATAAACCAGGCCGGGCTCCAGCCTAAAAAATATTTACCTACGACTCATTGGATCCTAAACTGAATAATTTAGGAGTCAAATTTTGTTACCAAATTTAAAGGAACCCCCTTTAAGAGGTTTTATTTTAATTTGTGCTCACCGTGTGTAAAAATAAGTGCTCCTATAGTCACCTCTCCTGGCTCCCTGCACATCCAGGGCTGCACCTCTGTACTCCGCACCGGGTCTGTTTACAGGTGGCAGAGGCATTCTGTGAATGGGGCATCACTGACTGCTGCACTCACAAATGTCAGCTGTACACCGCAGAGGTCTGCGCTTCACTGCAGCAGCCTGTGATGTCCTGTTGCTAGAATGCCAGTATATAAACACACAGCCATAAGGGAAATTTGAGCTGTAGGGACCCGGGGGAGGCAAGTATAGGATGTGCAGGACTAGAATTAATACTCCCCCATACACTAATATATATTATACACACATACACATACATAATTACATCCACAGGCTTTGGCTCCCCCCGATACAATCAATCACATAGAGGTTCCCCTTCCCATTATTCACTCAAGGCAAGTGCCCACCTCCAGCCGCTCAAATTATATACTAATGGAAATGGGCCAACAGAAGCCCTGAATCTCCAGTGTGCATCAGGGATGGGGTAAGAGCTGATAGATGCAGAGTTCAGCCTTCAATTATGACAGGCTGATAGACAGGTGCAGTGGGGCTGGTCACAAATGGCAACAAGATTGAAAAATCTTGTTACCATTTGCAAATTTTGGTTGCGACCTGGAGCCCTACAAGGTAGTCTATGATTGGGTATCTTGTTAAGAGTAGCTCTAGTCTCCTTTTCCTATGTCTCTCTGAAAGTTTTACCAACAGAATGTCTGCAGGAAATACATATAGATGCAAAGTTAATTCTTACTTAAAGCCAAGCCACAATTTTTAGTTCATCACATTAAGGGTGCATTCCCACGAACGTATATCGGCTCGGTTTTCACGCCGAGCCGATATACGTTGTTCTCGTGTGCAGGGGGGGGGGGGGGATGGAAGAGCCAGGAGCAGGAACTGAGCTCCCGCCCCCTCTCTGCCACCTGCACTATTTGCAATGGGGAGAGGCGGGGGTGGGGCTAATTCTCAGAACTTAGCTCCGCCCCTGGCCCGCCTCTCCCCATTGCAAATAGTGCTGAGGGGCGGAGAGGAGGCAGAGAGGGGGCGGGAGCTCAGTTCCTGCTCCTGGCTCTTCCATCCTCCCCCCCCCCTTGCACACGAGGACAACGTATATCGGCTCGGCCTGAAAACCGAGCTGATATACGTTTGTCTGAATGCAGCCACAGAAAGTGTTTAGTGGCCATAATAATGGAATAATTCTTTGAGCTTTTTAGGCCATTAAAACTGCCTTCATTCATTATTACACTAATATCTCAAGGTTACCATTATTAATTTGATGACCAGTGCAAGGCAAGGGCCAAGTCACACAAGCGTTAGCGTATTTCAGTCATGTAAATACGCTGCGTATTAGCACAACCAAAAATCGCAAACGCCTACATATTTCATGCTCTTATGTGGGCAGTGCATGCACTAAGATAGGACATGCGGCGTATTTTGTCATGCGATCGCACAGCACGTGAAAAAATACGCTCATGCACAAAGCTCTTGAAAATCAATGAGATCTATTCACTACGTATTATATATATATGCAAAGATTATGTGCATAATACGTGGCGCGAATATACCCGTCTGAGCGAGTACTAAGACTCAAATTTACACTCTGGTAAGATATTGTTTGACTCCCTGCAGAATAGCCGATCCACCTGATGCCATAACGAACACGCTCCAATTATTACCAGAACATGTAGTCGTTACAGCCCCCACTAGACTAGTCACACTAGAAGTTTACAAAGATTTGCGCCTTTAGGCTGAACTCTCATCAGCGTATTTGCATTGCGTTTTACGTGCGCAATTTATGCAGTAAATGGAGTCAATGAAAGTACATTGATTTTCATTGTTCCACTTCTACTTGCATATATTACGCACGTAAAAAAGAACACATGTTCTATTTTAGCACGTATTATGCGCACAAGAGCCTTATCGCTCTCTATAGACGTGTTAGAAACAGTGCGTACGCAGTTACATTACGTCTGCAGTGTTATTTTAGGACACGAGTACAGGACAGTGCATGTAAAATACACTGTATATGTGCAGGCAGGTATACACGAGCAAAAACGTGACCGTACGTAGCAATTTTTATGCAGCCCATTACGATCCGGTCGTGTGAGCCTAGCCTTAACCGGAGCTAAACATCAGAGCCCTTCTGACAAGGCTAATTTTGCTGGTAGATTGTCTTCGTACGAATGCAATACCACCAACACGGAGTACGCGGTTGTGCGCTAATGGACATCAGCATCTTGACTTAAGTGCATCGGACTCCCATTTACTTGTCCAGGAGCCATTGTGGAATAATTAAGAAAACATTAGTTTGTAAAGAGCGGCTGCATTCATGTGCAGATGATGCAGCACAAGATCTGGGGTTTATATATAAATAAGCTCATGTGCAGAACGTATCCATAGCCTGCAAGCTTATGTAATGAACCCCTATTACATGCAGTCTAGGACAAGGTTTTCTGTGTAGGGTATATTAAGAGTCCAGTATGGTGTTCTCTATAGAGCTTGGATATTACAGGGGTTTCCCAAAGTTACATTGGTAAACTGTAGGCAAGCCTCATAAATAACACATACTCACCAGCTTCGGCCCCCTATTGCTTCAGCACTGCATCTCCCATCCTTCCTGCCGGCTCCTGCCCAGCTTCAGTAAATGACATTCCCTATACAGACTGACCGCATCCATCAGCCTGTATATGAAACATAACCAACGGCAGCCTGTAAACAGCTGCTGCGGAGAACGGGAGAGGTAGGGGGCCAGAAATGGGGAGTTACGGGATTTTTTCTTTTCTTCTTTAACTCCACAAACTTTTACTGGCCAAATCTGCATTTTCAACCCAAAAACATGCATTCTAAAGTAGAAGTGAATATTTATAGACTTCTCATGTGCATCCAATTCTCCTTTTCAGCTTCAAAATACTGATCAAGTCTACAAGAAGCCTAAAAAAGAGACAAAAACATTTTAAAAAATCTGAATTAGGGCAAAAGTGGGTTGGGTTTAGGGGCACAAAACAGGAAGTACATAGTTCAGACCTCAGAAATGGTCATAGGTGAGAATCATCAACTGGAGCGGACTTCTTAATGTTACCTCGGTGTGATCAGAAGTTTTTTGGTAACTCATGAACTCTATTTCTCTTCCTAGGCAACCATGAAAGGAGACACCCCTGTGAATAGCACACTAAGTGTTGGACAGGCCAGGAAGCTTGTCGAGCAGCTCAAGATTGAAGCCTCCATGTGTCGCATTAAAGTATGTAATAGAGAAGAGAAAATCGTCCTCCACCAAGTATTTTACAGAATACATTAAGGCGGCTATGTTCAGATTTGTTGTAGGTTTTCAGTGCTAATAATGCCCTAGAAATGGGCAACGAAGTACAACACAAGCCATCCATAGCATGCCTGCCCTATAGGTGTCCAATTCCTTCTGGATTTAACAATCCCAGTGTAACATATGCAGATTTGAGACCGTATGTCTGAACATAACTTCAGCAGAGGACTGGCAATACTGCAATCTTTGTATTGCAGTGTTACATTACATCTCCCCACTTCCATGGATACTTCCCCTGTGTCACAGCTAACCGCTTATGTATTCATTAAAATGTGACTTTGATCTAAACTTGGTCTTTCTATACAGGTCTCAAAGGCAGCATCAGACCTCATGGCATTCTGCGACGCTCATGCGTGCGAGGATCCACTGATTACACCGGTGCCCACATCGGAAAACCCATTCAGAGAGAAGAAGTTCTTCTGTGCCCTTCTCTGATCCATCCTGCGGATGAAGGAAACCCCTACTAAGCTCTCTGGCAATCCCAGCCAGACCACTTTTCTTCTCATTTACCGTCAAAGCCCCTCCACCTCACATCTCGTCACCATTTGAGTGGTTTTAATGTTGGCCCTGTTCTTCCTCAGCATGAAGAATTACTGTATCCCAGTCTAGGGGGACTTGAGAAACTTTTATTTCATCTGATGGGAGATTGGGGGTTGCACAAGCAGTATTTATTTGTAAGTTATACCAACAGTAATAAATATTAGTAAAACAAACAAGTTTAGACTGATTTATTAAATCAACAGATGTAACGAATAAAGCAGAGAAAACAAAGGCAGCGGTTGTATAACAGCATGAAATGAATGGGCGTTAAGACTGAATATCAGCCACTTTACAGCCATGAAACCGGATCCTGGAGTCCCGCTGGTCAGATGTCCACAGCAGTGCTTCAGTGTATTCCTACTGTACTTTCAGGGAATTCTGGAACAAAACAAGTGCTTCTGTTATATGTACCGTCTGATCTCATATCATCGTCCAAGGTGGGAAAGACACACAGAAGGCAGTTATTGCTCACACACAGCACAAGAGACAAGCTGATGCTGAGACCTACACTACTTGTAAAACATGACGATCATACTCTGATTTAGCAGGAGCTACTGAACAGGGAGTCATATAAGAGAATGCAAAATGTGGCGGTGACAGCTTTTGCACAAAAGCGCAGTTTGCATTGCATTAATGTCAGGAACTGCTATAAGTCCCATTCCGCGTGAGAGCAGGTACACACATGGGGAGAGGCCAAGATACTTAGAAAAGGCTGGAATCACACATAGCAACATAGTATGTAAGGCTGAAACAAGATTACTTTCCGGTAGTCAGTGTCCCATGAGCCCATGACAGCGCCTATGAAAGAGCCTCCCTCCCTCCGGACAGGACCACCCCCCCCCCCGGTCTCTAAATACAGGAACACCCTTCACCTCCTCCGTTCTGTAGCAAGATCAGTGGACTATTTGAGGTCCTTTTATGTTTTGTTACACCTAATTTTATTTTACACTTCAACAGCAGCAGGGTGAGAATTAGCAGTGCTGTCATGTTTCCCTTACACCCATGACAGTACCTATGAGAGATTAAATGAAATAATTAGGGGGAACGATGCCAGTTGTAAGTACTATTCTACTGATGACAACCATGTTTCCCCAAAAATAAAACCCCGTTTTATATTAATTTTTGCCACAAAGCCTTATTTTCAGGGGATGTCTTATCATACTTAGCAGGCGCCACCCAGGCCCCTCCCACTGGGCTCTACAGTTCCGGCTGGCTTCCTTGCTGTTCTCAGTGCCAACAGAAGATCGCTTGCTGGTAATGGGATTTGTAAACCCCGCCTCCAGCAAGCAATTGCTCTGATTGTTTCTCAAGCACCGAGGGTTCAGCCAATCACTGCGGCGCTCGTTGAACCAATTACAGCCATTTAATGCGATTGGTTGAACCCACGGCTATTGGTTGAACCCACGGCTATGAGGACCAATCAGGGCATTCGCTTGTTGGAAGTAGGGTTTAGAAACCCCATTACCAGCAAACAATCTTCTGTCGGCGCTGAGAACTACAATTAAGCTGGCCGGAAATGCAGCGATCAGTGGGAGGGACCTAGACGGCGCCTGCTAGGCAAGTGATGCTTTTTTTCCCCCCTTCATTTGGAGCAGCTAGGGCTTATTTTTGTAGTAGGGCTTATATTTTATCCCCTCCCCCCCAAAATAAAACCCTAAAAATCAGGATAGGGCTTATTTTAGGGGTAGGTCCTATTTTCAGGGAAACACTAATAGCCCATTGGATTAGAAAATCCACCTATAGAATACAAGTAAAAATCCAGTCTTACATATTTGATAAATGGAAATATTGGTAGAAACCGTGCCATACAACCTAACATTCTAACCCTACAAAAATATACAAGATGAAAGCAAAAATGTAAAGGGTGAACGTACCTTAAAACTACTCCTTTACATAAAGATGTGGCTTCAGAAAGAATGTCTTCTACAAACCCACTATGGTAGATTACATTCACCTGGTCTTACCCAATGCAACCCCTATATACCCCAAACAGCTCTTATGCAATCAGAACAATCTCACTTCATTCCAAAATGGTATTCTTTAATCAGAACATTACTGAAAATGTAAGGTGAGGAAAATTACACACATCGGTAATTTCATTTTTCAGAAGAACCCATGTCGGCACCAGGAGACAGGGAATAGGAAACCAGTAGATAAAACTGGGGAGCTTCTCCATTGCATCAGTGGTTTACAGAGCAAGGAGGACCCCAGCCAGTTTATAGAACTACACACACACACTATATATATATATATATATATATATATATATATATATATATATATATATATATAAAATATTTATTTATTAACGGGTGAAAAAGTTAACAGGGAAGGTATAAGAAGGGGTGCCGTCATGTGTTCCAGAAAATCAAATTACAGAGGGACCATCGTTTGGAGAGCCTTTCTGCCAAAAAACAGAATTAAGATTCAACCAATAGTGTTGGGGGAAAAAAAGTCCTGGAAGAAGACCAAGTAGGAGCCAGGCAAATCTGTTCTATAGATACACCTGCTCACTCAGCTCAAGAAGTAGCCAGCACTCTGATGGAATGGGCTCTAAACTCCGTAGGGGAATCCTGGCCAACTGAATAGGCAAGGAAAATAGCCAACCTAGTCCAATGGGCCAGAGGACTCTGTTGCTACCTTCCCTTTGTTTTGGCCTTGCTAAAGTACAAAGAGAGCACTCTGCTGTTGCCTGAATATACTGAATCAAACACCTATGCATATGTAACGAATTACATTCCTGCTCCTTCTCATTTTTGGATTGCTGCAAAGAGGGCAAGATCTCCTGTGATCTATGAAATGTGGTAGATACTTTAGCTGAAAAAAGCTGGATCAGGCTTAATTATCATTGCCCTCCAGAATGGAGGTAAAGTTAGGACTAACTACGGGCCGACATGAATGCTGTAAAGAGAATTGTTTTCAGAGTTAGAATCAATATCCATCTGGAATCTATCGGCTCAGAGGGGCTGTTGAACACCAAATTTAAATCCCATGGGAGGAATTTTACTTCTACATATTGGTCCAGATCTAAAAGAGGCTCTTTTACATCTCACAATCCTAAGGGTGCTTTACCAATTTCTAGTCAAAAAGAGCTCCCAGTGCAGAGACCTGAACCTTTAGACGCGTGTGGCCAACCCTTTCAGTAAAAGTTCTAGAATAGATTTAAAGTCTGAAGGACTCGTATTAACAAGACCTAGAATTTTATTTCCAAATCGCTGCATTGATCCTGGTTATCACCATCGAACAGCTTTTTAACAAGGGAGGTACCAGAGGAAACCCTTTTTTTGGTGAATAAATCCCTTTCAATTTCCATTCCGCTAAGTATAGGTTCTTACTTGTGGATGGCACATCGGACCCAGAGCTCAAAGCTCTGGCATTTGCGACAGGATCCACCATTCTGTTGGCTCTTGTTGTGAAAAGGTCTGTGCTGGGATTTCCCCATAGATGTGCAATCCTCTTGAAAACCTGTTACTTCAGAGCTCATACGCCTTGTTTTAATCGATGCTGACTGAGAAAATCCGCTTTTTAGTTTTGCTGACCTAACATATGTAGAGCTGACAACTATAGACTTCCTTCTGCTAGTACAAGGATAGTCATCATTTTGGTCATAACCGTCTTATTTTGTCCCTCCTTGGTGGTTTATGTAGGAGACCTTTGTCCGAGAATACCTGCACACGATGGTTCTGCTGCAGTCAGTGCCCAGGGTACTGCCATAAGCTCTAGTTTGAGGAACAGTTGTGAAGACTTCTCCCCCAGCGTCCCTGAAAGAAATTATCCTATATATTGACCCCCAGCCCCTAGGACTGGCATCTGTCACAATTACTTTGTAAGATGAGATTTCCCTGCTCATCCACCATTAAAGACTTTCCATCCCAGACTTCTAGAATCTGCCTTTGTGCCCACTGGTCTGCCAGAATACAAGCAGTCAAGGACCCTAGAATTTACATTGTTTTTCTCAAAGTACCAACTTATTTTATTATCCCATCCTGTATCTGTGAGTTAATCTTTTCCTCCGTTAATAGACGGGTCTGGGCACCGAAATCTAGGATTATCCAAAAAAACATGTGCTGCTAATTCTGGTGCTATCTTCGTGAAGACATATGGAGGCCGTAGAGAGTCCGAAGGGCAGTGACCAGGAACTGAAGATGGACCACTTTCCATCCTAATACTACCTCTACGCTCAGAAGGTTTTGATGATTTGTGTGTATTGGAATGTGGTAGTATGCATGTTCCAGATCTAACACAACCTCGAAAAAGTAGCTTTACTGTGATTATTATAGTCTCCATTTTGCATCTTTTTAATTTTAGGAAGTGGTTTAGCCCCTTCAGATTTTTTTTATAGTCCGAAAAGCTATTTTTTTTTGTTTGTTTCTATTCCAGGGTGGAATAGAAATGCTTTTCTACTTCTGGATTTACAGGGATGAGGACTCTTTATTTAAGAGACCTAGCACTTCTTTAGCTAAAGCTAAACCTCTCATACCTGTAAGTGTTTTGCCACCACATATTTTTCTGGAGTTTCTGACCGAAATCCTAATTTTAGGCTTTTTTACTATAGTCTCCAAATCCATGTACTTGTGGAAATATCTACTCCCTACCTGGCATCATCGTTGATTTTTTTTCTTCTGGACTGCTCTGAAAACGGGTTATATAATGGGTCACGGCCTCTGCTTCTGGATTTTTCTATCCACCTTCCTTTCCCTTAGTTGGGCAATCCAGTTTCTGTTTCCTTATTTGTCCAATGCCTTATCTAGAATGACATCCAACACAGGCCAAACAGGAATTCACCATGGTAGGTTATAGTCCATAGCAGTCTTTGAAGGCAGGTCACCAGTCCAATTCTTTAACCAAAGCACCAATGGGCTCAATTGGTTACAGGTCCTGTGTTAGGTTCCAGCACAGCCCCCCACAGGTGACTGAGCTAGCCGGGTGTGGATTTCTCCAGTCAGCCAGTCCCCTGTGTGTTAGGTGCCCGAGTCTTCTGAAGCCCCTCTTTGACGGAGAGGTACTGTTAGACCTCATGTCCACTAGAAAAATAAAATTAGCAAATCCATGCGTTTTCCACGGGTGAGATCCGCAGTCAAATTTCTATCCGTAGTCAATTAAATTGAATTTAACACCCACAGATGTGATTTAATTCGATTAGCGGATTTTACGTACGAGAAAAAAAACGCAGCATGCTCCATTTTACTGCGGAAAGGCTCCATTCAACCCATTGCTTAGGATCTCCCCCTAGCAATAAAAAAATCTAATAGTGACCTTCGGTGCATCCTCTGCGGAAATCCACGCGGATCGTATTTTTTCTAGTGGACATGAGGCCTTAAGGTGTGCTGCTGGGATCTGTTGTTCTACATGGGTTTCCAGCAGAGCAGCCCCACAGATGTGGAATGATTGACCTGACTGGGTTGGATTTCTCCAGCCAGCCAATCCCTCAGGTCTGTTGCTCATCTATATTAGTCCTGTTCAGGGTGCATGGTGTTCACTGTTGTAGGTGAATCCCTGGCATGTTGGTGTAAGCTGCGTTACGTTTGTCATCTAAGTAGGTCCCTAGGTTCCAGTGCAGCGCCGTCTCTGTTGAGCAGCAGCCCTTCATACTAAGCTATTCAGCTTGCTTGATAGCTCCCTCTGATTCCTAACTCTTATGTTCCTTGTCTTCTGTTCCTGGTTCCGTGTCTTCCCTGTCAAGTCTACCCTGTGTCTTGTTCCTTCCCCAATTAGCCTTCTATAATAACCTGGCCCTGGGGTCAGAATCGGGGGGAGATGCTGCCTGATGGTTTCTCTTCCTTGTCTTCTGATGAGGGAGATGGGGAACATGGCTGATTTCCATTGGAGGATACTGATAAATTAGAACGGCTATGAATATTGAAGCGTCTAATGACTCTCGCTCGGCACAGGACATAATGTTTGAAGGCCCGGAAAGCTGTAAGTAAAGGACATTTCATGTGCATAAGAATACCTTTGTCTTTAATCAAAAAAGAATGGAAGAGACCAGATAAAAAAAATTTCTTCCCAAAGGGTTTAAGCAAAAGTACCCGTTTTGAAGAATTATTTTTTTTCCAGAAAACTTGAATAGAGCTCCAAAAATAGATGTTGCCATTTCAAAAGTGCCAGGAAATTTGCTTTGATAAGGGCCTTCTTAACCCCTTAAGGACATCGCCTATTTTGGGCATAAAGGACGCAACAATTTTTGGCGGATTTTCATCTCATTTTTCAGAAGCCATAACTTTTTTATTTTTCCGTCGACGCGGCCGTATGAGGGCTTGTTTTTTTGCGTGGCGAACTGTAGTTTTTATTGGTGCCATTTTTGGGTAAATAGGCTATATTGTAAAACTTTAATCAATTTTTTTCATGATAGCAGGGAGAGAAAACATCAATTCTGCCATAGATATTTTTTTTTTACAGCGTTAATCGTGCAGTATAAATGACAATACATTTTTTCTGCTGGTCGGTATGATAACAATACCAAAAGTCCTATAATTTTAATTTTTCCATGGACGGAGCTCTGTGAGGGCTAATTTTTTGCGAGATGAACTGTAGTATTTACTGGTACCATTTTGGGGTACATAATGCTTTTTTGATTACTTTTATTGCATTTTTGGGAAGGCAAAAATGAAAAAATTTGGCATTTTGTCCCAGTTTTTTAGGGGATTCTTTATGATTTTTGTCATGCAGGATAAAAAGAATGTTCAATTTATTGTACGGGTCGTTACGGATGCGACGATACCAAATATGTTGGATTTTAATTAAAAAAAATAAATAAATGTTGTCACTAGAGGTAGCTGGAGCTCCTATAGATATAGCTCCTATGGATGTCCCATGTACCGGTGAAAGGTGTCAAATAAAAAAAAAACACGTCTTATATGACGTCATGCGAGGCATAGATGGTAAAAAAAAAAAATAATAAAAGTAAAAAAAATATATTACAGAATAAAATAAAGATATATACATACAAAAAGAAAATAACCTACAGCTGACGCCAACCAAAACCGTCGGTATAAGTGTCCTGTAATCCAAAACCATACATCTTATATATCAAAACGTCTGAAACAAAATGAGGAACCCGTTCCCATACTTAAGTTTAGCGTAATTATACAAATTAAAAAAATAACTATAAATGTTAAAAGAAATCTTTTTTTTCTTAGCACCAATAAAACAAACAAACAAAAAAAAAAACGGAAAAAGATGTCCGTGAAAAAGATTTTTAAAAATAGCCCTATATGTCACGGGGGAAAAAAAAAAACGCAGCAAAAATGATTTTGGTAGTTAAAGAAAGAAAAAAAATTTAAAAATAGAGCAGTAAAACGACCACATGGGTAAAATCCCTAAAAAGTGTCTGGTCCTTAAGGTACAAAACAGCCTAGTCCTTACGGGGTTAAACTGCTTTGGATTTGTGGCCAATGGATGCCAAGATCCCCGAAAAGTAACACCCAGCAACCCTAAGGCCTTCTTCACACAGATGTTTTTTCCCAGTGTTTAGCACTGCCTTTTCAGCGCTGCACTAAACGCTGTACGACGCTCCTATTAATTTCAATGGAGCTGCTCACACAAGCGTCTTCAACGCTGCGCTTTGACAGCGATGCATGTGCAGTTTTCAGCTGTGCGTCGCCCAATTAAATGAATGGGCAGCATTAGCAGCGCTGCTGAAAAGACGGCATGACTGGGTGCCACGTTTTGGGCAGTGCTAAACGCAGCTAGTTGCACTACCAAAACAAAAAATTTATACTCGCAGATGCTGGCGCTGTCTGTGTCCCTGGCGCTGCTTTCCGGGGCTCTGGGCACTTGTCAGAGGAACTTTTGCTAGTGACGGAGTTTGAAGACCCCTCCTCTAGCAAGAGATTGCTCTGATTGGTGCATCCAGCGCTGGCTGTAATTGGCGCTGGATTAGCCAATCACAGCCATTCAATGAATGAATGGCTCGTTGCTCAGCCAATCAGAGCAATCTCTTGCTGGAGGCATGTTCTTGAAACCCCATTACCAGCAAGAGATGCTCTGCAGGCACAGACAAGTGCCTAGAAGCCTGCAGGGATGGCGGACGGCGCCTACTATATATTTTTTTTCAGCTTCCTTGGCTTTGTTATCGGCTGTGCTAAAAATGCAGCCAAAACGCTGGCAAGACACATGCCAGCGCTGCTGAAATCGCAGTAAATGCAGCGTTGAAAAGCACTGCGTTTACTGCAAACGCCTGTGTGAGGGAGGCCTTAGTGCAGTAACACACAGCCTTAGATAAAGGCATGAGGTGCATGCATCAGCCATCTATACATCATGATGGGGCTGACAGGCAGCTGAGGGGCTCAGGTGATGCTCCATTCAGACACCTCCTCACTTTGGTCGTATGAAACGAAAAACAGGACTCAGGACCACCGTTGTAGTAATCGGTGGTCCTCTGGAGAGCTGATGAATGGCCATACTCAAAACATCATAATGGGAGAGCCGGACTGGGTGCACGCTCCAAACGGATCCTCGACTCCCTGGATCCTTTAAGGCAATGTCCAGAAAATGAGTGATAGAGCAGCACGCTGGGATTCTTTAAAAAAGAACATATACCGCGTTTCCCTGAAAATAAGACATTGTCTTATATTATTTTTTGCCCCAAAAGAGGCACAGTGTCTTATTTTCAGGGGGCACTGTGTACTCCAAAAGCTAAAGTAGAAAAAAGTCAGTGAAAAAGATATTCAAAAAAAAAATTTGAAGAAAATAAATAAATAAAAAAATCGCCCTATACGTCACAGAAAAAAAAAAAAAGAACACAGCAAAAATAATTTTGATAACTTAGGCCTCATGTCCACGGGGAAAATCAGATCCGCTGCAGATTCTACATGTAGAATCTGCAGCGGGTCCCTCCTGCCCCGCGGACATGAGCGCCGAAAATAAGAATTTAAAAGTATTTACCATCCGGCGCGGGCGGAGAAGATCAGCTGTTCCTCACGGCCGGATCTTCATTTTCGGCCGGCGGATGAATTCCTGACGCCGGCGGCACGTCGCCGGCACGTCGCCGACGTGCCGCGCGCATGCGCCGGGCACATCCGCCGAGCCGAAGCAAGGAAGATGCGGCCGTGAGGAACAGCTGACCTTCCCCGCCCGCGCCGGATGGTAAATACTTTAAATTCCTATTTTAGGTCTCCCGCGGATCCGGACGGCTTCCATAGGCTTCAATAGAAGCCCGCGGGAGCCGTCCCCGCGGGAGACCCGCACGAAAATGGAGCATGGTCCGGATTTTTCCATGCTCCATTTTTTTTTAAATCCCTTTTATTGACGATCCGCGGGTATTTATCTACCCGCGGGTGGTCAATGCATCCCTATGGGATGCGGATCCGCATGCGGGAGATCCGCTGCGGATCTTAAATCATATTTTGCCCGTGGACATGAGCCCTAAAGGTAAAAAAAAAAAAAAATAGGGCAGTAAAACCACCACATGGGTAAAATTCCTAAAAAGTGTCTGGTCCTTAAGGGGTTAAAGAGTCCCAGCGTGCAAGACCGTCTTGTGCTTTAGCATCCCTTACTACATTCTGGTAGCGGTGGCCGGCAGGAGTAACGTGACGTACCAGCATCCTCTCCAGCTCCTCCAGGTCTTCCTTATCCATCAGTATACTGAAAAGAAAAATACAGACTGCAATAAACAGGTAATTCCAGCAGGAGGCGCTCCACTAGACATCACTACTAATCAGAGGGGTTCTCTGTCGGGGATGTGTCCTTGGCATAGTTCACCAATAGCCGACTTGTTGAAAAACACAAAAACTCACAAAAATAGAACAGACAGCATTTGAAAATCGCTCCCCACAACGCGGGTGATGGCTGATTCTTACAGTCAATGCCCACCAGAACAGCTCCGATAAACCATGTCGCTCATCGGAGCTGTTAAATACCCCGTCTGATGTTCGGGGGTTCTGTCCCCGGCGATAAGATCAGGTGTCAAGGCAGCCAGGGGCCTTCCGAAAGGCCCAGGGCTGTCACTACAAATTGACTATCAAGCCATGCCAGTGGGGTGGCTTAATAGAAAGGCCTGTCAGATCACGGTATAAAGTAATGCTGTGGCATTACATCATACTGCAGGAGCGATCAAAGCATCGCAAGTTCTTATCCCCTATGGGAACTAAATAAAAAAAGTAAAAATAAGTTTTAAAAAAGTTTTATTGAAACTTAAAAAAAATTTAAGTAGTAATAAAAATTCAAAAAACCCTTTCCCCATATCTATATATATAAAATTGAATGTATGTCTGTGTGTGTGTGTGTGTCTGTTTGTTTGTCCTTTATGCGCTACTACACCATTCATCCGATCGCCATGAAACTTTGGGAAGTTGTTAAGTACACTCCTGGGAAGATTATAGGCATAGTACATTTATGCTATGATAAATGGCGCGCATGCGAGCGTCGTCGACAGTTACGCCCCCCCCACCCACGTAGAGCGTTCGATTTCCATCATTGCCACTAATTCTCTCACTTCCCGATGTTGTAGAAACATGACATTTGCCACGAGCATTGAATATGTCATAAATAGGAAAAGCTAATGGGTCCCAACTCGATTATTCAATTTTAAGCGCCAAAGAATTAGCGTCCAAATTTTACGTACGGAATCTAATTCTCTCACTTCCTGATATATAAATGAATGTATGTCTGTCTGTCTGTCCTTTATGCATTACTACACCATTCATCCAATCGCCATGAGACTTTGGGAAGTTGTTGAGTACACTCCTGGGAAGATTATAGGCATAGTACATCTATCCTACGATAGGTGGCACGCGTGCGAGCGTCGTAGACAGTTACGCCACCCAGACAAAGATCGTTTGATTTTCATCTCAAGCACGAAAGCAAAAGGCATTACGAGTAACGGGATGCGTGTTCAACTACAAAATGATGCATCCGCCGAACGTTTCACAAGACAATTGCTGGATATTGAGAATGCTGAGGTAAAATAAAAGCTGTGCTGTGATTGGTTGTAATTTCTTATACTGCTGAGGTAAAATGAAAGCTGTGCTGTGATTGGTTGCTATTTCTTATACTGCTGAGGTAACATGAAAGCTGCTGTGCTGTGATTGGTTGTTATATATTATACCGCTGAGGTAACTTGAAAGCTGCTATCTAGATATATAAAAACGAATGCATGTATGTCTGTCTTCGAAGCAACGTGCGACGGGTACGCTAGTTTATAATAAAATAACCTAAATAATAAGCCAAAAATACATATTTTGGTATAGCTGCGCATTATTTAGCCCGCACGGTGAACGTTGTCCGAAAAAAATAAATAAATAATGGAATGCCAGAATTTCGTATCGACAGAAACTACAGTAAAATAAATACATTAAGAAAAAATTTTTTAAAAATCCCCTATACGTTTGGTATGGTGGTAATCGCCTATATACACACGTGTGGCATGGTGGTAATCGCCTATATATACACGTTTGGCATGGTGGTAATCGCCTATATATACACACGTGTGGCATGGCGGTAATCGCCTATATATACACACACGTGTGGCATGGCGGTAATCGCCTATATATACACACACGTGTGGCATGGCGGTAATCGCCTATATATACACACACGTGTGGCATGGCGGTAATCGCCTATATACACACACGTGTGGCATGGCGGTAATCGCCTATATACACACACGTGTGGCATGGCGGTAATCGCCTATATACACACACGTGTGGCATGGCGGTAATCGCCTATATACACACACGTGTGGCATGGCGGTAATCGCCTATATACACACACGTGTGGCATGGCGGTAATCGCCTATATACACACACGTGTGGCATGGCGGTAATCGCCTATATACACACACGTGTGGCATGGCGGTAATCGCCTATATACACACACGTGTGGCATGGCGGTAATCGCCTATATACACACACGTGTGGCATGGCGGTAATCGCCTATATATACACGTTTGGCATGGCGGTAATCGCCTATATATACACGTTTGGCATGGCGGTAATCGCCTATATATAAGTTTGGCATGGCGGTAATCGCCCATATATAAGTTTGGCATGGCGGTAATCGCCCATATATAAGTTTGGCATGGCGGTAATCGCCCATATATAAGTTTGGCATGGCGGTAATCGCCCATATATAAGTTTGGCATGGCGGTAATCGCCCATATATAAGTTTGGCATGGCGGTAATCGCCCATATATAAGTTTGGCATGGCGGTAATCGCCCATATATAAGTTTGGCATGGCGGTAATCGCCCATATATAAGTTTGGCATGGCGGTAATCGCCCATATATAAGTTTGGCATGGCGGTAATCGCCCATATATAAGTTTGGCATGGCGGTAATCGCCCATATATAAGTTTGGCATGGCGGTAATCGCCCATATATAAGTTTGGCATGGCGGTAATCGCCCATATATAAGTTTGGCATGGCGGTAATCGCCCATATATAAGTTTGGCATGGCGGTAATCGCCCATATATAAGTTTGGCATGGCGGTAATCGCCCATATATAAGTTTGGCATGGCGGTAATCGCCCATATATAAGTTTGGCATGGCGGTAATCGCCCATATATAAGTTTGGCATGGCGGTAATCGCCCATATATAAGTTTGGCATGGCGGTAATCGCCCATATATAAGTTTGGCATGGCGGTAATCGCCCATATATAAGTTTGGCATGGCGGTAATCGCCTATATATACACACGTGTGGCATGGCGGTAATCGCCTATATATACACACGTGTGGCATGGCGGTAATCGCCTATATATACACACGTGTGGCATGGCGGTAATCGCCTATATATACACACGTGTGGCATGGCGGTAATCGCCTATATATACACGTTTGGCATGGCGGTAATCGCCTATATATAAGTTTGGCATGGCGGTAATCGCCTATATATAAGTTTGGCATGGCGGTAATCGCCCATATATAAGTTTGGCATGGCGGTAATCGCCCATATATAAGTTTGGCATGGCGGTAATCGCCCATATATAAGTTTGGCATGGCGGTAATCGCCCATATATAAGTTTGGCATGGCGGTAATCGCCCATATATAAGTTTGGCATGGCGGTAATCGCCCATATATAAGTTTGGCATGGCGGTAATCGCCCATATATAAGTTTGGCATGGCGGTAATCGCCCATATATAAGTTTGGCATGGCGGTAATCGCCCATATATAAGTTTGGCATGGCGGTAATCGCCCATATATAAGTTTGGCATGGCGGTAATCGCCCATATATAAGTTTGGCATGGCGGTAATCGCCCATATATAAGTTTGGCATGGCGGTAATCGCCCATATATAAGTTTGGCATGGCGGTAATCGCCCATATATAAGTTTGGCATGGCGGTAATCGCCCATATATAAGTTTGGCATGGCGGTAATCGCCCATATATAAGTTTGGCATGGCGGTAATCGCCCATATATAAGTTTGGCATGGCGGTAATCGCCCATATATAAGTTTGGCATGGCGGTAATCGCCCATATATAAGTTTGGCATGGCGGTAATCGCCCATATATAAGTTTGGCATGGCGGTAATCGCCCATATATAAGTTTGGCATGGCGGTAATCGCCCATATATAAGTTTGGCATGGCGGTAATCGCCCATATATAAGTTTGGCATGGCGGTAATCGCCCATATATAAGTTTGGCATGGCGGTAATCGCCCATATATAAGTTTGGCATGGCGGTAATCGCCCATATATAAGTTTGGCATGGCGGTAATCGCCCATATATAAGTTTGGCATGGCGGTAATCGCCCATATATAAGTTTGGCATGGCGGTAATCGCCTATATATAAGTTTGGCATGGCGGTAATCGCCTATATATAAGTTTGGCATGGCGGTAATCGCCTATATATAAGTTTGGCATGGCGGTAATCGCCTATATATAAGTTTGGTATGGTAGTAATCGCCTATATATAAGTTTGGTATGGCAGTAATCGCCTATATATATGTTTGGTATGGTAGTAATCGCACTGCCCCGTAGAGTACAGTTATCAGCTCACTGGGAGGGGAAGGGTTACAGCAACTACTAAAGCCGCCACTAAGTCCCCATAAAAGTACCAGCCACAATAGCCCTGGCAGTGGGGAGTCCGGGATGCCACCACAGCGGGTGCTGCCAGGCGGCGAGCCTGCTGCCGGGCACCGAGAATCCGCCCCACAACTCCCTTCTAGGGCGGCTGTTAGCCCACACACAGTCGAAGGTGGCCGGGTTGGTGGCTCGGCAGTGACAGCGGTCCTCTCATAGCATGCTATGCTGGGACTTGTGGTCCCCGCACACCCCGCAGCCGGGACTTACCTCTCCAGGATGGCGTTCACATACCGCAGATTGGCGGCTATTGCTCTCGTCACGGCGGTCATCTTGCCCAGCGCATCGCACAGCACCCGGCTCTCTCCCCCCTGCGCCGGGGACGCGTTCACCAGCATCCCGGAGCTCCGGCGCCTAGCAGACTTCCGCGCCCCGTCCATAGCGGCCGGCGGAGAGGGAGGGTCTGTGAGCTATGGCGGGAAGACACGGGGGTGGGGAGACGGGGCAGAGAGACGTGTGTAGTGGAGTGTGAGACGGCCGGCTGCCGAGAGACGTGTATAGTGGAGTGCACGAGACAGCTGCCCTCTCACACCGCAGACTGCCCTCTGAGGAGGATGGACATCCAGTCAGCAGGGCCAACTTTGTCACAAAAAGGGCTGCCTCAGCTAGAGGCTAAGCACAGTGTATGAGTTAAATTCCCCAATTCTACTGTCCCCAATAGTAATAGTGCCCCCTTACTGTCCCCAATAGTAATAATGACCCCTTTAGTGACCCCTGTGGTAATAGTGCCCCCTTACTGTCCCCAATAGTAATAGTGCCCCCTGTGGTAATAGTGCCCCCTTACTGTCCCCAATAGTAATAGTGACCCCAGTAGTTATAGTACCCCCCCTTACCATACCCAGTAGTAATAATGACCCCTTTAGTGGCCCCAGTGGTAATTGGGTATTAATGTACCTTGACGCCACCAGGAAGTAGTGCTGGAGAGAGCACTGACAGCCCAGTGATGCCCCCAGTACCTCATTAGCTGCACAGATGGCTCTCCTGCAGGTCCTGGAAGCTGAGTCTCATTCTCCCCTGTTCTCCTGGCCAACACTTGTCCTCCCCGCTCCTACTGTGGATGCAGCTGCCGCTTCATCCCCATTGTCCCTGCCGCTGCTGCTGATCGGCATGGTTCCCCCTTGCTGCTGATGTTGATTTCCGGTGTCCCCAACGCTGATGTTGATTTCCGGTGTCCCCAACGCTGTCGTCCAGCTGTGTGACTCTCCACCCTGAGCTGAGTGTATGTTTCCTGGGACACTGGCCCTTCCTGCTGTCCTCTTCCTCCTATACTCAGCGCCCGGCAGCTGTGAGTCCATGTCCCGCCACTGATGTGGCCTTCATGCTGTCCTCGTCCTGTACTGTGCGGTCAGTCTCGCCTCCCTGCAGCCACTGTATGTCCAAATCACCTCTTCTGAAGGGGCAACGGCGCCGCTGGACAAATCGCTTCTCCACTGTTTTGCCACAGTGCTAGTACAGGCAGCCGGGGAGCGCCTTGTGCACCACGGGACGCTGCAAGTATTTTCCCGTTACTTGTAGTGGCCTTCCAGGACCTATTTGGCAGCCTTTCTATGCAGCCAACCAGATTCAGGGGGCGTCCCCCCCTGTCAATCTTGACTCCACCAGGGGTTCCTGGTGGCGTCAAGATACACTAATACCTGGTAATTGTGCCCCCTTACTGTCCCGATTAGTAATAATAACCCCCTTAGTGGCCCCGGTGGTAATATTGTCCCCGATAGTAATAGTGACCCCAGTAGTAATAGTAACCCCCTTACTATCCCCAGTAGCAATAATGACCCCCTTAGTGGCCCCAGTGGTAATTGTGCCCCCTTACTGTCCAGATTAGTAATAATAGACCCCTTGGTGGCCCCAGTGGTAATAGGGCTCCCTCTTTTTGTGCTCCCCACCGTGCTGCCACTGCTGCGGTAACCATGGACTGCGCCCACTGACCACTCACCCCGACGCTGCGTTCAGGACATGCAGGAATGGGGGGAGGTCAGAGACCCTGATTATATCAGTGGAGCCTTGGAGTGAGTGTAATACTGGGGTTGCTGCCTGGCAGGAAGTGTTCGCAGATGGCAATAATTTTTTTAGCGTGCATTAACCCCTTCCCGCCACAGGACATAAGGTTATGCAATGGCAGGGTGGTTCCTAAGGCAACATGATGTACCCTTACGTCATGTGGAGCTCACAGAATCTGAAGAGATCCCGCAGCATCCAGCAGCGGGAGACAGCTGTTACTGATAGCCGGGCTCCCACTGCAACAGCGGGGGTGCATCAGGACAGTGACCCCCACTGTTAACCCCTTACCCGCCACAATCTATGTAGATTGCGGCGTGTAAAGGGTTCACAGAGGGAGCGCGTTCCCTCTGTGACGTCATCGGACGCCCCTGATTTAATCCCTACAGGCATCCTGCTTTGCCATTGACTGTGATCGCTATAACCAGTGATAAGGCATTGCAGGACGGAAGTCCGGCAATGCCTTTACATAGCGATCATCGATGTTATAGTTCAGGGACCTAAAGAGTGTAAAAAACAAAAGAAGTAGTGCGAAAAGAAAAAAGATTAAAAGAAAAAAAACCTTTTTTGCTAATTTCCCTATATTTACATTAAAAAATTTAAGAAAACCCCACATATTTGGCATCATCGTGTCCGCAATAAAAGCAGTAAAAAATAATATGTACTCGGAAATGGTAAAAATAAGAACTACAGCTCCTGACGCAAAAAAACAAGCCCTCACAGAGCTCCGCCCATGGAAAAATTAAAAAAAGTTATGTGGCTTTGAATGCAACTATGCAAAAATAATTATAATTTCCAAAAGAAAAGGGTTTTTTTTATTGTGCAAAAGTGGAAAAACCGAACACAATTCTAATGTTTTCGTATTGTAATCGTAGCAGAAATAATGTATTGTGTCACTTAGGCTTCTGTGAGTGACGCTGTTAAAAAAGCAATGGCAGAATTGATGCGTTTTCTCTCCATGCTTTTGGGGGGAAAAATTAAAGAGTTTTACAACACATTATAGGCACCCAAAAATGGTACCAATAAAAAATATAGTTCGTCACGCAAAAAACAAGCCCTCATACGGCCGCGTCGACCGAAAAGTAAAAACGTTATGGCTCTTGAAAAGTGGAAATGAAAATCCCCCCAAAATCGTTGCATTCTTAAGCCCAAAATAGGCCGTGTCCTTAAGGGGTTAATATGACTGGACTTAATTACCGGCTGGGTGGCAGCCCCAGGTGCCCTCTAGATGTCCCGTGCCGGCCCCTACTCTCCGTTATTTAGGATGATGCTTGTTTTTTTAAATTGATCAAAAGTCTAATTTTCTAACCTGTATGTTTCCCCACAGGAGGACAGAAGAGCTGTGACTGCGTGCAGAGAAGATGCCGCACACATTGTGGAAGGCCTATTCTCACCCTGTTTACTACAGCTGACACCCGCGGGCAATAGCACTGACCCATAGAATAAAGTTATCATGTCGTTTTTGTTGCAGTTTGTGCGCCGTAGAAACAAGACGCACTGAGAGATAGCGGAATGTCGTTTTTCCACTTAGAATTTTTCAAAAGTTTTTCAGTACATTATATGGTACATTAAATAGCACCATTGTAAACTACAACTCGTCCCGCAAAAACAAGCCCTCATACAGCGACGTCGATGGATAAATAAAGGAGTTACGATTTTTTTAAAGGGGAGGAAAAAACGAAAATGGGGAAAAAAAGGCCACGTCATTAAGGGGTTAAATGGCCACGAAATCTAGGTTTTCTCACATCCTGGCTATTGCTGCAGACTAATAGCTATAAAACCCCAACCGCTGTGGCACTGGATGCTAAGAAGTGGCTTGTAGCCCTGGAAATGCAAGGAGCAGAGAGGTTGTGACTTTTTATTTTAAACTGCACAGCTGAAGCTGGTCCTGATGGGTGGTCCTTGGTAGGGAAATGACTAGAATAGAGGTGGTCCTGGCAGGATTTGCCATCAGCTACTCCGATCTTACAGGATCCTTGCAGCTCTTTTTTCAGGAGGCAGTGAGGTGTATTATGTATAAAATATTCCCAGTTAGTTTGGGTCCATCCAGAGTTTCTTTTTTTAATTGAAAGTGTTTTTATTCAACTTTTCATCTTTTACATATCTTTATAACGTTTTTATATATATAACTGTTTCCCCTATCCCCCCCTCCCATCCCCTTCCCCCCCCCCCCTTAAGGTCTCTCTCTCTCAACATTTAGTCCTTTAAATGACAGACCATCCAGAGTTTAATCCGTCGCCACGTCTTCACAGACCTCTTCAACTTTAAATAAAGGGCACCCTGTAGGTTGAAGAAAAAAATCGGTGATAAAAGCTGCTTTTGGCTGAATGCACACAGCCCGATCTGATCCCACAGCAGAACTGGACCCAGCGCCCGGCTGGTGACCCCTGTGTACCTGTCCATAGTGTTCTTCATCTGTAATGTGGATGTGCCGACCGGCACATGCGCAGAACAGATGAAGCTGCACCGTCACTAGGCGATGACGCAGATTCTGTGACCCGTCCGCAGGGACTTTTTACAGATAGTATGTTAATTTCTGTGTCATTTCTAGTTCATTCTGATCTACAACTTGATAACTTACTGTTTATTAATGCTATTTCACTGCCAGCAGATGTGACTGACGTGCCATGTAACTAATTAGGGGGATTTCCTGTTTCCAGGTCATCATCCCGACGGCCCCATTTACATATGGAGGTTGCCCTCTGGCCCAGGTAGGGACAGGAAGAGTTTAAAAGCACCTCCCTTTCCACCCATGCTTCAGTGTCTTCCTGTCCCTACAGTGGGACAGAGGAGCATTTCCAGAGCTGCAGGAGAAGGAAGAAAACTTATCAGAAGAAAACTTCCCGCACGCTGTGCGATCCCCCTGGAGGGGTAGAGGTCGGGGCCGCAAACTCACGAGTCCCTGCATCCCCGACCTGCGGCGCCGACTGAGCCGTAAGTCGCCTCAGCAGCGCAGGTCTCCGTCGCGCGGTCCGCATGCTCCGGCCACCGCTGCCGCAATGGGATAGTTCCTCCTGGCAGAGGAACAGCAGCGGCGGCCTCCCGGAGCTCCTGGATCCTCGGCTCGCATAGCGGTGACGTCATCTGGCGTGGTGACGTCACGCGCTCGACGTAGGGGGCGTGGCTACCGGCGAGAACCCGGAAATGGCGCCAAATTCAAAGTTTCTCCCATCTAAAGCAGGCTCTACTCCATGGAGATATCCTGCTGACTGACTAGAAGTGCCAAACAGCATGTCTACCCGCGACAGCTCAGCACGAGAGGGAGAAACAGATACCCTACAAGCCGTGAGTAGGCTATATGCCAAAAAACGGAATGCAAATTACCGCTTGTACTGGATTGGATGCATATATGTTCCGCTTTTTCTCTCCCCTCTCCCCCATTGTGGTATGGGTTAGAGTCCAAAGAATAAGGACTTACCGCACGCTGTGCGATCCCCCTGGAGGGGTAGAGGTCGGGGCCGCACACTCACGAGTCCCTGCATCCCCGACCTGCGGCGCCGACTGAGCCGTAAGTCGCCGCAGCAGCGCAGGTCTCCCTCGCGCGGTCCACATGTTCCGGCCGCCGCTGCCGCGATGGTGGACCCCCCCCCCAAAAAATACCCTATGCGAGGAATGCACAGGGCAGAGGCATCCGCTGTAGGATCAGGGCAGCCTCTATGGCATCCCTTCCCCAGGCTCAGCCAGGTCCGTCACGGGTCCCTAAAAGGCCAAGACCGAATTGGCGAGCCCAATTTCCGGGATCCCTGCAGCTCCTGTCTGGAGAGCTAGAGAACCCGCCAGTACTTTTAGAGGATGAGAAAAAGTATTATTTCTCCTCAAATGACATTGCGCACCTCATCAAGGCGGTGAGGGAGACAATGCAGATACAAGAGGATCACCCGCCTAGGACAGTGCTCGCTTCGGCAGCACATATACTAAAATTGGAACGATAGACGCACACGCAAATTCGTGAAGCGTTCCATAAAACCAAGATGAAACGCTCGGCGGCCTCCGGTCAAGGAGAAATACCATGTTCCCGGTCAACTAGACCCTACAACAGGTAATTGCCGATGAATGGCAGGAGCCTGAGAAAAGAATAGAGGTATCAAGGTGGCCAAGAAAACCCTCTTGGCCCCTGAAGATACCTCACAACTGTCTTATCCAATGGATAAGAACATAGCCTCGACTTCTGTGGCCAGATCGATGGTCCTATGGATAAATAGGCTGGAAGCCTCCATCATAGATCGGGCCCCTAGAGAGGAGTTAGCCGGTTGTCTTTCCCTCCTAAAAATGATTACCGCCTTTCTGACCGATGCATCAGCAGAGACAGTAAGATATGATGCACATTATGGCTGAAGACATGGGCCGCAGATGTGACATCAAAAAACAAGCCCTGCGCCAGCCCCCTCTAAGGGGAATACATGTTGGGCCCGTCCTGGACAAGATCCTGGAGAAAATCAGCGACAGATAGCCTTACAGGAAACCATCCTTTCCGAGGCGCCAGCCACCTCCCGAAGTTAAAGGGAAGACTGGAAGATGGTCGTACCCCAAGGGAGGTCGGGTTAAGGAAGCTCAACCCTCTCCTGAACAAACAGGGGGTAGATTAGCACGCTATCTAAGTCAGTGGCAGGGGATAACATCTAACCCCTGGGTACTCCGAATAATTGAAGCAGGGTACCGAATTGAGTTCCACTCTCTACCCTCTAGGAGATTCCTCATAACCTCCCCTGGGTCCCTACAAGAACAAGGGAACCTCATAAAAAGCGTACACGAACCCAAGGACTTAGGGGTCATTGCACAAGTCCCTGATTATGAAAGGGGTGAGGGATTCTATTCTCCCTTATTTCTAATCAAAACCAAACGGTTCCATTAGGACTATCTTTAACCTTAAGGCCCTAAATACATTTATTTCATATAAAAAAAATTTTTTTAAGATGGAAACAGTGAGGTCTATCGTCTCACTAATAGACGGGGATACTGTAAAGTGCACTATGCATCCCAAAGATGCATACTGTCACGTCCCAATAGCTGCAGTCCATCACAAGTACTTGAGATTCGCTCGGCAGGAGGGGACAGAATCCAACATTATCAGTTTATGGCCCTTCCATTCGGAATCTCCTCTGCTACTCGGGTGTCCACAAAGATAATAGAGACGGTAGCCTATTTCAGATGGAACCAAATCCGTATATTCCCATATCTGGATGACTTCTTCTCAGTGTCGAGGACAGAAGGACTATACGTATAGACCTATCTATGGTCCAGTCTACCCTAAACAGTTTAGGGTGGATAGTCAATAAACAGAAGTCCGACCTGAACCCTGGTACACAGAAGGTATACCTGGGTGTATTATTAGACTCCCACATCCAGGAATCTCGGCTTCCATCATCTAGGAGGAAGACCTCCTCCAAAGAGTAACCTCCCTCTGTCAGGCTACGACGGTTTCTATCAGAGAAACAATGAAGGTGCTCGGCATCCTAAACAGCCTACATACAGATAGTACCATGGGCACAAGCCCATACTCGACAACTACAAGGGTTCATTTTGCCAGGTGGGACAAACGGCAGACCTCCCTGGATAATAAGGTGAGCCTGTCCGTCCGAGTCAGAGTCTCTACGCTGGTGGACCTCATAGAGGAACCTAAGCAAAGGTACCTCCTGGTCACAAGAACCTACTATACCCATCACAACAAATACCAGCAAAACAGGATGGGGAGCGCAAGTAGCCGACCTAAATCTACAGGGAATCTGGGACCCACAAGTAGCTAAGCGCTCATCAAGTTACAGAGAATTAAGGGCAATCTGGGAGGCCCTTCAGGCAGCAGAACCCCCTGTAAGAGGAAGGCATATCAAAATTCTGACTGATAATAGGACAGCTCTGTCGTTTGTTCGTCACCAAGGGGGAACGCGACCCACACCTGCAACAACTGGCGATAAAAATACTCCGCTAGGCGGAGTCCAACGGGCTGTCTTTTCTCTCAGCAATCCATCTAAAAGGGTTCACAAGCGTTTTTGCCAACTTCCTGAGCAGACAAGAGCATCCTTCCAGGAGAATGGGGGCTGAACCAGCGAGTCTTCGACCAACCGAGTTGCCGGTGGGGAGAACCGCAGATAGACCTGTTCGCCTCGAGGAAAAATTCAAAATGCCGGGACTTTTACTCTCTGAATCCAAGAGCCAACCCGTGTGGGATAGATGCCCTGCCCCAAAGCTGGGACATGGACCTAGCATTCGCCTTTCCCCCCTTTCCCACTGATCCCTCACATCCTCAGGAAAATCCAGATCAGCCGGGTGTCAGTGATACTAGTTGCCCCTATGTGGGACAAAAGGCCCTGGTATCCCCTACTAAAAGCCTTGACTATTCGGGGTCCACCTCTACTACCAGTAGTGGATGATCTCCTACTCCAGGGCCCGCTAACATACCCGGGGGTCGGAAAATTGAATCTAGCAGCATACATGCTGAAAGCATGATATTGTGTGGGAAGGGACTCTCCCATAATACCCCGACAGAAAGCTGTAAACCTATCACGACAGCCATCTATGATAGGATACGGAGGAAGGTCACAGACTTCTGCAAAATAGATCCAGGGGAAATCCCAGGGATTGACATACCCGCAATCCGGGAATTTTACAGGCAGGCCTAGAGGAAGGCCTTCGCCCAAGAACCCTTAAGGTTCATACGGCAGCACTAGGGTCCTACCTAGACTTCCCCTTAGCAGAACACCGCGGGGTGCGTAGGTTTCTCAAAGGGGCAGAAAGACTTCGACCCTTTATTAGAGAAACCTTCCCTACCTAAGACCTAAACTTAGTCCTAAATAGTCTTGCCTACCCCCCTTTGAACCCCTCTCCCAACTCTCCCTGAGACTACTTACGCTAAAAGTTACCCTTTTAGTCGCTATAACTTCGGCTCGGAGAATAGGGGAATTACAAGCCTTATACTGTATTGAACCATATATGGTAATACAAGATGACAGAATTACCTTTAAACCGGACCCAGCCTTCCCACCGAAGGTAGTGTCAAAAATTCATAGGGAGCAGAAATCACTCTGCCCCCCTTCTGTCAAAATCCCCGCAATGGAAAAGAACGAGATTTTCATAGCCTAGATGTTAGGAGAGCCATTCTAGTGTATTTAGAGGCTACCTGCTCCTTTCGCAAAAATAACCTCTTTTTCCAATTTCAGGGGCCGGAAAAAGGAAAGACGGCATCTAAGGGCACCATTGCGAGGTGGATCAAGACTGCCATCCAAGAGGCATATAAAGCCAGGGGCTTCGATCCCCCGGGGAAAAAATTAGAGCCCACTCCACACGCTCTCTCTCCTCCTCTTGGGCAGAAAAAGGCCAGGCGTCTGCCGAGCAAATTGCAAAGCAGCCACCTGGTCTAGCAACATACGTTTATCAGACATTTTAGGGTTAACGTCCAGTCGTACAAAGACCTGGGCTACGGACAAAAAGTCCTTCAGGCAGTAGTCCCGCCCTAAAGCCACGTATAATTTGGTATACTCCATATGTAAATGGGGCCGTCGGGATGACGACCTGGAAAGATACGGATTACTTACCGGTAGTCCCATTTCCAGGAGTCATCACGACGGCCCATAGTTCCCTCCCTTATAGAATAATTTATGTTCTTTCAATGTAAATATGACCGAATGAAGGTAAAAATTTGGTTTAGTAAACATTGTCCACCGTAATAATTTGTAAGCCACTGAAGCATGGGTGGAAAGGGAGGTGCTTTTAAACTCTTCCTGTCCCTACCTGGGCCAGAGGGCAACCTTCATATGTAAATGGGGCCGTCGTGATGACTCCTGGAAATGGGACTACCGGTAAGTAATTCGTATCTTTTCCAATGTTCTGTATATTCTTTTCACAGTCTGTGTGCAAGTGCAATGATTGAAACTGATAAGGAAGCCTATAAATATGATGCTTTGTCACAATAAATGCAGAGTACCTTCAGTTCCACCAATGTGTCTGAGTTCTGTGTCTCTCCACACAACTTTGGCTTTATGTAAGATGATCCTGGAAGGATGACCTTATCTCAGTAGGTAATAATTCATCTACTCAAGGCATTACCATAAACTGTCATGTGACCATGGGCTAAACTGCACCAGAAAGATAAAAGGCACAACATTGTGAATGATCGTAATCAGAGGCGTAACTTGAAGCTCCTGGGCCCCAATGCAAAATTTGTAATGGGGTCTCCAAATATAATATTTTATTCATAGTACTGGGCTCACAATATGGGGAAGAGAGGCCTTATGGGCCCCCTGAGGCTGCTGGGCCCGGGTGCAGCCGCATCCCCTGTAGTTCCGCCCCTGATTGGTAACGTCTCCTTAGGGCAGACTTTCCCAACTCTAGTCCTCAAAGCACCCCAACAGGTCATGTTTTCAGGATATACTATGGTAAGAACACCTGTGGCAATGTCTGAGGCACTGACAATAATTACATCACCTGTGCAATACTGAGGAAACCCAGAAAACATGACCTCTTATGGTGACTTGAGTACTGGAGTTGGGGGACACTGCTCTAGGGTATGTTCATCTGTTGCACTCATATTGCGCCTTTGTCAGTATGACTACAAAGCATGAATACAATCTAGTTACATTATAGAGCGTAGAAACACGCAGTGCTATATTTCCAGTAGAAAACGGGGTAAAATGGATCCTCTGATGTAGACATGAGCTGAGCTTTGCCTCACTCCACTCATTTAGATACCTTCGGGGCCTCCGTTATATGGATCAGTAAGAGTTCCAGTTGGACCGACACTGATCAGATAGCTATTCCCCATAATGTGAATAGGGGACAACTTCAGTACAACCCCCTATATGAATATGAACACCACACAGAAACCAAATAATACAGGTATTCTTCACAGATTAATTATGTAGTACTGATAAGGTACAGTCAGAGACATACTGAACATCTTATATTTACAATACCGTTCACACTCCAGCTGGGATTCTCTTAAGATTTCTGTCACTTTTGACAGCAAGAATAGTGCACCATACAACACTATACTTACTGTCAAAACAGAGGAACCCTGGACATAACACCAACAGACTCCATTACAAGTCAGTGGGTCCTCAAGGCACCACCTGGATCTATTACATGTGGGGGGTAATGAGGAAAACGTGTGAGTCTACTCTTACCTCCGTTATAGGAGACTGAGCTAAAAGTAGTCACAGATGCCAGATCAACCAACCTCACTCTTTAAAAAGACTTGAAAAAGACGCAAGTCGAAACGTTGTATTACCATTAGAGATGAGCGAACGTACTCGTCCGAGCTTGATATTCGTGCGAATATTAGGGTGTTCGGGATGCTCGTTACTCGTAACGAGTACCACTCAGTGTTCTGGTTACTTTCAGTTTCCTCTCTGAGACGTTAGCGCGCTTTTCTGGCCAATTGAAAGACAGGGAAGGCATTACAACTTCCCCCTGTGACGTTCAAGCCCTATACCACCCCCCTGCTGTGAGTGGCTGGGGTGATCAGATGTCACCCGAGTATAAAAGTCGGCCCCTCCCGCGGCTCGCCTCAGATGCCGTGTGAGTTAGTGAGGGAAAGTGCTGTTCTATTGGAGTTGCTGTAGGGAGAGTGTTTGTAGTGAGTGTAGGCTTCAAGAACCCCAACGGTCCTTCTTAGGGCCACATCTACGTGTGTGCAGGCTGCTGTTAGCAGTGGAAAAATTTTATTTTATTTTCTCAAAATCGGCAGTGCAGAGCATTGCACCCGGTATTAGGGACAGAAGTGGTGCTTAGGCAGGGAGAGTGTTAGGAGTGAGTGTAGCCTTCAAGAACCTCAACGGTCCTTTCTTGGGCCAAATTTAACCGTGTGCAGTACTGTGCAGGCTGCTGTTAGCAGTGTTGCATATTTTTTTTTTTTCAAAAAATCGTCTGTGCAGAGCATTGCACCCTCCATTGATACTACAGGGACAGAATTGTGTAGGCAGGGCCACAACACAGTTATTGTTCATTGAATATCCGCAGTGGGGCCCTCCCTTTGCAAAAAAGCGAAAAAATTATATTTGGCCTGCCTGTGTCAGTCCTAAGGTCTCCGTGTACGTGTGTGCTGCGTGGAGAACGTACAAAAATCAAACGCAACCAGCTACGGTTTACTGCAGGCTTGCGCCATTGTCTTTCCTGACTGGCAAATACCTGCTCTGCCAGAGTTAATAACTCTGCTACACTAAAGTTGTGTGACACTTTTTCAGGGCCACACCACAGTTATAAAAGTTATTGTTCATTGAATATACGCAGTAGGGCCTTCCCTTTGCAAAAAAGCGAAAAAATTATATTTGGCCTGCCTGTGTCAGTCCTAAGGTCTCCGTGTACGTGTGTGCTGCGTGGAGAACGTACAAAAATCAAACGCAACCAGCTACGGTTTACTGCAGGCTTGCGCCATTGTCTTTCCTGACTGGCAAATACCTGCTCTGCCAGAGTTAATAACTCTGCTACACTAAAGTTGTGTGACACTTTTTCAGGGCCACACCACAGTTATAAAAGTTATTGTTCATTGAATATACGCAGTAGGGCCTTCCCTTTGCAAAAAAGCGAAAAAATTATATTTGGCCTGCCTGTGTCAGTCCTAAGGTCTCCGTGTACGTGTGTGCTGCGTGGAGAACGTACAAAAATCAAACGCAACCAGCTACGGTTTACTGCAGGCTTGCGCCATTGTCTTTCCTGACTGGCAAATACCTGCTCTGCCAGAGTTAATAACTCTGCTACACTAAAGTTGTGTGACACTTTTTCAGGGCCACACCACAGTTATAAAAGTTATTGTTCATTGAATATACGCAGTAGGGCCTTCCCTTTGCAAAAAAGCGAAAAAATTATATTTGGCCTGCCTGTGTCAGTCCTAAGGTCTCCGTGTACGTGTGTGCTGCGTGGAGAACGTACAAAAATCAAACGCAACCAGCTACGGTTTACTGCAGGCTTGCGCCATTGTCTTTCCTGACTGGCAAATACCTGCTCTGCCAGAGTTAATAACTCTGCTACACTAAAGTTGTGTGACACTTTTTCAGGGCCACACCACAGTTATAAAAGTTATTGTTCATTGAATATACGCAGTAGGGCCTTCCCTTTGCAAAAAAGCGAAAAAATTATATTTGGCCTGCCTGTGTCAGTCCTAAGGTCTCCGTGTACGTGTGTGCTGCGTGGAGAACGTACAAAAATCAAACGCAACCAGCTACGGTTTACTGCAGGCTTGCGCCATTGTCTTTCCTGACTGGCAAATACCTGCTCTGCCAGAGTTAATAACTCTGCTACACTAAAGTTGTGTGACACTTTTTCAGGGCCACACCACAGTTATAAAAGTTATTGTTCATTGAATATACGCAGTAGGGCCTTCCCTTTGCAAAAAAGCGAAAAAATTATATTTGGCCTGCAGGCTTGCGCCAATTTATTTCCTGCCTGGGAAATCAAATCACTGGTAATACAGCATGCTGAGGGGTAGGGGTAGGCCTAGAGGACGTGGACGCGGCCGAGGACGCGGAAGGCCAAGTGAGGGTGTGGGCACAGGCCGAGCTCCTGATCCAGGTGTGTCGCAGCCGACTGCTGCGCGATTAGGAGAGAGGCACGTTTCTGGCGTCCCCACATTCATCGCCCAATTAATGGGTCCACGCGGGAGACCTTTATTAGAAAATGAGCAGTGTGAGCAGGTCCTGTCCTGGATGGCAGAAAATGCTTCGAGCAAGCTATCATCCACCCACAGTTCTGCGCCGTCCAGTGCTGCAAATCCGAATCCTCTGTCTGCTGCTCCTCCTTCCTCCCAGCCTCCTCACTCCACTACAATGACACATGCTCAGGAGCGGGAACACTCCCAGGAACTTTTCTCAGGCCCCTGCTCAGATTGGGCAGCAGTGGTTCCTCTACCACCAGAGGAGTTTATCGTCACTGATGCCCAACCATTGGAAAGTTCCCGGGGTCTGGGGGATGAGGCTGGGGACTTCCGGCAACTGTCTCAAGACCTTTCAGTGTGTGAGGGGGACGATGACGATGAGACACAGTTGTCTTGCAGTGAGGTAGTAGTAAGGGCAGTAAGTCCGAGGGAGCAGCGCACAGAGGATTCGGAGGAAGAGCAGCAGGACGATGAGGTGACTGACCCCACCTGGTGTGCAACGCCTACACAGGACAGGTCTTCAGAGGGGGAGGCACGGGCAGCAGCAGGGCAGGTTGCAAGAGGCAGTGCGGTGGCCAGGGGTAGAAGCAGGGCCAGACCGGATAATCCACCAAGTGTTTCCCAAAGCGCCCCCTTGCGCCATGCCACCCTGCAGAGGCCGAGGTGCTCTAAGGTCTGGCAGTTTTTCACAGAGACGCCTGACGACCGACGAACAGTGGTGTGCAACCTTTGTCGCGCCAAGATCAGCCAGGGAGCCATCACCAACAGCCTGACCACCACCAGCATGCGCAGACATATGATGGCCAAGCACCCCACAAGGTGGGACGAAGGCCGTTCACCGCCTCCGGTTTGCACCGCTGCCTCTCCCCCTGTGCCCCAACCTGCCACTGAGATACAACCCCCCTCTCAGGACACAGGCACGACCGTCTCATGGCCTGCACCCACACCCTCACCTCCGCTGTCCTCGGCCCAATCCAGCAATGTCTCGCACCGCACCGTCCAGCCGTCGCTAGCGCAACTGTTGGAGCGCAAGCGCAAGTACGCCGCCACGCACCCGCACGCTCAATCGTTAACCGTCCACATAGCCAAATTTATCAGCCTTCAGATGCTGCCGTATAGGGTTGTGGAAACGGAGTCCTTCAAAGCTATGATGGCGGCGGCGGCCCCGCGCTACTCAGTTCCCAGTCGCCACTACTTTTCCCGATGTGCCGTCCCAGCCCTGCACGACCACGTCTCCCGCAACATTGTATGCGCCCTCACCAATGCGGTTAGTGGCAAGGTCCACTTAACTACGGACACGTGGACAAGCACAGGCGGGCAGGGCCACTACATCTCCCTGACGGCACATTGGGTGAATTTAGTGGAGGCTGGGACAGAGTCAGAGCCTGGGACCGCTCACGTCCTACCCACCCCCAGAATTGCGGGCCCCAGCTCGGTGGTGGTATGTTCGGCGGTGTATGCTTCTTCCACTAAAGCACCCTCCTCCTCCTCCTCCTCCTCCTCAACCTCTGTCTCGCAATCTAGATGTGTCAGCAGCAGCAGGACGTCGCCAGCAGTCGGTGTCGCGCGGCGTGGCAGCACAGTGGTGGGCAAGCGTCAGCAGGCCGTGCTGAAACTACTCAGCTTAGGAGATAGGAGGCACACGGCCCACGAACTGCTGCAGGGTCTGACAGAGCAGACCGACCGTTGGCTTGCGCCGCTGAGCCTCCAACCGGGCATGGTCGTGTGTGACAACGGCCGTAACCTGGTGGCGGCTCTGCAGCTCGGCAGCCTCACGCACGTGCCATGCCTGGCCCACGTCTTTAATTTGGTGGTTCAGCGCTTTCTGAAAAGCTACCCACGCTTGTCAGACCTGCTCGTAAAGGTGCGCCGGCTCTGCGCACATTTCCGCAAGTCCCACACGGACGCTGCCACCCTGCGCACCCTGCAACATCGCTTTAATCTGCCAGTGCACCGACTGCTGTGCGACGTGCCCACACGGTGGAACTCTACGCTCCACATGTTGGCTAGGCTCTATGAGCAGCGTAGAGCTATAGTGGAATACCAACTCCAACATGGGCGGCGCAGTGGGAGTCAGCCTCCTCAATTCTTTTCAGAAGAGTGGGCCTGGTTGGCAGACATCTGCCAGGTCCTTCGAAACTTTGAGCAGTCTACCCAGGTGGTGAGCGGCGATGCTGCAATCATTAGCGTCACCATTCCTCTGCTATGCATCTTGAGAAGTTCCCTGCAAACCATAAAGGCAGCCGCTTTGCGCTCAGAAACCGAGCCGGGGGAAGACAGTATGTCACTGGATAGTCAGAGCACCCTCCTGTCTATATCTCAGCGCGTTCAGGAGGAGCATGAGGAGGATGAGGAGGAGGGGGAAGAGACAGCTTGGCCCACTGCTGATGGTACCCATGTTGCTTGCCTGTCATCATTTCAGCGTGTATGGCCTGAGGAGGAGGAGGAGGAGGATCCTGAAAGTGATCTTCCTAGTGCGGACAGCCATGTGTTGCGTACAGGTACCCTGGCACACATGGCTGACTTCATGTTAGGATGCCTTTCTCGTGACCCTCGCATTCAACGCATTCTGGCCACTACGGATTACTGGGTGTACACACTGCTCGACCCACGCTATAAGGAGAACCTTCCCACTCTCATTCCCGAAGAGGAAAGGGGTTCGAGAGTGTTGCTATACCACAGGACCCTGGCGGACAAGCTGATGGTAAAATTCCCATCCGACAGCGGTAGTGGCAGAAGGCGCAGTTCCGAGGGCCAGGTAGCAGGGGAGGTGCGTAGATCGAGCAGCATGTACAGCCCAGGCAGTGCAACAGTCTTTAAGGGCCTGGCCAGCTTTATGGCTCCCCAGCAAGACTGTGTCACCGCTCCCCAGTCAAGGCTGAGTCGGCGGGAGCACTGTAAAAGGATGGTGAGGGAGTACGTAGCCGATCGCACGACCATCCTCGGTGACGCCTCTGCCCCCTACAACTACTGGGTGTCGAAGCTGGACACGTGGCCTGAACTAGCACTGTATGCCCTGGAGGTGCTTGCTTGTCCTGCGGCTAGCGTCTTGTCGGAGAGGGTGTTTAGTGCGGCTGGGGGAATCATCACAGATAAGCGTACCCGCCTGTCAACCGACAGTGCCGACAGGCTAACACTCATCAAGATGAACAAAGCCTGGATTTCCCCAGACTTCTCTTCTCCACCAGCGGACAGCAGCGATACGTAAGCAATACGTAGGCTGCACCCGCGGATGGAAGCTACGTTCTCTCTCACCATCCAAAACGGGGACATTTCTGCTTCATCAATCTGTGTCTAATATTCCTCCTCCTCCTCCTGCTCCTCCTCCTGAAACCTCACGTAATCACGCTGAACGGGCAATTTTTCTTAGGGCCACAAGGCTCACTCATCTAATTTTTCGAAACAATTTTTATATGTTTCAATGCTCTTAAAAGCGTTGAAACTTTAACTTGAACCAATTTTTCGTTAAACTGGGCTGCCTCCAGGCCTAGTTACCACTTAAGCCACATTAACCAAAGCGATTAATGGGTTTCACCTGCCATCTTGGTTGGGCATGGCCAATTTTTACTGAGGTACATTAGTACTGTTGGTACACCAATTTTTTGGGGCCCTCACCTACAGTGTAATCATAGCAATTTGTATGTTCTTCGCCTGCACTCATGGTACAGAAGTGTGTGTGGGGTTGGCCTACACTTTAGCTACATAAATGTAACTTGGGCCTTGGCTATACTAAGGCTACTGAAATGGAACTAAGACTGCGCTCCCACTATACTGCTGCTTCGGAATTGTTACTGGGGCCTGTCTTGAGTGCTACTATTGCTGACATGGAACGAAGACTGCGCTCCCGCTATACTGCTGCTTCGGAATTGTTACTGGGGCCTGTCTTGAGTGCTACTATTGCTGACATGGAACGAAGACTGCGCTCCCGCTATACTGCTGCTTCGGAATTGTTACTGGGGCCTGTCTTGAGTGCTACTATTGCTGACATGGAACGAAGACTGCGCTCCCGCTATACTGCTGCTTCGGAATTGTTACTGGGGCCTGTCTTGAGTGCTACTATTGCTGACATGGAACGAAGACTGCGCTCCCGCTATACTGCTGCTTCGGAATTGTTACTGGGGCCTGTCTTGAGTGCTACTATTGCTGACATGGAACGAAGACTGCGCTCCTCCTATAATGCTGCTAGTGATATGTTAGTGGGGCCTGTCCTAATGCTACGGCTGAAATGTTACGAATTCTGGGCTCTGCCTATACCGCTGCTAATGGTATGTCTCTGGGGTGTGGAAACAGAGGCTTCCCAAAGACATGATGGCGGCGAGGCCAATTCCCACCAACGCGGTTACTGTTAAGGTGCATATAACCACGGACACGTGCAGAGGACACGTAGTGCCTCAAAAACATCCCCATCCTCCTCCAACAGGGAAAACATTCTTGGCAAATGCCTTTGCATTGGTTCGTCTGGTGGCAGTCCAAGAATTTCACCTTTACCGACACTACAAGAGAGCCCCCCCACCATCCCCCCGCCACGGCCCACTTAATCCTGGCCACATTCCGAAAACCAACAAAATAAAACCGCGCTACTAGGTCCGCAGTCACCACCACATTACCACCAACGCGGTTACTGTTAAGGTACATATTACCAGTCTGACTGGGGCATGCAGACACCTTGACAGAATGAATAGTGTGTGGCACATAGGTTCCCCATTGCTATGCCCACGTGTGCAGCTCCTGATGGCGGTGGCACAGGATTCTATTTCTCATTGCTTCTGTACAGCATTGTGGGCTATCGCCCCGCCCCTTTTAAAGACGGTCACTGCCTAGCCGTGCCAACCCCTCTGCAGTGTGTGCCTGCGGTTCCTCCTCATGGCAGACGCACTTCTAAATAGACATGAGGGTGGTGTGGCATGAGGGCAGCTGAAGGCTGCGCAGGGACACTTTGGTGTGCGCTGTGGGGGGGAGGGGGGGCGGTTGGTCAGCATGTAACCCAGGAGAAGTGGCAGCGGAGTGTCATCCAGGCAGTGATTGTGCTTTGTTGTAGCTAGTGTGGTGCTTAGCAAAGGTATGCCATGCTAATGAGGGCTTTTCAGAAGTAAAAGTTTTTGGGAGGGGGGGGGGGCCCACTCTTGCCGCTATTGTGGCTTAATAGTGGGACCTGTGAACTTGAGATGCATCCCAACACGTAGCCCCTCGCCTGCCCTATCCGTTGCTGTGTCGTTCCCATCACTTTCTTGAATTGCCCAGATTTTCACACAAGGAAACCTTAGCGAGCATCGGCGAAATACAAAAATGCTCGGGTCGCCCATTGACTTCAATGGGGTTCGTTATTCGAAACGAACCCTCGAGCATCGCGAAAAGTTCGTTCCGAGTAACGAGCACCCAAGCATTTTGGTGCTCGCTCATCTCTAATTACCATCTGTGAAGGAAATAAAAGGAAAAACCATCTTGAAACCACCGTGTATGCTGCCATCGCTTTATATTTCACCTTGGAACTTTTGGATCTGATTGGGTCAGGATCTGTAAGGTGGCTCTTGCATTTGTGTGTCCATCCCTTGCGGGTGTTTAAAAGTGTGCTGCTAACATCCATCTACATACTTAACCTCCCTCTTTAAAGTTAGCTGAAAATGGTTGGAGATAGTGTAGTGGCCTAGAACATCATCCTGGTTCACCCCACAAATGTCATACATGTTTGTCTTATGTAGATGCACTGTGCAAAGCTTGTCTTGTCATTTTCCAGTGTGTGTTATACAGCTGCGGCGCTTGAGAGGTTAACTCTAATAAAATCATTGCCTGCATGTAAATGTCTGCCATGTAATGTGGTATAAGTGAAGGTATAAATAGAAGTGTTAGAGAATGGGAAAAGGTCTTCCATCTTGTCTTCAGAGAGAGTTCCAACACAGAGCCACATGGAAGCACCTTCAACTTCCTTGTAGTGAAGATGGAGGAACAGGAGAGATATCCTGTAGCGATTGGAAATTCATCATAGAGGTACCAATTCCAAACCGTAAGTTGTCCTGCGCAGCTGTCCAAAGTTAGGATCACTGCGTAGAAGTACGCGGTACTAGTGTATCTTGACGCCACCAGGAAGTACTGGTGGAGACAAGAGTGACAGACGGGTGAAGCCCCCTCTACCTCATTGGCTGCTTTAATTGCTCCCCTGCAGGTCCTGGCTGAAGCTCCTCACTGGTGCTGTAGGTCTCCGTGGCCCGTCTCTGCCACTGCTGCTGACACTGTGTCCATGGCTGTTCCGGCTCCCTCCTGTCACGGCTTCCGCTGTACCGGCTCCCTCCCGTCACGGCTTCCTCTGTCCCGGCTCTTGGCCCGCCGCTGCTCATCTCACACTCCATGGGCTGTCCCTTCTCCGCTGCTGCTCCCACTGTGTCTACCGCTGTTCCGGCTCCCTCCTGTCACGTCTCCCAGCTTCGCTACTGATGAAAAGCTGTTCCTGCTCCCAGGCTGCCTCTGCTGATGTCCCACTCCATGGGCCTTTCCCAGTGTTGCAGCTCCCGGTATGCATGTGCTGTCGGCCTCTTTTCCGACCGTAAACTTAAATCCTCGCTGCAGTCGTCTGTATTGTTTTTTGCCTGTCATCAAGGGTTAGGGTTAGGGATGATTGTCGTGTTTGCCTTACATTATTAAGTGTAAATGCTTCCATGCTACACCTGTAACATCAAAGTATTTACAAGTAATGATTTAAAGGGGTTGTCCCGCGAAACAAAGTGGGGTTATACACTTCTGTATGGCCATTTTAATGCACTTTGTAATGTACATTGTGCATTAATTATGAGCCATACAGAAGTTATTCACTTACCTGTTCCGTTGCTAGCGTCCTCGTCTCCATAGTGCCGTCTAATTTTCAGCGTCTAATCGCCGGATTAGACGCGCTTGCGCAGTCCGGTCTTCTTCTTTTCTGAATGGGGCCGCTCGTGCCGGAGAGCGGCTCCTCGTAGCTCCGCCCCGTCACGTGCCGATTCCAGCCAATCAGGAGGCTGGAATCGGCAATGGACCGCACAGAAGACCTGCGGTCCACCGAGGGTGAAGATCCCGGCGGCCATCTTCACAAGGTAAGTAAGAAGTCACTGGAGCGCGGGGATTCAGGTAAGCACTATCCGGTTTTCTTTTTTAACCCCTGCATCGGGTTTGTCTCGCGCCGAACGGGGGGGCTATTGAAAAAAAAAAAAACCTGTTTCGGCGCGGGACAACCCCTTTAAGCCTAAGAGGAAAATAATCCCTATCCCTAACCATCCAGGGCAGCCAAATATCTACAAACACTGTTCTGCTAGGACTTTAGACACCATATACAATTGGGAGCTAGGAGTGTGACAGGGGTGTTCCTGCATCCAAGCCCTGTCAAACCCCTAGCTTCCGGTGGCGTCAAGATACACGAGTGCCGAAGTACACTACAGGTCACACCCACACGTCTCCGGTACTGGGTGTCAGATCTAAGCCTATAAGTAAATAGTTGCTGCCGGAGTGTCTGTGGAGTGCTCCCAATCCAGAAGCAGTACCTGACAGATAACGGGGACTGTAGAACCGGTGTCATCCTGTGTATCCTCCCTGATCTCTGTTCTACTTTCTCTGTGAAGAACTGTACCTGCAATACTGTGAATAATTGTTTGCCAAAGTTTATTATAAGTAAAGTTATACCGGGCCCTAACCATTCCTGGGGACCCGAGGTACTATACACAAGTGTCTGTATTTCTTCTCTGCCGTGTACAATAACTGGTGTGGGAATGGTGGAGTCACAAGTAATAACTACTACCCCTATCATCCCGTTTATTGGCATTCCCTATTCTCACGGTGTCGAAAGTGGCCTGCAATCCAGCTCTGGCCTTGGCTGCATATCACCCCTTAGGGAGGCGAGCCTGATAAGCCAACACTTTACCCTCCCAGCTCTACATGTTAGTCAGGTGTCCAGGGTACCCCTCTGGGGTGTTTCAGAACCCCCTTTTTTGGCGTCACTTGGCACAGGATCTGAGCTGTTGCGCCATACAAGATTAATGGACTGCCCTTAAGTTTTAATGGGGCCACCCAAGATGGCGCCCATGACACAATGTTCTTCTCTATGGCTCACTCCTACCAAAGCTGCTTAGCCCAAAAAGGACTATGCCCTGGCCTGGTGCAAAGTAGGGGGGAGACTACCCCTGCTGTATGGATTTGTTGGAGCCCAAAGTGGGAGGAGTTAACTCTGGCTGCAGACTCCTGGGCTCAGAACGTTTTTGGCCGGGCAGAGATTAAGATGTCTCCAACATCAAGCACGAGCAGGCAAGTGGTCCGTGGGGTGCGGGTGAGCTACCCACCACCCGAGCCTCGGTTCTATTGGGGCGACAAGTCGGAGCTCCTGAAGGAGCTGGAGTATATTACCCCTGGACAGCTGCCAAAGAGAAAATTGATCCCTCCGGGGACCCTTCAGCCGGCTACGCCCCGGAGAATGCCCAAGCCAGCAGAGCAGGTTGCGCTGCTGCCGGTGATCCCTTCTGTGGACTTACAGCGGCCTATGGGGGGTACTGTGACTTTGGCCACTATGAAAAGAGGAGCCGCCGCTTCCCTGGATAGTGGTCCACAGAGACAACCAACTGGCTAGAGCACTTAGACATCCTGTGTTGCATCCCTTCCTGCTTGATTTTGAGGACCCGGGAGTGAAAGTGCATTTCAGCGCTCGGGAAAATTTGCTGCTGTGGAGAGAGCTGAGGTCTCCACTTACTGGCCCTCCAAAAGCCAAAGAACTGGACCTGCCAGCCACGCCACCTAGAAAAATGGAGAGACAGCACCACAGTCCAGATACTTCCTCGTCCATGGCATCACTAGGGATCACTAGGGAGACCATGCTGTCCCCTTCTGGCTGGTCAACAAAATCAGGAACTGGAGAAAGTTTTTTTTTTTCAAACTTTTAGGAAGACCAAGGACCAGTTGGTATTATTGTATCTTGTCACCACCGGAAGCTAGGGGTTTGACAGCCCTTACATGGTGGAACGCCCATGTCACGCCCCTAGCTCCCGATTGGCTGTATTGTTGTCCGGCCAGCTAGCAGCGGCGGCCGGCTGGGAAGCTACCTTGGCTGGGCGCGCTGCCCAAGTGCAGCGGTCCTCTGCTGAACAGAGTGAAGACACCGGGCTGCTCACCTGCGCTTATTACATGGCCCCAGGAACTGCAAGTGGCGTCCGTCTCACAGCTGATGGGCGAAGTGCTGCACTGCACTTCTTCTGCTCAGTTTGTAATAAGCTGTAGTCCTGTGGTCCGCCCCTCGCTTGCCAAAGTGCCGTGTGCTGCGGCCATCCGTCTCGCTGCTGATCGTGAAACTCCTCCGCTCCTCGCTTGGCAAAGTGCACTGCTCTTCTGCTGAGCACACTGTGCACCCCCAGCGGTCAGCTGCCTTGCCACTATGTACGGGTGCTGGGTAGCGGTTGCCCAGGGAAGATGGAAGGGGGATGCCTTCTCTGGGGACAGTGATAACAGCAGCAGTAGCATCTGTATTGATTTTTGGCTGGGCTGGAGGGTTAGGGTTAGTTTTCCTGTTAGGCTTAGATTATTACCTCTAAATGCTTTCATGTTACCCCTGTAACATGGAAGCATTTACAGCTAATAATGTAAGCCTAACAGAAAATCGAAGCCAAACCCTCCATGCCATGCAAAAATCCATATAGACGCTGCTAGGACCTTCAAAGACCTTTAGGAATTCAGCCAATCGGGAGCTAGGGGCATGACAGGGGCGTTCCTCCATGCAAGCCCTGTCACACCCCTAGCTTCCGGTGATGACAATGTACGAGGGGCTGCTGATAGGTCTTTAGCTTTGTGTTCTTTTTTTGTTTCTATGGTAATGAATGTTACATCACATGAAAGCCTTATGTGTCTGATATATGTTTTCAAAATTTTGTGTTTGTAGCTTATGGCAACAGTGATCTAGACACGCAGGAAAACAAAATGGCGGAGTCTAAGGCGATATTCATGGTGATATGTCGCAGACATTGGGAGATCAGTGCCCTTCATATTCTACAGTTAAGAACTGGGTTGCCAAACTTAAAACGGGCCACTTCAGCACCAATGATGAGGAACGTCCTGGACGACCGAGAGAGGTGGTTGTTCCGGAGATCGTCGATGCTGCGCACAACCTCATACTGGAGAATCAGACAATTTCAGTTAAAGGAATAGTGGACATCATGGGGATTTCTCGTGAACGTGTTTGTGTCACTATCCATGAACATTTGAACATGAAGACGCTATCTGCAAGATGGGTCCCCAAATGTTTGACAGCAGATCAGAAAGCATGTGAGTGAATACTTCCCGGTCCATTTGTCAGCGTTTCAGGACTGATAAGAACTTCCTGGATCGACTGGTCACTATGGATGAGACCTGGATTTATTTGTATGACCCTGAAACCAAGGAGCAGTCAAAAGAGTGAAGGCACAGTGGTTCTCCTCGCCCAAAGAAGTTCAGGGTGCAAAAATCAGCTACTAAGGTGATGGCGTCTGGGATAAGGAAGGCGTGCTGCTAGTGGACTACGTTCAAAATGGTTCCACCATCAATGCAAGCTATTACATTGAACTTTTGGACCAATTGTAGGCAGCTCTGAAGGCCAAAAGGTGCGGCAGTTGTCGAAAGGAATCTTGTTCCTGCAAGACAGCGCATCCGCTCACACTGCAGAAGCGACCACGGCAAAACTGGTGGAGCTAGGCTTTCTCTTTTTTCTGCCAGTCACCCTTTCATATTTTTGTGCATGGTAATAGTGTGTTTTTCTCTCCTTAAGAAACAGTAACGTTCATTCCACTGATCTTACAATACTAGCCTTTGGAGTAAAGTAATGAAAGAAGTTCCATAGCAATACTAATACCTTTTGGATTCTGTCCAGCCTAGTATATTTTCCTCTCGTGTACTTACAAATCATAGTCCTTTACATGCTGTCATAAATAAAATGCCACACATAGAAATGACACTTCTTTTAGTCACAGTACACTGGGGGTGGGTGAATCCTAATACATAGGTGACCAGGGGTAGGAGTTGTGTTTACAGGTTTCGCCTTGTACACTCCATGACTGAGCAGTGTGTTCTTAAATGGGATGAAAGTAACACACTTAAGATGGCCCGACTCCAGATGTATACACTCTGTTTTAGAGGTGCTAGGGGTGGCTTATTCTTAAGTAGGGGGGGAACTGTAGTGGCCCAGAACACCATCCTGGTTCCCTTCATAAATGTCATACATGTTTGTCTTATGTAGATGCACTGTGCGAAGCTTGTCTTGTCATTTCCAGTGTGTGTGTTGCACAGCTGCGCCGCTTGAGGGGTTGACCTCACTGAAATCAGAGTCTGCCTGTCATGTCATGTGGTATAAGTGAAGGTTTAAATAGGAGTGATTGAGAGCGGAAAAGGGTCTTCCATCTTGTCTTCATACAGAGTTCTAACACAGAGTCACATGGAAGCACCTTCAGATTCCTCGTGGTGAAGATGGAGCAAGAGGAGAGATATCCTGTAGCGATTGGAATCTGGATGTGTGTGGAGTGAGTCCCAAAAACCCGTAAGAGAGAGCATTTACAAGTAATTCTGTATAGAGAGATTCATCGTAGAGGTACCAATTCCAAACTGCAAGTTGTTCCTGCGCAGCTGTCCAAAGTTAGGATCACCACATAGAAGTACGCTACAGGTCACACCCACACGTCTCCCATGCAGGGTGTCAGAGCTAGGCTTATAAGTAAATAATTGCTATCAGAGTGTCTGTGGAGTGACCCTTACCCCCTTTCCTTCTCCAGAGTGCTCCCAATCCAGGAGCGGTACCTGACAGATAACGCGGACTGTAGGACCGGTGTCATCCTGTGTATCCTCCCTGATCTCTGTTCTACTTTCTCTGTGAAGAATTGTACCTGCATTACTGTGAATAATTGTTTGCCCAAGTTTATTATAAGTAAAGTTATACCGTTCCTCAGGACCCGAGGTACTATACACAAGTGTCTGTATTTCTTCTCTGTACAATAACTGGTGTGTGGGAATGGTGGAGTCACAAGTGATAGCTACTACCCCCATCATCCTGTTTATTAGCATTCCCTATCCTAGGGGTGTTGAAGGTGGCCTGCAATCTAGCTCTGGCCTTGGCTGTGTGTTATCCCTTGGGGACCAGAGCCTGGTAAGTGCCGCCAGGACAAGCCAACAATTTACCCTTCCAGCTCCACACGTTAGTCAGGTGTTCGGGTTACCCCTCTGGGGTGTTGCAATAGGATTTGCTTGTGGTCTCACTTTATGTTCATTGTTGTAAAAACAAGCCGTGGTATGGGTCCCCTTGCCTGGCCAATATTAATATGATTCCCTTGCTTGGTTGATATCAATGCGGCTTTTGCGCATGTGTTCAATTAATTCAGACCTATTTTGTATGTCCAGTGAAGTATATGGATGGTTATTTCAGTAAAATGTACGGATTTCCTTGTGCAAGAATGTAAATCAATTGTTCTGCACGTCAATATGCGATATTTTATTTTCAATTATTTTATATTGTTATTATAGAAAAAAAGACAATAAAAAAGAGTTTAAAAAAGAAATGTACGCATTTGTAGGGGCACTTCAAAATCTTTAGGAAGCGATAGATGCTCAGAGATGGGATGTAAGTTATCCATTTGACCAAACCCACTGACAGATTTGTACTCTATGGTGTGGTGGAGACATTTGTAGAAGCTTGACAGTCTTCTAGGGAATCAGGTTTGTACGGTTCCCCTCCTTAGGAGCCATATTCTATAAGATAAAAACCGTTAGCAGTGCCAATATGAATTAACTAACCAAAAGCCCATCTCAGGAAATCAAGATTTTGCCACTTTGTGAAAGCTTCATCCTGGAACTTTGCAGATGATTGATGAAAAAGTGTATATTTTACAATGCAGGCTTGCTGGAAGCACGCTCTTACGAAAGAGAAAATCTGTCTTTGTTCCCCTAGCAACCAATCACAGCACAGCTTTAATTTCACCTCAGCAGTAGAAGAGATGAAAGCTGCTCTGTGATTGGCTGCTACAGGCAACAAAGACAGATTTTCTTTTAGAGAGCTTTCAGAAGAGTGTGGTGCCTGGACGACTTTCCCATTGATCAACCTGTAGATGCTATGGTGATGATGAGTGTGAGGCATAGTGTGAAGTTGTATAATGGATGCTTTGGCAACAAAGACAGATTTTCCTTTAGAGAAAGAAGTCGCATTCTAGGCACATGAGTTTTCATAAATCATATACTCACCTCCTTCTCTTTCTCTGTTGCTTTCCTCTGGTTCAGTTCTGCCTGATGTCCAGTTGCACTATCCCATACTACGGCACGTGACTGCTGCAACCAATCCCACCCTCAATATCTAAAGCCAGGGATTGGCCGCAGCAGTCATGTGTGACCGCACAACCTGGGAGTCAGGAAGGATTGGCCCAACTTGAAGAGCGAAGGAGGCAAGTACAATACATTGTTTTTTAGTTTACAGCATAAGGTGGATTGGGGGAGCATTTTTATTGTTGGGGGCAATAAGGGAGAACATTATGATTAATAGGGCAATAAAGGGGAGCATTATTACCAATATGGGCAATATGGAGAAGCTTTTTTACTAAGCCACATGTTAAATTATCAGGTTTAATCCATTGCACCGCCTAAATCATGCCCATAAATTTAGATTAAAAGTAAAATAAAGTGACCAATCGTAAATAATAAAAAATAGTCTCACAGCTTTTATAATTCTGGCACATGTCACTTAAACTAAAAAAGTCGCATTATAGACCAAAATGTAGGCGCATGAGTTTTCATAAATCATATGCTCACCTCCTTCACTTTTTCTGGTGCTTTTCTCTAGTCCAGTTCTGCCTGACGTCCAGTTGCACTGTCCCATACTACGGCACATGACTGCTGCAGCCAATCCCAAGCCTCAATATCTGAAGCTAGGTATTGGCCACAACAGTCATGTGTGACCGTACAACCTGGGAGTCTGGTAGGATTGGCAAAACTTGAAGATGATGGGGGCAATAAGGGAGATTATTATGAATAAGGGGGGGGGGGCATTATTACTGATGGGGCAATGTATGGAGCATTATTACAGATGGACTGATAGGGTAATAGGGGGCGCACTATTACTGAAGAGGTAATAAGCAGTTTTATACTCATGTGGCATAGGGAAAGCATTATTACAGAATGGGGCATAGGAAGGAGCACTATAACTGAGTGGGGGTGTAATGTACATATTATACATGTCACACTGACAAATATAACAAGTGACATATATAACATATAAATATGTGACTTGTCAATGCCTTTTTATACTTGCGAAAGGAGGGAAAGTAGCACCTCCGAAACATATTATATCTTTTTCTTCTGGCTAAATAAATACACAATCCTTTTACCTATGACAGTTGGACATCTCATGGTTTTGGGAAATTGATGTATGGAATCTGGCTATTGATGAGGTAACCTGGAAGGGGGTAGTTGATGAGGCCATTAAAGGGGTTGTCCCGCGATGACAAATTAAGTTAAACACTTCTGTATGGCCATATACATGCACTTTGTAATATACATCGTGCATGAAATATGTGCCATACAGAAGTTATATACTCACCTTCCCTGCGCTGGCGTCCCCGTCTCCATGGTGCCGTCTAATTTCAGCGTCTAATCGCCCGATTAGACGCGCTTGCGCAGAAGGGTCTTCTCCCTTCTGGTCGGTCCGGGCAGGAGTGGTGTTTTGGCCCCGCCCCCTTCTACGCATCATCACGTAGCTCCGCCCCATCACGTGTGCCGATTCCAGCCTCCTGATTGGCTGGAATCGGCACACGTGATGGGGCGGAGCTACGTGATGATGCATAGGCAATGGACCGCACAGAGCCCACGGTGCACCATGGGAGAAGACCCGCGGTGCATCGTGGGTGAAGATCCCGGCGGCCATCTTGGAGGAAAAGAAGGAAGAAGTTGCAGAGAGGGGATTCGGGTAAGTAAAATTAATTTTTTTTATTTCAACACATCTCTTGGGTTTGTCCTGCGCTGAACGAGGGGCCTATGCAAAAAAAAACAAAACCCGTTTCGGCGCGGGACAACACCTTTAACCCCTAATCCAAGTAAGTCATACTGATATTGGTGCTGTATGTTTTGATATTTAGCTACAAGCCCCTGAACGCTGTTTTTTTCTGTTTCATTTGGTTGTATGTAATCACTTACATAGTCTACAGGTTGCTTGTGTAGAGCTGGTTGTTGTATGGGGGTAATATTAGTCTTTTTTACAGTGTTTTTTTCAGTAAGAGTATAGCGGTACTATGAGGACATAGAGTGGAGTCATTTGGTCCCAGTAACACAATGATGTATTATTCCATCACTATGTGGCAGTAATATGTGATCATGTTGTAATAATATTATTTGGCTCTTATATAGTATCTCCTCCCTCTGTCTAACCACCCAGATGCTGTGGTCGCTATTGACCATGGCATCTAGGGCAATAAACAACCAGGTATTGGAGTTTACTCTGATCTCGGCCATTAAAGCAGGAGTCCAGCTGTTAGTCAACACAGGGCTCTCACAGTCATGTGGATTACATCTGATAAAGGAGGAAGATGTTTTTTTGTGAAAGTATTTTCCGTTTTTTCGTTGTTCCCTGTGGATTACATCTGATGAAGAAGGAAGATGTTTCTCCTCGGATTATATCTGATAAAGAAGGAAGATGTTTTTTCACGACGATATTTTCCACTTTTTCGTTGTTCCCTGTGGATTACATCTGCTGAAGAAGGAAGATGTTTCTCCGTGGATTACATCAGTTGAAGAAGGAAAATGGTTCCCTGTGGATTCCATCTGAAGATGTTTCTTCGTGGATAAAGAGAGATGGTTTTTCGCGACGGTATTTTCCGCTTTTTCGTTGTTTCCTGTGGATTGTATCTGATGAAGAAAGATCTTTAACACAATAGCCACAGATTTCTGCTGTAGATCTACAGGAGGAATCCGTATGGAAAATTCTATGTCTGATTCTGCCGTGAGAACATACCCTTCCATTTTTTCGTTGTTCCTTGTGGATTACATCTGATGAAGAAGGAAGATTTTTCTTGTGATGGGTTTTTTCAAGGCATCCCAGAAGTATTAATAGACTGAAAGACATTTGCAGGGAGGAATGGTCCAAAATCTCCCTCAACATTGAACAAATGTATCTTGCAGCTAAAGAAACCATATGGTAGAATTAATTGCTGCTAAAGGGGAATCCACGGATTATGAAATTGAAGGCTTCACTGACATTTTTTTTTTCTGTGCAGTGGAACAAATCTGCTCAATAAAAGACATTAATCGTACAACAGTTTGTTGGTAGTTTATTTAGATTGTAGTTATCTATGATTGTCAGACATCAGGTCGGTCTAACACAAACGGGTCGGCATTGAATGAAAGTGAACGATCTGTCTAAGGGCTCTTCCACACGAGCGTATATACGCAGCTATTTACCCACGTAAATACGCCGCCATCTGAAAGAATGCATTGGATTCAAACGTGAGTCAACAACTGAACGACGAATGAGAATTGTTGGCTTCTCATTTGTCGTTCAGTTTCTGCAGGCATAAAAATCATCATTGGCTCGTTCACTTCTCATTCTGTTTAGACACTGATCATTCAGTATTTTCCATAGTTCCCTGTGGATTTGATTACTCCAAATTAAGAAAGTGGTTCTTAGGTTTTATTCACACATATCTGCGGTTTTCAGCTGCCCACATCGTGGCCGAAAATCGCATGAACAAGAGGCAGCCACAACCAAGGGATGGCTGCATCTCCTGTTTTCTTACCAGTCGGGGGGAGAGAGTTCAGCTCTGCAAAACTTCCTCCACCTCTCCGTCGCTTTCTGGCTGCCGGCAAAGGGAGGGGGTGGGAGCTTAGCAGAGCCAATCGCGCTAAACTTCCTCTCCCTGCTGGCAGCTCCCATTGGCTAATTGTGGCCAAAAGATAAGACTTGTCCTATATTTTCTGGCCATGCATAAAAGTGGCCGCCAGATACATAGTATACTGGAGATACCCAGGTTAGGGCTCCTTCACAAGGGTGAGCGCGATATCATGGCCCAATATCGAGCTCCCTACCATGTGAAAGCCCTGTAGATGCAAGGAGTTTTCATGTTAAAACAGCCTCGAATCACTGCAGGGATAGAGGGAATCCCCATCGCCGCTGTCACAGCCGCAGCAGAGGATCGCGAGCTTAGCTGCAAGTCAGCAGGGAAACAGTAAACATGATACAAATAGCACATTTTTCACTTGTGTTTTTTGGGTCAGTGTCTATTTTTTGGCTTTTTTTTTTGATGTTTTTGCTTAGACTTCTGCATGAATAATGGCAGAAAAAATGCATGCTAAACATAAGTAAACAAATAGTCACCACCCAAAAAACACCTGTAAAAAAACTCTTGTGTCAGTTAAAAAAATGTTGACATTTATTAAATCCATTTTTGGGGGTGGAAAAAAAAATAAAAATCACCCAAAAATTGATGATTCAGGGAAGCCTTAAAGGGAATGTATCATCTGTATTTTTACACTAAGGAAAACCAGATAGTGGAACATATTCCATTTTTCTATTTTTTTCCCTATTTTTATTTTCTGATTATAGATTTTCTTTTTTTTCTGTTGTCTGTACACAGCTACGGGCGGCCATCTTGTCTTTACTGCAGCTCACAGCATTTAGAGCGATGCTTTACTGCAGAACCCATGGGCCTTTCACGCAGTGGACAGAAGCTGACCTATTAATTTCTAGAGACTATTCCAGCATGCACTGTGACCGCTGCAGGGAGGGGGAGGAGGTGAGCTGTGACTATCACCTTAGCCTTAAAGGGGTTGTCCCGCGCCGAAACGGGTTTTTTTTTTTTTCAACCCCCCCCCCCCCCCGGTCGGCGCGAGACAACCCCGATGCAGGGAGGTAAAGAAAGCTTACCGGAGCGCTTACCTTAATCCCCGCGCTCCGGTGACTTCAATACTTACCGCTGAAGATGGCCGCCGGGATCCTCTGTCTCCGTGGACCGCAGGGCTTCTGTGCGGTCCATTGCCGATTCCAGCCTCCTGATTGGCTGGAATCGGCACGTGACGGGGCGGAGCTACACGGAGCCTGCATTCTGCACGAGCGGCTCCATAGAAGACTGCAGAAGACCCGGACTGCGCAAGCGCGGCTAATTTGGCCATCGGAGGGCGAAAATTAGTCGGCACCATGGAGACGAGGACGCCAGCAACGGAGCAGGTAAGTAAAAAACTTTTTATAACTTCTGTATGGCTCATAATTAATGCACAATGTATATTACAAAGTGCATTATTATGGCCATACAGAAGTGTATAGACCCACTTGCTGCCGCGGGACAACCCCTTTAAGATTCTTGTTAACATTATATGTCTCACTAGCATTGTGTGAGAGGAGTTTTTCATTACTAAAATTAATCAAGAGCTACCATATCTTACGTCCACTATTAGTCAGGCTCGGCTCTCTGGCTTAGCCATCTTGTCAATTGAAAACAAACTAGTGAAAGGAATTGATGTGGATGATGCGATTTCAAAATTTTTAGAGAACAAAGGATTTAAGTGTTTTTGATTACAATGTTAAGTAAATAAACCAGAAAATTACACTTGCATCTGTAAGTATTCTGTCTTTCCTTCTTTTACTAATTTCAAAATTGGGGCAGGGCGACAAAAAAAATTTTGCGCACTGGTTAGCACCTGACCTTGCTACGCCACCGCTGTACACTACCTGTTTTGTCTAGAATAAATGTTTTAAATACTCTACACAATGTTGGATTCAGCCCTGTGTTTAAAGGAGAATACCCCTTTCATTTTGGCATTTCTGGACTCTGAGGTGGAAGGATCCCTGGAAGCATCCCTAATTTTTGTTTTCCTGGCAACATATCAGACATAACATAGCTACAGTCGCACGATTTTGTAGCCCGTGTGAAAGCAGCCTCAAAGTGACATTTTTACTTGCCATAACATGGACTAAAAGGATAAGGGGATTTAAGTCACTGTCTGCTTCTGATTCATGGATCAGGGCCCTGTTGAGATTCCTGCCACCCTAAAGTTCTCTCCTTTCAAATTATTAACCAGATCATACCCCTCCCTGTATTGTGCCCAAATCCCATAAACTCCATTCCTAGAGTGGGCACATTTGCTTTAAAGGGGACACAGAGCGGGTACATTACTTTTGGGGCAATATGGAGCACTATTACTTTGGGGGCCTAGAGAAGGCCCAGTTTCTTTGAAGGGGCACAGTTTGTTTAACCCTTTCCAATCCACTGTCTGACCTGTGAAGACATTATGATTTAAGGCTGTACAGCTCCAATGTTGGAAGATCTGTTGGGGTTCTCTTACTGCATATTACCAGCCTCTCTGCTGTCGGAGCCTATCCAACGTGTCACCTTATGCAGTACTGGCTTTAGCCAGCATATAGCGCCTTGTATAAGGACAGAAAAAGAGTAAGGCCCTTCGGAAAACCAGGATACAAATTGGATTGGAAAGGGTTAAGGAGACTATTACATTTGCAGCACAGAACGGGCACGATTGTATGATGAGGGACACAGGGGAGCACTCCAACAGGGTTTCCAAGAAGGTATCAAGTATAATACTCTGAATGTGCATTTTGCAGTGATTAAGGTTTACTCAGAATTTACATTTTCAATGGAGGTTTTTTAAAAAAAAAAAAAAAAAACAAAAAAAAAACCTAATCTGTTAGTGTGTTTTCCAAGAATGCTGTGTGAAGCCCCCCTTACACCTGAGGGTCATGGCTCCAAATCATTAAAAATGTACATGCCTTCAAGTTTTTTCTCATATTTATTTTATGCATAGGATTATAGGGGCAGTCTGTTTCTGGGCTGCTGTCAATATTATACTTTGCAGCACACAGGAACCAGCATTGCCTTGTGTGGAGAAGTGTTTAACATTAACTGTAAGATATATGGCGGTCACTGCATGGAGAGGGGGAGGAGGTGAGCTGTGTCCCTCTATTGTGAGTGATAGATCCTGTATTATGTATTTATAGGCGTTATCTTTTATTGTACTCTGGCTGTAAGAATGAGAGGTCTGCTGGAAAGTAATGCATACAGAAGGGTTAGCCTCATAGGCTACAATTAAGAGTAATAGCTGCTTGAAATGCATCGGCAATATTGCATGCCTTTTTATACGTATGGCTGTGGTGGGGGTTCCGTGTTTTATTGGTGTTAGACTGTAATTCTGGATTTCCTTGTCTTCATTTGGGCAGATTCCGGCATCGCCGCACACTCTGAGCCAGCTGCGCGATTCCACGAGAATGTTGCAGAGCAAGTGTGTGTTAGCTCATTAAGACTTAAGCCGGCTTCATACGAGCACAAGTGCATTTGCACACGCCTCAGTGCAGCGTTTTTACGGAATCTTTTTTTTTTTTGCTTATGAATTGGCATATTTTACTGTACGTTTTGCCCCTACAAGGCATGTTCATTTGTGCACAGCAAGCAAATGCACTGGTCAAAATGGCCAATTAGCTCCAGATGTGTTCTTTGCAGCATTTCACATATTTCCATTCAAATTTGCCCCCATACACAATTATGGGGTACATAGAAAATTTAGAATTTTTTTTGCCCAACCTAAATGCACATGCAAAATACAGAAGTGTGAACGAACCCATTGAATTATATGTGTTCCATTCTCTGCGTATGGCATGCGCAAATACACTCATGTGAAGACGGCCTCATCAGGTAATAGTATATGCAGTGAAGCAGCATCATTCAGCAGTAGCAATAGATCAGTCAGTACCAAGGTATTAAAGGGAACTTGCTACGCGGTGCATGTTGCCCACACCACTGGCAGCACGTACCCAGGATCTGCTTATTTGGGCCGTGTAGGTTTAATTCCAAGAAGCTGCTGCGCTTCAGAAATACACTTAGAAGTTCAACTCTGAGCTCAGAGTCCGAGGCGAGCTGTGCCAGGCATTGCCTGACAGCTGTCTCCCTCAACACCAGCAGGGAGCGCTGTCCACCTACATGTGGGCAGGGACAGCATGAACCAGCTGACAGGTTCCCTTTAACAGAAGCAGTGAAGAGCTGTAGCGTCACAAATCAAGAAAGGGAAGAATCGGTTATAAAAAGGTAAAGCACACCTGACTCCATGGGGGCACACAGACAATGTTTATCAACAAATTACGGTGGGTTTATTTTCTAGTTTTTCTACATTAATAACATCGAAGCCAGAGCAGTGTGAAAAAGCAGGTGGTGGGCAGCCCCCTCCCCCCAACAAAACTGAGCAGAAATGACATCACACAAATTTTATTTCTTAAAAATGTTTCTTGGCATAAAAATTAAAAAGGTTACAGGGTTATAATGAGACGCAAGTAAAAATTACTGCATATTACTCCCAGCTAAGCAGGAGGATGCAGGGCAGGACGGAGCCCTCTGTTTGGACATTCACACAGGTGTCTGCCACAAGATACCCTGTGGAGACATCTCGGAAATACACCTCACAAGGTTTTCTAAGCTTGACCCAAAAAAAATAAAAATAAAAAAATTACACACACATTGAAAGGAGATCAAGTCTATGACCGTTATGACCCTTTACATGCGCTGCACTTTCTTCACAAAAGGATTTTTTGCTTTTTGTTTTAATGTAGAAAAAAAATTAAAAGGGAAAAAAAATAAAACAAAAAGAAATATACAATCCAAGCCCCCCGTACTGCCTTCCCCTGCATTAGGACTTCTTTCACCGATATCCACGGTAGCCATAGTAATCCCAATATTGTGATCGGTCATTGTAGTTCTGCCACTGCTGAAACACAAAGAGGGGAAAAGGAGCAATAGATTAATGCACCGCAGAGGAATTGTACCGCATCCCCAGACCAAGCATCTGGACGCATCACAGCAGTCATATATGGACAGTTTACTGTGCCGAATCCAATTTACATCGCCCTAGGGTTCTGTAGAGCGAAGCATCCGTAATACAGACCCTAAATGGTGAGGTAATGCCGATTACTACAGAACAGTACAAACCTCTGCTCTATAGACAACTTACCCCCCTGTTCTGTGGTCTGTAGTTCTGTTGCCCGTAGTATCTATTTTGCTGGTCAGAATAACGATCATAGAAATTCTGGTAACCCTGGAAGAGTCATGGAGAAGGAAAAAAAGTGTAAGATACTTATACACGCTTCATATCTGACCTATAGCGACTACCAGGAGGTCTACCATATGGTTCTCTGAAAACAAGTAGAGCCCACCTGTCTGCAAATGTAGTTTTCCCATCTAATATACTGAAGATTGACACACTCAATTCACAAAGCAGTTCAAATCAATTATATTGAATGCTCAGGCCAGGCAAATGTTTATGCACAGTATATCAGCATCTAATCACTTACCCCTCTTTGGGGTCCCCAGTATTGTCGTGGTGGCTGCTGATGATAGGGCTGCGGCCTGGAGTGGTGCATGTACATACGACTGTTGAAGTTCCTTTGCTGCTGGTAGTTTCCTGCGAAGGACAGAAAATGACCCGTCAAGTCATTATGTAAAGAATTTGCTCCTTAAAGGCGTTGACATCAGACAGGCTTTCAGAATGTGCAACCTGGGACAAAACGGATCGCCTCAGGTCCCACTTCAAACATCCCAGGCAAACAGGATTCCCCTGCAGCCGCATTTCTTACTAGGCCGCCCTCCATGTGGCCACAGACGGGGTTTTCGAGCAGGGAATCCCTGCTTTATAGCGTTCATATGTCCCAACAGGGCGTATGAACAGGGGTTGTGTTTCTTGGAACAATTCCTTTACATGATTAATTACTTACCGGTTCCTCGCCCTCGATCAGTGCGGGCCCGCTTCTGCATGCGATTTCCCCTCTTGTCATTGGTAGGTAGCTTTTGGCGCGCTTCCTTTTTAGCCTCAGCTACCAAAGTCTCAGCTTCTTCCTGGCCAAGCTCCGCAAAGATAACATCCTCTAGAAAGTCACTCTTTACAGGTATCACAAAGTTAGCTGCAGAGATGAATACAAGGATGTAAGAATTTCAGCAACTTCTACATCTGTCACTGCAGTTGAGGGCAATTTACAGGGAATGATTATCGCGCAAAATTTGTTCAAACGAACAAAAATGGGAGAGATAATAATCATGTCTAAATGCAAAAACAGTTTGCTTTTCATTATCGCTCACTTTCAACCAGCATAGAAATCACTGCTGACTTCTCGCTGCATGTTAACGCTCCCCAAAGAATGTGAAGCGCTGAGTGAGAAGTCAGCGATAATCAGCAGTGATCTGCCCATGTAAACGCTCTGCACGAGCGCCAACAAGCTTAGCGGTGACATCAGTGCTCGTGTAGTCGTTTACTTAGCAGTCGTCCCTGTGTAAGTACAGCAGTAATGCTGGGTTGATCAGCTACCTTTCATTTCCAGGAGCACGTAGTCAGGAACAATCTCTTCCTCCTTCTCCTTGCGATCCTCCAACCTTTTCTTCCAATCCTCATCTTTGAGGACGAGCACAACGGCTTTGCGCTGAAACCCCTTGAAGCAGTGCATCTTCCTGCGCTGAGCGGAGCTATAGACTGTGCACTGCAAGATAAAATGGACTAATAAGATAGAAGCCACAAGGCAAGTGCCAAATACATCTGAAATGACAGGTTAGTATTGTCTCACCTGATCAATAATGTAATTGCCCTTTCTGCGGGCAGCCACCGGTACCAGCCTGATGAGACATTTTGTTGCCAACTGCACAAGATTATCTTTAGCTTTTTGGTCCTGCTCCGGGGTATCTGGACCAGCCGTCTGAAGAGAAAAGAATTCCGACTGGCTGATTACTATAACATTACCGGAGGAAATCCACTTAAGATGTTGCACAACACAGTGGTGATGCCCATCTGAACAGCAAGACTGGTGATGTACAGGAGCCTGGCAATCTTAGAAGAGACATTTGATGCCATCTCCAACTATTACTTAGTGAAATTAAGTGTAGTCTATCAATTCATCCCCATCTGCCAGTAAACGTAGTGTTAAGTGAATGTACATGTATACCAGGGACCGCTCTACCCTGAGCTTTTGTATGAAATCCAGCACTTCATGTTCAGATATTTTTTTGGAAAAGCCATATAAAAGTATTTAACTTTGTTTCTTCACATACCTTTAATTGTGGGATTAATGCTTCTGTAGAAAGGTGCTGGAATTGCTTTTCTGGGTTGTCTTCGCTATACTTTTTGGCCCAAGTGGTTTTACCAGTGCCTGGAAGGCCAATCATCAGTAGAACCTGAGGGGAGGGGGACATAAAAATTATGGGAAATGCATTTACTATAACCGACAAGACATGTGACCGGATTTCTGAATTACCCATTAAGCTTTAGGAAGAGGTTCTCTAAAACAAAAGACAACCCTTTTAACTTCCTCAGTTCCCCTACTGTCAACTCGCAAGCATCTTGCAGACTACATGGGCACATTCTTATAATTGGAGGACTAGTCCTCATTCCTATGAGCCCATAACTTTATGGGGCTCGTAGGAGTGGACAGACTCCCTGTAACCAAGCAACATTTTAAACCAGTGAAAGTGCTAAATATCGCACATCTTTCCAATCTTAAGGGGGTATTCCCATCTCAGCTTTTCATGGAGATGGGAAAACACTGCCATGGCTGCCAGTATCTCAACTGGAGGCTATGGAAAGCGCGCAGCACTAAGCGCTTGGCTCTTTCTAACGGATTGTTGAGCAGAGCTTCTGGATTTTCTCATCTCGGCAATAAGTCAAGATGAAAATACCACTTTAAAAACAAAGATTGTGCAAATGTGAAAATGATGCTTAGACATGCCACCATTCAGGCTAATAAGATTTTAGCAAAATGTCAGTGTGGTCAAGTTAGCAAAATGTCCCATGAATGGTGCCCCGTGGTCAGCAAGTTTATGCCTCGGCTCAAGGGACAGTATGATTTGCAGCTGATCTATAGATGGCAGCCTCTAACATTAACGCTACATACCTCAAACTCTTCTGCAGCGTTAGGTGGAAGAGGTGTTCTTGTCAGGTCCTCGGATTCGAAGTCCTCCAGGAACGAGAAGCCATCTGGTGGTGGATGCCAGGGTTCTTCCCGTTGTCCAAAGTTAACCTGGAAGGTGCAGCCTTTGCACAAGATATGGGGCAGGAGAGCTTGATCCCCCAAAGTACTTTTATCCACAACAAAGGCCTGACCCAAGTCCGTGCCATTTTTAGAAAAGGAGATCTCCACTGGGTCAGTGTCTAGGTTCTGTACAGAAGAGATGAAACAGGAGAGAGAAATATTAAACAAATAGCCCTCCACACTCAGCCTTAACCACTCTTCATCCTAGCCGTAATTAGGTCATGTTAAAAACTAAACTTATTACACTTACAGAAAACTTTATATGTTATGTAGATTATATAATCTATACACTTATTTTTATAAAGACCAAAGCAGTGTGTCATTAAACATATGAGGTCTCCGCATCTACTAGGTTGCATATGCTAGCTATATACATGAGGTATAAACATCATCCATATCTGCTAGTGTCAGCAAGAATCAATGACAATCTAACAGGCCGAAATTCTTAGAGAAGTCCGACAGTGGCTTATTCCCCTCTGCATACTGAAACAAACATGCACACACATGAGAGTCAAGTGGGCACGCTTATTGTGAAGTAAATGAGAATTTCTCTAACAGTCATCTGATCCATATGGCCTCTTGACAGGAATAGAGCAAATTGTGAAAGTGCATTACTTGCAACGCAACCCAATTCACAAGGCTGCATTGTCGGACCTGAAAGTTAACGCCAACGCCCACCGTTGACTGTATAATTAGGATTTAACAACTGTATTTTTGGCTTCAGTGTAAAGGGGTTTTCTATTCAAGTATTTTCGCTCCTTTGCATTTTCTTTATTGCCTCTCACTCATGGCAATGTCATCACTTCAACGGTACTAGAGAAATACCAGAACAGTTTTAAAATAAATCAGTAACTTACAGCCAGACATCCAATCACATCATTTACTTCAAATGCTTCCCCATAAGATTCGAAGTGTGCGCTGGTGACCTTGAGCCCGCGGCCGTCATAAGCAAATGACAAGTCATCTTCACCTGTAAGACATGGAAGATATGAGAAGTGGCAGTGTGATGTCATGGAGAAGGAAGGGCACAAATGTACTAATGAAATCTAGCAACAGGACTCAGGAAAGAGTAAGCAGGATGGGTTACCCAGCTGAGGAGCAGAGCGGCTCACAGACCAGCCCACGCGGAGCAGAGGAGACTCCGTACAGCCCTCCTTCACAGGAAGATTCTCCGTCACCTATAGAAAAAGGGAACGATCTTTAGTTGTAAGCAGTGACAGCTGCTATTCATACACTGCAGCTTCACACCCAATCTGTCATCAATTGTTCAAACCCCCCCCCCCGCACTAAAGGAATACTGCAGCATTGTACAAATCAATGGGCCATAAACCTCATGCAGCAACATGTTGGGTCCTCCAGATGAATCCACGCCAGATTAATAAGCATCCAAGTACGAGAACGCTTTCCTCAATTTCCAAAGAAGATTCTTTCTACAAACTTCAATCCTATCAGCAGGCAATTTCGTGAAACGTAGGTATTTTAGGGCCGTTTTACATGGAATGATTATCATTCAAAAGAAATCGTTGATCAGTATAAACAGGGCCAATGACTGAACGGCGAACAGTAATTTGTTCGCTTATCGTTCGGGCATTTAAAAAATAAATAAATAAAATCTAATCACTCGCTAGTTTGCAACTCGTTATACACATTATACATGTGAATGCCTAACAAAGGATGCAGATCACAACTGGACACCGCTATGCGCCAAGCCAGAATGCCAGGGACATGTACATTACTGGAAATGGCAGTAAGTTCCACTTAGCTTGATTAATTTAAAAAAAACGCTCACCTTAACTTCAAAATAGGCCTTCCCCTTTGTTACTCCATGGGTAGCGCGAGCTCCTGACCACAGAGAGGGGAACTTCTCAGAGAAGAGAGGCCGTCCACCAAAGCGATCCTTATCCATCTTGAACTGCAGATCGCAGGTAGCTACAACCACAAGGAAGACAATGAGCTCACCTACTTACAAGTAGAGACATCTTACAAGGAGGTCCTGGCAGGGTAGACAAGCCCTCAGATGCCATCTGGTATGCAGGGTGTGCAGCAGCCACGTAATGCCGGCTGCTGATCCTCCTGACACTATTTATCAGGCAATGCTTACCCCGAAATCAGTGCAAGGCCAAGACGACCCATGTGAGCATGATCTGTGCAGCCATGACAGTAGAGGAACTTACATTTATCAAGACACAGAACGCTGTCTTCCACTTCTTCCGCAGCCTCCTCGGTGGGGACAGGGGATTTGGACCTAAGGAAGAAGAAGTTACTTACAACTAAAACTTTAACAACCCCTTAAAATGGTCTCATCCTTCATTACATGCGAGGGGGAACAAGTTCAATTCAATGGCATCAATGTTTCAGGGGTTGCAGAAACTTGTCAGAACCCCCTATACTAGCAGGAGCCCCTGCAAGAGGCAACGCCACATTAGGCACACTTGGTGCAACAGTGCAGTCATGGAGCTGGGTGGTGCGCAGATTGCGGGCGCTGGGCCGTTACAGCTTGCCATCTTATCCAACTACAAAGAAAGCTGTATAAGATATCAGCTTGTGGGAACGCGGGTGGCCGGTATTATGGGGGCTGCAGAACACAAGGGGGACAGGGCAAAATTCGGAACAAGCGCAATGATCCTTTAGATCCTGCCACTGTAATGACATCACATCAAGACACGAGTCTCAGCAAGGCCAGTAATTGGCTGCTGCGGTCACGTGACACAGTAGAGGACATCAGTAAGGCATGTCTATTATATTAGGCCATTTCCACATTTTGCCCGTTTTCTGTTGACCCCAAACTCCTTTCACGGTCAGCTTTTCCCAGACTGCATCCATCGCCAAGTAGCGCAGCGATACACGGAACTGCGATCCCGCCAGTCAGGAAGAGCTGGGTGAAAGTTTAAGTGGGGGCTGTAATATAGTCATACTGATAAGGCGGCTCATCTCACCGGCTGTAGTAGCCTTCTTCCTTGTACTCGTGATACGTGCGGCCGCGCTGCTCCTCCTCGCGCACCCTCTTCACACCCTGCCGGGCTGCTCCGGAGTTCCTGGACTGCTTATCCTTCTTGCCGTCTACAAGTCACAACAACAAGTTAAGCAAAGAAAGAATATAAAAGTGAAAGAGGAAGAGCTTGGGCTTATTCATCGCAGGTACTGCAGTCTAGACATGTAGTACCACAGCCCTCCACCACGGGGGTGCAGGTAAACACACCCCACTACAGAGGCACTTGCCCATATCTACACACCCTGTAAGGAATATACTCTATACAGGTTCTCCTATTCAGCGCATAGGGGGCACCTGACCATGATGTGGGGGTCTTCACGCAGTGGGATAGGTAGATTACAAACTGCTTGCCCGTTGGTGAATTCGCACGTGGATGATTAACCCCTTTAATGGTCCAAGTCTGCATTCAATAAGCAACTTGCCATTTTTTGTGTGTCACATGACAAATCCGCGCTGGTACAATCCGAGGCCTGCGGATACCGCACAGAGATCTGCGCTCCCACGGACTGCAGATTTGCCATACAGAAGGGCATGAATGCAGACAAGCTGCACAATGCAGGTTTTCCCCTTGGAACATTTGGCATTGAGAAATGTCATGTGACCTGCTGCCAGGGACGAGGCTTGTGGGAGCAGATGCGCCCAGCAGCCTCCTGCAGGACTACAACTCCCAGGATGCACCTCCCGCCCCGTAGGCCCCGCTGCTCACCTCCCGCCTTTTCCTTCCCCCCGGCCCCCTCCTTCTGCGCGGCTCCATTCAGGTTTCCCGCATCCTCTCCAGCAGGTGGAGCCACCTCCATCTCCTCCGACGGCTCAGCGGCGCCCTCTGCAGGAGAGTCGGCCTCCTCGTCGTGTGTGCCGGGCGCATTGTGCGCGGCGTCGTCGTCCTCATCCTCCAACTGCTCCTCGGCCACCGCCGCGTAGTCCTCATCCTCGCCCTCCCCGAGCGCCAAGGCCCGATCTTCCTCCGTCTCCTCCTCCATGCTGCCCGGCGCTCTCTCCTCCTCTCCCCCCAGCATCTCGGAGTCCAGCGCCTCCTGCAGCCGATCGCTCAGTTCCGCCTTCAACCCCCGGCAATCCAGCCCCCTCCGCTGCAGCTCGGCTCGCAGCTCCGTCACTTTCATCCTGCGCGGGTCCAGGCCGCTCATGATGCCGCTGATCACAGATAAAGACACAGGGCGGATGTGCTCCGAACACACAGGAAGTGGACTGGGCTCCGGAGACCACACCCCGGAAGTGGGCTGTAAGCGGGTGGGGGGGCAGTATCCCTGGCAGTGTGTCCTCCCGGCTCTATATTCCTCACCGCGCCGCTGCCGACCACGGTGAACGCTCCCTCAAAGCGTCCGTAGTGATCTCTGCCGACATTAATTGACAATTAACGGCTAGTTTTCGTAGAGGGGGCGTTGCCATTAACGTTCAGCGCTCTGATTTGTTGAAGCGGGCGGTTTATGCTAATACAAAAACGTAAAGTCTTTGGATTTGTGGAATCAATTGATGTCCCGCCTCTCTAAAGGAGAGGACTTGTGATTGGCGAACTGATTAGGGCTGTGATTGGCTCTTAGTGTCAGGTGACTTGTTTCCAGTGTTCCCGCCCTTTTTTTTTCTCTCAGGATTTCTTGATCGGCGGCCAGTGTGCAGTGACGTGGCGGCCTGTGATTGGTCGGGTTTACGGCATTTGTTAAAATTACAGCATGTTGGATACGTTCGATTATTTTATATCTGGTGAATAATTACACGGTTGTAAAGCGGATGTAAATGACGTCGAGTCTTCGGTATATTACGTCACATATTCGTAACGCTATCACACAACAATCCTATGCACGTATAAGGCCTTATGAAATATAGAATACGCTCCGCCTAGCCACATTATAGGTTCGATGTAACCGCCGGAGTTTTATTGATGCGTGTTGGCGTCCCTCCCTGTGAGATATGAATAAAGTTATTTAAATCACGTGATTGTATACCGGCTGCAGATAGAGGGGTGTCGGAGCGGCATGGCGCTGCGGGAGGACTATGGCTAAGCAGGTAGAGTTTAGTTCCGCACCTGTCTATGCAGGCATCGGCGCTGAGCTGTCCCCGGTGAGCGGGCGGCGGGGGCACCGGCTGAGCTCACCTGCCGGGCACTACTTGTGTTTACGCCTTAACTAAACTGCAGCCAATCACAGCGCAGCTTTCACTTCTTTTGCTGCTCTTGTCACATGTAAGCTGCGCTGTGATTGGCTGCTTGTGGGCAGCGGAAAACTGACCATTTTCTGTGCGCTTTTCATGTATTTGCGGTTTTTAACACATGAGCTGCAACTGCTTTTTGATTGCACTTTTCACAGCTTGGCGCCTACTTTTGTTTTCATATGGTAACCATAGTAACGTGTTAAAAACGCATCACAATCGCATAATATGGAATTGTGGTGCATGGGGTTTTTTTTGTCTGTTTATTTTTTTTACACTCGGATAGAAAATAATGGTCAATCCTTGAAAAGGAATGGAATGTACAAAAATAGGAAATGCAGAAATTTTTAAAACTCAGATTAGTCGCAGAGAAAAATCGCACATGTGAATTAACCCATTTAAATGAATTTTTAACATTTTTTTTTTCCAATTCAAGTTCTGCCTATCTCTGATTTAGGGCTCTTCCACGCGTGTGTTTTTTTGTTTGTTTTTTTTTTGCACGTTTTTTTTTTTTTTCATGCGGATGTTAATGGGACTTTCTAATGTTAAAGGGGTTGTCCCGCGCCGAAACGGGTTTTTTTTTTTTCAATAGCCCCCCGTTCGGCGCGAGACAAACCCGATGCAGACGTTTAAAAAAAGAAACGGATAGTACTTACCCGAATCCCCGCGCTCCGGTGACTTCTTACTTACCTGGCAAAGATGGCCGCCGGGATCTTCACCCTCGGTGGACCGCAGGTCTTCTGTGCGGTCCATTGCCGATTCCAGCCTCCTGATTGGCTGGAATCGGCACACGTGACGGGGCGGAGCTACGAGGAGCCGCTCTCTGGCACGAGCGGCCCCATTCAGAAGGGAGAAGACCAGACTGCGCAAGCGCGTCTAATTGGGCGATTAGACGCTGAAAATTAGACGGATCCATGGAGACGGGGACGCTAGCAACGGAGCAGGTAAGTGAATAACTTCTGTATGGCTCATATTTAATGCACAATGTACATTACAAAGTGCATTAATATGGCCATACAGAAGTGTATACCCCCACTTGCTTTCGCGGGACAACCCCTTTAAAAAAACACAATCGCACAAATGCCGCAAAGCACAAACATTCACGTTTAAAAAAATGCACAAAAAAAACGCAAGTGTGGAAGAGCCCTTCGTTAAAGCTCATGTGGCAAAATGGCCTGTGTGAGTCCAGCCTCAGGGCTCCTTCGCACTGGCGATGGCGATATTGCCTTCAGAGTATCGCGGCGAAATCACAGGTTTTCTCATCAGTAAAAACCTCACAGGGGGACGGAAACCGCTGAAAATCACTGGTTTCATAATTCTGTGTTTTCACTCGCTCTCGCATCGGTCAAGAAACGTGCGATTTTTCTGGCTAGTGTGACGGCCCCCTTAGTCCAGGTGCGTATGTTGTGTCCGAGAGGCTCAGGCGTAACCCTCCTCGGACGGCACGTGGACGCTCGTCCGCATACTCTTTGATCTAGGCCGCCCGCACACAATCCCACAGCAGAATCTGACCCTGTGCCCGGCCGGTGACCCCACGTACCTGTATGCGGATACCATATTCTGTACTGCGGATCATGCTGCAAGGCGATGCCGCGATCCCATGGCCTTTCTGCAATGATGATCGCGGAAGGGCCGCGAGTCGGTTGGCGTAAATTGATTTGATGAGAAGCTGCCCGCACAGAATCCGCTTAGAAACAGGGAATGCTGCGATTTCCCCCCCCCCCCCCCCCCCCCCCAAGTGGAAAATCGCACTTGATTTCCGCTTGTGGGTATGAAAAAAAACGCTCTTTCATAGTGTGCTATAGCAGATATTTACAATGCAAATCCGTCCGTGTGCCGGCAGCCAGTTATTAGCATGTTAACCCTTTCCAATCCACTGTCTGACGTCTTAAGGCATTCTGATTGAAGGCTGTACAGCTCAAGACGTCCGGCAGGGTATTCTTACTGTATATTACTGGCCGCTCTGTTGTCAGAGGCCTCTACAGCATGTCCCATACCGCAGTACTGGCTCTAGCCAGCAGATGGCGCCATTGTATAATGGCAGAAATTGAAAACCCCCTAGGAAACCCTGAATCCAAAATTGGATTGCAAATGATTCAACGTGTTGTCCATATGGATACAAATAGAACATGCATTGAGTTTCAGTTAAGTGGACCATCGAGCCGTGTGAAAAAAGTCACTTTGCATAACTCCATAGGTGGTAATGGGGTTGTCTGCTGGCCATGAATTAACACGGACGGCATACAACCCCAGGTACGCCAGCGTGCCGGAGGCCTCGGGCCGAGCGGGCATAAGATTACCGTGTATTACGAGTGCAATACACAAGAATTTGCAGGCAATCAAATACATTGTTTTACGCCGTTTCGCTCACATTTGCATGTAAGCATTGTGTAATACACGGGTGCAAAAAACGCAGCATGTTCTTTTTTGCCATGTATTCGTCAGGAGAGAAGCCATTGTTCTCTATGGGTGAGTAATCAACGCCACCTATGCGCTATTACATTGCGTATGCGTGGCATATATATGCAAAGCAGCAGTGTGGGAAATTTAAACAAAACAATTTGGAAGACTGCTCATGACACGGGGTGTAATAGAATAGTGCTGTCATACAGGGCGATAGGCCGGCTCCACCGCATTAAAACCATGCATAACTCAGGGTATTGCGCATATGGCCATGTGAGCCCCTCCTTTGTCACGTTCATAACTCTTCATTCAGGTTGATGTTGCTGGGCAGTATATAACATTGGGCACCGTTATAACATCTGTCAAGGATGGAATTGTGGCAGAAAGTCTGCTATAATGTAAGTAAATGGGGTTTTAACTCCTTTATACAAACACTGAACCTGTAGGACGTAAATGCATTGAGGGGGATCGTGGGTCGATCCTGTTAAGGACCGCTGCGCGGCCGCATAACCTTTCAAGTCTTGAGGTCCAAATTAGTTCGTACCTGGATGCATCAAGGAGGCCAAAAACTATACAAAGATAGTTATCAGTTCCCACAGATACGTAGAGTTGAGCCGCGGCAGATATACAGCTCACTCTGCTTAAGGCGTGCGTACTCTGAGCGTTTATTGACTTGGAATAGTTCTAATACAGAAAAGGAATACGTCATTAGTCACGGCATTAATCTCGTTGGGTTAGAAAAGCATTAAGAATCATGCATTGTCCAGCAATCAGAGTAGTGTGAGAATATATAAGTAATGTTCTCAAGTGTCTGTTTCTCCCAGTGTTATCTTGGTCCTCCCTGGTCCTCCCTTGTATTCACTTTGTGATTCAGTGGCTGTAGCACAGTCAGTTCCTTTGTCCAAGTCTCCGAATGGAGGTGTGGGAGGGCTTCTTCTAATAACAACTGCGTCCAGACTTGGTTCTCATGAAAAAGAACAGAAACAAATCATTAGACATTGCACCGAATATCCTGCTCTAAAGTTATTTCTGCTTGAATTATTGTTTCACTATGCACAAGCTTATTTACATCTTATAATGCTCCATTTTGTATCTAGCGGCCATTTTGAGACAGATTCTTCCATTTTATGAGCCTGTACTTTCTCAATCCCCCCTAGAAACTGTCTCAAAATAAACAATACTTTATAACTTCTACAGGACGGGGTAAGGTTTGCTTTCCCTATCTCTAGCTTATGATCTATGCCCTACCTGTCATTGTTGGTCAGCTGTCCAAGGGCTAATCCCTTCCCCGACGACTAATCCTAACTAACTAAACGCGAAGACCTAATAGACACAGAGGGGATCTACAACACACATGCTACTCGATTCTAATGGCTGGGAGACTAGAGTGGTCACCCCTGCTTCTGTTGAGACAGATCCATAAGGGGTAAATCGCTCTGTTGTATTATAGGCATATAGCCATTGCCTGGGGTCTGGCCTTGAACTCATCTGGCACCCCCCCTTGGCACTCCTATTGCATCTATATATATATATATATATATATACATGTGGATCAAACCTGCCACCTGGAGCGTCTATTTCTCTTAGTACGATGTGGTGTTGGATTCTCACCCTCAGTGTAGTCATTGATTGTATTAATTTGTTCTGATCCCTGAAACGGGCTAGTGTACAGTAGTCAAAGGTGTATATGGCTACATGTGTGTGTTAGAGGAATTGTACCACAATGTCACTGTGACAGCCACTTCCGCCCAGGTCCCCAACCCTGCCCATAGCATGTAAATGCAGGATCATGAGTTCTGTGCTCCGGGACCCAGGGCCTTTTTGCAGTGTGAGGTGTGGATCCAAGTGGGCTTTCCTTCGAGCTTGACTGCAGTTGGGGTGGTGAGCAACATTTGGTAGGGACCTTTAAACGGGGCTTTTTCTCTCAAATTTTTTCACATAGACCCTGTCACCTGGTTTCAGATTGTGACACTCATCTGTAGGACCTGGGAGAAAAGCAGAGACTGCAGAATGCGTTACTGACAATTCCTTGGAGAGACCTATGACAAAATTAACAAGAGAATCATTTCCCAAACTCTGCCACTGAGGCATGTACCGTCCGGAGAAAAAACTAATGGAAGACACTTAAAGGGGTTGTCCCGCGCCGAAACGGTTTTTTTTTTTTTCGAACCCTCCCCCCGTTCGGCGCGAGACAACCCCGATGCAGGCACTTAAAAAAAAAAACCCGCACAGCGCTTACCTGAATCCCCGCGCTCCGGTGACTTCTTACTTACCGGTTGAAGATGGCCGCCGGGATCTTCTCCCTCGGTGGACCGCAGGGCTTCTGTGCGGTCCATTGCCGATTCCAGCCTCCTGATTGGCTGGAATCGGCACACGTGACGGGGCGGAGCTACACGGAGCCGGCATTCTGCACGAGCGGCTCCATTGAAGAGAGCAGAATATGGCCATACAGAAGTGTATAGACCCACTTGCTGCCGCGGGACAACCCCTTTAATTCAAAATTTGCCAGTTTCCTCCATTGCCTTTTGTATCTACTTTCCCACAACTCCGCGGATGGTAGGGTGTGTGAAAAGCCTGGAATATACCCAAAGCAGACATGATGTATTGTATTATTTCACCTGTGAAGTGTGTACCTTTGTTTGACTCAATCACTTCCGGTACCCCGTATCTGCAGATTACCTCATTCATTAGCGGTTATCTGTGTGGTTACCTGCTTATTTACTTTGGTAACAGGATGGGTCTCCAACCTGAAAAACATCATCAACAACAACAAGCACATATTCATACTTCCCAACAAGTGGGAGCTGAGTGTAGCCAATTTGCAATCCCTGAAATGGGAAGAGTGGTCTAGGCAAGTGTTATGTGGCAAATTTACTTCTGCCCTGTTGCTTACGGCAAAGATCATGCAAAATTGGACAAATGATGCAGCAGCTACAGAAAACCCAGGAGCCACCCGTCCTTGTTCAAGCATCGTCATCATTGCTGCTTTGAGAGGTGCGTCTTTCCGTGCGTCAGCTGGGCCATCATGGGGCACAGGGACTGTGGTAGGCAAGTGCTGTTGACTGTCCGCCATACGCCGCCCTGTTCTGTTGCTCCCATATTTAGTCCATTTGTCTTTTTTCTTCCTTGCTGGCTTGTAACTATAAAGTCTTTAGCATATCAAAGTCCAAAGTTTTTATCAAAGTCCAAAGTTTAGTCAATGTCCAAGATTTTTGTCAAATTCTTCTTTTCTTCCACGGCTTGAGGGCCGCTGCCTTTGCTGTGTGGTCTGTGATGACGTTGCCTCTTGCTTCTCTGGTGTAGGAATTGGTGTGAGCTCTCCACATTGTCAGGTGGAAGTAGGGCTCCAAGAGACTCTGCACCGCTTCATCATTCTTAATTGGCTGTCCTGGTGAGGTAAAAAACTGTCTGGCCTTCCATGTTGGGCCGTAATCGTGAGCTATGCCGATCCCACTCCATACAATGCGGGTGACAGCTGTTTCTTACAGCCAGCAACAGCTCCAGAGCTGTTAACCCTTTAAATCCCATATCAGTTCTTACAGCAGCATTTAAATGCACCGATCAATGTTTAGGAGTCCTACACTGCCCCCTGCGATAAGATTGTGGGTTTCCGTAGCTTGCCTGTCAGATCGCAGTATAATATAATGCTAGAGGCGGTACAACAGGGTACTAGAGCCTCCATGCCCGCCTGTATCACATCTTGTATCCAAGCTAGAGGTGGCCCAACAGGGTACTAGAGCCTCCATGCCCACCTGTATCACATCTTGTAGCCAAGCTAGAGGCGGTACAACAGGATACTAGAGCCTCCATGCCCACCTGTATCACATCTTGTTGCCAAACTAGAGGCGGTACAACAGGGTACTAGAGCTTCCATGCCCCCCGTATCACATCTTGTTGCCAAACTAGAGGCGGTACAACAGGGTACTAGAGCCTCCATGCCATTAGGGCCATTTACACAGGATGATAAACGCTCACATTTTGTATGATCACAGCCTTGAGCTATGACCGGTGAGTATTCTGGCCGAGTCCTGGAAGCATGGATTTTATCTGGGCAACTTTTGTTCTGCTTTAGAAGATAAGCTAACTTATTGCATTAGAAACCCTCCCCATCCGTCTGCCGTGCGAGTCGGACAACCTAAGCTCCGCCCACCATCCCAGCAGTTACTTTGTTGTACATGAAACATGTTTTATATACTTTTTAATTTTTTTATTATTATTCTTGTGCCCTAGGCTGAAGTAATTGAACAGCGTCTCTCACAGGCAAGTTTATTCAAGTCTCAGGGCAACGTCTGCTACTCTGAACATCGCATACGAGACGCTGTGAAGCTTTATCACCACGCTCTCCTCCAGCTCCGTAGCCTAGACCCTCACCTACTCAGCCCTCTGCCTGGGCTGGGCCCTTCTTCGTCCGAGCTCACACCTCAGCAACTGGAGGTGCAGGAAAAGCTGCAAGCTGACTGCTATAATAACTTAGCAGGTACTTGATCCAACTGACTAAAACTTGGCAAGTGTAAAAGATGCAACACCCTCCATTCTCAAGCAGTGTTTCTGTATTTTAGCATGTCTCCTGCAAAGTCAACCTCCTAAATATGAACGGGTCTATGAATGCAGTCTGCAGACTTTAAAAATCCAGCCGCATAATGTGAAGGCGTTATATCGTGCCGGGGTCTCCAGCTATCACCTGAATGACTATACCACAGCCTATGGTTACTTATCAGAAGCTGCTTCCCAGCAACCCAAAGGTAGGAGGGTGCAGTGTTCTGTATATATTGGCTATCTTGTAGGTCCGTCAGAAGAGGAGATGTCTCACAATGACCAGTCCTACTTCAAACAAAGCCAGCAAGCCATCAGCCACGAGCCCGACTTCTGAAACTCCACGTAGAATGAATCACATAGCGCCAGTTCAAAGGAAATAGTCACAATGAGGAGTTACTGAACTGTAAGAAATAGAACTTGGAATGGATTAAAGAGAAAGATGTAGGTCAACACTTGTGGTGTTCAAAATTTATATTGGTTAACATCAGCACATCTACGGCTGCTCGAAAAGAAGTATGTGTTCTTCACATCACAAACTCATTAAATATGGTGTTTGTACGCTGAAATCTTTCTCCTGTACTAGTTTTTATTTAATTTTTTACTGCAAATTACAAAAAAAGATCAGATATGAAAAAGACATCACACTGTCCCTTAGCCACCAGGGAGGCGAGACAGAAAAACACTAACCTTCAAATTAATTAGCGTCCCAAACTATGGGCAGCATGTAAGCAGGACGGTGTGCACTGAGCCCCCGTGTAAGTGTCCTTCTGAAACGCTGCGGCCCACTACTTTGATTTGAAACTTTATTCTGAGTTAAAACTTTAAGTTGTGTTTATTCTGAAACACTGCAGCATTTCCGCACACGTGGGCTCAGTGCATACCTGTCTCCATGGACCTGGTGACCTAGGTTTCCTTTTAGGCCTCCTGTAGACAGCCGGGTGGGATTGTGAATGCGAGATTCTCGCAATGGGATGCGACCCTGTGTCCCTGCAGTAACCTCCGGCTTACCTGTCCGGCGTCTTTACTCTGCGCTGTGGAAGTGCTGGCTGCCACAGAGCCGGCGCGTTATAAATGACGTGGTCGAGGCTCGCACGGAAATGGGACATGCTGTGATTTCCACCCCAGGAGCAGAATATCGCAGTTGATTTCCACTCATGGGCATGGAAATGCATTTTTCAATGCATGTTCTATGGGCTGTATTTGCTGCGGGATCCGGAGCTCCAGATCCCGCAGTGCAAATACACCCATGTGCATTAGACCTAAGTATTAGACTCTATAATGATTTTTCCTAATAGATTTAGGCCGCTTGCAGATGGCCGAGTCGGATCCCGCTGCGAGATTTCTTGCAGCGGGATGCGGACCAGTGCCCCTGCAGAGGCTTGCGGCTCACCTGCTCCCGGCATGCACAGATCGGAGCCGGCCCGTCACTACCGACATTTCTGTGCGGGCCTCTGCGAGACCCGCACAGAGACGGAACGTGCCGTGATTTGTTTTCCGCGTGTGTTTTCGTGCGGACAAACCGCGGCTGTGTGCATAGGATTGCGTTTTGTAATGCAATCCTATGCAGGCGGGCACAGGCGGAAACTCTGCTGGGAATCTCGCTGTGGAATTTCCGCCCGTGAGCAGGGGGCCATAAGCATCCCAGTTGTCCCAAAATGTAGCCTTTTTTTGTTTTTATACCGAATTTAAAAACGTGTGACAGTTTTATCATGTCACTCCATTCCTTTATTACTGGTGAAGTAGTAGCCATCCATCATCCAGCTATCATAAGTTTTCTTAAAAAGAATAGTTTTTCTCTAGCAGTGGGTACCGCTACCCCTTCCATGTTCCTCAGTAATTGGGTATTGTTACCCATAGAGCAACATCATCCAAAATGTCATAACCTAACCAATACATATGACTAGATTCAGCCACAGGCCTATTACATCCGGAGCAGCCAGCATCCGCCTCTCTTGAAGGTCACATTCTTAGGAGTAGAATCTGATCGATTTACAGATTATATAACATTTTAGAGTCGGCACACTTTTCCATTTATTATCATCCAGTTGGTCTATTCGCTTTTCCCACTTCCTCTTGGCACCCCTTTGTGTTCCCTTACCATTTATTGCTATCCTTTTTCTATATAAATCCTTTTAAATTTACAGTTAAATTACTAATATTGCGCAATATATCTATTATTTTTACTTTCCAACAAATGTGCTGAAATTCTTTTAATTTTCCTTCCTCTCAAAATTGTGTCATATATTTCAGCCTATATGAACATCCCCCATTCCACCCAAAAAAAGAATCTTGATCTTCTGTGCTGGTTATAAGAACATGTCATTCTTTCGCAGTTTCACAATTGTAAAATATTTTTTCCCCTCATCCATTTTTTTTGTAGATCCGTGCATCAGACATTATTTACAGCTGGCCGAATCCGCCATCGATGCTTTCCGGGTAATGGAGAGGCAGCGATATCAAGGCATGTTTGACTAGGGCTTTGTAAATTTGTAGTGTGGATTGTCCTTCTAAAAGAAAATGAAATAAATGTTAAAATTTTATTTGCTACAACAATTCGGTTTCTTGATGTTCCTCCAGCTGCTCGTGGCTGGAGTTTTTTTGTATTTTTTTACTTTCAGAGGATCTTCTATTTTCATTTCTGCTCAGTGGCTCCTGATGTAATTTGGATAGTCTAACCTGAGCTTATGACCAGCATGGTAAGTTCGGCCTGGAGACTAGATGAAGGGACTGGAATCTTAAGTCAGCAGCGTATTTTGTGAGGGTTTCCCTTGTGCATTACACTGAATAAAGACAGCAGCTAATAAATAATCCGCAGAGTTGAATGGGTAGACATAACATGAAAAGTGAAGGGGTTGGCCGTTGTAGAAAAATCTTCTATGGTTGTGAGCGTTCAAGAATTTTTTTTGAATAAATCAATAGTAAAGCGAAATCTAAGAAACCTTAGAATCCATTTTCTTCGATAAGATATATTACTTTCTCCACTTATAAGGCTCCTTTCTCCCCCTCTTCCTTTCTATGTTGTTCACTCACTGAAAAACTGCTAAAAATCCATCTTGCTAACTAAGGCCGCCTGCAGACGGGAGGAAATTCCACGGCGGGATTCCCCGCAGAATTTCCGCCCGCACACGCCTGCATAGGATTGCATTACAACCCGCAATCTTATGCAGACGGCCGTGGTTTGTCTGCGCGAAATCACGTGCAGAAAACAAACTGCGGCATGATCTAATTCTGTGCAGGGCTCACAGAGCCCCCCGCACAGAAACGTCACTCCCCAGTCTCCGCTCTGCGCATGCGCCGGCAGCCTTCACATGAAAGAGCTGGAGCTGCAGGAGTGAGTGAGTTCCGTGCTGCTCTCTGCAGGCGCTCGGGTCGGGTCCTGCTGCGAGAATTCTCGCAGCCGGATCCGACCCGACTGTCTGCAGGCGGCCTAAGATGGACTTGTCTCACTGTCAGACCAGATTTACATGCTGCGTCTATGAAGGAGCAACTGAGAGAGAAGCAGAGACGATACTCTGGCTAAAAGTGTTTTACTGTCTCACAGCCACTGGATTTGTATCTACACTGCTCAGTACTTTGTAATGTTCTTCATACTACTGCTTCTCTGTGTATATGAGCGAGATGGGGGAGCAGGATCTCCACTAATTTGTGTACAGAGACATCATAACTGCTCATCTCTACCCACCAGCTCAGGCAAACCGGACAATTGGAGATGGAGTATGCAGAAGGTAACACTGCTTGAAGGGATTGTACCACCATAGACTTATTACCTATCCACAGGAAAGGTGATAAGTCAGATCGGTGGGGTGTCTCAACTGCGGAGACCTTGATTGATCCCAAGAATGGGGGCTCTGTTGCTCCCATCTCCTCCTCAAGGCGGGATCAAGCCACCCATCTCATTGAGGAAGGAAATTGAATGGAGTGGCAGTCGCTAATGCATGGTGCCATTCCATTAATCTTCAATGGAACTTGACTTTTTCCATCAGCCCTGTTGAAATGGAGTGGTGCCGCACATATGCGACCAACCACCACTCCATTCAATGTGACGCCAATGCACATAGGTGCAGCGAGCCTGCACAGAGAAGAGGGGTAGATGGGACCCCTTTCTTGGGATTGGTGGAGGTCTCAGCGGAGACACTCCCACCAGACTTCTAGCACCTATCATACGGACATGTGATAAGTCTGAGGTGCACGTTATAGTCATATACTGATCACTAATACTGCTATTCCGAATGTACACACAACATTTTATTCTGAAAAGTCACTTGAATGTTTAGCCTTATTTTAAGAAATGCAGTTTTTTTGGACGTTCTATGCGGTTTTTCCTTTTTCAGAAGGGAGGCCTCCTTGTTGTGATGGACATATCTGTAACTGTATTTTCTCTTTTTCTGTACTGTGCGTGGCTGTGGTGAGCTGCCATCTGTCATGTGCAATACAGGTTTATTTTTTCGCAGAACCTGCGACTTGTCCGCAATGTTAATTGTAGACAGGCTGCTAAGCGGACTGCTTCCATTGACTTCAGTGGAAGCCATCTGCGCAAAAATGGAGCAAGCTGAAATTTTCCTCCGCAAGCGGAAATCGCAATTTATTTCCACTCGTGTGCAGGAAGAATCGATTTTCCGTAGCATGCTATGGACGGTATTTGCTGTGGATCCCCCCGCCTGCCAAAATCCACTCTTGTGCAGGCGGCCTAAAGGCCCATTTACACGGAGCGATCATTTTGCATAAACTATTAAGTACTCAGCTACTTAATAGCAATTAAGTATGCAAATGAAGCCTTTAGCTGAATGCAATTAATAGCTCGAGGGCTCTTATCTGCTTTCAGTTCCTTTTGTTCTCCGACGGGAAACAATGCTATCAGCACTACCCGTGGAGAACTGCTGATAAGGCTGAATGACTATTTTTAGTTTGGCCTGAACTTAAAGATCAGCTAGCAGTGCACAATGGCTGCGGGTTTAGACGCAACGATGATCGCGCAAACGATCGGTTTTTAGTGATTTTTTTTTTTTTTTTTTTTTTTAAGCGCTCATTGCTCTGTGTAAATGGGTCTTCTTAAGGCATTATTCACTTCTTCTTATAACTGTTTCTTTTTTTTTTTTTTTCCTTTATTAAATTTTTATTGATTCAAAATAGCAGATTTACATATTATTCAACAGTACACCACAAACGATCATTGTACAATGCTTTTCCCTTAGATAATTTTGTTGCAATTAGTTAATATGTTCTATATGATTAAATTTGCTACTGTTTCTTTTTTTTTTGTTGTTTTTTCAAGAGATAAAGATTAGTTTGAAAAACGTATTGGTGAATTTGACATAAGGGCTTTTTGTATGCAGAGCCTGGAGTTTTTACGCACATTCATACTTAATGGGTCCTTTTTTTTAGGAACTTCATTCTGAACTTCTTGAAAAATGTGGTGAGAAAGAACAGAACAAAACTAGATGCGTACTCATTGCACATTTGGAAGCCCAAATCCTGGATCTAAATGAGCTTCTGGCAACACTGAGATCCACTGACAACATGGAAAGGAGTTTGCTGCTCAATGAGCAGGCACTCGCTGGGGTAAAGGCAGGGGCGGGTGGGAGTTTAGAAGAACAGGGGGAGCAGCCAGCTAGCTGGGTGACAAATAGAAGGAGGGGTAGAGGGAAGAGAACCAGAGAGGCTAGTCCTGAACTGGCACAACCCGACAAGTTTGCAAAGTTGGCAGATGAGGGAGATGCCATTACAGAGCCAGCACTGCTGCAGCACAACATGCCCTCTGAACGCAATGGAGATGACTGCTCCAGTGAGAAGGGGAGGGGGAGCGGGAGCGTAGGGCAGGTTAGACAGGTCCTAGTGGTGGGGAATTCAATTATAAGGGGGATATATAGGGCAATCTGCCATAAAGACCGAGATCGTAGAACGGTGTATTGTCTTCCTGGCGCTCGAGTTTGACACATCACAGATTGGAGTGACAGATTACTGGGAGGGGCTGGTGAGGATCCAGCGGTCATAGTGCACATTGGCACCAGTGAACAAATTAGAAGTCAATTGAGGGCTCTCAAGAACGATTTCAGGCATCTAGGAACCAAGTTTAGGTGAGGACCTCCAAGGTAGTTTTCTCGGAAATAGTACCTGCACCACAAGCCACACTACAAAGGCAGCGGGACATGAGGGAGGTAAACAAGTGGCTCTGGAGTTGGTGTAAGAAGGAGGGGTTTGGGTTTCTGGAGAAATAGGCTTACTTTGCTGTCTGCTACAGACTCTACCGTAGGGACTGGCTGCATCTAAATGAGGAGGGTGCAGCTGTAATAGGGGAGAAGATGGCTAGAAGGCTGGAGGAGTGTTCAAACTAGGGACTGGGGGGAGGGTAAAAAGAGAAACTGGGTAGACAGTGTAGATAGCGACCTGGGACAAAGTAATGGAAACGGGTGTCGAACAGGGGGTGGGGATAGTATAGTTACAACTGGCAGAATAGCTAATAGTACCATTAGTAGCACAATGAATATAAAGAACGTGAACAACCGTTTATATGGTATGGCAACAAATGCAAGAAGTCTGATCGGTAAAGTGGGTGAGCTTGAAGCGAGAATGACTGATGAAAATTATGACCTAGTCGGAATAACGGAAACATGGCTTGATGATAAGTTTAATTGGGCAGTGAATTTACAGGGTTATAATCTCTTCAGAAGAGACCGTGGGGGAGGAGTATGTCTATGTTAAATCGTACTTAAATGCCGAATTACGAGAAGATATAGGTGTAGGAGACGACCGCGTGGAATCTCTGTGGGTAGAAATACAGGGAGAAAAAATAAAATCCTGATAGGGGTTTGCTATAGGCTACCAAAAGCAACAGAAGAAACTGAAATCGTATTATTAATGCAAATAGAAAAGGTGTCAAACCGCAACGAAGTAATTATCATGGGGGACTTTAATTATCCAGATATAATATGGGAAGACGAAACCTGCAAATCTCACAAAGGTGATAAGTTCTTGAGAACAATTAAAGAAAACTACCTTACCTAACTAGTGCGGGAACTAACGAGAGGGAGGGCCACTCTGGACCTAGTACTAACTAACAAACCGGACCGAATAAAGGGGGTACAGGTTGAGGTGTACTTGGGGAACAGTGACCACAATGTAATCAACTTCCAGCTGTCATTTAATAAGAAGCCTTATCAGGGAGCGACAAATAAACTAAACTTTAGTGAAGCAAAATTTGATCAGCTCAGAACTTCTATCGGTAACATTAATTGGGACAACATCCTCGTAAATAACGGTACAGATGGCAAATGGGAGAAGTTTAAAAACCTCCTAATCACCTCATGTGAGCAGTTCATACCCTTTAAAAATAAGAGCTACGGCGTGTCTAGCAGCCATGCTGTGAGGACGCACAGAGCATGAGCTCCGTGACAATCACCACCATCCTGCACCCATCCTGACTGCCCGACGAGAACAAACCGCAAAAGAACTCACCCGGACGCAGGTGACCACCTCCAGCGAGGATAGGAGTGACTCAGCGGGCATCCGATGGCGAAATCGGCAGATACCGGCCGCGGGCCTGCTCCCTGGACTCCGGCCGCGGCGGACGGCGCGCGCTCCACAGCTCCCCCACATAAGAAGACCCGGTGGGACGCCGGAGCCCTCTGCAGCGGCAAAGCGGAGGACCGGAAGACCGAGCAGAGTGGCGAGAGCCACAGGAAAGCCGCGACTTTGCAGCCCTGAAGATCCGGAGGCTCCTCGCGGCACAGAGAAGGAGGAGGAGCCTCGCAGAGCGACAGACACCGGCCGGCCAGCGCCGGGCTCCAGACCTGACACCCTGACACAGAGGGCACCCGGTACAACGGTGAGAGGCGGTGGGGTACTGGAAGAAAGAGGGGAAGCGACATAGCGGCCACCAGATTGCCCTCTCTGCACAACAGGGACCGAGGGGAGTACAGCCCCCCCTCCCCCCCAGCCACAACAGTAGCTCGGCACAAAAAAGTACCCCACGGACAAAACGAGCAAGCACCCCCACAACTAAATAGGGCCCATTGGTAACCTGCACCACCTTAACATAAGGAGCAGGGTGGACCCCTTCGTCTGGGCACTATTCTGAGCACCACCAGACCACACAAGGTGATTGCCAGCCACCCCACAACGTATGCACCCCTGAAGCAGGGAACCAACACACAACTGGCACCGTCTGTAACCCATACTACCCCAGCATAAGGGGTAAGGCGGCACCCCACCTGTTAGGACACCACTCCAGCCCGGAGCGGGCAATTGCCACCAGGCCACACGCAACGTCTGCTGACGACCCCGCAGCCACCCTACCCCTGAAGCGGGCGAATAATAATACGCGGAACAACTAGTGTGCACCCATCTCTCCCTGCAAGGAGGTGCTGGGGCACGACTGACGGCATACCAACGTCCCCGAAAATGCAGCCACACCAGCTGAACTCTGACCATCAGAGCCGCTACTTTCACAACCCAGCGCGACCCTCAGCTGTAATTCTGGCTGTGGCAAACAGCAAACATTGAATATACTCCAATGACAACTAGCCAAAGCAAGCAGCTCAGAAATTTCTGAATCCCAAACTTCCCACCCCACCGCAACGGAGCGTATTCATACATCTCAAACCCTCGCTCACAAGAAGATCCTCTACTGACCTCCCAGTGCACGAAGACCGCAAACATACCACCACCGCTCTCCTCCCGCAATCGGGCCAACCGCAAGTCTTCCAGGATGAGCCGCAATACCCCTCCACCGATAACGGAGCGTCTCAAAGCCTACGCACTCGAACCGACAGCAGACACCCCACGTCGATCACCCAGATCAGACGAGGATGCGAGCAGGGCCTCAGGCTCCGCCCCCTCCCCAGAGAGTGAAAAGGAACCAACGCTCAGGCAGGTCACAGCACAGCTCCTAGAGGCCATACAAACCAGCACTACCTCCCTAACCGGTAAAATCGAGGAGGTTAAAATTGATGTAGGACTGTTGCGACAAGATATGCACAACATCAGCAGCAGAGTAGGAGAGGGCGAGACACGTATATCGCAACTCGAAGACACCATGGCTCCAATACCAGCCAAACTCACAGAACTCGACAAAGCGGTGAACACTTGGTCCGAGCAAGCAGACGACCTGGAAAACAGGCTGCGCAGAAACAATCTCCGAATAATAGGACTACCGGAACGCGCCGAGGGTCAAGATCCCTGCTCATTCATGGAAACCTGGCTGAAAGAACTCTTGCCAGAGGCCAAATTCACCGCGGCCTTCGCCATTGAGCGGGCCCACAGGGTCCCGGGCCGCCCCCTACCTCCAGGAGCACCCCCAAGACCGATGCTGGCAAGACTCCTCAGCAGCAAAGATAGAGATATTGCCCTCCAGGCAGCGAGGCGAGTGCAGAACCTCCAATATCAGAATGCTAACATTTCTCTTTTCCCAGATTTTTCGGCCGCCCTTCAGAAAACCAGAGCGTCCTTTGTGGCTGTCAAGCGCCGTTTGAGAGAGGCGGCCATACCGTACTCCATGATGTACCCAGCACGCCTGCGCGTGGTACATAATGAACGAGCCACCTTCTTCTCCACTCCAGAGGAAGCTGAGGACTGGCTCAACCGCATGCCAAGATCGCCCAGACGTCAATGATCTTCTGACAGGTTCACCCGGGAGGGGGGAGGGGGACGAAGGACTTGGGCGCTCGGTTACGGTCAAAATGATATCCCCTATGTTTTTCAAGATTGCAAATGTATACACCTGTGCCTGTTTCCTGTTTGCCCCCCCCCCCCTCTCACCCTTTTGACTACCACTATTCCCCCCCCCCCCCTCGGACCTAAACGTCAGCGACCTCTTAACAAGCTTGCCTGGGGGAGAGGAGGTAGATGAAAGGCCTGGACGCCAGACCACGACCAATTTAACGCCCCCCCCCCATGGCCTCTAAGATAGTACACGCATACACCGGCGTCTGCTCCCTGTCTGTCTCCCTTCTCCCCCCTCCCCGCCACCACCATCCTTCCATCCCCCTGAGTGCCACTCCTCAGCAGCAGGATTTAACTGAATAGGAGAAATTATAGAAAGAACCTGCTACATACTTAGTAAAAATTCTTACCGGTAAAAAAAAAGCACAAGAAACTCCAGTCGGGCAGAGAAGCATATGTACCTGGGATAATGGGGGCCTAGAGCTCTAAGCAGAATTAATCTGCCTGACTGTGCCCAGATCTACCATCGTTTATTGGGTGCACAGTCTTCCCCGTTATCACACGCACGTTTAAGTTAAGTTAAATGTTATGATGTTTGTAACACCTTGGCAACCTGCTATTGATGTAATCACAATTGTAAAGTTTTGGATACGTTTTTGCAGTACAATATATGGAACCTGTTTCGGTCGGAGTCGGGGGACACATCCCTTGACCCTTGCTCGGGGGGACCGGGTGGCGGACCGAGCGCGGGCTCAGCTTGATATACTGGGGAACCCCCATCCGCATAAACATAGAATCACACGAACCAAATGGCCAATATAAATATTCTCTCCTGGAATGTGAGAGGGATGGGAGCTCCTAGAAAAAGATCTATGATCTTCTCTTACATCAGAAACCACAACCCACACATAGTATGCCTCCAGGAGACGCATATGATCTCTGAGAAAACAGGGCAATTACAGAAACCATGGGTCCAATGAGCTATCCACTCAACCTATTCCTCATACGCCAGAGGAGTATCCATACTAATCCACAAGCGACTGCGATGGGAACCGGGACGCACAGTTAGAGACCCAGAGCGCAGATTCTTGTTCATCCAGGCATGGATAGAGTCCCTGCCCTACGTACTAATCGGGATATACCTCCCCCCACCGGCCAACATAACAATTCTACACCAGGCGGCCCAATTCGCCACCCAATACCCCAATGCCTCTATAATATGCATGGGCGACCTAAACCTGGTACTGGACCCCCAGTTGGATAGGTTCAGCGCCCCGCACGCTCACCCGGCCCAGACCAACCCGTCACTTCTGGCGCAATTTTTGCAAGAGGTTGGGTGGCGAGACGTTTGGAGAGTTAGGCGACCGACGACATGCGAATACTCCTGCCACTCTGCTGGCAGGAATACTCTCTCCCGGATAGATTATTGCCTCAGGAACGCCAGATTATGCACTGCAATAACCCATATTAACTACCTCCCTAGAGGCATATCAGATCACTCCCCTATACTTATAGAAGTCTCCACACCTGACACACATGCCCATAGGCATAACTGGTGCGTACACCCATTCTGGTTAAACCTATTCGGAAAAAATGATAGAATCCCCGACCAACTCTCCGCTTTCCTAGAACTTAACTGGCCGGACACCGACCCGGTAGTGCTGTGGGAGACATTAAAGGCCTTCTTTAAGAGGCGCTTTAAAATCATCTATATCATATATCAAAAGGGAATCCTCTAAACTAGAGCGCGAGATGGCGTTACAATATGAACGCCTGGAGGCAAGTTACATCGCAGACCCAACGGACGAACGTAGGGAGCAGTGGCTAAGACAGGGCAGGCAATACCTAACCCACCTACAAGAGAAGGCTCGTAGAGCCTCCTTTGTAAAACAGCAATTATTTGAACTAGGCAACCAATCCAGCAGCCTACTGGCCACCCTGGTGCATCAAAATTCGGCATCACCGTCGATACTCCGTATCGCATCGGAAACAGGAGAAATTCTCCATGAAAAAAATCGATAGGAGCAAGATTCCAACGCTTCTATAAGGACCTTTACGCCACTGGATTCCATGCCACACAACAAGAATTAGCAAGCTTCCTATCTAACCTCAATTTCCCTACACTCTCCCAGGACCAACAGGCCCTAGTAGATGCCCCATTCACACTGACTGAACTCTCAGAAGCCCTTCAGGAGATGTCCAACTGTAAAGCCCCAGGCCCAGACGGCCTACCAATAGAGGTATTTGCAAAATACCAAGAGACACTCTTACCCACACTACTTGATACGTACAATGCTGCCTACGACAACAAGTCTCTGCCCCCATCCTTCTATGAGGCCATAATCGTACTGATTTTAAAACCGGGAAAACACGCTCTAGATTGCGGCTCATACAGACCCATCTCCCTCCTTAACTCGGACTATAAACTCTTGACAAAAATGCTAGTTCGACGCCTCAATGGTGTTATTCTAGACCTGATACACCCAGACCAAACCGGATTCATGTCGGGCAAATCTACAAGAGAAAATCTGCGAAGAGTTCAGGCAATAACACAAATCGGATCGGTAGACAAAACGGACTGGGCCCTGGCTTCACTAGACGCAGCTAAAGCCGTGATTCCATAGAGTGGCCCTTCCTGCTCCAGGTGCTGAAGAGATTCGGGTTCGGAGACCGTTTCATTCAATGGATCTCCCTAATCTACAAAACACCACTGGCAGCAATCTCCGTGAATGGCACCTGTTCTGCGTACTTCCCCCTGTGCAGAGGTACTAGACAGGGATGCCCTCTCTCCCCGCTTCTCTTCGCCCTGGCCATGGAACCGCTGGCCATCATGCTACGGACGTGCCCATTGTATCACGGGATTAAAATAGGAAATCGGGAGGACCGTGTGGCGCTATACGCCGACGACCTTATGCTATTCATGTCGGACCCAACAACTTCCCTGCCCCGCGCCATAGACATCATTAATAAATTTGGAACTTTCTCAGGTCTGCAGATCAACTGGTCAAAATCCGCTCTAATGTTCGTTTCGGCACAAAATCCCCTACAACACACGGACTCACTGTGCGGATTACGAGTCTCTAAAGACTTCAAATATCTGGGTATCCAGATCACCAACATAATTTCCCGAACCCTAGACCTGAACGTTTACCCGTTAATAGACCCTTATAGATCCAAATTCAAAATATGGGGCTCACTCCCCCTATCAGTTGCAGGTCGTATTAACCTGATTAAAATGATAGTCTTACCAAAGTGCCTTTATACCCTGCAACATATTTCTGTACCAGTCCCGATTGAAGTTTTTTCGCACTATGAACTCCCTCATGATCTCCTTCATATGGGGAAGTTCCCGCCCAAAACTTAAGCTCTCCACGCTACAGAGACCCAAGGATGAGGCCGGGGCAGCACTCCCTGATTTATTCCTATACTACCTGGCTGGTCAACTGATACACTTAAAATGCTGGCTGAATGACAGCCCACTGCCAATTCAGAGGCTCACCTGGCCCAGGCTCTAAACACCTCCAGCCTCTGGCCGCTGCTGGAACTACCCGCTACCGTGAAGGGCAAAATACTACCCATCCATAGGCTGGCAATGCGAGTTTGGCGCCAGACTAGAGAGGCGAGCGGATTTTCTGACATAGCCGCCGACATGCTGCTGTGGAGGAACCCAGGGCTAGGGGAACTGCGGCTATTAACAGACCTAGAGGTATGGGAACAGCATGGGATAGCTCACCTAGGAGACCTTTATAACTCTAATATCCTGATACGCTTCGAGCAACTCCAGGCCCAATACCAAATACCCCGCTCCCACTTCTACAAATACCTACAGATCCGGCATGCGCTCCAAACGCAATTCCCGCCAATGAGTAGCACCATATCTCATTACCCGTTAATCGGAATATTAAAATCACAAGGGCCCCAAGGACTCATCTCGACACTATATGCCCACCTAACAACTTCAAAAGCTGCTAGGGAAATCCCTCCCGCCCTGACTAAGTGGAAATCTTTGATTCCAACGCTGACGGAAGAAACCTTCCAAGAGATATTAGAATCGCCTCTATCTGTCTCCCCCTCAGCAAATAATAAATTGACCCAACTATACATAGTTCATCAATGCTACCTCACCCCGGCGAGAATACATAAGATGGGCAGGATCCCCTCCACGCACTGCATTAGATGCACCTGCACATACGCCGATTTCTGGCATATGATCTGGGGCTGCCCGCGGATCCGATCATATTGGGATGAAGTCATAAACTTGCTCTCTGCGGTCCTTGATATCCCGGTCCCCGCCACCCCAGAAATCTGCCTTTTCGGAATCCTTGATGAGGAGCAGTGGCAACACTACCACAGAATATTCCTACGGGAAGTCCTGTTCATAGCCAGGAAAGTTATCGCAATGAGATGGATGGACCAGAGAGGCCCGACCGTGACAATGTGGAAGAAAACCACAAACTCGATTATACCCTACAACAATATAATATACAAAGCCCGCAAATGCCCGGACAAATTCCAAAAGGTGTGGGGCCAATGGTGTGACTCCTCACCTTGATGGCCCCGGCTCTGTACCGCAACATAACCGGTTAATAATTATAATTTGGTGTAAAGGTATACATGTCTACTTATGGCGACTCCTATAGCAGACATATGCTCTAAAATATGCCTCAGCACGGCTACATCTTCCTATATAGACCCCTCACCACTTCCACTCTCCCTCGCATACCCACCCACCCCATGTCATTATGCTTTTCTTTAATCCTAAACAACCCCCCTATCACACCTGACCAATGAAACGCCAGACATGATGTACACTGTAAAGCACAGGCCCGACCGGCTTATACCTCATACTCAAGATTATTTACTGCACGATGTTCTGTTATTGTACTATGAGGGTTAAAATTCTAAGTGCAACACCAATCCGGCCCACCCCACGTGCCCCGTTGCCGGCCGTAAGAAGAGACACCACACACAGGAGTCTGGTCTAGCTCCTCACACGGGAGAAAAAACTGCGCACTTTATTACAGATTACATGAGATCTTATACCCTCTGCCCTCTCACCACTAGGGGGTGATGGGCTCATAACCATATATGGGCAGTCCGGATTTGCGGACTGAGACAGTGAAAATTATGTACATGGTTGAACGTCTTGATATGGGCTTCTGGGAAAACAGCCAAGTACATGCGTCCTTGCGTCTGGTTCGGTATCTTCTCTGAATTTCTAGAACATCTTCTTGCAAAGCCTTGGGATATCTGATGTAAGGCGACATTTAAGTTTTTTCTCATTTGGAATTGAATAAAACTTGCATATAGGTATAAAAGCATAAAAAACACATATGGCAATATATATATATACCCTCACAAACCCCCCTAAAAAACTTAATATGGAGATCAAGCATCAGACTTTGCACTCTTCCTCGGTCGTCTCTCCCTTGCGTCAGGGTTTCTCCACTGCCCGTAAGTCCCTACTCCTAAAAGGGAGGGATCCCTACCTCACCTCAGAAGGAGGCCATGGATTCCCTGGGCTTATTTCCGGGCATCCATACCCTCTATCTGTACAAGTTAACACCCCACAGGGTGTGCCCTCGCCGGAACCTAAGGTCTTCTGCACTTTCCCTAGGCAAATGGGAAGTCCACTGACAGTCCATCTTATGAGACTGAGGCAGACACAGTACTAGTCCATCTCTCCATTCTTCTGGTAACATACGTGGTTGGCACTATCGGAACTGACTCTTCATCTTTTTTCAAACAAGGGAAATTTTGGTCACATTATCCAGTCCCTTACTCATACTCTTTTTGATCAAAGGGAAAATACACATACAAGAAATTACATACCCCACCTCTTTCTGCTAAAATCATATCCAGGGCCACTCTATTTTGGAACGACATGGATGCAGTGGGCCCTAACTGGTCAGCTAACCCTTGTAAAGCATCTCTGGTGTAGTTTACAAACCTCTGCTGATTGTAATAGATATAATTCATCTAATCTACATTATTATTAACAGTGACAATAGCAAATAAGGACTCAAAACCTGCTTTAACCTGATCTCTAGAATTAAATTCATCTGGCACCCCCCTTGGCACTCCTATTGTATCTATGTATACATGTGGGTCAAAGTTACCACCTGGAGTGTCAATGTCTCTCTTAGCACGATGCGGTGTTAGATTCTCACCCTCAGTGTACTCTTCATATTGCACATTTAATTGTATTAATTTGTTCTGAAACAGGGGGCTAGTGTATAGTGGTCAAAGGTGTGTGTTAGAGGAACTGTACCACATTATAGCATGTAAAGGATATGCAGGATCATTAGTTTTTTCAGTGCGAAGTGTGGATCCAAGTGGGTTTTCCTTCGAGCTTGACTGCAGTTGGGGTGGTGAACAACATCTGGTAAGGACATTCAAACAGGGTTTCTCTCTCAAACTTTTTCACATAGACCCTGTCACCTGGTTTTAGATTGTGACACTCATCTGTAGGACCTGAGAAAAAAGCAGAGACTACAGAATACATTACTAACAATTCCTTGGAGAGACCTATGACAACATTAACAAGAAAAATCATTCCCCAAACTCTGCCACTGTGGCATGTATCCTCCTAAGGAAAAAAAACTAATGGAAAACACTCAATTCAAAATTTGCCCATTTTCTCATTGCCTTTTGTATCTACTTTCCCCTACTCCGCGGACGGTAGGGTGTGTGAAAAGCCTGGAATATACCCAAAACAGACATAATGTGTTGCATTATTTCACCTGTGAAGTGTGTACCTTTGTTTGACTCAATCACTTCTGGTACCCCATATCTGCGGATTACCTCATTCATGAGCTTCTGTGCGATTACCTGCTTATTTACTTTGGTAACAGAGTAGGTCTCCAACCTGAAAAGACATCAACAACAAGCACATATTCATGCTTCCCAACAAGTGGTAGCTGAGTGTAGCCAATTTGCAATCCCTGAAATGGGTAGAGTGGTCTAGGCAAGTGTTATGTGGCAAATTTTACTTCTGCCCTGTTGCTTTACGGCAAAGATCATGCAAAACTGGACAAATGATGCAGCAGCTACAGAAAACCAAGGAGCCACCCGTCCTTGTTCAAGCGTCGTCATCATTGCTGCTTTGAGAGGTGCGTCTTTTCGTGCGTCAGCTGGGCCATCATGAGGCACAGGGACTATGGTAAGCAAGTGCTGTTGACTGTTCACCATACGCTGTCCCTTTTTAGTCCATTTGTAGTTTTAGTCAAAGTCCAAAGTTATAATCAAAGTCCAAGATTTTTATCAAAGTTCAAGTTCAAATCAAAGTCCAAGTTATTGTTAAATTCTTCTTTTCTTCTTTCTTCCACGGCTTGAGGGCCGCTGCTTTTGCTGTGTGGTCTGTGATGGCGTTGCCTCTCGCTTCTCCGGTGTAGGAATTGGTGTGAGCTTTCCACCTTGTCAGGTAGAAGTAGGGCCTCCATGAGACTGCACCGATGCATCATTCTTAATTGGCTGTCCTGCTGAGGTAAAAAACTGTCTGGCCTTCCATGTTGGACCGTAATCATGAGCTATGCCAAATGCATACCGGGAGTCAGTGTAAATGTTTGCCGTCTTACCTTCCTCCACTCTACACGCCTCCGTGAGTGCTTTTAATTCCGCTTCTTGTACTGCGACATGCGGAGACATTCTGCTTTTTAGGACATCTTGTTGTGTAACCACCGTATATCCAGTGTGGAGTCGTCAATCACCCTGGTACCATCTATAAAAAACAACTCAAAATATGCATTATTAACAAGGGCTTTCAGTAACTTTTTTAAAACTTAAATTTTCTTGTCTAGCAGTAATGCAACAATCAGGCTGGTATTCTATTTCAAATAGATCAGAACCTTGTTGCAAAAAAATTAAAAATTAAAAAATGGCTTGTAAAAAAAAAAATTTAAAAATGGCTGAATTGCAATACCTAAAATGGCTGACTTGCAATACCTAAAATGGCTGACTTGCAATACCTAGATCACCTATGCCTTCTCCTCCCCCCCTTTAAACCAGGGTACGCAATTGGAACAATAGTAGCCGGGTTTAAGTTATTATAACATTGTAAAAAGATTTGATGGATGCAGATAAGGCCTGTAAGATGTTAGCACCAATAACAGACATGAGTTACATCGGGACAGAAAAATCTACAAAACATCTACTAATATTTGAAATGTGATATCCCTTTAAGTGAATTCATTATTAGTCTGTTCCTGCCTGCAATTTCTTATCAAAATCTCAGACAGGAGAAAAAAAACAAAACAGGAAAAAAAAACAAAAAACTAGCTGCTCAAAATCCTCACCCCCTCCCTCGTGCAAGAGGAGGGATGAAACATTACTACGTACTATTACATCATCTAGCTCCACCCCTTCGATATTGGCACATTTCGTCCGTCTTCTCAACTTAATTTCAGCTTAACCGTCCACACGTCCACATCTCAACCAAGCAAAGTCCCATGCATGGGGTAGGACTTTTACCCCCAGTCAATTTCCACATCACACATTCCACCACAGCCCGAACACGGGTCACCAACTCTCATCCATCCATGCTCTCAAGTCTGCTCCGTCGCCCCCCTTTGAAGGTGTACCAGTCCATGCAGATGCACGGACAAAAAAAGTTTGACAAACATACATACATCAGCTGAAAAACACCGAGGTGAGTGCTATCTTTGACAAATTATGTGAAAAAAAGTTTGCTGATACATTCTATATTTCTTATCTACTGAAGCTATTATATGCTGTATTAAACGCTGAAGTGTTTTAGAATCTCTGGGTATTTTTCAACCCCCCTTGTGACCCTGAGCTCAGAGTGAATCTGAAAGCCCCCACCTTTTCAAAACAAATCTCTTATCTCTCCGCGACTATGAAACACATACTGAAATAAGTTTTAGCTTAAACTATTGAAAAAACATTTGAAATCATAATTAACACATATGCTGGGACCTTGCAACATTCATTTTCAACCCCTGTATAAGTAAGAATATACATTAGAAATTACTATATTTCCCTGCCTACTAAGACAGTATAACTAATTAAATTCATTTCAATTCATTGCAAGCAAGCCAAGATATTAACCAAGGATGTTATTACATTTTCTCTCTCGCTGTTATCTTCCTGACCTTGGAAGGCTACACAGAGTCGCAGCTATATGTCAACAGACTCTTCTCCCCTACAAGCAATCGCAGTTAACTATTTGCACATACAGTATATATATATACACATATACATCCACCTAGTATGGATTATACATATTATCTATTATCTATCTTGTATTATACACATTTCCATCTCTTTACCAACAAATCACGTGCATTGTACTTCTCTCCCCTACCTAACTGCCAATATAACCTTCAATAGACACTCTCCTGACGCCCTCTTGATCACTTACTGTACTTTTCAACATTTCACTTACGGACACTTTCTTAAACAAATAATGTGTATATACTTTCTCTGACTGTCTCTCTCTCTTTAGCAAACCTTGATCTTCCAAGGCACCTCTCGGTCCTAAAGACCTCCTCCCAGACACCATTTTGTAATCTGCCATGCGGGTCGGTGTCACACATTTTCATTAGAGTTTTCTTATATTTTACAGATTCATCCACACGGCGGCAGCCCTTGAGGGGCTCTATCTTCTTTAATAAGATCTTACGCATATTACAACAACAAAAATAACACGCTCCATAGAGTGAATCCTTCTGACCCGAATTGTCAGCCCCTTATATATGGCAATACAACCGAAGGCATCTTCTTCTTATGGAACCAGTCCCAAAGAGTACATCCCTCTCCTCAGCTAAACCATCAACAACTAAACTACACTAAAACGGAGGGTTCCTTCGTCAATGGGACCTGTCTTACAGAGTGCTTCCCTCTCCTCTAAACCATTAACAACTAAATAAACTCAAACGGAGGGTTCCTTCGTCTGTGAGACAAAATGAAAAGTAAGAGGAAAAAAAAAAATTCTGCAGATACAACAAACAATCAAACAATCTCCACTATCGCTAAAACGTTACGGACTTCAAAGTACAAATAAACTACAGACTAGTTTCTGGGTGAGCCATTGGTGCGCATATCACGGTCAGTGGTCCATGACGGCAAACCTGGAGCCCACACGAGTTACCGTGTAGAACTCTTAACCCAACCCGTCCGGTCACAAACCACAGATAGTCAGTCCTGCTGCAAGACTCGCAGTGTAAAACACAACATAAATATATGCTTGTCTTACCTGGAGTTCTAAGTGAGTTGATCAGGCTCGGTTTGCAGCAGGACGGTTTCTCAGTAGCGTGGATCCGGGTGAATTGCGATGTAAGCTCCGATTTTACCGCCGCACGTTCGGGCGCCATTTATGAGGGTTAAAATTCTAAGTGCAACACCAATCCGGCCCACCCCACTTGCCCCGTTGCCGGCCGTAAGAAGAGACACCACACACAGGAGTCTGGTCTAGCTCCTCACACGGGAGAAAAAACTGCGCACTTTATTACAGATTACATGAGATCTTATACCCTCTGCCCTCTCACCACTAGGGGGTGATGGGCTCATAACCATATATGGGCAGTCCGGATTTGCGGACTGAGACAGTGAAAATTATGTACATGGTTGAACGTCTTGATATGGGCTTCTGGGAAAACAGCCAAGTACATGCGTCCTTGCGTCTGGTTCGGTATCTTCTCTGAATTTCTAGAACATCTTCTTGCAAAGCCTTGGGATATCTGATGTAAGGCGACATTTAAGTTTTTTCTCATTTGGAATTGAATAAAACTTGCATATAGGTATAAAAGCATAAAAAACACATATGGCAATATATATATATACCCTCACAGTACCTTATATGTTAACCTGTCAATAAAACGAGTTTAAAAAAAAAAAAAAAGAGCTACAAGTAGAAGGAAACCAATGTGGCTCGACAAGACTGTAAGGGGGGCAATAAATGAAAAAAGAAAGCGTTTAAACTACTAAAACAAGAAGGCAGCGAAGAAGCGCTAAAATCATACAAGGAAAAAAACAAATCATGTAAAGAAAAGATCAAAATTGCTAAGGAGGAGGCAGAGAGACTGATTGCCAAAGAGAGCAAAAATAACCCTAAACTATTCTTCAATTATATAAACAAAAGGATTTGCACTGAGAGCAGTGGCCCTTTAACAAATAATGCAAGAGAAACCATAGACTATGGGAGGAAGGCAAATCTATTAAATAGTTGTTTTTTTTGCGTGTATTCACGAATGAAAATGAAATGCCACATCCAGGGAAATAAAATGAACCACCAGCTAAATATTGCATGCCTAACACAGGAGGAAGTGCAGAACCAGCTAGAGGATCAAAATTGATAAATCGCCAGGCCTGGGAACTATGTGACATGAGAGCTAGACTGCTATTTCTTATATTTATGGGACTGGGGTTGTACAGCTGGATTGGCGCATTGCCAATGTGGTTCCAATTTAGAAAAAGGGGTCTAAAAGAGACCCTGGTAACTACAGTCCGGTAAGTCTCACTTAAATAATTGGAAAACTATCCAAGGGGTTTCTGAGAGACGCCATCCTAGAATATCTCAAGGAAAACAACGGTATAACTCCTTATCAACATGGGTTCATGAGGGGTTCATCATGTCAGACCAATTTGATCAGCTTCTACAATGAAGTAACTTCTAGGCTGGACCGGGGAGAGTCTATTGATCTTGTATCTATGGATTTTTCTAAAGCATTTAACATCGTGCCGTATAATAGGCTGATATATAAAATGAGACAGCTCGGACTGGGTGAAAATGTGTGTATCTGGGTAAAAAACTAGCTCAGAGATAGAAAGCAGAAGGTGGCAATAAATGGTTGAGCCACCGTCGCTAGTGGGGTGCCACAAGGTTCAGTACAAGGCCCCATTCTGTTCAGCATTTTTTTTTTCAGGGCAAAGCGTGAACGCAGTCCCCCACTACCACAAATTATGCAGTCGAATTTCCCGCATTTGGGGAAATCGCAGGGGTCAGCACACCCGGAGTGCAATGGATGAGCCTCACCCTGGGAGAACCGCCTTAGTGATCATGGTATCTCCCTTTATCAATGACCTGATAGAAGGACTGAACAGTAAAATATCAATATTTGCAGATGATACAAGATAATTAATACAACGGAGGACAATGTGCGGCTACAAACGGACCTGGATAAGCTGGGGGCTTGGGTACAAAATGGCAAATGAAGTTTAATATTGATAAATGTAAGGTTATGCACATGGGCAGGAGAAACGGATGTCACCAATATACAGTAAATGGGGTAATGCTAGGGAAAAGTGATATGGAAAAAGACATGGGGGTACTAGTGGACTGTAGACTAAACTGGAGTAACCAATGCTAGTCAGCTGCTACAAAGGCTAATAAAGTCTTGGGGTGCATTAAAAGGGGTATTGGGGCGAGAACATTATTCTTCCACTATATAAGGCACTTGTCAGGCCCCACATGGAATGCTGCGTACAGTTCTGGACACCGGTGCTCAGGAAAGATGTTACAGTGCTTGAAGGGGTTCAAAGAAGGGCAACTAAATTAACCCCTTAGTGACCAGCCCATTGCCTTTTCAGTCCTGGCCTGCTGGGCTTTATTCCCAGAGGACGTAAAAACATGCTTCCTCTGGGAATAAAAATCCTTGCAGGCTCTGGACGTGACAGCTCCATGCTGTCTGATACGGGAGGTAGGGTAGCTGACATGCTGGAGCTGTCATGCCGGGCCGCAGGACCCCTTCCCCAGTCACATGATTGCCGGTATCCACCGGATACCTGTGATCGTGTTAAAGTCAGTGTAAAATAAATAAAAGTTAAAGTTTCAGCTTCCCTTATAGATTGGTCCAGGACCTGACGCCGGCGTCTGCGTGCCTGACAGCATTACGTCACGAGCAGAGGGCTGGGAGGCTCTGAAAATTTAAAAACTGCCTGCTCCTGGCTAGTATGAGTAGTCGAGAGCAGGGAGCTGTCACCGGGCACCGCTGTATGCGGTTCTCCGTCACATGATTGCTGTAATCCAATGGATAACAGCAATCATGTAAAAGTTGAAACAAATTTTCTCTTTTTTTTTTTTTATCTCCCCTCATGGATCATAACCGTGAGGGGAGATGAAATTAGGTACCCAAGGCCCGCGGATTTATCTGCAGGCCCTACCCCAGCTTCTGCGCACACACCCATCGCAAAAGCCATAGATTGCTGGGGTAATTTAAAATCTCCCGACACCTGGCTACTAAATGTAGTCGAGATCCTGGAGATTGCATGGCGGGCCGCAGTACATGTTTCTTGGTCACGTGATTGCTGTTATCCAATGGATAACGGCGATCACGTAAAAGTAAAAAAAAGCTAAAGTTTCACCTCTCATCACGGATCTAATCCGTGAGGGGAGGTAAAATTACTTACCTAAGGCCTCCGGTGATGTTCCCCGTTGGGATCCTTATTCGTGGACCTTTCCCCAGCTTTGGCGTATGCGCCCGTTGCCAAAATGGCGGACACAAGTGCAGAAGCTGAGGAGGGCCTAGGTAATTTAAAATCTCCTTGCTCCTAGGTACTAAAGGTAGCCAAGAGCCTGGAGCAGTAACTGAGGGCTGCAGTAAGCGGTCACCGGTCATGTGATTGCCGTTGTTCAATGGGTAATGGCGATCATGTAAAAGACATGTAAAGTTTGATGCTCTGTTCGGTTTGGGCCCAGTTGTGCAGCCAGACATAATATTAGGGCCACAATGGGTATGTTTCTGAACGGGGGTATTCATTTTGGGGTTCAAATCCTCATTTTCATGTGCACTATAGAAAAAAAATCCTGTCTTAAAATGACATATTTTTTCTCCTCTAAACTGCATTAATTCCTGAAAAGAAACTGTATCGTCAAAATACTCATGACCCCCCACAGTGAATACATTAAGGGGTGTAGTTTTTAAAATGGGGTCATTTGTGGGGGTATCCATCATTCTGACTCCTATGTGCCTTTGCAATCTTGGCTTGGTGCAGGAAAACAAAATGTTCCTCAAAATGTTGATAATCCATGTTCAATTTATATGTCTCCTACATGGTTAAAAAAAAACGTAACTTTTTCAAATGTGCGCCAGAATAAAGTAAACAGATGAAAATATATATCTTATTCAAAATTTCTATATTATGAGATATTGCAGTTGGAAATGGGAAAAAAATGACATTTTTTTTTTTTTTTCAAAATGCTCCCAATTTTGACGCTTTTAATAAATATACACAAATTCTATGGGTCTATTTTTACCACCTAAGGCCTAGTGCCCACGGCCGTGACGGGCTCCGCAAGCGGAATTCCCCCCCCCCCCCCCCCAGAGACCCCATACTTACCTCCAGATCCGCCGCCCGACGTCCCACAGGACGCTCCGGCGTGCATGCGCATGACTGCAATGGAAGCCGTCCGCGCGTACGCTCGCGGCACATAGAACATGCCGCGGGTGATTACAGGTGAATTCACCAGGCGGAATTCTACAGTGGAATTCCGCACCATGAGCATTGTGCTAATAGGTTCAATAGAACCTAATAGCTGCGTGGCAACCCGCCCGTGGGAATTAGGCCTAAATGAAGTAAAATGTTTGGTGAAAAAACAGTGTCAGACTCACTTGGATATGCAAAACCTTTACGGCGTTATTCTATGTTAAAGTGACACATTCAGATTTCTAAAATTTAGCCTAGTCATTAATGTGCAAACAGGATTGGTCACTAAGGCGTTAATAAACTAAATTAGAGGACTGGAATACCGAGAGAAGCTATCAAAATTGGAATTATTTACCCTGGAAGAAAAGACAGGGGCGCTCAAATAACTATGTATAAATACATGAGGGGGCAATACAAGGATCTCTCCCATGATCTGTTTATACCCAGGACTGCAACGGTAACAAGAGGGCATCCGCTGCATCTAGAAGAAAGCAGGTTTCATCACCAACACAGAAGGGGGTTCTTTACTGTAAGAGCAGTAAGACTGTGGAACTCTCTGCCTGAGGACGTGGTGATGGCAAAATCCATAGGGGAGTTTAAGAGGGGACTAGATGTCTTTCTCGAGCAGAAGGATATTACAGGATATAGACATTAGGTGACCAGCGGGGTTGTTGATCTCAAATGTTGATCCAGGGATTACTCTGGCTGCCATAATGGAGTCGGGAAGGAATTTTTTCCTCCATAAGAGCTAATTGGCTTGCTTTTTTTTTTTTTTGCCTTCCTCTGGACCAACAAGGGGAGGTTAAAACAGGCTCAACTAGATGGACATTGTCTTCATTCAGCCTAACATACTATGTATAAGGCTGCATACACACAGCATACAAGCCATGTGGAGGAGATTTCAAAGAAATCTTCACTGGAGCCAAATATTCCTGCAGCATCCTTATTTAGGCCTTAGTCAGACGGGCGTTTTTTCGTGCGATTTGCGGATCGCATGACGGATGCGCATCCGCAAATCGTGTGACCGGTGCCCGAAAATCTGCTCCTAGCCGCGTTTCATTAGAAACGGGCCGGAGCTGTCCAGCGCATTGCATTCAATGGAGCCGGCAATACAGCCGGCTCCATTGAAAGCAATGGGCTGCGGGCAAGTGTGGGATGAATTGTCGGGAAGGGCTTAAATATATAAGCCCTTCCCTGCAATTCATCCAGAAAAGTGTTAAAATAAAAAAAATATATATATACTCACCTGCTCCCGGCAGCTGGAGTTCCACGCGGCCGGCCTGCAGTGGGTGTGAAGGGGGTGTGAGTCAGACCTGCCCCCTGATTGGCTCAGTGCTGAGCCAATCAGAGACAGGTCTGACTCACACCCATTCATGAATTCATATGTATTCAGTGTTATACCCCACTCACATCCTGTGGGGGCTTTTAAGAATACAGGGGTTGAAAATGAAGAACATGTTGCGCTGTCAGAAGGTCCCAGCATATGTGTTAATAATGAGTTCAAATGCAGGGAATAGTTAAACTAAAACAACTTTGTTCAGTCGGTGAATGCATATTCGCAGAGAGATAACAGTTATTTTGCAAAGGTGGGGGCTTTCAGACTTCACTCTAAGCTCAGGGTCACAAGGGGGGCTGAAAGATACCCACGCATTCTAAGATATATCAGCATTTAATAAATCATATAATAGCTTCAGTAAATAAGAAATAGAGAATGTCTCAGTCACTCAGCAAACTTTTTCACATAATTTGTCAAAGATAGCGCTCATTCACAGTCTCATCTCAATAGAATCATGTACTTTATAACATTATAGCACTCACCTCAATGTTTTTCAACTGATGCATGTATGTCACACTTTTTGTCTGTGCATCTGTATGTACTGGTACACCTTCAATGGAGGGTGACGGGGCAGACTTGAGCGCATGGATGGATGAGAGTTAATGACCCGTGTTCAGACTGTGATGAATGTGAAAATGTGTGATGCAGGTATTGACTGGGGATAAAAGTTCCCCGCCATGCATAAGACTTTGCTTGCTTGTGATGTGGATGGGCAGACTGTGGAGTTTGAATGAAGGTATGAAAATAGACGCAAGTGGCCAGTATCGAGGTGGTGGAGCTAGATGATGTAAAAGTGCGTAATGGATCATCCTTCTTTTGTCCAGAAAGGAGGGGGTGAGAATCTTGAGCGGCCAGTAAAAGTTTTTTTTTCCCCACACATTTGATAAGACATTGCAGGCAGGATCAGATTAATAATGAATTTGCTTAAAGGATATCACATTTCAAATATTAATAGGTGTTTGTCGATTATTCTGCCCTGATGCAACTCATGTCTCTGTTATTGGTGCTAACATCTTACAAGCCTTATCTGCATCCATCAAATTTTTTTCCAATGTTGTACTACATTGAACCCAGCTACTCTTCTTCCAATTGAGTACCCTGGTTCAAAGGGGGGGGGGGGGGAGGAGAAGGCATAGGTGATCTAGGTATTGCAAATCAGCCATTTTTAAATGTTTTGCAACAAGATTCTGATCTTTTTGAAATAGAATATCAGCATGATTGTCTAGCATTGATGCAACAAGAAAATTTAAGTTTTAAAAAGTTACTGAAAGCCCTTGTTAACAATGCATATTTTGAGTTGTTTTTTATAGATGGTACCAGGGTGATTGACGACTCCACACTGGATATGCAGTGGTCACACAACAAGATGTCCTAAAAGCAGAATGCCTCCGCATGTCGCAGTACAAGAAGCGGAACTAAAAGGCCCTCACTGAGGCGTGTAGAGTGGCCACAGGTAAGACGGCAAACCTTTACACTGACTCCCGGTATGCATTTGGCATAGCTCATGATTACGGCCCAACATGGAAGGCCAGACAGTTTTTTACCTCAGCAGGACAGCCAATTAAGAATGGTGCAGCGGTGCAGAGTCTCATGGAGACCACACTTCTACCTGACAATGTGGAGAGCTCACACCAATTCCTACACCGGAGAAACAAGAGACAACGCCATCACAGGCCACATAGCAAAGGCAGCGGCCCTGAAGCCGTGGAAGAAAAGAAGAATTTAATAACTTTGGACTTTGACAATAACTTTGGACTTTGACAATAACTTTGGACTTTGACTAAAAACTTTGGACTTTGATATGCTAAAGACTTTACAGTGACAAGCCAGAAAGGAAGAAAAGGAAAAATGGACTAAAAAGGGACGGTGTATGGCGAAAAGTCAACAGAACTTGCCTACCACGGTCCCTGTGCCCCATGATGGCCCAGCTGATGCACAGAAAGACGCACCTCTCAAAGCAGCAATGATGTCAACGCTTGAACAAGGATGGGTGGCTCCTGGGATTTCTGTAGCTGCTGCATCATTTGTCCAATTTTGCATGATCTTTGCCGTAAGCAACAGGGCAGAAGTAAATTTGCCACATAACACTTGCCGGGACCACTCTACCCATTTCAGGGATTGCAAATTGGCTACACTCAGCTCCCACTTGTTGGGAAGTATGAATATGTGCTTGTTGTTGTTGATGTTTTTCAGGTTGGAGACCTACCCTGTTACCAAAGTAAATAAGCAGGTAACCGCACAGAAGCTCATGAATGAGGTAATCTGCAAATATGGGGTACCGGAAGTGATTGAGTCAAACAAAGGTACACACTTCACAGTTGAAATAATGCAACACATCATGTCTGCTTTGGGTATATTCCAGGCTTTTCACACACCCTACCATCGGCGGAGTAGTGGGAAAGTAGGCACAAAGGGCAATGGAGGAAACAGGCAAATTTTGAATTGAGTGTCTTCCATTAGTTTCTTCTCCGGAGGGTACATGCCACAGTAGCCGAGTTTGGGAAATGATTCTCTTGTTAATTTTGTCATAGGCCTCTCAAAGGAATTGTCAATAACGCATTCTGCAGTCTCTGCTTTTCTCCCAGGTCCTACAGATGAGTGTCACAATCTGAAACCAGGTGACAGGGTCCATGAGAAAAAAATTGAGAGAGAAACCCGGTTTGAAGGTCCCTACCAGGTGTTGCTCACCACCCCAACTGCAGTCAAGCTCGAAGGAAAGCCCACTTGGATCCACACCTCGCACTGCAAAAAGGCCCTGGGTCCCGGAGCACAGAACTCATGATCCTGCATATCCTTTACAGGCTATGGGCAGGGTTGGGGACCTGGGCGGAAGTGGCTGTCACAGTGACATTGTGGTACAATTCCTCTAACATCCATAGCCACACACACCTTTGACTACTGTACACTAGCCCCCTGTTTCAGGGATCAGAACAAATTAATACAATCAAATGTGCAATATGAAGACTACACTGAGGGTGAGAATCCAACACTGCATCGTGCTAAGAAAGAAGTTGACGCTCCAGGTGGTAACTTTGATCCACATGTATACATAGATGCAATAGGAGTGCCAAGGGGGGTGCCAGATGAATTTAATTCTAGAGATCAGGTTAAAGCAGGTTTTGAGTCCTTATTTGCTATTGTCACTGTTAATAATAATGTAGATTGGATGAAATATATCTATTACAATCAGCAGAGGTTTGTAAACTACACCAGGGATGCTTTGCAAGGGTTAGCTGACCAGTTAGGGCCCACTGCATCCATGGCGTTCGAAAATAGAGTGGCCCTGGATATGATTTTAGCAGAAAGAGGTGGGGTATGTAACTTCCTGTACGTGTATTATCCCTTTGATCAAAAAGAGTATGAGTAAGGGACTAGACAATGTGACACCAACGTTTCCCTTGTTTGAAAAAGATGAAGAGCCAGTTCCGATAATGCCAACCACGTACGTTACCAGAAGAATGGAGAAATGTACCAGTACTATGCCTACCCCGATCTCCTAAGATGGATTGTCAGTGGACTTCCCATTTGCCTAGGGATAGTGCAGAAGACCTTAGGTTCCGGCGAGGGCACACTCTTCGGGGTGTTAACTTGTACAGATAGAGGGTATGGATGCCTGGAAATTAGCCCAGGGAATCCATGGCCTCCTTCTGAGGTGAGGTAGGGATCCCCCCTCCTAGGAGTAGGGCCTTACGGGCAGTGGGGAAACCCTGACGCAAGGGAGAGGCGACCGAGGAAGAGTGCAAGGTCTGGTGCTTGATCTCCATATTAAGTTTTTAGGGGGGTTTGTGAGGGTATATGTATATATTGCCATATGTTTTTTATGCTTTTATACCTTTATGCAAGTTCTATTCAATGCTAAAATGACAAAAACTTAATCTGTCGCCTTACATCAGATATTCCAAAGGCCTTGCAAGGCGAAGACAAAATGTATCTTAAACACCGCAAGGAAGAACCGGATACGAAGGCCATGTGCTTGGCTGTTTTTTGCCAGAAGTGCCGTATCTAGATAACGACTGTTCAACTACGTATATAACTTTCACTGTCTCAGGCGGAAATGCGGACATCACATATATGGTTATGCGGTGAATTTGAGCCAATGAGACCATTACCCATTCCTAGTGATGTGACCAAAGCGTATAAGACCCCATGTAATCTGTAATAAAGTGCGCAGTCATGTCCCCGTGTGAGGAACTATACCAGACCTCCGTGTGTGATGTCTCTTCTTTACCGCCAGCAGCTGGGCATTGGGGTGGGCCTGATTGGTGCTGTACGCAGAAATTTCCCTGACACCTAAATATTTACCATGTCAGAGCTTTAAATGAGTATTTTGAGGGTTAACATTTTGGTTACTCCATGACCAGATAACAATCCTTCCTCCAGCTTTAGGCCAGGATCACACGGCTGAATTTGGATTGCGGATTCTGCGATTGCCATCCACACGAGCAAGCCATAGTAAGTCGCAGGCATGGAAAAGTTCAGCTCCGCATTAAATCAGTTGTCCCTGATAAGAGTGACAGCATGCTGTGTTCTCCGCAGGCAGCGCTGCTAGTATTATATCCAACTAACAGCGCATGGGAGAACAAAAATGATGTATTTAGAGAACAGACCACCCACTGTTCTCTAAATACATGCAAATGAAGCTAGTTAGCTAATAATGGGCTGATTAGCCCATTGGTACCTAATGCAAAAGGATTGCTCAAAACTCTTAGTTTGACGAATTTTGAATGATTATCTTTGCATATAAATGGACTTTAGGCTGCATTCACATGAACGTATATCGGCTCGGTTTTCACGCCGAGCCGATATATGTCGTCCTCATCTGCAGGGGGGGGGGGTGGAAGAGCCAGGATCAGGAATTGAGCTCCCGCCCCCTCTGCACTATTTGCAATGAAAGGAGGCGGGGCTAAGTTCCGATAATTAGCCCCGCCCCTGTCCTGCCTCTCCCCATTGCAAATAGTGCAGAGGGGCGGAGAGGGGGCGGGAGCTCAGTTCTTGCTCCTAGCTCTTCCATCCTCCCCCCCCCCTCAGATGAGGAGGACGTCTATCGGCTCGGCGTGAAAACCGAGCCGATATACATTCGTGTGAATGCACCCTTAGGGCGCCCACCCACTGGCGATTTTTTTTCCTTGCGAAATTCGCAGCATTTTTTTCTCTGCAGGGGGCTATGGGACTTGTAATGTTAAAATCGCGATCGCGCGAAATCGCGATTTTAACATTACAAGTCCCATAGACCCCTGCAGAGAAAAAAATGCTGCGAATTTCGCAGGGAAAAAAAATCGCCAGTGGGTGGGCGCCCTTAAAGTGGTTTCACCCTCTGTAAAAGGCTCAGAGGCTTCTTATGTGCAGGGACCTCTTTTTTTCCCCTTGTGTAGAGCTTGTTGTCCACTAGCACCTCTACGACGCAGAGAAGAGATTTCATCCAATTACCAGCGTTTGAGAGGGGGCGCATGATTGGAATGCGAGAAGCTAGATGTTGTATCAACAAGCTGGCTGTCACCTGGGCCATTTTGACCAGACTGTTGGGAAGTTTAGGGTCCAGTGGATGCACGAGGGCACACAGAGGGATCACCAGTAGAGAGGATCGTCCAATAAACACAAGCAGCTTCAACTGTTTTGTTACAGGCTCCTGTGACTGTCGGAGCCATTTCTTTGCACTTTGCTTATGGACATTTGTAACCCTGCGACAGCTACATGTGCACCCTTTGGCTCTCTTCCACAATCGCCTCCATTTGCAGTAGTTTCATAAACGACAAAAGTGGACTGCTATGGAGTGGAATCCGGTTGTCAATGAATCCAGGTTTGGTTTGGGCGCTCACAACGGCTGTATTTGTGTCTGGAGACTAGAGTTGAGCGAACATACTCTGCCGAGCTTGATGCTCATTCGAGCATTAGCGTACTCGATGGTGTTCGTTACTCGAACAAGCATCAAGCAGTGTTCGACCCCGCCCCAGTTTTTGGCTCCTCCCCACTGTGACATGCCTGTTTTGGCCCCTCCCCACCGCAATACAGTGCACGTCATTGGCAATTTTTTTGTCTGGCAGGGGAGAGAGCGAACGAACCGAGGAGGGGGGGAGGCTCGGCCCCCAGCGTCCCACATACAAAAATGCTCTCGAATTTTACGAAAAGCTCGACTCGAATAATGCAGACTCGAGCATTTGGGTGCCCGCTTATCTCTACTGGAGACCATGGGGTGGGCACCTCAATCCTTCCTTTGCTGTGGAGTGACACACTGCCCCTGCTGCTGGTATGATGGTCTGGGGGGCCATCACATGACAGTCGGTCGCCCCTAGTAGTGGTACAAGGGACAATGACAGCTCAGCGATATGTTCAGGACATCCTGCAGCCACATGTTCCTCTCATGACTGCTTCCAAGAGGTATTTTCCAGCAGGATAATGCACACGCACGTACGCGCACACACACGCACGCGCACACACACACACGCGTACACACACGCGTACGCGCGCACACGCACACGGGTGGGTCACAGGAAGCCTCCACAACATTGTCACACTTACTGCCAATAGAACATTTATGGGGCTATCTCGGTCACCAACTTCGACAGCCTTTGAGTTTGCACAATCTAGAAGTTCAGTTACAGCAAGTGTGGACCCATATGCCGCAGGATACCATATGGAACCTGTGTGCCTCCATGCCCGCCTATATCACATCTTGCATCCAAGCTAGAGGCAGTACAACAGGGTACTACAGTATTTGCCTGAAAATAAGACCCTGTCTTATATTATTTTTTGCCCCAAAAGAGGCAATAGGTCTTATTATACTTACCTAGCAGGCTCGGTCCCTCCCACTGCTCTCCGGAGCTCCAACGCGCTTCTTGCAGTCCTCAGAAGAGCACTTCTTGGTTACGGGATTCATAAATCCCGCCTCCAGAAAGCGACGGCTCTGATTTGTTCATTGAGCGCTGCATTGATTGGCAGAGTAGCGCTCAAGAACCAATGTGATTGCAGTGTTCGATGAACCATTGATTGAGCAGCAAAACGAAGAACAAATTACAGTCATTGCGTTGTGAAGGCGAGACTTATGAATTGGCTGAGCAGTTGCATTGATTGGCCAATTCATAAATCTCATTTCCACAACGCGCGCTCCAGAGAACAGCGGGAGGGACGTGGACTGAGCATGCTAGGTAATGTATTCCTTTTCTTAAATGTAATGCAGCTAGGGCTTATTTTGGAGGTAGGGCTTATATTTCAAGCCTCCATGAATCTCTCTTTTTCCCACCCCGACCTTCCAAAAAAAAAAAAAAAAAATTCAGGGCAGGTCTTATTTTCAGCGAAACAGGGTAGAGCCTCCATGCCCGCCCAAATCACATCTTGTATCCAAGCTAGGGGTGGTACAACAGGGTACTAGAGCCTCCATGCCCCCTGTATCACATCTTGTATCCAAGCTAGAGGCGGTACAACAGGGTACTAGACCTTCCCTTTAAGTATTAATTTTTCTGCCATAAATTATCCTTTTCCTCGGATGCTGTGACAGTTTTCTTAGATGAACGTTACAATCACAGAAGTTTCACTCAACAACTTCTGGCTGCTTGTTTTTTGTTTTATTTTTTGACAATGAGCATTTAGTATATGTTATTGGAAATCAAGGAAAGCTTTTAGAAGTCAGCTGACAACAAAATGAAAGTTTATTAAACATAAGAAAAAAACTTTAATAAAGTTATTAACATTATACTTAAAGAGAATCTGTCACCTACTTTTAACCTTATTAGCTAAGCTTACGGGCTGAAAGTAGGTGACCCACATAGTCCAGGGATATAGAGGTTATACTTCCCATCATTGTTACCGAGGTGTCACGGCTGCAAGCCACCACTCAATCCACTGGGCACTGGCTTTCAGCATTGACATCGGAGGGAGGCAAGTATAAAACTTACATCCCCAACCTCCATGGGCCACTTACTTTCAGGCTATAAGCTTAGCTTCTAGGATTAAAGTACGTGACAGTCTCCAAGTATAGGACTAATTTATATATATGATATATATAGACAAAACAACATAAAGGTCTTGCGTGGACCACTCTGGAAATAAAGCTACCACACTTTGTTCAGTGCCCTCTGGCTCCTCTTAAATGGATTTACAGACAGCAAGTTACGGAATGATTTTGAATGCATAAACTGGCCTTCTGCCAACGATGGGCGTTGCAGGGCATCTCGTGAGTTTTTCCCACAACGTTCAAGGTTTAAATCTGAGGCTGCAATCCTAGAGTCCTTCTTAAACATGGCACGACTAAGAAATCGTCCCCAAGAACCAGCGGAACGTTTACGGACATCCTCCAGGCTAGAAGATCTTGAAGTGACCTGAGGTGAAGGAGGATAGCTGGCATGGCTAACAGGAGGAAAGGCCTGAGCTGGTCGTCTGGGAGCTGGTGGGCCAAGGTCTGGGCGCACAGCAGACACTCCTGGCTTACAGCGGTATTTAAGGGCCAGCTTGCAAATATATCGCTCAGCTTTTCGATACTGCTGGATTGCACAGAGTGGAGGAGTGCCAGAGTATGGATAGTCACAAGGAGCCACATCAAAATCAAATCGGGCATTAGAAGCAGACCGTAAAAAATAGCCATCCAGAGCTCCTATGGAAAGAAAAAAAAACCATTATGCTTTATAAATAAAGTGAACAGATACATGGTGCCACCAATTCTATGATGGCATAAGCCGAGAATAAAGAACTAATGGCATTTTATAGACATTAGAAGAAGTCCAAAAAATGACTAATTTGACATACATGGCCCCTTTCATTCTAGGACTAGCACTAGCCCATCCTTGGTGTTGATAGGGTCCCAGTGGCCATGCCAAGTGTATGCATCAACAATACATGAACAGTGACTGCATGTGTGGGTATTATAAATTCAAGTGTGTGTGTGTTGCCCTAATTTGGGGTTACAATGGCCCCTGTTCGTCTCAATGAAAAGACCACATACACAGCTTCTTTCCATTTATGTTCAGCACTGGCACTTTATTGGGATCTTGTGTAAGGTATATTGATATCAAGTGTGATGGCCAAGACATTTTGACTACTATATCCAAAAGTCTAAACTGAGCGTTATTTGGAAAATACAAGGTACTAAAAAGGAGAAGTCACAACCATAGGAGGCATCTGGTTACTTGAAGCACACAAACTAGCACACAGCCCACCAACCAGCACAAAGTGTCGTAGCCACTTTCAATAGCCATTGGCGGTTATCACAACAATCATTTAGGCATTTCCCCCACGTCTCCCTCATACACACGAGCAAGAATCAACTCTCCGAGGGCTCCTTCACACGACCATATTGTGACAGTGGGTTTTACCAATCTAACATAGGCTCCCATGTTGCCGATCATATAAATTGTGCAAAACATGCACGCAGTCAAGATCACACCATGTTCCATCTTGGTGCATATCATGCACGCATACACGCCAAGATCATGCATGGGATCAGCAGTCCGCAGTAACTACATGCTTGTGGACGGCATGCAGCAAATCACGCCTATGCACCGCCAGCCTCAGGAAAGTTGCGCAGCCCGCACACACAGTCATCTGTAAGGGGCGGGTTCAGATAATGAAACACTAACTGTACTCACTGCAAAGTTTCGCTGCGGATTCCACACAGGTTTAGCATTCATCCAAGGTGTGGTCACACCCAGACTTGCCCCACTGACTGGGGCTAATGCCACATGAATATCCACAGCAGACCTCAAGATTGAGAACACGACTGGATTTGAATTGTGGATTCTGGGATCATATGATCCTCGGTAATACGCAGTTCAATCAAATACATGGGATTACATAATTCTGCTCACATTAGCGGGTTGGAATTGCATAATCCACTTGCAGAAAATATAACGCAGCATGTACTATTTTACTGTGCAATAGGGCCCATTGTGCTCTATGGTCGCCGATATACCTATTGCGTATGGGCTGCGGATACCCACGTCATTGATAGGCAATGGCATGGGAAATACAAGAAGAAAAAAAAAAAGCTGTGCTGCGCCTGACCACCTGTGTGCCTCTGCTGTCATACGCAATAATTTTTCATTTAAGCCTGATGACTAACCCTGCATAGGTTCGGAAGCTCGCATTCACATCATGTACTTTTGTTAGCCATTAACCCCTTGAGTAGCGGGTTCCTTACCACCCTTTCAGACCCACCAGGGCAGGTTTTTTTTAAATGGGCCAATCATTTAATTTCGACTAATTTTGCAGTTGTGTTCCAAGAGCCATAACTTTTTCATTTTTCCATTGACACGGCCATATGAGGGCTTGTTTTTTGCAGGACAAGTTGTATTTTCATCATTTTTTAGGTATATATAAAATGTATTGCATAACTTTTGTAAAAAAAAAAATTGTAGGGAGATTTGGGGGTGGGGGTGGGGAAGAGGCTATGCATTACGTCATACTGCAGGAGCGATCAAAGCATCGCTAGTTGTGCTCAGGAGTGCTTAAAAAAGTTAAAGAATTTTAAAAAAAGTAAAAATAAGATCAAAGAGTTTTATTAATTGTAAAGAAAAAAAATTAATGAAAGTTTAAATCACCCCCCCCCCTGCAATATCCATAATAAAAAAAAAATCTAAGTAATAAAAGAAAAAATATATTTGCTATCACCGCGTCCGTAAAAGTCTGATCTATCAAATTAGTTCATTATTTACCACATTGTGAACGTCGTCTGAAAAAATAAATAAAGAACTTGAGAAATGCACTTTTAGTCACCCTGTCTCCCAGAAAAAAAATGCCATAAAAAAAAGCTATCAAAAAGTCATATGTATGCCAAATTGGTACTAATGTAAACTACGGGACATCCCGCAAAAAATGAGCCCTCGCGCAACTACGTCGACTGACAAATTTAAAAAGTTATTGTGCGTAGAAGATGGTATCGTAGTAATCATACTGACTTTTTCCTGTAATCATACTGACTTTTTCCTGTATAATTTTTTTTTTTACATTTTTCTCCCTTTAGGGGGTTTGCATAATACTTTATTATTACTCTAATACTCTGCTATGCTGAAGCATAGCAGGGTATCAGACAGGCTATGATGCTCAGACAGAGTCTGAGCGTCACAGCTTAATTTAGCTGGCAGACCTGGAGGCTATAGTCAAGCCTCCAGGTGCCACAGAGACCCATCAGGACCCCCTGATCACATTACAGGGGGTCCGATTGTGACAGAGGGAGCCCCCTCCCTCTGTCAGCGCTTTACATGCTGCGGTCGCACAGACTGTGGCACGTAAAGGGATAAACAGCAGAGATTGTTGACAGACCCCAGAGGCTATATTCAAGCCTACGTGTGCCACAGAGACCCATCAGGACCCCCTAATCACATTGTGGGGGGGTCCGATGGTGACAGCCCTTTACATGCTGTGGTCGCACAGACAATGGCATGTAAAGGGTTAAACAGTGGAGATCGGATGTTTTCCGCTGTAAGAGCTGGTTCCCGGATATTATCTAACAGCCGATCACCAGCTCTCCCTGCCACAGGAACCGGCCTGCTTCTGACAAGCCGATGGTCTCGGTGGCAATGTGTAAACAGTGCAAGAGTTTTAAAAAAAAGAAGAAGCTGGAAGTTGCCGGCAGATCGGTTATATCTTCCCGTTTTTTTGGTTTTTTTAAATCCTGCACTGTTCTCTGTGTGCAGAACACAATGCCACAGCTTATGGCATTGCGTTCTGCACGGTCCCATTATGAAACCTAGCCTGGAAATCTTCCGGACTATATCACTATTGGCAGTGGAGCTAGTCCCGGAAAGTTTCCGGGTGTGCCACTGAAGGCGTTAAAAGGCATCATATCTACAAGATTATGTGGTTTGTCTTGCTGGGATTAATCACATTACGCAATACAGTTATGTGCCGTACGCAGGGTCACTGGCTGGGCCCATACCTGGTATCCATTGCAGGCCTCTCGCATGCAGAATGTGACCTGGTCATGTGAGCCAGACCCAAGACATCTGACAGTTTAAATGCCTGTGTGAACAAGACCTATTGTGCATGAGGCCCTTTAGAGCTCATGCTATACACTAGTATACATTACCTGCGGACATTGGCCTATTTGTTTGCACTACTCCACTTTGCAATTCCTTCCTCCTTTCCTGGGTACAATCTATAGACCTCGGTCTCATCACAGAGCTTCTGTGTGGTGACATCAGGGAGACCGACGTGTGACACGAGATGTCACTACAGAGGGAAGAACAGGAGGATGATGTGGAGTCCAGGTCACTCGTCTCATAGAAGCCTGCAGGAGAGAGGGCACAAGAAGATCATACATGCAGCGCTACAGAAATATCTAGACCAACTATTTGCTACAACATTGGCTAAAGGCTACGCACAACTTTGAGCGGCAATTTTTTTACCACTTTACTGCAAAAATGATAGAGTTCAGTTGGAAAATGTTACATATCACAATATATAGACACTGCAGTCTAAGGCCGGCGGCACACGAGCGTGGAATATTCCGCGGCGGAGCCCGTCACGGCGCCCCCCAGAGACCCCATACTTACCAGCGGATCCGTCGTTCTGGGTCCCGCATGACGCTTCCCCGCCCACCGCCACCGCGTCACGTGACACGGCGGCGTCACGTGACACGGCGGCCGCAGGCGGGGAAACGTTTTCACGCTATCTTCCGCTGTGCTACAGCGGGAGATAGCGTGAACAGACGGCTTCCATTGACTGCAATGGAAACCGTCTGCGCGTACACCCACAGCAAATAGAGCATGCCGCGGGTGAGGACGGGAGATTTCACAGTGCGGAATTCCGCGATGGAATTCCGCACTGTGTGCCCTGAGCTATTAGGTTCAATAGAACCTAATAGCTGCGGGCAACGCACTGGATTTTCGCTGCGAATTACGCGGCAGAAATCCGTTCGTGGGAAGGAGGCCTAAGGGCGTATTCTGCACGCGTCATACACAGTGACAAGAACTCATTGATTGGGTTCGTTCGCACAAAATATGCTCAGGTGCACAAAATAAAAAATATGCAGCAAATTCCATTTTCATGTGTATTGCGCACAAAAATAGCACATATTAACCTAAATTGACCATTGCAATCAATGGGAGCATGCTTGTATGATTTTTATATGCACAGAAAAAAAAAATTGCTGTAAAGTATGCAAAAACGCAAATGGGCTCATAAATACGCCTACTCCTGTGTGAAGCTGGCCAGGTCTCAAATGGGAGATCAGGCAATAGTGCTGACTAAGGGTGCGTTCACACGAGCGCGTTTTTGTGCGTACATACGCACGCCCCAAAACACGCTTGTATTTACAACACTGCATTCCCTATGGTGTGTGCACATGTCCGTACTTTGCAGGTGCGTGCCTGCAAAGATAGGACATGCTTGCACCATAGGGAATGCACGCATTGTTGTCAATGGAGCCGCGGCTGCTGCCGGCGGCTCCATTGAAAACAATGGTCTGCTGGCTCCCTGCATTCTTTTTCAGGGAGGGACTTCACATATAAACTCTTCCTTGAAAAAGAAAAATTTTAGTGTAAAAATAAATAAAAAAATTACTTACCTGTCCGCCGCTGCTGTGTCCCCCGCAGGGATGAAGAACCATCTGCCGCATGCGGCAGATGTTTCCTTCATCCCCACTAGTTAAAAGAATTCCCTGCTGCTACATCTGCCACATCTGTGGTAGATGCAGCAGAGGAATTCTTCAATTCTCCACCACAGCTGTCACACACGTCAGCTGCGGTAGAGGATTCTGCTGCCCGCAATTGATTTCAGGGAAGGGCTTTAAATATAAGCCCTTGCATGAAAATCAAGTAAAAGTGGTTTAAAAACAAACAAACAAACAAACAAAAAATAGATACTCACCTCCCTTAAGCTGCAGGGGCTCAGCTGTGTCTTCTCCTGCTGTCCCCTGCACTGTGGTGCTGATCTATCAGCAGGCGGAGATTTAAAATCCCCACCTGCTGAAAGAGCTGAATGTGATTGGCTGAGGTGCTCAGCCAATCACAGGCAGCGCTCTTCCGTCATTCAGAAGCTGAATGATTCTCGTTCAGTCGCTGCATGCATTTACACAGGACAATTATAGTCCGGTGCTCCCGTGGGAATCTGAACAATAATCGTCCCGTAGAAAAGGATCATAACATAAGCCATCAGTCCAGCCTCGCTGACAGATCTATTGATACTTGGCCTGCAGCGTCACAGTGATGTGTAGAAGCTGCAACATTTTTAATTAAATCCCATTGTAAAAAGGGATCATCAGTCCAAAATACATGCATTTAGAGGGTTTACAATAGACTTATTACCTATTGAATCCAAGAGATAGGGGATAAAAGTGATCAGTGGGGGTCTCACGACTGAGATTCCCACAGAAAGGAGCAACAGTTTTGCATGCGAGGCTGCATTCATCTACAATTGGACTGCCATAGATCGTCGAGCATCTGTACATGGTCATTTCCATTAGTCTGAGATGAATAGAGCGGTGCCACATGTACCAATATGTCATAACTGAGTGGGTGTGGCGAGCTCATAGGGGGACACTGGACTCCCATTCTCAGGATTGGCAGGGGTCTCACAAAAGGACTATAATATCCCTTTAACAACATCCTTCTGGTACCTGAGCTGTGGGCTGACAAGCAGTTCCCATTCATCTTCCTTAGGAACAGAAGATCACTCGTAACTCCAGAACTTCCCAATCTCAGTCGAGGGGCGAAAGATCCGGATCCAATTCTACACAGTGGTGCAGGTTCGGTGGGGAGCACTGGAAGCAGTGGCTAAATAAAAAGGGCATAAGTAAGAACATTAATTCCCCCCAACAGTCACGTTAAAATTGGAAAAGCCTTCCAGAAAATGTTATTTTATTGCAGATTTTGAATTAATAGCTTAAATATATTTGACACAGAACTCCGTTACCTTAAGTGCATTTTTAACCCCTTAGTGAGATAGGATTTACTGGCTTTTGAGGCTAAAATTGTTTATTCCTTTTGTATTCCAGTGGTGATAATGAACAAAAATTCCCATCACCCCTCTCCTGGGACAGGGAGACAGGAGAATCACAGATCTTCACAGCCACTGATCTACCCCAACCCCCTTGCTGCACACACTGACTAAAGGACAGTTGTAAATTCAGTATTCCCGACTCCACTCTTAATTAGCTATAGCTCTGGTTCTGTAAGGACTAGGCTTTCTACGTCAGTTTAAGGGCTTATTCAGACAGGCGTATATAGGCCGGGTTCTCACGCCCAGCCGATACCCGATGTCCCTTTCTGCAAGGGCAGGAGGTGGGCCTGGCTGGGAGCTAGTGCACTGAGCTCCTGCCCCCTCTTCCCACTCCTCACCCCCTCCCATTGCAAACAGTGACGAGGGGTGGAGAGAGGGCAGGAGCTCAGTGTAGTAGCTCCCAGTCAGGCTCACCTCCTGCCCTTGCAGAGAGGGACAGCTTATATCGGCCGGGCGTGAAAACCTGGCCGATATACGCCTGTCTGAATAAGCCCTAAAGCTAAGAATCTTAGCTTAAAAATGCCACTAAAACATGTTGGTAGCCGTGACAATAACTGGAGCCATGGCCATTTCCAGTAGAATGAGCTCTGTTTGCCCAAAACTGTAGTATCATTTTCCAGCAGAAGGAACAGAACTTGTCCAAAACTGCTGCGGGGTGGGGTTGGGGAAGGGTTAAGAACGAGAAATTTGTGCGCGAAAATGTCTACTAACCCGAATATCCAAAGCATCGAACAAAATCCAACCGGACATCTCAGGTTATTAACAGCAAAGACTGATGATAGGATCTGTTATATTAGTTGCAGGACTATTCCAACTCATTTATAAACACACGGAAGACTTCCTGCTACTATAAGCTGATGGTTCACATGTCTTCTGGTCAGCACCAGAAGGATTACAGCCTCTCGAGTTCTGCAGAATATTGACACTATGTAAGCACTTCATATAAAGTGTCCATTCTGTCAGATATATAGAGGCTTCAGCATGCAACAAGCACTTTGGCCACAGGGTGTCTCTACTGCAACAGAATGTGAAGACAAGCAAGATACTGTAACAAAACCCGGAGTATATACACAGGTTTGCAAAAACAGACTCCAAGCCCAAACTTTTGATCCCACTACTGAAGTTGTTGCTTAAATCATCCGTTTCCACAGTAGGTTGCAAGAACAGCGAAAATTAAGTGCCACATAGCTATACCAGGCATACTACACATAAGGACCCATTCACACCTGTTAGCAGGTCTTCAGTCAGTTCCATTTTTCTGTTCTGCTTTTTGGAGCAGAAAAACTGAATTAAATGCTTCTGGTTTCTGGGGATAAAAATGCTGTCAATTTGCCTCCCTTGCATTAGATTTGTTTTTTTAATGGAACAGATAGCACTGCAGAGTGCCCTTGATAGGAATCGGTCTTGTAGCCTACAGGACACGGATTTGAAATCTGCATCCTCATCAGGAAATTCACACGCAAATCACGCCACATCAGATACCACCGAGAGATCCAGAGGCCTCAACACACCAGCAAAAGCCACATCTGAAATACCCAACACTGACTGCAATGAACATCCAAAGGGTTACTGGGGATTTCTAGCACGGATTTGTGTTTGAAGATGCTACGAAACCACGCAGATTCCCATGTACAATCCACTTCAAGAATTCCAAGATCAGATTTTTTTCTGAATTATGGCACGGATTCCTGTGGAATAGTAAAACAAAGCGTATTCTGTAAAAAAGCAACACACCTGTGTGAATGGGGCTTAATGGTCAGACATGCATCCCTTCTATGTTTTGGACCAACTGCTTCAGTTTCCGTCTTCCATAGCTCCATACGATCGGAGCTGAAGATGTGCTTAATGACTTGCAAAAACATGTGACCGGCACTCATTCCTGGCAGTGTAAGCGCACCTGTAGTAACTGGACCCCTCCAGACCTGTAGTAACTGGACCCCTCCAGATGCAGACGGCACATTCATGCATTAAATGGCTATTTATTTAGGAGTTCCAGATTCGTTTCTTTCACGGAATTCTATTTGTCATCCCATTGGGCATTGTGTGGACATTTGTGCGCCCCCTTAGAATTCCATGGGGACCTTTGCTGCGCAAAAGCCCCATTTCTTTGCGTACGCTCAAAATCAGATGTGTACAAGCCTGTATCTTAGTTGTCCGGAATGATATCCATTCAGGGGTCCTTTATGTACTCCAGGAATGGGTTAGGATTCAGATACCATTGGATACACTGAATCCCATTGTTTGGGCCAAACAAGTGATAGGTAACATGATTACACCTGCCGTATACATAAATTACTGCGCACTTGAAACACTTGTTACACCACCCGGCCTGACGGGGGCAGTCTATTTCCAGTCTCCATATAGACTAATTACTGTGTCCCTGATGACACCTAATGCATTAGGTCTAGAATTCCTAAGCATTTCTGAGCCCAATTATCTAATTCTGGGGCGTATTTCAGTCAGCCTCTAATCTAGGGGTCTGGTATGTTCTATGTACCCTCTCCAGCTAGTGTTTATATTGCGGGGATAAAGGTTTGAAGTTCCTATTTGTGATACATTACTGAGGCCGGGGATGTGTTACATTGTTATATTTACAAATAAGGTTTGTTTTTACATTGATGCCCTTAGGGCTTAGTCACACGCACGATTTGCAGATGCGTTTGTGATCCGCATCTATATAGACCCAATGCTTAGCAATGGGAGCGGTCACATGAATGTTTTTTTATCGGATGGGCCGAAAATTATAGGACACAATTCGCAGAACGCATGTAACTGCGTTCTGTGCAAATCTGTGTTCCTGTGTTATGTGCTCAATGGGGCGGTGGCAGCAGCGCCGACCCCTTTGAGAACATATACTAAAGATCGTTCTCCTCTGCCAAGGCTGTGACTTATATTTGAAGCCCTTCCCCGAAAATTAATACAGCGCTTGCCAGCAGTCCATTGCTTTCAATGGGAGAACATCGTTATCCTCTGCCACAGCTGTTGGAGGATAGTGGGCAGCGCTCTTTTTGAGTGTACAAATGCCCGTGTGACCGAGCCCTTTGGACGGATAAATGCTGCTAGCAGCGTTTTTTTCCGCCGTAATGCTGGCGTCGGTCACGTGATTTTTTTGAGCGCATCCGTTATGCGCACAGCAAATCGTGCGAAAAAAAAAAACGCCTGTGTGACTGAGCCCTTATTCAGGGAATTACCCTATTGTGCTTGGCACTATCAGGGAATAAAAAGAATGCACAGAAAATAGAGCCCATTGATTTCAATGGGTTCGTATACATGCGCGCATTTGACATGTGCAATTAGATTGCGCAAAAGAAAAAAAATGCAGCCTGCTCCATTTTCCTGCGCATTCGCATCTTGAACATGTCAACGGCTGAGAGCATTGTTGCGTGTTTTTTGCACGTGCAAAAAGTACAGTTAAAAACGCTGATGCCTACGCAAAAACGAAGCGCAAATACACGTACACTTGTATGACATAGGCCCCATTATAAAGGATTGCCTTTGTGAGACAACCCTTTACCAGTCTGCAGCACGGAATTCATATAGGCCATGATAAATGGCAGCTTGTAGTCTGCAACTGATGGAGGGATCTGAACTATCACCCAGCCATTATTGGAGGAACACTCCCTGCAGGCCACGCTCACGCACTGCTTCCTGAGCTGCGGTACAACTCGCTCATTGATTTTTATGGAGGTGTTCATCAATGTGGGGGTTTCTTGGTCTCTTCTTGCACCCAAAAACATATCAAAATAAGACATTTTTCCCATGACACTGCTAACATCCATGTACAGATCTGTAGTCACACGCATGTTCAACAAATCCCAGCCACCAAAACCTGATACCAGCGGGAGTCCAGAAGAAAGGAACGGCTGCAGCCAAATACAATGAGGAAGGTCATTGCAGACGAGGGTTGTTCCTTGCACCCCTCGGGGAGCGGCAGACTTTGTCCTGTAATTAGGCATCTCCACACACCTTACACAAACACCTCATATAGGTAGACTGTGACCTTCAAGGATAGAGCCAATCTCCTGTGTAGCTTCATGGCGTGTAGAGGGCCATTTACAGCGGGCGATTATCGCGCAGATCTGTTCCAATGAACGAAAATGCGCAATAATCGTTATGTCTAAATGCAAAGCAATCACTTACTATTAGTTTACCTTTTGTGTTCGCTATTAGTCAGCATAAAACCCATCGCTGGACCGCGGGCTCATCGTTCCGTGTAAGGCTGGGTCCACACGGGTGATTGCCAGTGGAATGTCCGCAGAGGCCATCCTGCTGCAGATCAGCCGCGGAATGCCTGCCTCTAAACGGTGTGAAATTCCACAGTGAAGACGGCGACACAGTTGACATGTCACGGATCTGAATTCCGCGCTGCATGTCAGTTTCCGCACGGGTTTCATGCGCGTTATTTCCGCAGCATGTGCACGAGATTTTCAAAGTCTCATCTACTTTGCTGCTACTGTAAATGCAGCAGAATTTCCTTGGAGAGGGTCCGCTCGGAAATTCCACGGCTAATCAGCACCCGCGTGAACCCGGCCTAAATGCTCCCCCCGTCACATAGGAGAAGCACTGAGCGATACTCTGCGGTGATCCGCCCATCTAAACATTCTGTGTCAGCGCTAACAACTAGGAGTGTCATCACCCGCTCGCGCAGTCGTTTACCCGACAGTCCCATGTAAATGGGACATACGCTCCTGGGTCACCAGTATGTAGGAGGCGTTGGATTACAACACTTTACACAGGCGTGTGGTGACAGCGTATTACTCACATGGGTTTTGCGCACGCTGTACCAATCTGCGATAAGTTCACATGTTGCTGCTCTCACATATTGCGTAAAATACACATGCAAAAAAAATAATCGCAGCATATTCTATCTTGGCGTGTATTACACATGCATACACGCCAAGATACTGCATGGCAACCAACTGTCTGCAGCAAGTGCGCAGTGTCATTGCATGCATGTCGTGTGATTGTCACAGCGGGCAGCATAGGAAGCGTGTTGATGCCAGGCAGACCGTCAGCAGACTCACCAGCAGGTCCTCCCTTCGCTCCACATCAGGTGCAGTGCGGTCCGGTTCCTGACCATCAGTTCGGGTCCATCCAGGGGACCGGTGGTCGGCGACAAGGTCAGCAGGTGCTCCTTGGTTCTGTCTGGTTTCGGGATGGTCCATGGAGTTTTCCCGTTCTAGTTTGGTCTTCGCGGGTCTCGGCGCCTCCATCGTCCACGGACTTAACTTTCTAGTGTGAACTTTGCCCTGCACCCCTTCCACCATTAGATCCGGTCTGAAGCCACTAGTGTGTGACCGGCAGCTTGGTCCCGGCGGGCTTGTCCCTAGATGACTTCTCCCCAGTGTGACCAGAACCTCCTCCTGGATCTGCTCCAGCTCTAAACTTCCAGGTCTCGTTGGATCCGCGTCCAGCCTGTTCCTTCTCCCACAAGTCAGACTTTCCTCTGCAGACATCTTTCTTCTCCAGTTGCCCCCTTCCCCCTTCTCTGACCTCTCCTCCAAGACTCCTCTGACCCTCTCCTCTACCTCCTGTCTCATCTGCTGAAGCTCCTTCAGACTGGCTGTGGTCACCTCCAGCCATTTGTTCACCCATGGCCGGCTATGAGGAGGCTGTGCCCGCATGCTGAAGCTGATCCCACCTAGATGGATGGCAGATTAGTAGCACTCGTCAGCCATGCCTGCGAGAACAGCTAGACGACAGGCTGGTCCTGCACGGAGAGCTGGGCTTGTAGCAGACCCCGGGGCCGGCCAGCCAATCAGCGGCCGGGAGTAATTGGATCCTGCATGTCAGGCTCTGAACAATCACTTTCCGGATGCCAGCACTGGGACAATGCGAGGAGCTGCTGGCAGCAGCACAGAGGATTACAGGAGGCGCCGGGGGCCGTGACGTCACAGCGGGCGGGAAGCTCCGGCCCCCCCTGCCGGCGGCTGCAGGGACATGTCTGAGGTAATTGTAGCCAAATCCAGGAATGGATACAAAGCAGAGGCGCTCCGTCCATCCCTGATACTTTCTTGCAATCTTGTTATCATTCACACCTGATTATGGCTCCATAGACCCCGCATATCTGCATCAGCCTGCCTGTGTGATAACTTATAGCATAGAGAACCTGCAAGGTGGCCGCAACAATGTATTACCCTTCTGCACGTGAAATGGCCGTATACATATTTTTTTCTTTTCTCGCTTCACAACGTGGGAAAAAATTGTGGCATGTTCTATATTTTCGCTTTTCTCAGAACGCATCGCCCATTGTCTTCAATGGGACAGGAAAACGCACAGCACGGCATACGACATGAGGTTTCCCGTGGGAAACACTTGTGTGCAAGGAAGAAATCCAGAGGGATCAAGTCCAGGGAAGATGGCGGCCAAGGAACAGGGCCGTGTTGTCCAATCCAGTAGGATCCTAGCTGCTGTGAATCGCCGACCCCAGAAATGCTGCGTGCCGCCCGCTCTGCCACACGCGCCCGTGTACATCTTTGTATACCAGTGATGGCGGTCGCTGTGAACATTTCATTCGTAAGATAATAAAGCTCACTCTTTTGTTTCCAGTCCCGCGTTTGTCTTTATGTTTTAGGCGCGGTTCTCACGGGGCGTAACTGCTGCGGGATTTCCGTGCAGTTGCTACACATGGAAATTCCACATGTGTTTTTAAAACTGAGACTAACCAGCAAAGTGGATGAGATTTGCAAAAGTCTCGTTCACATACTGCCGACAAGCCGCGCAGAAACTGACATGCCAATGGCGCGGGTTTTGAAGAAGCCATCCACTGCAGGAATCTTGCGGAATTTCCATGCGGTCCCGCGGCGGTCATTCCACGAGATTTCTGTCCCGTGGGAATCCAGCCAAACCTAAAGAGTCAGGAGTTATGTTTGTTATGCTAATCTGTCTTAAATGGATTCCCTTGCACAATGCTGGAAGGATCTGTATGCCCCCGGATAGGTATCTGTGTGCCCCCGGTAGGTATCTGTGTGCCCCCGGTAGGTATCTGTGTGCCCCCGGTAGGTATCTGTGGACCCCCTGTACAATATGGGTGTTTGTGGACATTCTGCAGGTAATGTGCCTTTTGTGGATTGAGATGAGGGGTTGTGCTGTTCATGCCCAGCCTTGTATACACTCCTGTGTCTGCTGCACAGAAGCAAAAACCAGCGCCTCGGGCTACAGCCTCCGCACAATGCAGCAGGTGAGAGGCTCCATCACACTACCTGCTATACCCCAAGTCTGTTCTTGTCTAATGACTAGATAGTGGCATCGCTCTGCTCTACCGTACAGCCTGGCATGAATGAATAAAGCTAAAGTCACGCTCTGCTCAGTTACAACCGTCCAACATTGATTCTCATTACCAAGCAGCATTCTCTTTTGATACATTTGTACTGAATAGTGACTACTCTTCATATAGTTGGGTCTGCAGAACTCCTGCCCACGGATGGATACTTGCTGCAGAATCCGTGGCGGGTGTGCACACATGGATCCACAGCGAGTAGCGCCCATAGCATGCTATGGGAAATCAATTCTCCCTGCACACTTGTAAAAGCTAATTGCGGTTTCTGCAAGCAAAGAAAAGATCGTAGTGTTCTCCATTTTTCTGCAGATTTCATGCGGACGGCTTCCATTGAAGTCAATGGAAGCTGTCTGATCCGCATCATCGCTAGGCAATGACACAGGAAAAGCAGGAGTTTGAAAAAAAAATTGTACTACGCAGGTCCAGCGGCTCCCCGTGCGGAAAATACAGGTACGCCGCTGTTCCCCACATGGGTACTCCAGCCCTGCTGTGTGCAGGCGGTCTAACTCTGTGCCAGAAAGACACCCTGTAGGGGGGTGGGCACGGGCACCAGTTGTAATAGTTACTAAAGTTTTAATAATAAAGAAGGTACATTGTAGGTGTTGGCAGAGTCTGAAGCTCCCAGGGCACCACGGGGCGCTGATGGAGGTTTAGAATCCAGATACGATTGCATGTGTTTCTCAGCGGCACAGAGAGAAGAAATCTGTGATATAGCCACAAAAGACTTCCAGAACAGCACCTGGACTTCAGCCGAAGGCCTTATTCCGGTAGCCACAAGTCCTAGCTCGATCGTGGGTCTAATGTATCATGCTGTTAGTCAGTCATTAGACCCGCAGTCAAGCCGAAACTTGAAGCCATAATATGAATACCAAAATTCCTGAACTACAAATTGTCAGCAGAGATTTGTAGGTCTTAGTTTTTGGGGGAGGGGCGCCATGCTGGATCTTTGAAAGAAAGCCTACTTACGTCCCTAAGTAAAAATGCTCCCTTGAGTTCAATATAACCATAAGGCTTCGTTCGCGTGGCGTAATCTGCTTATCTGCCTCATGACCCTTAGATTTCTGACACGGATTTGCATTTTACAATGCTGCAGATCCACACCTCCATTCAATGGGCAGATCCATATTTAGACACCTGTCTCAGTTTCCAAATGGAAATTGCAACAAGAATTGGCATGTTACTTCTTTCTTCGTGCGATGTGGATTTACTCCCTTGCAAAATAACAGGATTCTGACAACACCTGGATTTGTCCTGCGTGTGATGTAGATTCGGCACGAAATTTCATCTAGTGAACAAAGCCTAATGGACACTAGATGAAATTTACAGATGAACAAATCACAGCCATCACATTGAATGGCTGTGATTGGTTCATCGAAGGCTGCAGTGATTGGCTGAGCAGTGGCGCTTGAAAACCAATCAGAGCCAGCGATTTCTGAAGGCGGGGTTTTTTGAACCCCTGACTAGAGAGCGCTGGGGGAAAACTACAAACAAGTGTGCCAGAGACCTGCGAGGAGAAGTGCGGCTAAGCAGACAATGCCTGCTAGGTGATGTGTTGTTTTTTTTTTTTTTTTTTTTAATGCAGCTAGGGTTTATTTTAGCGCTCAGAAAGTAGGCTTTCCTACTGTAAAAGATCCATCGCACTGCAGAAAAAACGCATTTTCATGCCATGTGTTGCAACACATAGGAAGGCTGCATAGGAAAACATGGGCTACAAAACATCGCAGCTGTATATAGCGTGCCACGATTTAGTATTCTCACAATGTAGCAGCCTACAAAACATCACTCTTGTGAAAGAACCCATTGGAAAGCATGGGCTTCACATACATGCGATTTGTAGCCCTGTCGCTTCGCAAGAAAATCGTGTGATTTTGTCGATCGTGTGAAAACGGCCTAATTCCATCTCTCTGCTCCAAAAACAGTTAGAGGAAGAAAGCCTAAACAGGGGAACACACTAGTGTGAATGAACCCTTCCTTGTGGATTTCACGTATTGCACTACATTGGGTAAAACCTGCAGCAAATGTCTGCAACAGATAAGGCTCTGTTCACACTCACGGTATACATGTCTGTTCAGTTCCGCTTACAGTTAGCGCCAAACAGCGAGAATAACAAAAGTCTTGTATCCAACTCATGATGGACACAATTAGCACTCAGCAGCCTCAGGGGCTATAATGGGGTCTTCTCTGCTTTCCATCATGCCATCTGGTGTTGTAGCGGACTGATCAGCACAGCATGCTGCACTATTTTGACCATGACTTTGTATTGAATCCACGTTCCAGAGCCTCTGATGCAGATGTGAGCAGAACAAACGCCATGCTCAAATTTTTATTTTTTTTTAATCTGCCGCATATCTTTTTTTTACTGTTTGTGAATGAGATTTGTTGTACTGTAGTGTACTTTCTAGCAACATCCCAGAAAACAGTATCTAGAATCCACACAGTACAGAATCTCTTCCTCTACTGGGGAATCGTGTTAGATTACGGTAGGGTATGTTCCCACAGCTCGGCTTCATGGCGAATTCTCCACTGCAAAGTTCCTGAAAGTCCTCAATGGTGCCGTTTTTGTTGTGAATTTCAGTGCGAAAATGCTGCAGATCTGCACTGAAAAGCCTCAGCAAACAACTGACATACTAAGGAATTAAAAACCAGACTGAGGATCATATCTGTTGTGGATTCCATGTGGATTGTTTCACACGGCAGATCTTATTACACATTTGAAGCAGAATCCGCATTGATTTTTACATTAAATTTGCGCCATAATTCGCTTCCAAAAGTGTACCAATCATTGGAATAGAAAGCCACACTGCAGTCTATATGGCACCATTTTCTTTACACATGCGGAGTTTAAATCCATTTGCGGAGAGAATAAGAAGTGACTTGTACCTTCTTGATACAGAATCAGCGTCAGGAGATCTGCATGTGGAGATTCGTGGCAGCAGCATATGCAAATCCACAGCAGAAGCCTGCAGCTCAGCCACAGCTTTCTGTTGCAGATTATAAGGCAGATCCACGTTGGATTTTTCCAATGCAGATTGTGCCATCTGAGCAAATGTATGTTCACATAGGAGAAATACTGCAGATTCCGCTGTTGTGGATGAGATTAGAAGAAATCGGGACCACATACTGTGGAAAGAATCCACAGTATAAACTGACCGGTCAATGTATGTTGCAACTTTTCAGTGCCGATTTCTCCTCTTCAAATTGGCATGTCACGTTCAGATGTTGGTCTGGATTTTGACAACTATCTGCACCACATTGAACTGCAGACAATCCTTTGTGTGGATGTAGCATAATAGATAGTATAGCTAAAATACTCCCTGTACTAACAAAGCTGGTCATAGGGAAAAACAAGCACAAGGACATCAGATTCCCAATGGCCGTCTCCTACAGCAGCAACTGTGTAGAGAAGAGAGGAAGGAGCCATTGTCATTAGTCATACATGTGCTGTGTATCAGGCTCCAGATATCTGATTTCTCCATGGGGGCTATCACCTATTATCTCCTAGTTGTGGAATAATGGCTATCTATTAGGCAGCTACTGGGAGAGCTGCTCTCTAATATATAGTGTAATCAATGCTGCAAATAACAGATCATATGTAGTGCTTATGATTCATAATTGGCTTGATTTCGGAGATCTGGCACATAATTAACTGGTCCTGAAAGATAAAATGCAGACATCATGGATTTATATATGGCCAGTGCTATGAAGATTTATGGGATGACACAACGGTAAGTCTAATTCTGCACTGTAGGGAATGGAAGTCGCAGGCCACTTATGTGATTATGACTATCACATGCATAAAGACTTAGATATGGAAAGCAACTCGTGCATCCAGCTGTGGACTTATCCTTCTTTGACAATATATAATCAAGGAATAGAGGTTTGACTATCCATCACTCCTGGCGCTAGAATGTTGTATGTCTTGTGGGGAACCTAACTTGGGATCGCCCAGAACTTGATGTATTAACGAATGTGAAAGGCTGAACGAGCAGAAGATTATTTTTATATAATAACATTTTTTATGTAATGAGTGAAAAGCGAACGATTCCTGTTCGTCGTTCAGTGGTTGGCTCATGTTTAGCCCAAAATGTTAGAATTTACTTTGCTCGGTTGAACAATAATTGTTCTGTCTAAAAGCACCCTTAAAGGCCCATTTAGACAGAACGATTATCGCTCAAAACTCGTTTAAGCGAAAGTGAGCGATAATCGTTCAGTGTGAAGCGAAAATATCACTTGTCGTTCGCGGTAGTTTAAGCTGACTTTTCAGTAAGGTTAGAAATTCACGTTGGCTCGCTGGCTTCTCGTTCCGTTGAATACTTCAAGCTCAGCACTTCTCATAGTAGGGAAGCAGACGAGAAGCCAGTGAGCTGCAAGACTTTAAATGCTTTGCGCGAGTGCTGACGACCTTAGTGGTGATATCAGCGGTCGTGCAGTCATACAAACAACTGTCGGCCCGTGTAAAACTGCCTTTACTCACGGTTACCGGCTCCCATAGGTTTGGACCTTTATATCTGCAGGGCACAGAGAGTGAATGCACATTTCCTCTGCCCTTTTACAGCTACCCACTAGAGCAACTAATTAGTTATCTGCTACCTGACAAAATGATGGAAGTCTGGGAGAAATATACCTTTACTACTACTCCTATCATCCTGTCAGCCTCGGTGATGCAACTAGCACGTCACCAGTGACATGATTTACTAGGAGGGGCCCTTATACAAATGCCAGAGTGGGTGCCATATTTGCTAACAAGAGGCAACACATCTGCTGATAGTTCAGCCTAGGTCCAGTGCAGAACAAGTCCTCTGCAAGTAGTAAGCAGGGGACCTCTGTAGAGAGGGCAAGTACATGGCGTAGATTATTAGGGTCCCTGTATAAATGCCTGCTGTAGCAGCTGCAGGTGAGGGGGGAAATTTCGGCCTGGTAATAAGAAGGAACTAAGTGTAAGGCTGGGTTCACACAGGGCAGATTTGCTGCGGAAATTCTGTCCGGAATTCCGCTGCAACAAATCCGCCTGCGACCACTAATCCCAGGCTTAGCTGGCCATGTGGACGAGATTTGTCAAAAATCTTGTCCACAGGGGACGGCCAATCCATCGCTGCAAAGCTGCAGAAGCCAGCCCTGCAGCGCGGATTCCCTGGCCGTAGCATGTGTATTTTTTTTCGTTGTGTCCGCGCTGCTCTCTATGGGAACACCGTCCGCAAGAGAAAAGCATGCGGCCAAGCTGCTCCGAAACCTACAGCAAAGTGCGTTGTTTTTCACTGTGGCAAAACCGCAAGATTTCGGTCGGGATTCTGCCCTGTGTGAACCCAGCCTAAGGGTGGCTTCACGCCTGCACTTGGGGTTCCATGTTCCTGCTCTGTTTGGGGAGTAGGAAAGGGGTATTCCCACATCTAAATGGCTCCATCTCAGGAAGGAACCGAACAGCTCTAGACAGACCTCATTGACTATAATGGGGTCCGTCCACTTTCCACGCAACTGCCCGGCTTTGAGACGGAAGAAAAAGTGCTGCATGCAGTGCTTTTTCTTCCGGTATTTTGGGTCTGACCTGTGACGGAACTTCTGACTCGAGGTTCCAACACAGATGTGAATCCGGCCTATAGGCCTGTGCAGCAGTGGAATGGACCGACCAAGGCCTAAATAGAGGTGATGGCCACATATGAGTGTGCAGTCAGGCCACAGCAGCAGGGCACCAGCCTGTGGGAAGAGATTTCCTCCTCGCAGTTACCGGGTCCAGTGAACCATGGTAAAGATGGGTGAGAGTTCGGGCACAGCAGACCAGATAGTGGCTGACTCTGTTTGTGATTCTATGTCAGAGGTAACTTGCCTGCAGAACCAAAAGTGATCTACAAGTACCCAGGTGAACCCATTGCAGGAGGTCACCACAGCGTATCATCACACCTGTATCTAAGAGGTCTCCTATGGGACTGGTGAGAATCTGTCACAGTGCTCATGTGTATACTGTCCCTTTGCAGGACCAGTTAAGAGACTGAAGGACGTGGGCATTATTCCATGGGTTATCCGAGCCTCTACTGCACTGCATGTAACGTTACAAGTACGATGGGCCTTCATATGGAGAGAAGTGTCTACGTTATGTACAGTAAGGGTTTGTTATGCTGCAAAAAAATCGTGTCATGTCCGATTGTCCGCTGCCGGCCATTACCACACACTTGGGGAGCTTTTTAGACGAGCCAACGATGATTCTTATGATGGAATAAAAGGAACGACAAGCAAAATGTTAACGATTCGTTCGGTCGTGTTTAGAGCGAACGAAAATAGTTCCGTCTAAAAGCACCTTTACACCTTAGAATGGCTACAATATCAGTGCTCTCACGTTTGCTCCTTACTAACTATGTCTTATCTCCCATCTCTTGTTTGCAGGTGAATCTGCAGAGAGCAGCTAGGAGGCTGCAGTGAACCTGCACGACCTATTACTTCACTCCCTAACTATAGGGTCAAGAGGAACAGTTTTATGGCGTAGCAGTGGTGAGTTATTACCTTTTACGTGGCCATATATGAACAAGCATTACCAGGGATCTTCTGACTACAGTTGGGGAAGACAATTAACATATTTCAAAGTGTGCCAAAGTATTGGACTACAGGAGGATTAGTGAGGAGCAGAGCAGTGTGTCCTCTATTATCAGCAGGTTGATGTCATCCAAACTCTCCTCTGCTCATCAATGTCCCGTCCTCCCCCACAACTCTAGGACAACAATAGAAACCAGTGGGGTGTAATGACTGGAGATAAGAGCAGAGTACACCCCCTGCTGTGATAAGAGCAGATGGCAGGAGCCACCCAGCTTACACATGCTAATGCACTATACAGGTACCTGCCAAGCACCTGACATGACTGCAGAAAGATTTATCTACATACGAAATGAAATGTTATGGTCCAAATACTTCATGCATTTTAATGCATATGTCACAACTGGTCAAGACCTTTCTTTGCATTGTACTAATACATGTTTGCAGTAATTTGAAGCTAGCATAGATATTTGCAATACAATGAATACCTTTGCATAGAATAAAGCATTGCTAATGTAATGATGAGATTACAGTCATTGTCATCCAGGAGTAACCATTACCACAACCTGTGCTTTCACACTAGAGGGATGATCATTCAGTGAATGCAGGTGGAGCTTGCCAGAGATCTCTTCCAGCTACCTGTCTTCCGTAGGTATTATTGTATCTTGACGCCACCAGAAGCTAGGGGTTTGACAGGAGGAACGCCCCGCTCACATCCCCAGCTCCCGATTGGGTCAAGGCTGGAAGGTCCTACCAGCGTGTGCAATGCTTGTACCCGGCCCTGCCCCCACCGGCGGCGGTGCTCTTGGGCCCCGCTGTCACAGTTCCCAGCGCCTTGCCATGTGTCCGCTCACGGCCCGGCTGTCAGTCTCCCCGTCGGCCTTCCCTCCTCTGTGCTCCTGGCTCCACTGTCCCTCTCCTCCGTGCCGGCCTCCAATGGATGGATAGATGGCTGGCTCACACCTCCGTACCCCGCCGGGTCTCAGACGCTGTCTTCTGCTGCCACGATAGCCACTGTGTTCAGGCAAGGTGGAGTAAGCCACTTTCTTCTGCCATTGGATGCATCATGGCACCTCCGTCACCATGCCAGGTGTCAGCCTGTAGATGGATGTCTTGTAGATGGATCTATAGGGAAGTCAGCTAATGTCTTCAGTGGTGCTGTCTGGCAAGTAACAGTGGGGACGGGACAGCAGAGACCAGGAGCCAATCAGCAGCTAAGGGCGTGACCGGGGCTTTACCTCCAGCTAAGGCCGGTCAACCCCTAGCTTCCAGAGTCGACATATTGCACCAGTACCCCTGTCTTCATTCACAGTGAACAGGCAGTTGTTCATACAGTGAAAAGTCGCTCATTAGTTGCTTTGTTTCAGTCAGCTAAAATGAAGCACTTAGCGACTAATGAGCGATTTCTCCCTTTGAGGGCTCCTGCATACTTGTGTTTTTCTTGTGCATTTTTTTTTCATGTGATTTTGCTGCATTTTGTTAAAGTGAAAGTCAATAGGACTCGTCATCGAAATGCGTTTTTAACATTAGAAAGTCCTATTGACTTTCGCGTAAAAAAAAATAGCAAAATCACGTGAAAAAAAATGCGCGAGAAAAACACAAGTGTGCAGGAGCCCTTACACGGGAGCACTATTGGTCAAATTGCTCAGCTGTTTAACCCCTTAGTCACTAAGTCTGTTTGTGCCTTAATGACAAGGCAAAATTTTGGAAATCTGACGTGTCACTGTAACATAGAAAAACTCTGTAAAGGTTTTGCATATCCAAGTGATTCTGACATTGTTTTTTTTCGTCACATGTACTTCATTTAGGTGGTAAAAATAGACCGATAGAATTTCTGTATATTTATTAAAAGCGCCAAAATTACGGAGAAGTTGTTAAAAAAAGTTTACATTGTTTTTCAGATTTCAACTGCAATATGTCAAATATGGGAAAACATACTGTACATATATATTTTTATATAAATTACCATCTGTTTACTTTATTCTGGAAGCACATTTGAAAAACTTTTAGTTGTTTTTTTCTTTTTTTAAAAATTTAGGAGATGTATAAGGGAGTAATTTGTTTTCCTACACCAAGCCAAGATTACAAAGGCTCATAGGTGTCAGAATGATAGATACCCCCACAAATGACCCCATTTAAAAAATACACCCCTTAATATATTCACTGTGTCATGCAATGTAGAGGTGAAAAAATACAATTTCATATTTTTGCAAATGACAGTTTTTTTTTCTATAGTGCACATGAAAACAAGGATTTGTACCCCAAAATGGATAATCCTGATTGTCCTGTATTCAGAAACATACCCATTGTGGCCCTAATATTATGTCTGGATGCACAACGGGGCCCAAAAGGTAAGAAACAGACGGTGGCTTTCAGAACAGAAATTTTACTTGAAGGTGTTTCATGCCCCATTGCCCACTTGTAGAGCCTGTGAGCTGCCAAAACGATTAAAACCCCCCACAAATGATTTGATTTTGAAAACATACCCATTGGTGCCTAGTCTGCTTACTGGACACATGGCTAGGCCTGTAATGGAGGGAACACTCTTTCGCTTTCAGGGCACAACTGAATAAATTCCAGGCCCCATTGCACACTTGTAGAGCCATCAAGCTGCCAAAATGATAAAAAGCCCCCCACAGATGACCCCATTTGGAAAACTAGACCCCTCAGCCCATTTATCTAGGTGTGTACTGAGCATTCTGGACACACAGTTTTTGTTTTTGCAAGAATTAAGATAAAGCGGGTGAAAAAAAATTCATTTGGTTTCAAAAATGTCACTTTTATGACACATTATCGTTATTTCAAGCAGGAAAAACTGGAGAGACGGACCCCCAAATTTTATAGCATTAGTTCTTCCGTGTTCAGCAATACCTCCATTGTAGCCCCAATTTACTTACAGGACACATGGCTAGGCCTATAGTGGAGGGAACACCCATTGGATTTCAGGGCACAACTGAATGAATTCCAGGCCCCATTGCTCACTTGTGCAGAAAAAAAATACATTGACTCCCTAAAAAGATTCTACCCCCTCTGTTTGGTATTTCCTAAGGCCACTCTCACACGTTAGTTTTTTACTGCGATTGAAATCACGATGTTTTGCCAATAGCATGTGTGAGAATGGCCTTAATATTAGATAAAAGCAATAATCTACAACTAGGGCAATTACAAATGCCTGGGCACATGGGGCACTGAAATCGGGTATACCTCCTCCTCCAATGCTTGCTGCAAACCAAACCCTTTTTGGGTGGGTATTTCTTGGCCTCAGTGGCAGGGATGGGGTGTAGAAAGTGTCGCTCTGTGAGCTGTCGCACCTCCTCAGACTTGTGAGCTTGAGGTGCGACTGTCTCACACAGAAGGCGCTCAACAAGCTGCTCCTGGAACTGCAGGAAGGCGAAACGTTCCCGGGGACTTCTTGTAAATTACGTAGGCATTATAGGTAGGGATCTGAATAAGGTAGATCGCTACTTTTTTGTACCAGAGCCTGGTCTTTCGCTTCATCAGGTTTGGCTGAAGCACATGGTCGGAAAGGTCTACACCCCCTCATTAATTTGTTGTAGTCTGTGACACAGTCAGGTTTTCTCTTGTCCATGGCAGCCCCTCTCTCCCTTACTGTTACTGAGGTGTCCTCGTCCAGTCGAGAGCACGTAGATATCCTTTTTGTCATTGCACTTGACTACAAGCAGTCGGTCACTTGTAAGCTTGTATGACATCCCCCTTTTCATGCATCTGGACACCAGGAGTTGTGGGAAACCTGCAGTTTTTTCTTACTGTTCCACAGAACTCTGTATTTGTGACATGAAGACGTGTATATTGGGACACTGGTGTAGTAATTGTCCATGTATACATGGTACCGCTTAAGCAAAAATGGCACAATTAACTGCCAAACAATTTTTCCATTGATGCTAACATTGTCTTGGGTATTCGGGTGATGGTCCCTGTGTTAGGGTTTGCTGCTGGGATCTGTTGTAATACATGGGTTTTCAGCAGCATAGCTTTACAGCTGGTGTTTATTGAGCTGGCTGGGTGTGGATTGCTCAAGCCAGCCAATCCCCAAGGTCTGTTGCTCATATATACCAGCACCTCTGCTAGAAGCTGTTGGCCTTTTCTCTGTTTGTTCAATGTGAACAGTGTCATGCTCCTGTGAGTCTCGGTACGTGTGGTGTGAACTGTCTCTTGCTGTGAGACCTTTATTGTCTAGATCAAGGCAAGTCCTTAGATTCCAGCGTGGGGGTTTCCCTATCGGGACGATCGCCCTGCATTGCTAGCAGGTTTCCTGGGGTTAGTTGTCTCGTTAGTGTAGGGACCCATGAGTCAACGAGGACCTGTGAAGTGGGCTTGCGGGCTTAAGTATCTTGGCCACAATACGAACTAGTACCTCGTATTGTATCTATCCCATCTATTTATACATGTGGAGTCTGAGCGTTTATTAGCCATTAGTTTGTGTCTGTCTGCGAGTATGAAGTCTGTTCCGTAGTTCTGCTGTTCGGTCTGGCTTTGCTAGTTCGTGGGTGTAGATGATGTAACGTTCATGTCTGTTTCTCAGTCATGTCTGCGATTTTCGTGTCCAGTTCGCAGTTCTGCAGTTCTGCAGTTCATGTGCCGGTAAGACTCTGCAGTATGTTCATGTCCAAGTTTGACGTTACACCCTGCCTCCATATATATTAAAAAATCACAGGTATAGCCTGTTATGCTCTTACTAACCTTATAGAATTTGACGCCATACCTGGCGTGTTTGGATGGGATAAACTGCCGCAAGGAAAGACGGCCCTTGATGCTCATCAGGGACTAATCAACTGGCAGATTTTTCTCGGGGGTATATACATTTTGAAAATATTCAGTTCGACGAGACATTAGGGGCCTCAATTTATTTCATCGATCATAGGCAGGGTCATCTCTTTGGGGGATTTGGGAATTATCAGTTAAATTAAAGAAACGCATTAGGCCCAATGTCCACGGGTGGATTCAATTTACGGAAGATCTGCAGTTTAAGCCACCCATAGGGAAGTATGGGTGTATGTTCTGCAATTTACACATGCAGATTTCTTTTCCGGATTCCGCATGCGGAAAACAAATTGCAGCATGCTCTATTTTAGTGCGGTTCCCGCACGGATGGTTTCTATTGAAGTAAATGGAAGTGGTCTGATCCGCGGCTCGTCCGCAGTTAACACTGCAGACGGGCCGTGGATTCCGTGGGAAAGCAGGAGTTTGAGAAAAAAAAAAAAGTACTGCGCATGTGCGCCGGCCAGCACTTCCGCACAGATCCGCATTGCAGAAAAAAGAAGACCTGGACAGGTAAGCAGAGTCGCCTGCTGCGGGCAGGGTCGGATTCCTCTGCGGGCTCCCACATGCGGAATCTAACCCGCCCGTGGACATGAGGTCTTAGTGTTTCAAAACGGCTCGGGAGTATAATTGCTGCAAATACAGGGGTCGCACGCACAGCACTGGTAGACCAGTAGGAGCAGACGGAAGATTTTTTTTTTTACTAAACCTGTTAACAATATGATTTCAATTTTTTTTCCATTTTTGGGATAATTGTTGAGGTCCATAGTCTGGAATAGACGGAGGTGGGTGCTCTGCAATAATTTGTCTAAGACTACATTGTAGAAACTTGGCCCGATATTGCGCTGGTCAACGTGCGCTTTCCTGCTGATGCAAGGCATTTTTCATGTGAAATTGCGACCCTCAGCACATGTTTCACGCACGCCAGAGGATCGCAAGTGTTTCCCATGGATTGCAATGAGACATGTCACATTGCACTCGCAAGCACATAGCACAGCAGGCGATGTGTTTGACTGCCCTATTGAAAACAATGGGCATGCAGCGCTTTTTTTCTTTTTTTTTCTTTTTATCTAAAGTAACGAACGCCGCCTAAAGTAATGAACGCTGACAGACAATGAGAACGAGCGTAACTAATGATTACCTGCGCACATGGATGTATTAACAAGAGTTCGGCCATCAGTTATTGAAGGTGTATGAGCATCATCAGCCATTAATATAAAATCTTGGAAAACCCATAAAATCCTCAGAGTTGTCTATTTCAACATATTTGGGAATGTGAACAACTAGGTAAAATAGAAATGAGGTATCTGTATACAACTTTTAGAAGGCAGAGGCTTGGAGAAATAACACAGAAGTGATGGGGTTTTATTTACAATCTACAGGAACATACGCAACCCATACACAAATGTCCAGATTTTCCCAGTCTGGACACACATATATACACACACAGGGGTCATTGCCCCTTTTTTACACCCTTTTATTAGAAGCATTGAGTACCCTGCATATTATTTGCAGTTATTTTAGTGCATTTATTCACACTGTCTGAGTGACTTGTTAGTTTTCTTAACCCCTTAGTGACCAAGCTTTTTAGTTTTTTTTTCCATTTTCGTTTTTTCCTCCCGCCTTTTAAAAAAATCATAACTCCTTTTTTATCCATGGACGTAGCTGTATGAGGGCTTGTTTTTTGTGGGACGAGTTGTATTTTTCAACGGTAATATTTAATGAGCCATATAATGTACTGAAAAACTTTAAAAAAATTTCTAAGTGGCGATAAAAAGGAAACAAAATGAAATTCCACCATCTTTCGGTGCGTCTTGTTTCTGCGGCGCACAAACTGCAAACAGACAGACGGACACACACGCATACATTCAATCTATATATATAAAATTGAATGTCTGTCTGTCTGTGTGTGTCTGTCTGTTTGTCCTTTATGCGCTACTACACCATTCATCCGATCGCCATGAAACTTTGGGAAGTTGTTGCGTACACTCCTGGGAAGATTATAGGCATAGTATATTTATGCTATGATAAATGGCGCGCGTGCGAGCGTCGTCGACAGGTACGCGCCCCCCCCACGTAGATCGTTCGATTTCCATCATTGCCACTAATTCTCTCACTTCCCGATATTGTAGAAGCATGAAATTTGCCACGAGCACTGATTATGTCATAAATAGGAAAAGTTACTGGGTCCCGACTCGATTATTCAATGCTAAGCGCCAAAGAATTAGCGTCCAAATTTTACGTACGGAATCTAATTCTCTCACTTCCCAATGTCATAGAAACTTGAAATTTGGCACGAGCATTGATTATGTCATAAATAGGAAAAGTTAATGGGTCCCAACTCGATTATTCAATTCTAAGCGCAAAAGAATTAGCGTCCAAATTTTACGTACGCAATCTAATTTTCTCACCTCCCAATGTCATAGAAACTTGAAATTTGGCACGAGCATTGATTATGTCATAAATAGGAAAAGTTAATGGGTCCCAACTCGATTATTCAATTCTAAGCATCAAAGAATTAGCGTCCAAATTTTACGTACGGAATCTAATTTTCTCGCTTCCCAATGTCATAGAAACTTGAAATTTGGCACGAGCATTGATTATGTCATAAATAGGAAAAGTTAATGGGCCCCAACTCGATTATTCAATTCTATACGCCAAAGAATTAGCGTCAAAATTTTACGTACGGAATCTAATTTTCTCACATAGAAACTTGAAATTTGGCATGAGCATTGAATATGTCATAAATAGGAAACGCTAATGGGTCCCAACTCGATTATTCAATTCTAAGCGCAAAATAATTAGCGTCCAAATTTTACGTACGGAATCTAATTCTCTCACTTCCTGATGTCATCTATATATATAAAAAGGAATGTATGTCTGCTTGTCTGTCCTTCTTGCGCTACTACACCATTCATCTAATCACCATGAAACTTTGGGAAGTTGTTGAGTACACTCCTGGGAAGATTACTGGCATAGTACACCTATCCTGCGAGCATCGTCGACAGTTATGCCCCCCAGACAAAGATCGTTTGATTTCCATCTCAAGCACAAAAGCAAAAGGCATTACGAGTAACGGAATGCGTGTTCAACTACAAAATGATGCATCTGCCGAACGTTTCGCAAGACAATTGCTGGATATTGAGAATGCTGAGGTAAAATGAAAGCTGTGCTGTGATTGGTTGCAATTTCTTATACTGCTGAGGTAACATGAAAGCTGTGCTGTGATTGGTTGTTATATATTATACCGCTGAGGTAACATGAAAGCTGTGCTGTGATTGGTTGTTATATATTATACCGCTGAGGTAACTTGAAAGCTGCGCTGTGATTGTTGTCATATATTATACTGAGGTAACATGAAAGCTGTGCTGTGATTGGTTGTTATATATTATACTGAGGTAACATGAAAGCTGTGCTGTGATTGGTTGTTATCTAGATATATAAAAACGAATGTATGTATGTCTGTCTTCGCAGCAACGCGCGACGGGTAAGCTAGTTTTATATATATAGAAGATATTTTATTTTTTTCAATTATTTTCTGTTGCTATCTTCTGAGTGTAATAACTTTTTTATTTTCTGTCAATGTAGTTGTGCGGGGGCTTATTTTTTGCAGAACTTGCTGTAGTTTCCGTTGGTACCATTTTGGAATACATAGGACTTTTTGATAGCCTTTTATTGCATTTTTTCTGGGAGAGAGAGGGACCAAAAAAGCGCATTTCTGCGTTCTTCATTTTTTTTCGGACGACGTTCTCCATGCGGGGTAAATAATGTATTACTTTGATAGATCGGGCGTTTACAGATGCAGAGATACCAAATATGTATTTTTGTTTTATTATTTAGATAATTTTATTATAAATATGGCAAAACGGGGGGTTTCTAAACTTTTATTACTATTTTTTTTAATAATTAGTAAAATTTTATTGATCTTATTTTTACTTTTTCTTTTACTCCCCAGAGGGGACCACAACTTGCGATGCTTTGATCGCTCTTGCAGTATGATAAATGCCATAGCATTACATCATACTGCGATCTGACAGGCAGCCTATCAAGCCACCCTACGGGGATAGCTTGATAGGCATACTGCCAAGACAGCCCTGGGGCCTTTCAGAAGGTCCCCGGCTGCCATGACACCCACACAACTCCCTGCGATCTCATCGCCGGGGGGGGGGGGGGGGGGGGGGGGGACGGGACCCCTGAATATTGTTTGGGAGATTTAAATGCCAGTGTCAGAATTGGCATCGTCATTTAAAGTGTTAACAGCCCCGATCGGCCGTGTGGCTTGTTGGGGCTGCTGCCGCTGGTGTCATCTGTAATAAACAGCTGACACCCGCGATGTATGAAGGCAGATCGCAGCGCGATTTCCCTCCATACACGTGCTGCAATGGCATGACGTAAAAACACTAAGGGGTTAATGTTGGCAGAATCACCATTGTATAAGCTGATTTTAGGCTGATTACTGGATCCTGGCATGAAGATTGTTATGAAGAGATTCTGTGGGTGGCTAAGGTGGTTACTAATTGGTTTCTGTTTTATTTTTTGCATACAATAGTAGAAACCAGTTTGAACTTTCCATACATACAAGAAGCGATTCCTTCACACTTGTAAAAAGACACTTAAAAGGTTTCCTACAATAGACATTTACCACTTATCCATCCACAATATGCAAAGAGTAGGTGGTAAACATCTGATTGTTGAGGCCTCATCATTGGGAATTCACCAATCACCAGAGCAAGGAATAGGATCAATGTGTGATCTCTAAAGGGTCAACCCCCAGAACCCTACTGGTACAGTTGTGTTTTATGTTTGTCCAAGCACAACTACATGCACAACTGTACCGTTTTACCAGATAAACATTCTGCTGATCTGTAGGTGTCATCAATGTATACTCTGGGATCTGCTCTCAGATAATGGGCTGACCTCTCCTGAGCAGTAAAAGGCAACATTTGGCAGTCACGGGTAAATGTGTTGACTTGAGTGACTTTGACTGCAGGCAGATTGTTGATGCCTGGAGGCGTCGTGCCAATATTTCTGAAACAATCACACTTGTTGACTGTTCCTGAATCACAGAATGAAGAGTCTACTTAGAGTGACTGAATCATGGAGGACATTCGACAGAAGATCACACAGCGACAGACAATATGTGGCTGATCCTAGAGGCGAGCATCGGTTGGCATGTTTTGTATCTCAGCAACAATGTGCCATAGTAGATGAACTGACCCAGCAGGGCAACAATGGGAAAGTTAGACAAATTTCCACAATGACCATGTGGCATTACTTGCATTTATTGCAGTTCAGTAGCTGAAGACCGACAAGGGTGCCCCTGATGATCCCACGCCATCGCCAACAACCCCTCGTATGGGTCCAGTAAAGATGTCAATGGACCTTGGACACATGGCAGACGGTCTTCTCGAGTGGTGAGTCCCATTTCCTGCCCAAAGATTTGGATGGCCAGACCCACATTTGGTGTAAACAGCATGAAGCCATGTCCTAGGAGTACACCGTTTGGGTTAAACAGGCCAGTGGTGGCACTGTCATGGTCTGAGGAACGTTTTGCGGGTATGGCCTAGAACCATTGGTCATCATAGCACAATCCTTGAATGGTGAGCGCTACAGTGACCTGTTGGCTGACTATTTGCACACATATCTTGAGGAAGTCTTCCCTGAGCACAGTGCCATCTTTTAACAAGACAATGCTACAAGTCATTAAGCTCAGAACATATATCTTCAAAGTGGACATCAACTGACACCATGGAAGAGGAGCCATATGGTGAGCTGCAATGTATGCTATATGTTTACAGACTTACCAGAGCCATACTTCACCTGCCAGAAATACAAGCTTGTGTCTCTGCTAGAGGAAAAGGTGCAAAGTCTTCAGGAGAAAATAGCTACATTAAAATGTATTACGGAAGATGAGGATTTTCTTGATCAGAAGAAAGTCTTAAAAATGTTGAAGGAAAAGAAATGTTCAGTGTACCTACAGAAGCCGAGGAATGGGAGAATGTGACCCAAAGAAGCAGGAGGATTAGGAGTCAGTCAGAACCATACTGCTCAGGAAACGGTACCAGGTTTTCACATAGGGAACACCACAGAGGTAAATCAAGAAATGCCTTTGCCCACAAAGAACTATGCAGTAAGTCCTCTTGGATGGAGAAAAAGAAGTGTTGTGAAAAAAGGAGAGTGGTAGTTGTGGGGGATTCCCTATTGAGAGGAACTCTTCAGTCCTACAGAGCACCACCCATTCCTATTAATACATGCAGGGACTAATGACACTGCAAAAAAGGACTTTGCAACCATCTGCAGAGACTTTAAAGACCTTGGTAAGAAAGTAAAGGAACTAGGAGCACAGGTAGTCTTCTCATCCATCCTCCCAGTGGATGGCCATGGAATAAGAAGATGGAACAGGATTCTAGAGGTGAACAACTGGCTACGTCGATGGTGCCATCAGCAAAGATTTGGATTTCTAGACCATAGAGTGAATTACCTATATGATGGACTGCTTGCTAGAGACGGGTTGCACCTTACAAAAACAGGTAAGCACATTTTTGGTGGGCACCTTGCTTCACTCATTAGAAGAGCTTTTAACTAGAACAATATGGGAAAGGAAGTGAAAGGCAAAAATATACAGCTAATGAATACATTTTAGAAACTTGCTATTAGAAGTGGAAAGAAAGAACAAAGACGAAAAATTCAGAAGGAAAGTAGAGGTACAAGAGACACCGATCACTAACTAAAATGTTTTTACACAAATGCCCAGAGCATGGGAAGCAAACAAGGAGAATTGGAGCTCGTAACACAGAAAGAGAAATATGATGTAGTAGGCATCACGGAACTTGGTGGAATGATACACGTGATTGGAACACGTCTTGAAGGATACAACTTATTTATAAGAAGCAGACATAATAAAAGAGAAGAAGGGGGTGCATTGTATGTTAGGAAAACATTCATCTGCACAGAAATTCAAACTTCAGAGCATGGGAGTTCTGTAGAAACTAGATAAGAATACAAGGAGATAACAACAGAAAGGACACTATTGTAGGCATTTACTATAGGCTGTCTGGACAAGCAGAAGATATGGATGAAATCTTTCTACATCAGATGGCCAAGCTCTCAAAAAAAGCACAACATAGTGATTATGAGAGATTTTAACTATCCAGACATTTGTTGGGAATCTCAGACAAAAGAAATGGGTCCAACAAATTCTTATCTTCTTTTGCTGACAACTTTATCATCTAAAAGGTAGAAGAGAAAACAAGGCAATCTGCTATCTTGGACCTAATTCTTATGAATAGGGAGGAAATGGTTGAGAAAGTAAGGGTGGCTGGGACCTTAGGAGGCAGTGATCATGCTATCTTTAAATTTTGGATAACAAGAGGAGGAAGACCTGAGAAAACTCAGACTTCCCCCAAGGTTGGATTTCAGAAAGGCAAATTTTAATGGAATGAGGGTAGGACGGATCTGATGGCTGGATGTTCTTAAGGACAGAAATGTAGAAGAAGATTGGCAAATATTGTGAAATGAGATTCTCAAAGCAGAGTTGTTAATCCCTAAAAGAAGGAAGAATGAGAAGCATTTAAAGAGACCAGGATGGATGAACACAGAACTTACACATATGCTAAAAAAGAAGAAAAATATGTTTCTCAAATGGAAAGAAGGAGGAATATCTAAAGAAGTATATAATGTGGTCTGCGGAAACTGTAGGGCAAGTATCAGAAAAGTTAAAACTAATAATGAATTGAGTCTTGCAACTGAGACTCAAAGCAATAAAAAGGATTTTTGGAGGTATGTCAAAAACAAAAGGAAAGTCAAAGATGCTATTGGATGTTTACAGGATGTAAATGGTGAATTGGTTAAGAATGGTTTTAAGAAGGCCAAACTTTTAAATCCCTATTTTGTATCTGTTTTCTCCCAGAAAGTAGATGAAATCTAAACTGATCTACACTGTGATATTTAATAATAAAAGAATGTGGGCTATCTAAAAACAGAGACATGGTGAGGGAACAGTTATCTAACTTAAATGAATTCAAGTCTCCAGGTCCAGATGGATTACATCCTAGGATACTAAAGGAAGCAGTGAAGGTAATTGCTGAACCACTTGCCATAATCTTTGAAAATTCCTGGAGAACAGAAGTCCCAGAAGATTGGAAAAGGGAAAATGTTTTTCCTACCTTTAAAAAAGGGAAGAAGGTGGATCCAGGAAACTACAGGCCCGTGAGCCTGACTTCTATACCGGGAAAGAACTTTGAACAAATTATTAAACAGCAAGTATGCAAGTACTTGGATGATGATGGAGTAATTAAAGGGGTTGTCCCGCGCCGAAACGGGTTTTTTTTTTTTTCAATAGCCCCCCCTTCGGCGCGAGACAAACCCGATGCAGGGGTTAAAAATAAAAACCGGACAGTGCTTACCTGAATCCCCGCGCTCCGGTGACTTCTTACTTACCTGGTGAAGATGGCCGCCGGGATCTTCTCCCTCGGTGGACCGCAGCTCTTCTGTGCGGTCCATTGCCGATTCCAGCCTCCTGATTGGCTGGAATCGGCACGTGACGGGGCGGAGCTACGAGGAGCCGCTCTCCGGCACGAGCGGCCCCATTGAGAAAAGAAGAAGACCGGACTGCGCAAGCGCGTCTAATCGGGCGATTAGACGCTGAAAATTAGACGGCACCATGGAGACGAGGACGCTAGCAACGGAACAGGTAAGTGAATAACTTCTGTTTGGCTCATATTTAATGCACAATGTACATTACAAAGTGCATTAATATGGCCATACAGAAGAGTATAACCCCACTTGCTTTCACGGGACAACCCCTTTAACCAGAGTCAGCATGGGTTTGTAACAAACAAGTCATGCCAGACAAATCCAATTTCCTTCTTTGACAGAACTCCAGACTGGGTTGATTAGGGAAATGCAGTAGATATAGTATATCTTAAACGTTAGTAAAGCATTTGACAAAGTATCTCATATCATACTTATTGGAAAAATGACCAAATATGGAATTGACAAGGCAACTGTTAAGTGGATTCACAACTGGCTGAGTGATCGTACTCAAAAAGTGGTCATAAATTTGGCTGCACATCCAATTGGAAGAATGTATCAAGTGGGGTACCACAAGGCTCTATCCTGGGCCCAGTGCTGTTCAGCATTTTTTATAAATGATCGGGAGGAAGGAATTGATGGGAAACTGATCAAATTTGCCAACAACCCAAAACTAGGAGGGATAGCTAACACTAGGGAAGAGAGAGAGAGAGAGCGGATTTAAAAAGATCTAGAAAAGCTTGAACAGTGGGCAGCGACTAACAGAATGGTACTTAACAAGAAGAAATTCAAAGTTCTACATCTAGGCAAGAAAAATGAAAAAAGTACATACAGAATGGGAGGAATTGGGCTAAGCAGCACATGCGAAAAAGACTTGAAAATGTTTGGGATATGATGGAAAGTGCTGTGAGATCTGCTCCAAATCATCCACAAAATGTGCACCAACTGATGGAGCAGCTGTAGCAGGTATGGGTCGAGTTGAGTATGGAGGATGTTCGCCCCCTCGTGGAATCTTTTCCCTGATGTCTGAAGCCATGATTACCCAAAAAAAGGTGGACGGACCTTTTATTGAGCAGTTGTTCCTAATGCAATGATCATTCAGTGTACAATGATTAACCCATATATATTGTAACTAGATTCTGCTACCTATTCCCAGTGCAGTAGTGGGCGCATACGGGCAGTCAATCTCCATTGTAGAAGTATGATTGGCTGCTAGAAGTAATAGGCACAGTCTTTCTCTCAACCTGGTTCGATACACTCTCTGTAATAATACTGTAATACTCATCAAGGGAAATTCTCCATTGTCTGCAAATAAGTTTTGTACACTCCTCACATTCTTAAGGCCCATTTAGAAGGAGCAAGTGTCAACTTGCCAACACTCGTCCCCGCACATACTAGCTTCCGTGCACCTACACGGGAGCTAGTTCTCTCCTTGCGCTCCCCGCCCCTCTCCATTGCCTTAACATAGAGGCCGTTTAGTACTGAACAGCTGCTATTTACACTGAGCGATCAGCTCATCACCCATCTCTTATGCTGCATAAACCTTTCTACCGTGGCTACCTTTCTCTTTAAAGTAGTTATTCTCCAGCAGCTGCAGCACAAGTCACTTCAAAGTTTTGAGCGGAAATCCACAGCGGGAGACCTGCAAGTGATAGTGGAAACACAAATCGCAAATGGTCGCATATGCGTGTGCTTCTGCGCGTGGATGTACTGCGTACGGACAGCATAGAAAGATTGAAAGCAGGAAATGACATCAGAAAGTAGCCCAACACCCTGAAAACAACCTTCTGTTGCACAGGCGACCGTTTAGTCGACATTCTCTTGTGCTGTTGTGGTGAGAGCTGTTCTAAGAGCCTTCAGAACGGGATACTGCTCTCTTGGCTTGGCTGATTTAGGTTGCCTGCATACAAACGGATTTTTACTGTGCACTCCGCGGCAGGCATCTGCACCACGGGTCTGCAGCAAATACTGCTCATTGTATGCTATGGGAAATCGCTTGTTCCTGCACGCAAATGAAAATCAATTGCAATTTCCCCTCACGGAGGAGAAATCGCAGCATGCTCCATTATTATTTATTTATTTTTATAAATTCTTTATTTGTAAATTTTGGGATGGGCACAGAAAAGAAAAGGTTACTTATCAGGTTCGACAACAGCATGCTCAATTTTTGCGCGGATTCCACGCGGACGTCGTCCATTGAAGTCAATGGAAGTTGTCTGACCCATGGCCTGTCCACAATTATCATTGCGGACAGTTCGCTGATTCTGGCAAAGGAAAAAAAAACATTTGATAAAAATCTGTACTGCACATGCCTGGCGGTGGCTCGCCGCGACCCGGAGGAATAAGCGGAGGTTGCAGACAGGCTGGATGGGTTGTTGCTCACCAGACTCTGTCGTGTGTTGTCTGCCCCCATTGCTGCTTTCTTTCTACCATTTTTATCTAGTCTCCTAGCAACTTGCGAGCACATGTCAATTGCGTATGCACTGTGGATCGAACGCATCCATAGGGATCAATGGAGTTTAGACAGGTGGAATCTGTGGTAAAATAGAGCATGCTGCCATTTTTCTTCACCCGCACAGACGACGATCGTGGAATCTGCAACTCAAATCCATTTGTGTGAGACCACCCTTATACTGTCAGTACTGCTGCGTTCAGATGGAACAATTATCGTTAAAAAAACCCCCTTCAAACGAGTGAAAGTGAACAATAATAGTTTCGTCTAAATGCGAGTCAATGACTACATGGCGGACAAGAATGGTTCGCTTTTTGTTCGTTGTTCATTTTCTGCAGGCCTAAAAACCGCTGTTGTCTTATTCACTTATTGTTCGGTTTAAACAGCGTTCATTCAGTCCTTCTCATTCGCTTATACAAGGGCTGAACGATTCTGAACCATTCTCATTTGAACGAGCCAACGATGCATTTACCTGTCTACAACAGGCTGCACGAGTGCCAACGAGTTAGCGGTGACGTCACTCACTTGCTCACTCGTTCAAAGAAGAATTGTATCGTCTATAAGGACTGTAACATTTGCTGGCCTGTCAGCGTTTTAGAGGGAGATCCAGGGTATTATTTTTGGAGGGGTGAAAATTTTGAGCTATGGACAGGTCTAATCAGGGGCATACCTAAAGGCTCAGGGGCCCGGGTGCAAAAGTTCAGCACGGGCCCCCCCAGGCCCTTTTTCCCCCTCGCCCCGTACCTATGCCTGGGGGCCAATGTCCACGTGCGGATTTTATTTATAAAATCTGCACGTGAACCCACACGGGAGATCTGTGCATCTTGCTGCCCATAGGGATGCATTGGCATCGGTAGGGCAGCTAAAAGCATGCAGATGGGATTCCTTTCTGTTTTTGGGGTGTGCCGCGGATACGCGGGAGAACAGGAGATTTTTCAAAATATTGGTGCGCATGCACGCGGCACGTTGCCGGCGTGCCGAGCATGTCCGCCGACTGGAAGAAAGAAGATCCAGCCTGCACAGAGGGGAGCACCGTAGCGTCCAGAGAGGTGAGTATAATGTATTTTCCCTCTGCATGTCCGCGTGCATGCACGGATTTCACTGCGGGATTCAGCAGTGAAATCCGTGCGTCCAAGTGGGCATGAGGCCTAGGAGTGAGAGATGGATAGATACATAGATATGAGAGAGATTCAGAGATAGAGAGATAGATAGGAGAGAAAAAGAGAGAGATAGATATGAGACCAGGAAAGATAGATAGACCTCTGGTCCCCCTCAAGCGCATGGGCCGGGTCGCCATTGTGACCCCGGCACCCCCTGCCGGTACGCCTTTGGGTCTAATGGAGAATGTTAGTCTCTGGCAAAGACGCCCCCACGCCTCGTGAACATCAGATGGAAAGACAAGTTAAAGTGATAGTCTGGAAAGCAAAAATAAATTGAAACCTGCTCAGTGCGGTATGACTATTTTTTAGTCCTACCCTCCTGATCCCCTGCGTCTCCCTTCCCAACAGTGCCCGGTCCCCCGCTGTAATCTTATTGTGGTCCTGCGATGATGTCCCACTATGACTGCTGCTGTCCATTACTAGCCATTTGTAACTCAGGACCGGGGTCAGAAACGCTCTTTTCTCCTTAGGGAGAGCAACTATATACTATAAACTAAGTGAGGAGACTCAAATGGCCACGCACGCTCCTCTGGGTAATATGCAAATAAGGGAGATGGAATAAATCCTCCACAGTGCCACCTATTGAAAGGCAGCATTCCTTCGAGTCAAAGTTGGACTTTTTATACAAGTCTTGTTACAATGACTGGGAATCAAAAGCAAAGCCAGACTCCATGTACATACAGCTGTTTCCGGGTTATTGCCCATCATCAGTGTACAGTAGGAGTCTGGCTTTTGCTAGTGAGAGGCCTGGGACAGGGGTCAGAAACGCTCTTTTCTCCTTAGGGAGAGCAACTATATACTATAAACTAAGTGAGGAGACTCAAATGGCCACGCACGCTCCTCTGGGTAATATGCAAATAAGGGAGTTCCATCTCCCTTATTAAGTCAGGACCTGCATACCTCTCCTGACATATCCAGTCCTTCAGCATCTGTAGTACCACACACTACTCAGTGCCTGGCCACCACGTTGCTCTGCGAGGCTCCATTCCTGGCTCTCCCAGAATCAAGTGCTCATTCACCACATTGACTGTTCCTTCTCATCAGCCTCCCGAGTCCCGCCGGCCACCTCCCACCTGACTTATAATGCAAGTCACAGGAACACTCAGTCTCTGCTATTGAGCAGTAGCAAAGCTGGGTTACAGCTGAGCTCCTTGCTACTTATTGCTACTCATTGCTACTATATTCCCTACTATTTGGCAGCAGTGACTGAGTGTCCGTGACTTATGTTAGAAGTACAAGTAACAAAGTTCAGTACATGATTGGTGGCGGACTTACTGTGATGTAACTCAGCTTTTCTACTGCTCGGCTCAGTGCAATCTCAATACATAGTAGAAATGTTGGGTTAAATTAGTTCACATCTGCGTTGGGGCACTCCATTTTCCTGTTCCATCATAGAAACAGAATGACAGCCAGGGATGGATCTATCACATGATGGACACCATTGACTAAAATAGAGTCCATTGGGTTTTTGTCATTCTGTCCTGCGTCTTACTGGACAAAATGTCACAGTACGCTGTGCTATTATGTCTGGCTTCCAACACGGCCTCTTATGTATATATGAACAAAGCCTTACAGCTCAGCGACAGCACGTTTGGCCATTTCAGATCCTCGGAGGGTCGAAAACATCATCACTGAGCTGCCTGTAACCCAGCTTTCCCATAGATGTTCCATGTCACAAGCAGCACTTGTCAGAGTCCCACTACAAATTCCTCCCCTCCCTATAACATTCGGGAGGGGTGGAGGCTTCTTTGCCCGAGATTGACATTCTCCAGTAGACCTGGCCATAGCGAAGTCTTGTAACAGATTTTGCATTGGGGTCCAGGAGGTTCAAATTAAGAGCTATTTAGAATATATTGAAAAAAATTGTGATAAACGATCGTAAGTGCACGAAAATCATTAAGTCCAAACAGGATTTTGTTCGCTTTTCATTTCTCGTTCATTTCTGCATTAAATTGGCTTGTTCACTTCCTGTTGCGTTTAAACGCCCCCCCCCCCCCCCCGGCTCGGTGTTGTACATAGGAATGTGAAGCGCTGAGCGAGAAGTGAGCGATACTCAACGATGATCGCCGGAAAGAACGTTTTTCGACGATCATGACCAGAGCTAGAAAGCGTATTATCGTTTGTTCCTACTTTGCAAACTATCTTTTCGGCCATCGAATATGCGTTGGCGCGTATTTCGGTCGCGTATGTTCCGTTTTTTTTCAGGTTGCCGTTTTTACACGCCGTAAAATCGCCCGTGCAAACGAATACATTCGAAACCAACGCCTCAGATGGTAACGTATATACGATTGGGCGCAAAAACGCGACGTATATGCGCTCGTGTGAACGCACCCTATCAGTGATGTCACTCACTCGTTCAGATGAGAATCAGGTTGTGTAAAAGGGGCATTACTCTTTTGATGACCACTAATTACATTCTGTTTTATTTACATAGCATGTAAACCTATAATGCAAATTAAATACTTTGAAGGGCTTCTTCACACAGGCGTGTGGTGACAGCGTATTACGCGCACAGGTTTTGCGCATGTAATATGTTGTAGTAATCTACCATAGGCTCCTGTGTTGCTGCTCACACCTATTACGTGTGCAAGAAAGATTACAGCATGTTCTATCTTAGCGCATATTACACACAAATACACGCCAAGATAGTGCATGGCGATTGGCGCTACGCAGCAAGTATGAAATGTCGTTGTGTGCTTGCTGAGTGCCGCCTCGCTTGTGGTACGTAGTGAATTACGCCCGTGTGAAGCTGCCCTCAGTCATATGGTAAATGCTGGGAAAAGGGGAATACTAAACCAGATGGAAGATTTGGGAGGAATGCAGTCATTAGTTGTAGAAGAGCTATTAAAAACAGAGGGGGTGCGAAGAGTGAAGGCACAGGTCACAGTGGGGCAGCAGAGGCCTCATGAGGATGAGTGAAAGGTATGCAGAGAGGAGACGTGAGAAAGACACGTACATCACGTAGGAGGTCGGCCTGACTGCGGAGATGAATGCAGGAAGAAACTAGCTGGGAGGAAAAACATGAGGCTGTTGCAACCCAGACATGGTGGGTATAAATTGTGTATGGCAAAAAAGGTACACCCCCCCCCCCCACTCCACCCCCCGCCTGCGATGTGATTGACCATGTATGACAAAAAGGACTGCGGGAACTGCACCAAACCTTCTTTCTTGTAGTGTAACTAGGGCTTATTTTAGGGGTAGGTCTTATTTTCAGGGTAACAGGGTATGTAAATGGCAAAATAAAAAAAGTTATGTCTGTCAGAAAATGGTTGCAAAAAATATTTTTTTCCAAAGAAAATCTATAGATTTAGTATCATCGTAATCCTGCAGCCCAATGGAATAAAATCATCATGTCATTATTGCTGCAGTGTGTACGCCGTAGAAACAAGGTTTTCAGTATATTATGTGGTACATTAAATGGTACCACTGAAAAATATAACTCGGCCCTCAGACAAATGGATAGATAAATAAGAGTTTTTGAAAGTGGGGAGGAAAAAACAAAAATGAAGACAAAAACGGATGCGTCCTTAAGGGGTTAGGCCATACATACATAGATTGATTTGGAGCTACTCTAGTTTCACTGTTATTTTTACCCCGAATAATTGGAAATCCATGTGCCTGAACAATTACACTAATGATCGTTTGGGCACATCTAATAGTTGCCAATCGCTTCTAATGACTTGTAAAATCGTTGATTAGGCCTCATAATTTGCAGAAGATCTACCAATGTAAAAATACCTTTCGAATGTCAATATCTGTTGCCATAAATCTAAAGCCGGACACTAAATACTGTAAATGCCATCAGATTCCACTGATTTTGGGGATATCGGGCACCAATCAAAACTGTATCCGGGCAGGGTGAGGGCTAGTGCTCATGTCCACGACTGTGTTTCCACCACGAATCATGGCGTGCGTCGCACGGGGTGAATGGAGTCAATGAAAGTCAATGGACTTTCATTGATCTGTGGACACTGCATATCGATACCCAAGGGAAAAAAATCACAGCATGCTCTATTGCTCTGCCTATCATACGCAGCCCCAGTATGGGCTGCGTATGATACGCTGTCCATACGCAATACATTGAGTGAGGGCAGCGTTTCCATACGCATCCCCACTCTTAACAGAGCGGGGAATATAAAAAATGCTAGAAATCACACTGCGCACGCCTGTAAGCGCATCATTTGCGGGCATGCACAGTTACGTACGCAGGCAATACGTGGTCTCTGCCGGCAGAGCCTATTGGCTGAAATGTGTAAAACGCTGCGGGAAACGCTCACTGTGTTATGCATACGGTTGTGGGTACGAGCCCCTATCTGTCATCTGCTGGCAGGAATTGGCAACATGCTTGATATTTTGTTGCCCTGTGAAATCAAGACTGACAGAGGGGCTGGGGCTCAGCAGCAGTGGCAGTACATATGTACATTCGGCATGTTGATGTGGGAGGCAGCGATCTTCTGGGACCAGTTTAAGGCTAGTTTAAGGTTATGTAGACACAACGGCTCAATCTGTATTTTTCATCAGTGGTTTTTTTTTTCAAACTAAAAACAGAAGTGGATCCTAAAGACAGAAAAAATATATAATTGAAACATATCTTCCTTCAAACCCCCTGGCATGGAAAATAATGATCGAATCCTGGTGTGAAAATAAGTCCGAAAAGATCCTATTTTGTTTAACATACATAAAAACTTCACATATTAGAGAACTTTTTAGATCTGCGCATAATCCTAGTTCTACCCTTACGATACTATATAGAAGAGATTTTCCAGCTCTCTGTGATTCTGGGCCCATAGTGAAGTGTGATATTTCGGGAGCCCCAGTTAGATGGAGTTGTGTCTTCTCCAGTATGTTCTGCACAAAGTATCACACAGCAGTGAAGGAGCGGAGGTCAGCTCTACAGCTGGGTGTGAGATGTGGCGGCCATTCCTGGAACTAACAGAAAGGGGGTGCGACTTGACGGATCTAACCGGTTCCAGCAGCTTCTTACTTATAAAAGGTGGGCAGTAGTAATGGGCAGATGCCACAGACAGTGACAATGCCCCCTCTAATGAGCAGCCTGGAACTGAACACAACTTCGTTCAAGCAGAGAAAACGACTAGGTAAGGGCTTAGCGGGGCAAGAAATGACACTGGTTTGATAAGACTTTTTTGAAGTTTCATGGTTCCATGTCCTTGAGGCTGTTTTCACACGTCTGAGAAAATCGCGTGAGATTTGAGAGTAGCGAGACGCACAAATATGAACTCCATTCTTCTGAATGGGGGTCATACACATGAATGATCTTAAATTTAATTCTGTTCTATTTTCCCTGTCTTTGGGTGTTCCCTCAGAATGCCTTGCATCGCATATTGCTTTCAATGAGGCTGACACAGTGTCGCACGGTGTACGAGGTGCACGCTAGTGTGATGCGAAGTTTACCTATTGAAAACAACGGGAAACAGTCTGTGATCCTCCGCTACGGCTAAAAGCTAGGATGGCTACTTTCTTGAAGTGATGCAAGATGGATTTAACACAAAAGCGCCTCGCATCTGCGGGGACATCGCAGGTTGGCGAGCGCGATATTGCACTTGCCCATGTGAAATTAGCCTTAGAATGTTGTGTGCTTATGAAATGGAAGCATAGAATTTAGAAACTCCTCATTTGATGGCTGATGACTAAGAAAAAGGTCATGTTGGATTTTTTAGGCTGATCAGGAGAAACTGTGTGTATATGGCTTCATCAGTCTTTTACATAAGTGCGTTGGTTTTTGCCTTATATTGTTTAAACAAGTCCCTTCTCTGTCAGACAAGTCAGGCATGCTGATGGTCGGATGCCCTATGTGGGCAGCTTTAGGGGCTTTTCACTCTTGTGGGATTTTTTCGCCTTCTGCCCCCGATGCCATGGTAAATTCCACACGGCTCCGTGCAGATTTTGATGCAAAATAAAAATGGCCTATTTCTGCATCAAAATCTGCAATAAATCTTGCAGGTTTTTATGCGTAATTTGCAGCGGGTGGATTAAGATGCGGAATTTGGAAAAAGTCCACCTGTATAAGATGTCCCTTAGGCCCAATGCCCACGTGCGGATCTGATTTGCGGAAGATTCATAAATCAAGCTGCCCGTAGGGAAGCATGGGCATCCGCACGTGCAATAAAAGCATGTGGATTTGTTTTGCTGACCGAAAAGGTCCGCAAAAGAAATCACAGTATTCTCCATTTCAGTGCCAGTCCCGTATGGACGACTTCCATTGAAGTCAAAGAAAGCCGTCCAATCTACAGCCCGTCCACATTTGACATTGCGAACGGGCCGCAAGAAAGCGGTAGTTTAAAAAACAAAACAAAAAAAAAACAGAAAAAACTCCACTGCGCATGTGCATCGGCCAGCGCTTCTGCACACATTCGCATTGGAAAAAACGGAAAGCCCAGACAGGTAACGCAGTGTCATTAGCCACAGGCTGGGTCGGATTCCCCTGCAGGCTCCCACATGCAGAGTGCGATCCGCCTGTGGACATGAGGACTAAGGCTCTGCTCACACTGGCACTTTATACCACGGTACAACACTCCCATTGTTTTCACTTACACAGGCGCAGACAGCAGCTCGATCGTGGCGCTTTTCAGCCCCATGATTTTCGAGCGGTGCATGTTCTATTTTTGGGCGTTTCAGCATTTCTAAACTCTGTGCGTCGCCCATTGAAATAAATGGGCAGAGTTTTCAGCACTGCAGAAAATGTGGCACAACTTGGTGCCGCGTTTTTGACAGCGCTAAACGCCCTAGCTACACTACTTGAAAAAAAGCAATACTCACCTAGCAGGTACTGTCCATTGATTGACTGTGATTGGTTCTCGACCGCTGGCTCAGCCAATCACAACCAGCGCTCGATGCACCAATCAGAACAATCTCTTGCTGGAGGCGAGGTTTTGAATCCCCGTTACCAGCAGGAGATGCTCTGTCACCAAAACCGCTGGCAAAATGCATGCCAACGCTGCTGAAACCACAGTAAATGCAGCATTTTTGCAAACGCCTGTGTGAGGGAGGCCTAAGACTTCAAATTTGCCTTTACCCACCAGCGCTAATTTACTTCTATACATTTAGGAAGCTATTCCCCTGCAATCTGAATGATGTTCTCTGTGTTTTTGCTATGCGCTCTGCAAGCCTGATTTTACATGGCTTCATATGAGCAGCGATCAATGCGATTGGCACTTGTTTAAATATGCTGTACACAGGCCAGTTCCAAGACCAACTTTTAGTAGAAAACAGCTTATATGACGATACAAAGCTGTGTACCGGAGCCGGTGAGTCTGACACTGATTTATACCTGCAGGAAGTAAAACTGTGCTTTAAAAACTTTATACAAGCACTTTTATTTTTTTTTGTAGACAGTCGCATTCATGAAGTTAATAGAGTGAAGAGCAGATACCCTTGCAAAATACCGGTAAGATAGTTTGGGCGGGGGCTTTACGCATTTTTGTTTTTTTAACAAAAGAGCTTGTTCTAGACATTATTTAGTACAATGGAAAGCCTATTTTTTTTTTTATTATTTTTACTGAAAAAGGTGTTCTTCCTTCTAGATTTCATATTCCTTTTGCTGTTATTGCAGTAGGGTTTTTTTTTTTTTTCAAAGGCCGTATTTACATGTCCAAGAGCGAGCTGCACCCAAGATTCTTGGGTGCAACTCGCATCGCACAGCACAGGGACACCCCATCCATGTGCTGTGTGATCTGCGGGATGCCACACAGTACAAGACCAATTCTCGTGCGAGGTTAAACTGAAAATATTGTGAGAGCAAGAAAAAAAACAAAAAACGCTGCATGTCCAATCATTGTGAGTGAACAATATCTTGTAAATTAACCCATTGAAAATAATTGGTTATTTCAACATATGAGTTCTGTGTGCCGCACGATCGCACAGAACATTTCCATTATTGCCTGTGTAAAAACAGCCTAAAACAGTTCTAAGAACTGCAAAACTTGCACTTGGCTGGGAGTATATTCAGACATAACAGATGTGGTACAGATTCCCCTTCAGCTGTATAGAAGAACAAATCACTTAATCAAATTCTGCATCAGTTTCACCCATGACATCCTACTTATACATATATACCACGTTTCTTCGAAAATAAGACCTACCCCTGAAATAAACGCTACTGATTTTCGTGGGGCCTTGAAATATAAGCCATAGCTACACTACATAAACAAACAAAAAACAATACATTACCTAGCAGGCGCCATCTAATTCCCTCCCGTTGGTCTTCGGCGCTCCGGTGCGCTTGCTTGCAGTCCTCAGAAACCAAAAATGGCAACAGCACGCAAAATAAATTTGCTTGCCGTCCTCTGCCACTGACAGAAGATTACTTGCTGGTAATGGGGTTCGTAACTCCGCCTACAGCAAGCGATGGCTCTGATTGGTTCTCGAGTGCCATGGCTCAGCCAATCAATGTAGTGCTTGATGAACTAATGCGATTGGTGTGATTGCATTTCTGCTTCTCGTTAGGCCCGTTTAGACGCAATGATTATCGCTCAAAAGATGTCTTTTGAGTGACTTTTGAGCGATAATCATTGTGTCATTAACATCGCAAGATGAATGTTCAAATGTTTTGAGCGATCACCTTGCGCTACAAGCGGAGGATGCAGAGAACAAGCAGGGGCCGCTTGTTCTCTGCATCCAGTTGTTACGTGCTGTGAGCACCCGGGTGTTATACAGCCAAGCACTCAGAGCAGAGAATGCAGAAGACAAGCAGGCTGTCCCTGCTTGTCTTCTGCATCCAGCTGTTCCCCGCTCTGAGCACCCGGCTGTTATACAGCCAAGCGCTCTGAGTGGAGAATGCAGAAGACAAGCAGGGTGGTCCCGCCTGTCTTCTGCATCCAGCTGTTTTCTGCACGGAGCGCCCAGCTGTTATACAGCCGAGCGCTCCATGTGGGGTATGGAGAACACAGCTGGACCACTGTGTTGTTCATACCCAGCCTGTCATCAGGGAGCGGGATACAACTGAAACAATAGTATCAGTTGTATCCCGGTGTGAATCCCTGATAAGGCTCATTGTTGTCTTTCAGCATGAGCGACAGCTTAACGAAAACTGCACGATGTCAGTGCAGATACACACAGCGATTATCACTCAAAAGACGGCTTTGAGCAATTTTTGAGTGATAATCATTGTGTCTAAATGGGCCTTTAGACAGCAATGGCACTAGCATTAGTCATCTGCTGTTATAGCCCATCCGTGCTAAGGAAACAGCAAGTTGTACATTAAGGCCCATTTAGACACAGCGATTATCGCTCAAAAGATGTCACTCAAGCGACTTTTGAGCGACAATCGTTGTGTCATTTGGAGCTCAAGATGAGCGATCACCTTGCGCTGCTAGCGGAGGATGCAGAAGACAAGCTGGGTGTCCCCGCTTGTCTTCTGCATCCAGCTGTTCCCCGCTTAGAGTGCCCGGCTGTTATGCAGTTGTTTTCTGCATGGAGCGCACGGCTGTTATACAGCTGAGCGCTCCGTGCCGGGTATGGAGAACAGAGCTGGACCGCTCTGTTCTTCATACCCCGTCTGTCATCAGGGATCGGGATACAGCTGAAACAATAGTATCCGCTGTGAAGCCCTGATAAGGCTCAGTCTGGGTCCCACGGGGCGGAATTGCCGCGGAAATTCTGTGCGGAATTTCGCCGCGGCAAATCTGCATGCAGCCGCTAACCCCGGGATTAGCCAGCCATGTGGACGAGATATCTCAGAAATCTCGTCCACACGGGACGGCAAATCCGCTGCGGCCGCGCTCTCCTCTATGGGAGCGCCGGCCGCAGCGATAGAGCGAGCAGCCGGGCCGCTTTAAAACCGCCGCGGGTTTTGAAGCAGCGGTTCTCCCGGCGGAAATCTTGCGTTTTTTTGCTGCGGCCAAACCGCGGAATTTCCGTCGGGAATCTGCCCCGTTGGAACCCAGCCTCATAGTTGTCTTTCAGCATGCTGAAAGACGACGATGAGTGACGGGATAATGAAAACTGCACGGTCAGTGCAGTTACACACGATGATTAATCGCACAATAGACAGCTTGTGAGCGCTTTTTGAACTATAATCGTTGCGTCTAAATGGGCCTTTAGGCCACATTAGTTAGCATTTTATTCAGTTATAATCTGCTTGACCACATGTCCATCAGCACTATTCTTGACATACCCTGTGCTGTGCTTTGCCCTCAGTGCTTTATGTCCACAGGATTCCCTGTCGTTGGATACTTTCCTCGATCATGCTATTCTCAGAATACTCTTCACCCTGTTGCATCAGAAAACCCCCCAAGGTTCACCGTTTTGGAAACACTGACCCTGTTTCATCCAGCGCTGATGACCACCCTGCCTTGTTCAGTCAGGATCACTTGATTTTTCCATTCTAGCATGGATGTACACCGAAACTAATCCACTGAAAACTTGCTAACTGATTTTATGCTGCACTTTGGCATCATATGTCTGTATTTCTATATAGGAGAGGTCCAACTGAGTCTCTAATAAAGTCACCATTAAGTATAATAAAGCAGATTTACTTATTTCCTTTTTGTTCAGGTTATAGTAGAGAGAAGTCATCGGGAAAAACGGCTTCCTCCACTTCAGAAGATCAAATTCCTTGTGCCTCCAGAAATTACAATGGGACAATTTGTCAGTATGATCAGGTAAGAGAAGCTGTGCGAGGTACATAGAAGAGGACAGATCTAGGTAACAGACTGGGGCGTCAGCTGCATGAACAGAAGAAGAGTCCTGCTGTACCAGTGCTTTCTCACACAGCAAGCTAAACATGATCCCCCAGAGCACGAAGAGGCATAGAACCCCCAATACAAGTATAATGTGCCTCAGTATGGATTACCTAACATGTTCATCGCCAACAAAGCTTATGGCCATCTACTAAGACCCACCATATATATTAGATAACTGGCAGGTGAAAGTCATTCAGGAAGCAGTTACCAAAAATGAAACATTTCTATCAGATTTCTGGTATTTAGTTACATTTAAAAAGCAATTTGAGCGTCTGTATTACATCTACAAGAGCCGGACTCCACCGGGTTCACATGCTTTAAGCTTAGATTACCATAAACCCTTCGGGTGATGTAAATGCGGTTCACACAAAATGCTAGGAATCCAGATCCTACAGCTGTAATACATAAGCTCTCTTCACAGATTCCATTTTTAAGAGATCCCTGATGCTAATATTCGCACTGACTATTTAGTACAATACGCTACACTTCTGCGCACAACTGGGGCATCGAAACCATGCTGACAGTATGAATATGAGCTGTGATGCTGTCAGCCAATCACTTTTATTTTTTCTAGCCCCAATGAAACTGCTGATGAAACCTCATAGAGATGGGTAGACGAAAAAAGTATTCAAAATAGAGCGTTTGTGTGATTTACACACTTTTTGTCAGGGATATACAAAAATGCCATTTATCCTCAAGTTATTTGAATGTTTTAATAAAATATTTACTTACACTTCTGTCAAAGAGGTAAAGGTAAAGTCCCCTGGTGCAGGGGTGTAGCTAAAGACTCATGGGCCCCCACAACTCCTCTTAAAGCAGAGGCGTAACTTTAAGCTTCTGGGCCCCAATGCAAAACCTGTAACAGGGGCCTCAATTATAATGCTTTATTCATAGTACTGGGCTCCCTATATGGAGAAGAGAGGCCTTATGGGCCCCCTAAGGCTCCTGGGCCTGGGTCCAACCGCATCCCCTATCGTTCCGCCAGTGCCCTGGTGCAAGCACTAAGTCATGACTAACTCCTCAGGTGACGTCACAATGGCCCAATACAAGTGGCGCCACCCACAGGCTTCTTTTTTCACTTGCACGGTTTATTTACATTACTTTTTCTATATGAAGCCCAAACTCTTTTTTATTTTTTATCATTAATAGCTGGAAAATTGTGTTTCTACTGTTGCATCCTCAGTAAGACCGGCTTCACATAGGCGTATTTGCTTATGCAATACACAGAGAATAGAACGCATTGATTTCAATATGTATCTTCACATGCACAAACATTTCCTGCGCATTTCATTTGCGCAAAAACCCCACAGCATTCTCTACTTTCCTTTGCATTTGTGCATCAAAAGTCCCCATAGAAGTTAATGGGGATACGTAAATGTGCGCACAATATGCTAGATGTGTGAAACACAGTTAATTGTGCAGGAAAAAACATATCCTGAAATCCGACTGATTAATAATTTAATCGGAGCATCTGTGCTTTTCCTTTGTTTTCCTTTTTGGCACGCATAAATGCACATGCCATGCGTATGCAAAAAGTACAGTTGGATACGCCACTGCATGCGCAAAAAGTGGCGCCCATGCGTGCACAAATGCACATACGCTTCTGCAAAGCCAGCCTTATAATCCCCTTTTGGAGGAATAAGTCCACACTACATTTGTGATAATGGTCCTTCCGGTCTCCGCAGGTGCCGACTTACCCTGCCTCCATCACATTCCCTCTGCATACTGGTCAATGAATTTCAAATGCCAAGTTTATCCATGACGATGCTGGAAGTCTACGCAGAACACCAGGACCAGGACGGCTTCCTCTACGTGACGTATAAGTCGCATGAAGTGTTCGGCTGAGGGCTGCTTCTTGCACTCATCTAACAGTACACTGTAGACGTTCCCCATCTAGATTCCTAGAGAGGTGACCATGCTGATTTCTGGCTGCCGGACCTACATGATCTCACAACCTCCGCGGGGACGGTGACCAGCAGCAGTGATTAGAGGAGAGGGATGTTCATGCTCAGATATTGCTTACATTAAACAGCAAAGTAACTCTGCTTATTGCTATCCGGATAGAAGATAAGGTGAGATCTTGAAGATATAGGTCTTATGTATCAGCACAGTGTAATACTGGTATTATAAAGATGGTCAACCAGATGTTGCCCCTGATTAGGTACCACGGTGAGATGGTACTATACCTACCTTTGCCACCTTTTTAGATGAAACTAGAAAGAAAACAATTTGGTCGTTGAGAGCTTTGCAATCCTTCCACACTTCGGGCATTCTGCATAATCAAACAGAACAGACGAGGCCGCTTCTGGATCTCTTACAGGATAAGGAAAACCTTCCTGAATATACTTTATCTTACTACACCTATCAGAGTAGACTAACTTACTTTAAACTAAACTTGCTTGAAGTAGATGGTGATGCACATTTTCCCCAATTTTCTAGGTATAAGCAGAGGGACATTTGTATTTTTGCCTACCTTTGTACAGCATGTATGAGTGCAGAAACAGATGAGGCCGGCACCTTCCCGATAATTAGCGGTATGAGTGGAGTTATTAAGCAGCGGTCACCTTAATATCCTGTGTTCATTATAACAGGTCGGGACCAAATTCTAAAGAGAAATGCAGTTGCTTTTGACCACTACACAAAGTGTATGAGTCCCAGTGATGTCCCCACCCTCCTAGATGACAGGAGCCTTCCTATACAGGTAGATGTAGAGGCGGCCCTCACAGGTGTCCATATACTATAGACGGAGGTAGGATGAAGGAATGATCATTTCCCTGAAGCAGCCGTATACATTTTAGTCCATATTGGCCACACAATGACACTGGACAAAGGGCAGTCCTTTCATACAATATTCTTTCAATGAAATATTGCCATTGCTGTTTAGTAGCTCTTAGAGCAGCAGGACAACATTATGCTCATGAATACAGGAGTATTAAGTCTGGCTTTATATTGATTTGTCTGTGAACAATAGACCCTTATCTATAATATGCTTCCTTTTAAAATGTGATTAAAGATGCATTTACACACAGATGAATGCTCAAAATTTGTCAGAAACTGACAGTTTTGAGTGATCATTTTGCATAGGTATTAATAGGCTAATCAGCCCTTTAGTACCTTATTGCATGTATTTAGAGAACAGCAGGTGGTCTGTTCTCTAAATACATCACTATTGTTCTCCAGCGGGACAGCGGCTGTTAACAGCGCTGCCTGCAGAAAACACAGCATGCGGTCTGCCTTATCGTCCTGAAAGACAAGCATTTCATGCGGACCTGAAGTCAGCGATGGACGAAAAGTGCACGAGGGGCACACATTTACACACAATGATTATCGCTGAAAAGATGACTTTTGAGCTAATTTTAAACGATAATCATTGTGTGTAAAAGGGCCTTTAGTTACCCCACCTCAAAAGCCCAAAGCACTCCTGCTTCTGAACGTGTAAACTTACCCCTGTGCATTACTGGGACCTGCTCGGACCTCTACTATAGAACTTTTTTAGTAGTATCTACCAGGCCTTATCTCTTTTAAGATGCAGATTTAAACATATTGCAAATATATTACATGTATAATGGCCTCAGATGTGCATTATTTTTGATTCGGGCATACTGATGTTAAAATGTATTTTCCTAGACATATGTATGTATCTATGATACTATAGGCTTTGGTTTTCCAAATTGTAGAACAGCGGAGCGTCGATGGATTCTTAGCAAGACCATCTGGTTCATAATCAATATGATTAAAGGGTCAACGTAGTGTATTCATTTGCCCAGACTTTTGCATGTGAGTTTCCTGGAACATTTGCACACACCAAGACTCGCTCATTAGGAGACACCGTTTAATGACGCATGGTCAGTTACTCTTGTAAAGACACCAATGACATACCAGAAAACCGGAGCACAAAGCAGCGCACAGCATTATTCCAATACTGCCACCTCTCAGAGCACATTGGTAAAGTTAAAAAGCCAGCACTTTGACGTATAACAATATTTTAATAGCTATCTTGCTATAGTTATTTAGCAAGTTCCAGGCTCTGATCGATTCTAGACTCAAGAAAAAACCCCACAACATTACTGTCAATAAATTAAAACAACTGAGAACTTCCATATGGATATAAAGGAGATATGAACGTTGGCTGCTCCACAAAGGACGCAGCTCTCCCAACTATTGTCAAACTGTTGAAAGTACATAGCACTTAAATCAGTTCACCATATGATATCAACGATGTAAAGTAACCCTCCAATATTTTAAGGCAAGTTTGGGGGCGTAGGCTCCATGTCCCCCTTGGGTTTTTTGGCGCCTGGTTCCTGTTGACTGTGTGCCTTGCGGATATGTCTATACAAGTCTCCGCTCTGCGTATAACTACGCAAGCAATAACGGCACTCATAGGGACGCTCCCGTGTGTGAACTGTAGCATGCCGACGAAGGGTATACGAACAAGAGAAGGTTTTTCCACATGTTTTACAAGTGGGTACATCTTCAGGGAATAGAGGAAAACCGGGATGTCCTTCAAAATCCTGTAAATACATGCCCTCTGGGTGCATGGATGGAGGCAATATGCCTCCATAGCTTGGGTGGTGCCCACTTGGCACAGCAATCATATGGTAAGGCACATACCCCGATTCTTCTTCTCCTTCCTCCTCTTCATCATACCCATGCCTTTTAAAAGTCCCAACTGCCCTCTCGCACTCTTCATCAGATATTACAATGGCCTCTATCTTTACAGCTACACCAGGAGCTGGCTGGCCCTCACTAACGGTGGAGCTACATGGGCTAGGTGCAGCCGCCGTTTCCATGCCCGGCTGAGTAGTGGTGGTGACGGTCAACTCGGATTTTGTGCATTCTCTCTCTTCCTTCTTTGCAGCAGGGGACTCTGGACTATGCAAGGGGTATCTTGATGTTCCTGGCAGTGCCAGTGCATTTGTAGCAGACTCAGGACTTTGTAGAAAGCACCGTGATGGGACAGGAGGTGCGGCTGTGCTGGCTGTGGGCTCCTGAATTTGCAAATTATATCTTGCACGCATCGGCCCTCCTTGTACGCTCCCTGCCAGTTCTTGTAAGGAGAACCTAGAACTGCCTGACTGTACTAAGCTGTTGCCTGCCAAATCTGGACTCTGAAGGGAATATCTGACTGTACCTTGCACTGCCAGAACACTTCCAGTGGGATCCTGAGTTTGCACAGAGAATCTGGAGTTTCCTACTACTGGCAATGTAGTACCAGCTTCATCTTGCAAAGAGTACCTAGGAGTAGGTAAGGACTGCGTACCAATGCCTACAGTATCCTGTGCCAGATGAGAATACCTAGAGCTACCATTACCCTGTGTGCTTCCAGCTGGTTCTTGCCTCTTTGGGGAGTTTCTAGAAAGCCCTGTATGCCCCCCGGACCCTGTATCTTGGTTCTGGGAAGAGAATCTCAGATTGGATGGCATAGGTGTACTTTCAACTGCTTCCTGGACCGAGCATCTTCCAGCCGATTCCATCTGTTCACTATTTGCCATGTCCTGTGTCTCAAACCTAGAGCTCCCAGCAATCTCCTGGGTATTTAAGGGTATATGCTGCACCTGACACTTGATGCTGCCAGTGACCGCTTCACTACTACCTGTTCCTTGATGCAGATCAAACCTAGAACTGCCTGTTACACCCTGCCCACTCTCGGCCTGCACCTCAAATCTAGAAACGCATTCTATTCTCCCTGATGCTTCAGGACCCTGACATTTAATACTTGTTAATAACTTCTGACTATTTCCTGCTGGTTCCTGCCTCTGATATCTGTTGCTCCCCGCCACTTCCTGCAAACTATACATGGCACTCGCTGAAGTTCGCTGACCATTTCCTGTTGTATCTTGCCCTTGATATTGCAAGTTCTTTTCGGCTGTCTGGCCGCGCTGTAAGTCCTGATGCCTTCGGTCTCCATTATTCTCCTCTAAACCTAAGCCTGTGCCACTTTCTTCCTCCCGCCGTGTGCTGTCCGCTTCGGCAGGTGCTCGCCCTTGCAGCCTTTTTTTACACACCCTTACAACTTCATCCATGTGCAAATAGCTGGCGGCTGCTAGCACGTCCTCCGTAGGTGCCTCTTGGAAACTGAGTCGCCCGCAATACATAAAGCTTAGGAGTAAAGAAAACGCTGGAGCTGTGACAATCTGGTTGTTGAGCGTGAGTTCTTGGATGTCTGGTCGCTCCCTGCACGACATGTGGAAAAAAGGGCTGCATGATGCCAGGATCGAACGGTGGGCCAGGAAGCGGGCAGTGCCAACTGACACTTGACAATCACAAAGGAACCCCTGGGACTGTTGGTCTCTAAGGCTGTGCAGTATGCGGCGACTGTGATCTGGGAACTCCATGGCTAGGGGAAAAAAACACACAATAAGTAAAATGAATTATAAATCTTGCTACAATAGACATACATTAGGCCTTTTTTTTTTTAGAAAGTCCAATTATTGGACACAAACGTTCCTCCAAAAGTTCATTCACCCAACACTTGGGCATGTAAAAGGGCCAACAAACGGGCAAAAACTCGTTCTATGGCTGATTGCTGATTTTCAGTAAACAAGCTATAGACACACATAGATTGGAGATCAATACATTGGGCCGAAAATTCGGCAGGTACAAAAAGGACCTTTAAATGTATCTTATGGTTTAAACAAAGCACGTTCTTTGAAAATGGGGCATTTTTTTTATACTTAGCAAATAAATTCTGCATTGTTTCTACAAGATCTCTGCTTGCACACATTGAATGAGACGCTTTAATGGACACACGATGATCGCAAAGGTTGTTAGAAATGAGAGCACTGAGAAGGGTACTGTAATATACCCCAAGCAAAGGCATTAACCCCTAAAGGACATGGAGTATTTTGGCCATAAGGAAGCAACAATTTTTGGGGTATTTTCATCTCTACCTTTTTTTTGTTTTCCCATCAACATGGCCGTATGAGGGCTTGTTTTTTGTGTGGAAAACTGTAGTTTTTATTGGTACCACTTTTGGGTACATATGATGTGTTGTAAAACTTTTTCAGGCAGAGAAACCGCATCAATTCTGCCATTTTTGTACAAGGTTAATAATAATAATAATAATAATAATAAGTGACAGAATGCCATTCTTCTGCAAGTTGGTACGATGACAACGATGCTATAATTATTATTTGTTTCTTAGGTTTTTCCACTTTTTAATTTTTTTTTTTACATTGTTGCATTTAAAGTCCCATAACTCTCATTTTTCCACAGCCGGAGCAGTTTTAAAGAAATTGTAAATTGCACAAAAAGGGTTTTGTTTGTTTTACATTTTATTGTTATTACATTTTTTATGTCCCTGTAGGGAACTTGAACTATAAAAGCTATGGGAATACATTGCAGTGTCTAGGGTCCGGTTGCTATGGCAACCCATCAGCCTTCGGGGATTACATCACGAAGGGCCAATGATGTCACCCTTTACATGTCACGATATATTGATTGCGGCAGGTAGGGAGTCAACAGTAGGGATTGCTGTTCTCATCGATCTCTGCTGTTGCAGTAGGAGCTGCTGTGGGATGGCGCGGGCTCAGCTGCTGAGCCCCCACTATCCACAGGACATAAGTTTACATCCTGTTGCGTTCAGTGCTCCCGAGCCAGGACGTAAACTTATGTCCTGTGGCATTAAAGGGGTTTTGTCATTAGAAAAAAAAATATATATATACACTCACCTATTCCTTCCCCGTCAAGTCTTCTTACTGCATCTTCTCCTCGACGATCCTGGCCCCTCAAGTCCCCCGGGTCACCTCACCTCCAGCCGGCCAGATCCTCTTCTTCCTGTTTTGAAGTGTCCATTCTCGGCAGTCTCCTTCCGGCAGGTCAGTGTATGTTACGTCACTAGTGATGTAGCATTCACAGCCTAGCATGGAATGCTGAGCTATCGCTGAGTCTGTGCATGCGTGCTGTCTCATTGCGACAGTTTATGTACTATTGTTTTGAGACAGCGGGCATGTACAGTCTTTGCAATAGCTTGGCACTCACAGCTAGGCTATGAACGCTATGTCACTAGTGATATAACATATACTGACCTGCAGTAAGGAGCCTGCAGAGAATGGACGCTTCGTCACCGGAAGACGAAGAATCCGGCCGGCTGGAGGTGAGGTGACCCAGGGAGACTAAAGGAGCCAGGAGAAGATGTGGTAAGAAGACTGACGGGGGGAGGAATAGGTAAGTATTGATTTTTTTTTTTTAATGACAGAACCCCTTTAAAGGAGATGTCCCGAGGCAGCAAGTGGGGTTATACACTTCTGTATGGCCATATTAATGCACTTTGTAATATACATTGTGCATTAATTATGAGCCATACAGAAGTTATAAAAAGTTTTTTACTTACCTGCTCCGTTGCTAGCGTCCTCGTCTCCATGGTGCCGACTAATTTTTGGCCTCCGATGGCCAAATTAGCCGCGCTTGCGCAGTCCGGGTCTTCTGCTGTTCTCTATGGGGCTCCGTGTAGCTCCGCCCCGTCACGTGCCGATTCCAGCCAATCAGGAGGCTGGAATCGGCAGTGGACCGCACAGAAGAGCTGCGGTCCACGAAGATAGAGGATCCCGGCGGCCATCTTCAGCGGTAAGTATTGAAGTCACCGGACCGCCGGGATTCAGGTAAGCGCTGTGCGGGTGGTTTTTTTAACCCCTGCATCGGGGTTGTCTCGCGCCGAACGGGGGGGGGGTTTAAAAAAAAAAAAACCCGTTTCGGCGCGGGACATCTCCTTTAAGGGGTTAAAAGGGCAGTACATGTAGGTTTCAAAAACGGCTCATAAAGGGTTTCCATTCTAATGTTCATGTGTATTTACAAAGTGTTGCAGGCACAATGACTGGCCACCAATATGCGGACAGAGCGATACTCTTCATGACCACCATCCAAAATGGAATCTTTCAACAGGATAATTCCCATCCACATACTGCAGCGATCACAAGACACGACCAGGGATTGGCCCATACGGTCCCAAATGTATCCCCAACAGAGCATGTCTCGGGTGCTATAGGTAGACGCATTACGTCACGTGGCTGCCCACTACAAACTATCAACAGACTGCAAAAGTGAGGCAGGCCGGAGAGACCCCAACAAGATATCTGAACACTTATTAAGTCAGTGCCTGCAGGGATCCAAGACTGTGGAGGTGCTCTAGGTGGGCGCCCTTCCTACCGACACCTGTACCCATTCTCAAGGTGGGCACCCTTCCTACCGACACCTGTACCCATTCTCAAGGTGGGCACCCTTCCTACCGACACCTGTACCCATTCTCAAGGTGGGCACCCTTCCTACCGACACCTGTACCCATACTCAAGGTGGGCAACCTTCCCACCAACACCGGTACCCATACTCAAGGTGGGCAACCTTCCCACCAACACCGGTACCCAACACTAATGAAGTTTTGTCTAATGCATTCCAATTTGCTAACATGTATTCTGGGTACGACTGCACAAATCTATCAGGTGTCAGGAAATCCCACCAATCCCCTCCTATCCCGCCAGTGTATAACCATTCGACTGATGTAAACTGTATGGGGACAAGTGATTGTTCTGGCCCCATAGAGTGCATATTGCCAGCAGCATATCCCCCGTGTATCCCCCCAATGTGATCACCTGACAAATGAGAATTTGCTCGCCTGTCTGCTGTTCGCAGCGTTGTTTCCACGGGGCAATAATCAGGAACGAACATTCTTACAGTAGATTATCAGCCCGTGTAAAGGGCCCTTTAGGGTCCTATGAGACGAGCCGATCCTCGTTTGAACGAGCGAGTGACGTCATTGTTTGCTCTCGCGTAGCCCGTTTATACAGCAGATACAGCGCTGGCTTGTACAAACGAGAATCATTCAGTCATTCACATTCATTGTATAAGTGAATGAGAGGGACTGAATGAGCCAACAATAATTTAAACGCCTGCGTAAAATGGGAACGATTATCACGCACTTTCGCTTGTTTGCATTTTCTATTATTTTTTTATAATCGTTCCGTCTACACGCACCTTCACTGACTTGTTATCTGCAATCACTAACATTTGTCAGTAACGCCAGTTTCATTGGAGCAGATGACAGATGAATGTCCCAGCCTGGCTGCGGGGCTACCGACCCAAACTTACAGCATCACAGGTCCCTATCGCGCCGTAAGTTTGGGTCGGCAGAGCCGCAGCCAGGCCCAGATACCTACCCGTAATATGGTCGGACCTGAATGTGTATTCATTCCAGCAGAACTTACCTACAAAATATCCTATAAATATAAATTAAGGTAAAATCTGTTTAAAACAGTTGTCTGGTTTCTTGCAGCGGGCGTCCCAACATGACTCGCCGGAGGCGGGGAATTGGCAACATCCTCCTGTGTAGAGCGGAGATCGCCTGCAAATAAGTGCACAAATAAATATATAGGGCATAGAATGCGCAGGCAGGCGACATAAGGGTGTTATTGCATGACTACCAGTATTACTCCAGTCTTACCTTATCTAGCCCTACATACTGACTCCATGGAATAACATGTAGGGAGCATTGCCCTGCCAGCCCCCCAGCTCGGGCATGGTACAGTCCGCACAGACAGTCATTCTCTGCCAGGCTCACACAACCTTCCCAACGATCCCCAAGAATACAGAATATAATGGGGTCATGTGATCTCTGCTCTGTCTCTCACCTGCACAAAGCAAACCCTGGAAAACCCGCCTCTCCCGCGCTGTGATTGGCTGAGGAATGACCTGATCTCGTTACGCTGATTGGCTGGTAGCACACGTGATTGATAAGAGTGCCAACCAATCATTAACAATGGTCTTTGTGTGGCACGGGACAACGGGCTGCAGTCGTTCTCCTAGCACGGAAGTATCCCGCGGCCGCCTTCTCTCCCATACACAGCAGGCATGTTCCGCGGAGTCCAGCGGGGGAGCCGGAGCGGTTACACGGCGCCGCCGCTACGTCACGCCCTCCATGAAGTGACGTCAGAGCGGAAACACCGCCCTGCAACACCTACTTTGAACAAACTTTATTGTTCGAACAGTGGACACAGACGCACAGGACGTGTATCGCACTGCTGGGAGCACTAGTCCGTGCGCTATGTTCTACCACGTGAGTATATAGAGGCTTATTACGTAGGAGGTGGATATAATACATCCATAGTCATGGTAGTTAACTGCTAGCAGCCCCTAAAGTCTCCACAGGTGACTGTACGGCGCTATAGAGTACCAGGCATGTCCTGAGGTTATAGTGTGGGGAAACCTGCGGATTGGCTCAGAGAATACAGGAGCCCTTCTGTGTACCTTGTCTTGTGCGCACTGTAATATACAGGAGGCAAAATATACAGGTGTAAGTGATTTTTAGTAACGTCAATACACCGCATATCTCTCATGGGGGCGAGCGTGCGCACAGTGCCATCTGTAAAGAGTCGCGCTGGGTCCGCATGCTGACTTTGCTGCAATGGCGACCCAATGAGTATAAAAAGCCGCTTCCCGGACCCCGTTCCTCACTTTTTAGCCCCATAATGGAGTTTCCATGGAAGCTGTCGCCATAGTGCAGCGATCCAGATCCTCCATAGGGCTGCATGTTGTAATAGCGGACCGTACCGCGCTCCAGGCGCCAGCGTGTCTCACACGATCGGGTTTGAATAGCGGATTCTGGGAGCGTATGATCAGCGGTAATACGCAGATCACTCAAGGCATTGGATGACGCAGGCCGGATCACATTGACGGGTCGGAATTACGTAATCCGCTCGCGGAAAATAAAATTCAGCATGTTGTTTTTTACTGCGTATATCCCAGATGTAGAGCCCATTGTTCTCTATGGTGGCGGATATACCCGCAGCCCATATGTGATGACAATGCGTACGGGCGGGGCGTATCCGTGTCATCGCTAAGTGCCAATGAAAAAGTAAACAAGAGAAACAAGTGTACTGTGCATGGCCGCCTGTGTGAGTACGCCGTAATGCGCAGTGCAGCTGTCAGTGAGCCCGACCGTAGGCGGCAGACGTAACACCGACTACTTTGTAACACCGGACATAGCCGCCCCCCACGCTCAGTGTCAGCATGGCGCCGCACACATCAGTGGGGTTTTCCCATTAAACATTAATTTCCCACCCACAAGATAGGGGATAATGGTCTGACCGCTGCGCCCCCAGCCACCCTAAGATTGGCGCACTTAAATGGCCCATGTGACTAGAGCCGCGGTGTGCGTGTGTGACCGTCACTTCGCTGTTCGCTTCCCTGCTTAAATCGGCTTAGTGCACAAGTACACTGGCCCAATGAACAGCTGATCCGCAGGTCCTCAGACAGCAGACCCCGCTGATCTACTATTGATGCTCTGGACATCCCCTTTAATGGGAAATTCCCTTTAATACTTGCATCGTGCAATTTTTTTATTTTTTTTTGTAGCATCCAAAAGAGATAAAGATGGCGGCTGTTTGTCCCCGCAGGAACGGTTCTCCGAATACTTGTCCCTCTAGGGGGCGATGTAGCTGATGGTATAGCGGTGTGCGGCACTTGTGGAGACCTGCTGTTTATGTGGACTGCCTCCTCTATTTCCCACAGATCTCCCTGGAACATGAGATCCTTCTGCACCCCAGATATTTCGGGCCGAACCTTCTGAATACAGTTAAACAAAAACTTTTCACAGAGGTGGAAGGGACCTGTACGGGCAAGTAAGTGTGTGAGTCACCTGGGGAGGGACCGGTCAGGGGTGATCGCTGTCCCGGGACAAGTTGTATTTTTCAATGGTGCCATTTACTGTACCATATAATGTACTGAAAAACTTTAACAAAATTCTAAGTGGAGTAAAACGACATTCCGCCATCTTTCGGTGCGTCTTGTTTCTACAGCCCACAAACTGCAACAAAGTGACATGCTAACTTTATTCTATGGCTCAGTACGATTACTACGATAACAAACTTGTATAGTTTTTTTTTGCCGTAGTACTTGTATTTTTTTTTCAAAGACATTAAATTTTTGAAAATTATTTTCTACCGTCATCTTGTGCGCGCAATAACTTTTATTTTTCCGTCGACGTAGTTGTGCGAGGGCTCATTTTTTTGCGGGATGTCCTGTAGTTTACATTAGTGCTAATTCGGAATACATACGACTTTTTGATTGCTTTTTATTACATTTTTTTCTAGGAGACAGGGTGACTGAAAAAGTGCATTTATGTTTTTTGTTTTTTTTTTCCGGACGATGTTCACCGTGCGGGTTACATAATGTACTACTTTGATAGATCAGACTTGTACGGACACGGCGATACCAAATATGTATTTTTCTTTTATGACTTAGATTTTTTTCATAATAAACTTTATTTGTATAGCACCAACATATTCCGCAGCGCTTACATAGACAGGGGGGATACAGAAAGACAAAAGTACAAAAATTACAGAACCACGGTTACATGTAGTAATCGGTTGATTAATACAATAGGGGTGAGGGTCCTGCTCCAACAAGCTTACATACTACGAATACTGGGGTGATACAGAAGGTAAAGGGGCTGGAGATGTGCACAGTATGGCGAGGTGGAGTGTAAGGGGTGCTATACACAAACAATGGTCAGACATTTAGCCGTGTGATGGCAGAATCGGTATGACTGCCGGGAGCGGTTGATGGTGGCTAGCAGGGATTGCAGTCAGTAGGTCAGGGAGCATGTTATCAGGCGGAATACAGAGGGGTTTGTTTAGGGAATTCGGTATGCCTCCCTGAAGAGGTGCGTTTTTAGAGCACGCCTGAAGTTCTGCGAGTCCTGGATTGCTCGGGTAGCCTTTGGTAGTGCGTTCCAGAGGACTGGTGCTGCTCTGGAGAAGTCTTGGAGGCGGGAATCAGAAGTTTGAATTAGAGGGGCGCTCAGTCTAGTTTCATTAGCAGAGCGGAGAGCCCGGGCTGGGTGATGGATTGAGATGAGGGAGGCGATATAGGGGGGTGCTGCACTGTGGAGGGCTGTGAAGGTAGCGAGCTTAAATTGTATTCTGTATTTTACGGGCAGCCAGTGCAGTGACCGTCACAGGGCAGAGGCGTCCAAGTAGCGGCTGGACAGGAAGATGAGCCTGGCTGCTGCATTCAGGATGGATTGGAGAGGGTAGAGTCTGGAGCAGGGGAGGCCGATCAGGAACGAGTTGCAATAATCAAGCCGAGAGTGGATAAGGGCAACAGTGAGCGTTTTTAGCATGTCTGCGGTGAGAAAAGAGCAGATTTTTGTAATCTTCTTGAGGTGCAGCTGACATGTTATAGATATGGCAAACGTAGGGTGATAAACTTTTATTACTTTTTTTTTACAATAAATAAAACTTTATTGATCTTATTTTTACATTTTTTAATTATTTTTTTTTAAGCCCCCCTGGGGGACCACAACCAGCGATTGCTCCTGCAGTTTGACTTAATGCTGTATGATTGCAGTTATTGCCCGCGGGGGTCAGCTGTAATAAACCGTCTGCGCTGTATGAAGAGAGGTTGCGCCGCGATCTCTCTTCATACCTACCCTGATGCTGCAGGACGTAATGTACATCCTGGGGCGGTAAGAGGTTAATCTGCAGGGTGCATGGCATGGAAAAAATTTTACATGGTCCCAAAAATTAGATAAATGCAGACTAGAGTTCATCCCGCAGAAAACACGGCCTTCTAGAGTGCTAGCAATGGAAAAATAAAATTAATACGGCTCTTGGAATGTGGCGACACAAAAACAAACCTTTAAGAAAAAAATGTGCAAAACATAAAAACTGTATAAACTTGGTATCGCCGGAAGCGTGTGACTCAGAATAATGTTATCACACTATTTATTCTGCACGCTGAATGCAGTGAAAATGAAATCGAAAAAACAAATGGCAGAATTTCTTTTTTTCCCCCAATCTCCCTACAATTTTGTTTACAAAAGTTATGCAATACATTATATATCCCCAAAAATAATGGCATCTCTGTCCCGCAAAAAACAAGCCCTCATATGGCCTGGTTAATGGAAAAATGAAAAAGTTATGGCTCTTGGAACGCGACTGCAAAATGAGTTGAAATTAAATGATTAGATCATTTAAAAAACCTGCCCTGGTGGGTACGACAGGGGGGTAGGAAACCCGCCACTCAAGGGGTTAATGTGCCATATAATGTATTAAAAATCTTTTTTGAAAAAAAATGTAGTGAAGTAAGGAAAAACCCCACAATTGTGCCATAGTTTTTTGGGTTTTGTCTGTATGGCATTTACCGTGTGGTAAGAATGAGCCGGTACTATAGTTTTATCACGGCTCCCTTCTTCCGATGACGCTGCATGATCACTTCACATCCAGTTTATTCTTGAAAGACCAAATTTTGCTGTTGTGCATTTTTGAATCATGTGATCGGCGTTCGCTGTGCAAGATAAATAATGCAATATTTTAATTCAGAAATCTATGGATGTCCCAAGACTAAATCTTTTTTTTTTTCCTTTTTAAGTTTTAATGAGAATTTTTTTTTTTTAACTTAAAAATATAACTTAACTTAAATATTGCAAATTTTTATTAAACTTTTAGATTTTACTTTTCACTCTTTTTTTATAAACCTTTTTAGGGAACTTTAAAACATGCAGTCTCTTGATCGCTTGTGAAATACATGTCATGGTTGGAATACATGGCAAGCATGGGAGTCTTCACTAGGCCATGCGCTGCCATGGGAACCCATCGGCACCACAAGATTGTGCTGATGGGGAAAGTGTGATGCAGCAACGGAGGGAATTCCCCATGTTAACAGCCTAAAATGCCTGTCATTTGCTGACTGCAGCATCTAAGTGGTTAAACATCCATGAGCAGCGCTAACTCCAGGTTCTGCCATAGAGAGTGGGTGTTAGCGCCTAACACAGCCAGCGCCCACCAGGTATGGAGCCGGCTTGAGAAAACTACTTGTTGTCGTAGTAAAAATATGTTCCTTTTTTTTCATGAAGTATTTGTGCTTTTAGCATTTCTTGCTGTACGGCTCTACAAGGAAATGTTTTGTATCGCCTCCTCTGTCTGATACAATATTCAGCTTCTTTTCCTCTCTTTCTCAGGTATGGCTTTGTGATTGTGGTGACGACCATTGACAATATTGGTGCCGGTGTTATCCAGCCCGGCAGGGGCTTTGTGCTGTACCCTGTGAAATATAAAGCTATTGTCTTCCGACCCTTTAAGGGAGAAGTAGTAGATGCTATTGTCACCCAAGTTAATAAGGTGAGTGCCGTTCACAACTAAAATCTGCATTCTGGTTGCCTCTTGTACATACCTGAATGTAGATGGAAGACATCAAACTTGCATCGCTGCGCCCCACAAAGTGTGTGCTGACTAGAGCCGTGTGAAGAATCTGTAAAGGGGTTCTACCAGAATCACAAGCTATCCCCTATCCACAGGAGGAGATGTGATGAACCTGATACATGTGTGGGTTTGTTTCTTCCAGGTTGGATTGTTCACAGAAATCGGCCCCATGTCCTGTTTCATCTCCAGACACGTATGTATAGAGTTTAGTTTAAGGTTATATCCAAGTGTAGCGCATTATCTGTGTTAAATCCTCAGCATTTTACAGTACAAGCAGCGGCGGTGACATTCAAGAGATCCCATCCGCACACTGCGGGGGAAAGTCCATAACGTAAATAGACTTGCAGTGGGATCTTAAATCTGCATCATGTCAAGCTTTGCTGTGAACTTCACCCCTTCATGTAACAAATACAGATTCTGACCCAAATCAACATAAATTTTGCAGCAGAAATTGCATCATGTGAGGACGCTTCCTCGGAAAACTCTTCCTGGGAGACAATGGAGTAGCTATGTCTCCACCTGAATGGAGGACTGGTAACGCATGACTATTCACTGCCTATAGGACAGGTGAACCCGGCATCAGCTTTTTATTGATCACATGGGCGCATGGTATGCCAAGTTGCCCCTTTTTTTGCAGAAACAAATTGTTTAATAACAATGCACACTATGCAGCCGGTGTACCTGCAGGGATCGGGGCGGTGTACCTGCAGGGATCGGGGCGGTGTACCTGCAGGGATCGGGGCGGTGTACCTGCAGGGATCGGGGCGGTGTAGCAGTCAGAGCTGTAATTACACCCGCCCCTCCTTAACTGCAATCCTTCCTCCTCTTGATGGCAGCACTATAAACTCTGAAATGCTGCACATACAGGGTGAGGAGGATGCTGATCCTGCAGGATTGGGTGTGATTACAGTGATGACTGCCCCGGTGACTCCAGGTGGTTGTTTGCACGCAGCATGTGCTGTTTTTACACTTTTTTTCTGCAAAAAAGGAAGCCTGGTGACCTTTATAACACCACGGCTGAAATATTCATTAAAGGTCCCACAGCACTGTGCCGTCCGTTTGATCAATGAGAAGTTGATTAGTCGTACCCTTTAAGTAAAAATAAGCATTACCATGGCCTTCTGTGGGCTTATTGTTTTGCAGAAAGAGTTGTTTTCAGTGTTACCATTCTGGGGTGCATGTAACTTATTGACTAACTAAAGGGGGGAAAGGAAGCAATTACACTATTTGTTTTTATATTTTAACCTTTTGCTGATCACTGAGGCGCGTTGTCTTTATTCTGTAATTACGGTGGTTCCCTGTTTTTATTTTTTTCTTTCCGTATATTTGTTTCTCCAATTTTCCACAGTAATAACCTTTTTCCTGATTTTAGCCCGGTCTCAACCCATTTTCTATTGCAGTCAATCCCATCTGAAATGGAGTTTGATCCCAATTCTAACCCACCGTGTTATAAGACTGTAGATGAGGTAAGAGGCGACAAGCATTTGTGTTTCCTAATTTTTATTAACCCTGTTAAACCACAATGATACGTGGTTAATAGAGGCAATGAAAGTCAGTGTACAGTATTGCGTATGGACAGCGTATCATACGCAGCGCATGGAAGATCTTGCCTATCATATGCAGAGAAATAGAGCATGCTGCGATTTATTTCTCATTTCTCTGCGTGTGATACACAGCTCTTCTATGGGCTGCATAGGATATTCTGCCCGGATGCAATGCATTGCGTACAGCAACGTTTCGGTACACATCCGCCCTCTGAACAGAGCCATGAATTAAAAAAAAACAACAAAAAAATCACTGCATGTCCTCGACGTCAGATTCCCAGGCATGCACAGTGCCATATTCGTCCCATACGCGGTCTCTGCCTGCAGAAGGTATAGACTATGAAGTGTAAAACGCCACAGGAGACTCTCAGCATACGCCCGTGAGCATGAGCCCTAACTGTGGGAAAATGAGCCCAATGAGCATTTTGCCACCTGACTATCTGTAAAGTTATATTAGGGCTGTTATGGTGTCCCTACATGGATTACGCTTACCCTCTACTCCAATAAGATTTTTATGGTTTTGTCGTAAAGGGATTTTCTGATCTCGAACTACCATGTCCTGTGCCCCCTGTCACTGCTGGGATAGAAGCAACCCCCGCAGTGATTTTTATAGGATGGGTTTATTGAATATAGGTTGTATGGTGATTGTGTCGTATGAGCTTTCCTATGATTTGGAATTTCTTTTATGGAGCCTTTTTTTGTTCTTTTTTGTAGGATGTAGTTATTCATCAAGATGATGAAATTCGCCTTAAGATTGTTGGAACCAGAGTGGATAAGAACGACATAGTAAGTGCTAATTGGAGTTTCATACAAACTAAGGCCAGTTTCAGAGTGGAGTATAAAACTGGATTATTATTCTGTCTGCAGCAGGATTGAGATGACCCTAATTCAAGCCGTTAACCCCTTAACGACACAGGACGTACAGTTATGTCATGTGCTTCGGGGCATGTATGGAGGAAGATTAGCGGTTAATTCCATTTCATAAAATGAGGCTGTCGGCTGTTTCTTACAGCCGACATCCACCCACAACAGCTCCAATCAGCAGCCCACTGATCAGAGCTGTTAACCCTTTAAATGCCACCAATTCTGAGAGCGGCATTTAAATGCCCAGATTGATGTTTGGGGGTGCTTACATTATGAGATCACATGTGCTGTGCAGTTGCCATGGCAGCCGGGTAATTTCTTAAAGCCCCCAGGGCTGCCATTGCATGTCGCTTATGAAGCTGTGCCTGCGGCGTGGCTTGATCAATTGTTTATCAGATCGTGGTATAGTGTAATACTATACTGCAGGAGCCATCAAACCGTTGCAAATTCCTGTGCCCTATGGGGACTAAAAGTGAAAATCAGTTTATTTGTTTTTTTGTTATTAATTATTAAAATAAAAAAAGCTAATAAAAGTTAAACAAAAAACCTTTTCCCATTATTTATATTTAAAGAATCTAATTTAATCTAATTAAAAACAAAAACATATTTGGTATCGCTGCGTCTATAAGTCTGATCTATCAATGTACCGCATTATTTCCCCCGCACGGGGGAAACGCTGCCAAAATCACTTTTTCGGCTGACCTAGTTGTACAAAAGCTCATTTTTGGTGGGACGTCCTGTAACTTATATTGGTACCATTTTTGGAGTACATACAACTTTTTGATCGCTTTTTATTATGTTTTTTTCTTGGAGTCGGGGTGACCCAAAAAAGCACAATTCTGGCAATTTGACGACATTCACCGTCTGGGATAAATAATACGGTACTTTGATAGAATGGACTCTTACAGGCGTGGCGATACCAAATATGTCTTTGTGTATGTATTATTTAGATTCTTTATTATAAACATAGAAAAAGGTTTCTTTTTTACTTTCATTACCTTTTTTTATTTATTTTTTTAATAATTAAAACTTTTTAAAACTAGTTTTTACTTTTTTTTTTGTTCCCTTAGGGCAGTGTTCCCCAACTCCAGTCCTCAGGGACCGCCTACAGGTCATGTTTTCAGGATTTCCTCAGTGTTGCTCCGGTGATGTAATTATTGTTGGTGCCTCAGACATTGCCACACGGGTTCTTACTATAGGATATCCTGAAAACATGACCTGTTGGTGGTCCCTGAGGACTGGAGTTGGGGACCCCTGCCTTAGGGGACAAGAACTTGCGAGGCTTTGATCGCTCCTGCAGTATGATGTAATGCCATAGCATTACATTATACCGTGATCTGACAGGCAATCTGCAATGGCAGCCCTTGGGACTTTCATAAGGCCACAGCTGGCATGGCAACCACACTGCTCCCCGCAATCTCATCGCGGGGGGCAATGCAGGACATCGATCAGGGCATTTAAATGCGGCTACCACAATTGACAACGGGATTTAAAAGGTTGACAGCCCTGATCAGTGTTGCTGCTTATCATAAGTATTGCAGGTTGGTGCTGGCTGTAAGAAACGCCCAGCAGCAGCATTTTATGGAGCGGGTATCGACCAGCGGGTATGTCCTGTAGCATTAAGGGGGTTAAAGGGTTTGTCCTCATGTCCACGGGGAAAATCAGGCCCGCTACGGATTCTCCATGGAGAATCTGCAGCGGGTCCCTCCGGCCCCGCGGACATGAGCGCTGAAAATAAGAATAAATCAGAATTAACTCACCTCTCGCACGCTCCGGATCCTTCCTTCGCTGCCGCGACATCTTCTCTGCGTCGCGGCCGGATCTTCTGTCTTCGGCCCGGTGGATGCGCAGGATGACGTCGGTGACGTGCCCCGCGCATGCGCCGGCCCGAAGCAAAATAATCCGGCCGCGACTGAGAGAAGATGGCGCCGCGGCGAAGAGAAGAAACGGAGCGGGTGAGTAAAATCTGATTTTTGTCTCGGGAGACCCGCACGAAAATGGAGCATGGTCCAGATTTTTTCATGCTCCACTTTTTTTTTTTAAATCACTTTTATTGACCATCCGCGGGTATTTATCTACCCGTGGGTGGTCAATGCATCCCTATGGGGTGCGGATCCGCGGGCAGGAGAATAGTTAAAATCTGCTGCGGATTTTAATTCTTCTTTTGCCCGTGGACATGAGGCCTTATGAAAAATATTGTTTAGTGTTAAATCCAGCCCATAATTATACATATTTGTGTTTTGTATTTACACTTCGTAAGGTGTTTACCCCGGATGGTCCAGGCCTGATGTTAGAATAGCGCCACCTGCTGTTTCTATTGTATCCAACTCTGTAATTGTCCCAGCTTCTCAGTCTCTGGTTATATGGAGGACTCCCTGGGGTGGTGAGCGGCTGCTTCTCAAGTCGCTGCGTCTTCACTGATGTCAGAAGAAACGCTCAGCAAGTGATGGGAGTTGTGGCAGCGATACTGCAGAGGAGCGGGACTGAGTAGTTGTGTCCACCTTGACACTTTTACTGAGGTGGAGGAGACCGGCTCTTCGATAGAAACAGCAGGTGGCGCTATTTTAACTATTTTATTTCAAACTACAACCCAAAGACTCTTCGGCAAACTTTTTAATCTCATGCATGGAAACTTTTCAACTAAAAGATTATCAGTGTTGCCTATAGCGACCAGATTCCAGATTTTTTTTCAGTGGAAGAGATCTATCGGTATATTCCTGCTGGATTTCTAGCATACATGTATTTATAATTCTGCACAAAGCCCCTGCATCATCTTTTCCAGCACACTTAGGGTGACTACCCACTGGAGTTTTTTTTTTTCCCTGCGAAATTTGCAGCATTTTTTTTTCTGCAGGGGTCTATGGGACTTGTAATGTTAAAATCGCGATCGCGCAAAATCGCAATTTACAGTGATTTCGTGGTAAATTGCGATTTTGCGTGATCGCAATTTTAACATTACAAGTCCCATAGACCCCTGCAGAAAAAAAAATGCTGCAAATTTCGCAGGGGAAAAAAAACCTCCAGTGGGTAGGCACCCTTAAATGTCGGATCTTGTGTTCCTAACAAGTGTGCCCCCTGTTGATAAGTGTTGGTGGAGACGGTGGCCCATGGCTTGTATGATGCCCCGGTATTACCTTTTAAGAAGTATTGATGCTTTATTCAGTATTCTCTCCTTTCTTTGCAGTTTGCTATTGGCTCTCTGATGGATGATTATCTGGGTAAGTACCTTAAGGCCCATTTAGACCCAATGATTCTCGCTCAAAAATCACTCAAAGCCGTCTTTTGAGTGAGAATCGTTGAGTCTTAACTGCACGGACATCGTGCAGTTTAGTTAACGAGTGGTTCATTGTTGTCTTTCAGCAAGCTTAAAGAGAACGATGAGCCTTATTAGTGCCGCGTGCTGAGATTTTATCGGGATACAGCTCATTCTATTGTTTCCGCTGGTATCCCGCTCGGAGAACACAGTAGGAGTATGAAGAAGATAAGCGGTCAAGCTGTGTTCTGCATACCCTGCTTGGAGTGTCAGCTGAGTGCTCCGAAAAGACAACAGCTGTGTACAGCAGATATCGGTCCCGCTTGTCTTCTGCATACAGCGGGAGCCTTCATTTACACACTTATGCAAAGTGAACGCACTAAACTGTCACTCAGACTGCCGTTTGAGTGCATTCTGAGCGATCATCTTGCCCTGTAATGCACACAACGATTATTGCTCAAAAGATGTCTTCTGAGCGACTCTTGATCGTTAATCGTTGTCTCCATGGGCCTTTACTCTAAGTGCCCATTTTACACACGATTATTGCTCCAGATTTGTTCAGACGATGCCTTTTGAGGTATGATCGTGCGTGTACATGCTACCATTGTTTGCTTTTCTGCCAAACTATTATTTTTAGTTCATCATTAAAACCATTGTTCGGCCTGGCGGCTGATAACAGGGACCACATGCTGTTTCGGCTGTAGTCCTGAGGGGGAACAATGAAGCAGTAAGCAGCTAACAGACCGCCCTGCTGTTATTTACATACAGCAAAGACCGCTTCATTTTATGCAAAGTGATCGCTCAAAACTGTCATTTAACCCCTTAAGGACACGGCCTATTTTGGCGTTGAGGACCAAACGATTTTTGGTATTTTCATCTCCATTTTTTTAAAAGCCATAACTTTTTTATTTTTCCGTCGACACGGCCGTATGAGGGCTTTTTTTTTTTTGCGTAGCGAACTGTAGTTTTTATTGGTACTGTTTTGGGGTACATAGAATATATTGTAAAACTTGATTTTTAATTTTTTTTTTATGATCGTAGGGAGAGAAAACGCATCAATTCTGCCAGAGATTATTATTATTTATTTTTTTAAAGTGTTTATTATGCAGCATAAATGACACACTACATTTTTTTCTGCGGGCCGGTACAGTTACAACGATAACAAAATTCTTATATATATCTATCTATCTTAGGTTTTTCCACTTTTCCACAATAAAAACCCTTTTTTTAAAATTATTTTTTTCTTAACTCACTGCATTCAAAGTCCTATAACTTTTTTTTTATTTTTCCATTGACTGAGCTCTCTGAGGGCTTATTTTTTGCAAGACAAGCTGTAGTTTTTATCGGTACTATTTTGGGGTACACACGTTTTTTTTTTAATCACTTTTATTGCGTTTTTTGGGGGGAGGCAAAATGCTAAAAATTAGCATTTTGCCTTAGTCTTTTTAGTTTTTTTTTTTTTTTTGCGCTTTTTGCCGTACGGGATAATAAGCGCATTCAATGTATTGTACATGTCGTTATAGCCGTGTCGATACCAAATATGTGGGATTTTTTATAAAACTTTTTATGCTAATATGAGAAAAAGCATTATTTTTCTTTTTTTTTTTTACACAGTCTGTGTCCCTCTGAGGGACTTTTACTGCAGCACTGATGATCGCTACGATAAGGCATAGCAGGACTTCTCTCCTGCCATGCCTTATCGCTTACTATAGCGATCACAGGCTATGGCAATACAGGACACCGGTATCTGGTGTCCTGTTGACATAGCAACCAGCCGGGCTCTAGCGATATTATCGCGAGAGCCGGCTGGAGCCACAGAGGGGGTTAACAGCGGGGAGGGCGCATCTCCGATGCCCCCCCGCACTCGCAGCTGGAGGCCGGCTACTAGTGACAGGCGGCTCCCGCTGCAGAATAGCGTGAGATCATAGCAGATCTCGCGCTATCCCCATGACGTAAGGGTACGTCATTTTGCGGAAAGTACCCCGCTCCCATGACGTACCCTTAGGTCATGGGGCGGGAAGAGGTTAAGCCATCTTTTGAATGAATTTTGAGCGATCATCTTTGCATGTAAATGGGGCTTAACAAGACCTCAGGAATACAATCTTATCTAAATATAAGGGCGCCTGCACATGAGCGGAAATTCCGCGGCGGGATTTCCGCTACTGGAAGCCTGCATAGGATTACATTAACAAACGCAATCCTATGCAGACGGCCCTGTGAAATCTCGCACGGCAAACAAACCGCGGTATGTTCTATTTCTGTGTGGGGCTCGCAGAGCCCCGCACAGAACCGTCACCCGACTCCGGTCTGCGCATGTGCCGGCAAGCCGGCACATCAAACAGCCGGGGCCGCGGGTAAGTACACGCTGGTCCTTGCAGGCGCTCGGGTCGTGTCCCGTGGCGAGAATTCTTGCCGCCGGATCCGACCCGCCCGTCTGCAGGCAGCCTAAAACCTCTCTTGTATTACAGATGCACAGATTCTTTCTTTGTGCTGCCATGTGTTTACTTATGAAAAAGCTTTTTCCTTACCTCTCACCTACTCTATATTGCAGTTAGTGGATTGAGAGGGGCTTATCTGATCCGTCTCCCACCACTATTTAATCTTGGTGTGATGAATGTCCACACCCAGAGACACTTCTAACTGATTGTATTGTTTCCCCTTTTGTTTCCCCACAGGTCTGGTCAGCTGATTGAATGAAGCTATTTGCATTGTGTGTATTGTCTTTGTGTATTTCAGCTGCTAACACACTTCTTGTGGTAATCAGCTGGGATTAATTAATGCTGTACCTGTTTAGATATCTGAACATGAGAGCCATGTTCTTGACAGAATGTTATTTTATTAAAGATTTTGGATTTGAGGTGTTTATATTTCTGTTTTTGGAATGAATGCGACCCAATGAATAGTGTGTGTGGATGCACTTCAGGTCTCCACTAAAATATTAAAGGGGTTTTTAAAAATTGAAATATGTTGGCTATGTAAAATAATTAAACGGACTCTACATGCCCGCCCGGACTCCCCTAGCTCCAGCCCTGGCACTCCGATTACGGGCTGCAGTCGGCCCGTTGATGGGACGTCACAGGCTGCTCCAGCCAATCAGAGCCCTGCGGTCTATTATTCATCTCTGATATTTTGCAATAAATCAGCATGGAATTTGTGTTAAAGGAAATTAGATAAATGCACCAGTATTCTGGTACAACTTCCACCAAAAAACTAACCCATGAACCTTGCATATGTTTGTGTTAGAGCTCATTCACACGTGTGTGAAATTCATGCTGAAATTGGCTGCACAAAAAAAAAAAACGAATAACTACGTGAAAAATAGCGTGAATGGTTGATTTACCATTATCAAGCCATGAGCTTAATTGTCAATGAAATTGCCCATTAACACCATTGGGAGCTGCGTGGTGCTTTATAAAAACACTGCTGCTCCAGGAGGAGAGAGAGAGTGAGGTGAAGCAAAGTCCAGGGGAACCCCCTTCTCTGCTGGACCTCCCTTTATGTCAGCGAGGCTCGAGAGATTTTCCCAGCAGCGGTAAGACTGGGGTTCGCCTGCAGGGGTGAATAAGACTGCTGGGGATTTCCTTTTTCTCCTCTGCAGGTGAACCCCTGTTTCGCCACTTTAGGGGATATCCCTCCAGCCCTGCAGAGGAGGAGGTTCCACGGGGGCTTCCCTCCTTCTCTCTCTACCCCACTATGGGGTGATTCCCCTGTAGCGGGGAGGAAGCGGGTGAGTTTTTTTACGTGCTTAAAATTCTTCAGTTTGAACGTTCTCATAGCAATGCGTTGGTTCTATTGACTGCAATTTTTTAGGGGAGGGTAATACGGTGTGCGTTTCACGCTTGTGTGAAGGAGGCAGTAGGCCTCATGTCCACGGGCACGCACAGTTTTCTAGTGTGGAATCCAACAGCGAATTCCACCCCGTGCCTGCAGCCATGAGGCCTAAAAAGACATTCACCCACAAGTCCGGCTGCCTGGTCTAAGTTTACACTGTATAAAGATTAGTGAATCTACCACAACAGTATATAGCGTTGCCTATGCTTCCTGTAGTATGTATGTATGTGTAATATATAATGTGTGTATGTGTATATATACAATTTATTTATATATTGTGTGTGTGTGTGTGTGTGTGTGTGTGTGTGTGTATATGTATATATGTATATGTGTGTGTGTATATATATATATATATATATATGTATATATGTATGTATATGTGTATATATATAATATTACTATTTATGTGTATCCTAAACGGAGAAATTCGCACTTGAATAATTGTTAAGATTCCACAAAAAGACTATAAAAATATTTAGAAATAATTAGAAATTCTATGAGGGTTCGCATTATGAGATTGGGTACAGTATATGCAGTTTACAAAAACGGGTTATAAAATATAGGTGTTAAAACTGCAATGAACAACCCAGATACATGCTGCTAGATGCTGTGTGTGAATCCTGCCTTAACCCTTTGCAATCCAATTTTGGATTCAGGGTTTCCTAGGGGGCTTTCTCTTTCTGCCATTATACAATGGCTCCATCTGTTGGCTGAAGCCAGTACTGCGGTAAGGGACATGCTGGAGAGGCCCCCCGACAACGGAGCGGCCAGTAATATACAGTAAGAATACCCTGCCGGACGTCTTTTGACATCGGAGCTGTACAGCCTTCAATCAGAATGTCTTCAGACGTCAGACAGTGGATTGGAAAGGGTTAAAGGGGTTGTTACATGACATGATATTGGTTATAGTTAGTTCAGAATTAGAAACATTTTTTTGTATTACACGGATTATAAAAAAAAAAAGTTTATATTCACAGACATTCCACTCCCAATGTTATGATGGCGCCACCTCCCTTTTTCTTTTTCCCTTTTTAATATAAAATAATTGTGTCCACCTCCGTATTTGTTCCACAGTGGTCACACATGCTCAGTCTTGCTTTTCTTTGCTCCACTGGTATATGGAGGGATCTGCTTCTCAACCTGCTGCATCCTCTCTGCTTATCGGAGCACATACTGAACAAGCAATCAGAGCAAGAGGCAGCGTTACTGCATTTGCGCTGGTTGAGCATCTCTTCTGACAAGTAGAGAAGACTCATGCTTCAGAAGCAGCCGCCCGTCACACAAGGGATTCGTCAACATATACAGAGGAGTAGAGAGAAAGGCAAGACTGAGCATGTGTGACCACCTTGGAATATCAACTGAGATTGGCACAAAAAAGGTTCATCAATAGAAACAGCAGAGGCACTAGTTTAGCATTCCTCAAATATAGGTTGATGGTGACCAATAAAAAATGCTGATTGAGTACTAAGTGTGAATGATATTCGCTCAAAGGACAGTTGAGTGACTAATTAGCTACTTAAAGGGGTTGTCCCGCGCCGAAACGTGTTTTTGTTTTGTTTTTTTAACCCCCCCCCCCCGTTCGGCGCGAGACAACCCCGATGCAGGGGTTAAAAAAACAAACCGCTCAGCGCTTACCTGAATCCCGGCGGTCCGGCGTCTTCATACTTACCTGCTGAAGATGGCCGCCGGGGTCTGCTCCCTCCGTGGACCGCAGCTCTTCTGTGCGGTCCATTGCCGATTCCAGCCTCCTGATTGGCTGGAATCGGCACGTGACGGGGCGGAGCTACACGGAGCCGGCATTCTGCACGAGCGGCTCCATTGAAGAGAGCAGAAGACCCGGACTGCGCAAGCGCGGCTAATTTGGCCATCGGAGGGCGAAAATTAGTCGGCTCCATGGGAACGAAGACGCTAGCAACGGAGCAGGTAAGTAAAAAACTTTTTATAACTTCTGTATGGCTCATAATTAATGCACAATGTACATTACAAAGTGCATTAATATGGCCATACAGAAGTGTATAGACCCACTTGCTGCCGTGGGACAACCCCTTTAAGCGTTATGCAGGCGGAGCGGGATACCACTGTGATAGCTTGGAGAACAATGCAGCTGTTTTGTATATACGAGCGGCTACATTGTTCTCGGTGCTTTCAGCTGGTGTCCCACTGAGAACTGCCAGCGGGATACTAGCTGAAAGAATACGATCAGCACTGCCCGCTGCACTATCAGCATGCGGCGCTAATAAGGCTCATAGCTAATTTCTAGCTGGCTACAAATGAGCGATGGACGAACAGTGCACGATGCCCACGCATTTCGACACAACGACCATTGATGGATGTGCTTTTGTGAACAGCCTAACCTTCCCCACAGGAGTAAGTATCCCCAAATAAAACTTTACTTCTTTTTCCTGGCATCCACATTCACATTGAGGTTGTTGTATTTTTTTCCTTTTAAATAAAGTTGTGTGTGTGTGTGAGACCTATAGAATAAAGGGGGGGGGGGTTCCCTCGGGGGGGTTCCCTCCCTGCATGCTTCTACCCTTCGAAAACGTGGCTCATCTTTGTGTGACTGATTTGTCTACTAGTTATACTGATTATTAGAAGTGATCAACTCCTCAGGGGATCTTGTGAACTTTTGATATGTATTGAATTGCCTGAAATGGGCAACTGTTTTAGGATAGAGTTACACCCAATGCCCTGCGGCTGCGTGACTACTGAGGTGCAGTTGCGATTCCGCGAAAAACATTAGCTCACTGTGATTCACAAATTATTGATGGCTCATTAATGGCTCACGATTTCAGGCAAAACATGCGCCCATTAAAGAGGGTGTCCGCTCAGCTCCTCCGGCTCTGTAATATCATGCCTGCAGTTTGGACGGCAAAGTCAAGCTGACGGATTCCCTTTAAGGGTTTGATGCTGGCCCAAACTGTAAACCATTTAGTGCTCCTTTGTGGGGGCAGCAAAAATGGACAGAAAAAGTTTTCAGCCCATAGAAGTGCATTGAAACTGAAGCCCTTCCGTTTCATTCCATTTCTAAATTTTCGATGTCCGTTCCAGTTTTACACTAGAACAATAGCCCAGACCACATTGTAGTCAATGGGAGACGGACAATAATAGAAGGCACCCCATTTTTTCCTTTGTTCTTTTGTATAAGGTTTTATTTCTGGGCTTGTGCAGAGGGCAGGAGCCAACGAAGACCAAGACCAAAACGGATCCATTTAAAATGCTGAAAAACGAAAGTGAACAGAACGCATACTTTCCATTTTTTGGTGCATTTGTTTGATGAATCTCCCAAAAAAGCCTGAGCTTTCTGTTCATTTCCATTTTGTACATTTATTTTTTTTCGTAAAACAGGATCTGCCAAATCAATGTTAGTTTGACGTCAGCCTTAATGAAGAAAGCATGGCAGGCGTGTGCCAGCTCTACGGCTTCCTGATCCTCATCTAAGCTTCAGAATTAAGCAGAAATATGGTTATTTGGATTCCTTCACACGGACGTATTTGTGCGCGAAATACCCAGTAAATAGAGCCTGATGATGCCAATAGCCATGCATATTGGCCTCGCAAAAATAACCAGAACATGCTCTATCTTTCTGCGCAGTTGTACACCAGAGGCCGCCATAGAAGTCAATGGGGGTGCGCAAATGCAGACGGATTATGCAAGGAGGTGCGTGAAACACTGCATAATTTTGCTGGAATAAGAACACATCTCAGACTAATTTCTGGAACTTAGCCATTTCAATCGGCGCGTTTGTGTGCTGCGCGCAAATGAACTTGTCCTGTACGCAACTACAGTACACTATGTCAATACGTGCGCAAAAAAACTTGTGCCAATACATGCGCAAAAAAAGTTATGCTAAGGCGTGTGCAATTGCAGTTATGCCTATGGGAAAACAGCCTTAGGCTAGTTTCACACAACCGAACACAATATCAAGCCGTTAAACTTAGCCCGATATGGCGCTCATGCACATGTGATGTCCCCGCGGATGCAAGGTGCTTTTGTGTCAAAAACGCCTCCCATCACTTCAGTACAGTTGAGCTCCTGGAGGATCAGCAGATGTTTCCCATTGTTTTCAATGGGAAGCCTCAGATCGCATTTGTGTGCACCTTGCACACCGTGCAATGTGTTTTCTGGCCCCATTGAAAACAATGGAGGAGGCGGTCCGAGGGAATGCCCAAAGATAGGACATGCTGCGATTTTTTTTCAAAAGAATGGGCTTCATATTCATTTAAAATGAGTGCATCTCGCAACGCACAAGTCTAGCGTGCTTTTCTCGGCCGTGTGAAGCCGCTACACCCTTTCCCTGTTCACACAGCAGAATTTGTGGTGGGTTTGCATTAGTGCTGTTTTGGATCTCCATGTGGATTACCCCCTTTAATGGGACTAATTGCACGTGGAATCTGCATCGAGAAGTGACATGTCACGGGGTTCCAAATCTGCCTCAAAAATGTCTGAGTCATGAAGACAGTGATGTGAATTCCTATTCAAAGGAAGGGGATGCGAATTTGGGTGTGGAATCTGCCATGTGACCATACTATTAGTAAATGGGATCCTAACAAAGCCTATTCTCTAAGGGCGAGTTCTCACACAGCAGCATTACTGCAGCATTACTGTAGAATGTGGGCTGCAATGTACTGTACAATGTAAGTGAATGGGGCTAACACTCATCCACAGCATGCCCTGTCTGTTGGGGAAGTGGCATGGCTTTTCCCCACGAGGTTCATTCATTGCAATGCACATGGATCAGTGATCATAAACTAATAGTGGATAAAAGCTGCAGCGGATCCCAGCCATGTTACGGATTTTCTAATACTCAGCCTCCTCCATTTATTGTAGAAAATGCAGAACAAATTTAATTCATTTCACATGTAATAAAGTGAAACTCCACAGACCAATCCGCTACTAAATCATGAGCCGACCTCTTGAGTGAAATATAGCGCAGATTTTCTGTTGTGCGTCAAAATAGTCTAGGACGGTCAAACACGTGGCAGTCGTGGCTGTTATGTCCTGCTTGGAGCGTGAGCGCCAATTTCCACCTATACGTATGTTAGGAGCCTTTCACATGGAATGGGATTACGCTGCAGGATGCACTGCCAGCCGGGGTACATTGCACACCAAAATCAGCGGCTACCTGCGGAATCTGATGTGGAATTGAAAATGGCTTAAAACTGGCCTGCAGTTCTGCATCAAAATCCACAGTTAGACCTGCGGATTTTGGTGTGGACTTCCACAGCTGCGGATTTGGCTGCATTCTGCTGAGTAATTCTGCCCCAGGTGAAAGATCTCTTACAGTATTTCAATAGCTATCAGGGGTTAGACTAGATGAGATAGAATAGAATATAATAGAAGAGATAAAATAATATAGAATAGAATAAAATAGATTACATTACACTAGAATGGAGAGAATAAAAAAAATAGAATAGCTAGATACAGACAGACAGACAGATACAGTCAGATAGATAGATAGATGGATAGATCGATATACATAGATAGATTGAAAGACAGATATGAGATAGATAGATATGAGATAGATAGATAGATAGATAGATATGAGATAGATAGATATGAGATAGATAGATACATAGATAGATAGATAGATATGAGATAGATAAATATGAGATAGATAGATAGATAGATAGATGTGAGATAGATATGAGATAGATAGATATGAGGCTGAATTCACACGAACGTATATCGGCTTGGTTTTCACGCCGGGCCGATATACGTCGTCCTCATGTGCAGGGGGGGATGGAAGACCCAGGAGCAGGAACTGAGCTCCCGCCTCCTCTCTGCCTCCTCTCCGCCTCCTCTCCACCCCTCTGCACTATTTGCAATGAAAGGAGGCGGGACGGGGCTAAATTTCCCGAATTAGTCCCGCCCCCGTCCCGCCTCTCCCCATTGCAAATAGTGCAGAGGGGCGGAGAGGAGGCAGAGAGGGGGTGGGAGCTCAGAGCACTGCTCCTGGCTCTTCCAGGCTCCCCCCCTGCAGAGAGAGATGACGTATATCGGCTCGGCGTGAAAACCGAGCCGATATACGTTCGTGTGAATCCAGCTTGAGATAGATATGAGATAGATAGATAATTAGATAGATATTAGATAGATAGATGATATGGGAGATAAATAGATATTAGATAGATAGGAGATAGATGGATAGATAGATAGATAGATAGATAGATAGATAGATAGATAGATAGATAGATAGATAGAGATATGAGATAGTTAATACAGACAGATAAATAGATAAATAGACACAGATAGATTTTCACCAAGAGCCACATCAGCCAAGAAACAGTGTCCCCCATAGTGGACCCAGTAGTAAAAATGCCCCCCCCCCCCCCCCCATAGTTGCCCCAGTAGTAATAATAATTCCATAGTGGCCCCACTAGCAACTAGTCCAACATAGTGTCTGCAGTAGTAATAGGGTCTCACATACTTACCCCAGTAGTAATAATCCCATAGTGGCCACAGTAGTAGTAGTGACCCCCCACCCCCACCTTAGTGGCCCTAGTAGCAATAGTGATCCCCCTCCCCCCCCCACACACACAGTTGCCCCAGTAGTAAAAGGGTCCCTCATAGTTGCCCCAGTAGTATTAGTAATCCCATAGTGGCTTGGCTGCAGTGGTAATAGTGGCCTCAGTAGTAAAAGGGTACTCTATAGTGGCCGCAGTAATTGGGTCTCCCATAGTTGCCCCAGTAGTAATAATAATCCCATAGTGGCCCCAGTAGTAATAGTAATCCCATAATGGCCACAGTAGTAATAGTGACCCCCACAGTGGCCCAGTAGTAAATGGATCCTCCATATTGGCTGTAGAAGTAATAGGGTCCCCCATAGTTGCCCCAGTAGTAATAATAATCCCATAGTGGCCGCAGTAGTATTAGTGACCCCAGTAGTAATAGTAATCCCATAGTGGCCGCAGTAGTATTAGTGACCCCCACCCCCATAGTGGCCCCAGTAGTAATAGTGATGCCCCACAGTGGCCCAGTAGTAAATGGATCCTCCATATTGGCTGTAGAAGTAATAGGGTCCCCAATAGTAGCCGCAGTAGTAAAAGGATCCCCCATAGTTGTCCCAGTAGTAATAATAATCCCATAGTGGCCTCGGTAGTGATAGTGACCTATACTGTCTCCAGTGGTATAAATTACCCCCATAGTAGTCCCACTAGTAATAGCGCAGTTACCGATCAGTTTGGGTCGGCGTGCCTTGCGGTTGACATGTGTGATATAGATAATACTACAAGGACTATACAGAGATGCTTATGCACTACCCAGTGGTACTGGGTGGGCACCCTGCTATGTCTATAGGTAGCTACTACTACATACACAGGTGTCGGGAGTTAAATTGGCCGCCTCGACTATAGCCAATCGGCTCCTTGTTTGTCCTATGACCACGCCCCCACACTTCCCCCTGATTGGCTGATCGTTTCAATAAAACAGTCAACAGCAGCTGGAGAATGTAGTAAGCGTTTAGAGAGAACATCATCTGCAGGCAGGATGGAGCTGAACGAGGAGGCGAAGGTGAGTAGACGGGCTGTATGGAGGGTTGAGGTGCGGGAGCCGCGGCCGCTCTGCTGCAGGCGCTGTGTGCCGGAGACAAGGGCGCTGCGAGCAGTGCGGCTCAGTGGCTGCTAGCGGGGAGATCGTGGAGTTGTAGTAGTCTATATAGTGGGCAGTACGGTGCGCAGCACTCCTGCGGGGGGAGTTATGCCCCCAGTGGGTACAGGCTGTGCCGTTTGGGTTGTTTGTACCCCATTAAATGTATCTGGGATTTCTGTTGTAACACATTGCACAGTTTTGCCCCACAGCCCCCACTACAGCTTGCATTGGGTGGAGGGCACAGGTGAGCCTAGAGGTTGCAGGGTGAGGTTCCCTTTAATCACCCCAGTACTTGCTGCTGCAGAGCTACCAGTGTGTTCAGTGCTCACACGTCTGTAAGGTCACCCAAGTCTTATTCTCTGGCACCCTGTAAGTAAATGCTTGGTCAGTAGGTTGGCACAGGGTCTCTGTACTGGTAGAATAATCCCTGACATTGGCACTTGCTGTGCTGAAGGGCAGTTTATCAAATGAATGGCTTGGGATTGTTGAATCTGCCATGTGGACCCGGCTTTATATGGGATGGTTGGACACAAATGTACTGTTTGGTGCAGATGTTTGTTAGCTGTCTGTCTTGTCTGTGAGCAGCACATCCCTCTGTCCGCTGACACATAGAACCTGTATGGGGGTGATGGCAACTGTTTGCCCCCATACAAGCAATCTTCTGCATGTAAGGGCTCCTTCAGATGACTGGATTGGTATAGCATATCTTGCATGCGGAATACACTGTACCATCTGCTATAGGATCCCATGCTGCCGATCACACACTATGCAAAAAAAAAACTGCAGTATGTTGTATCATGGCATGTGGCAATGTGCAGCATGTAGAGTGACAACTGTGGCATGCAGTAGATTACTCATGTGCAGCTGGACTATACAGTAGTAATAAATGCTGATGTGCTGTATTGTCAGCCAATGTAAAGCCTCTGGCTGTGTGATATAAAGCTGCTCAAATTCTACTCTAAGGCCCTGTTCACACAAGCATATTTGCAGTTTGTATTACACATGCAATTTTTGCTTGCATAATACAGTGCATAGAACCCATTAGTTTTTTCTTTCATGTGATGCATGATCACGTTAAAAATATGCAGTATGGCTGGTGCATATTACACACCATAGATGTCCATGAAAACGATAAACATACAAATCACTGTGTATTGTATTATATTTATTTTTTGGTCACACAAATGCACAGTATTTTGTGTCCAAAATATACTTGTGCCTGTGAATGAACCCTAAAATGGCATAAAATCCCATTAATGCGCTGTCTTGCATATGTGCAAACTGGTCCACTACTAGGTCTCCACCCATACTTGGGGTGGGGACAAGGTACAACAGTACCTACAAACTGAATGGGGCTAGATGTAATGGGTGCACTTGCTGTTCAGCAGTCTTGATATATATATATATGGGCTTGTATCTCAGCACTTATCTTGGCATGCCTTTCTGAGTGAGCATTACCCTTCATCTTCTAAGAACTTGATTTGTCTTGCAGATGTTCCTGAATTTCTCAAACAGTCTGGATATCTTCTCTCCGATCAGCCTGACTCTAGGTGAAGCTCCACTTGGTTCCTCCTGCACGGCACCCACAGACACCAGACTCTCCTTGCGTTACAAGACTGAGCTCTGCAACAGATATGCTGAAACTGGCTTTTGTGTCTACAGAAATCGCTGCCAATTTGCCCATGGGCTGAGCGATCTTCGCCCACCATTCCAGCACCCAAAGTACAAGACTGAGCTCTGTCGTTCTTTTCATCTCCTAGGAACCTGCAGCTATGGCCCCCGCTGCCTATTCATACATAGCCATAGTGAGAAGAGGGAAATACCGGATACCATTCGCCTCAGACAGCGTGGCCGATCACCTTTCTTCAGCAAAAAGCCATGCCGCCACTGGCACACACCTGGAGGTTGCCCTTATGGGTCAACGTGTCTCTTCCAGCACCCAAATACTGCCCGTGATGCCTGCCGTCACTATGCAGCACTTGGTGTTTGCCCATATGGCGCCCACTGTCTGTTCAAGCACAGCCCACCTCCAGACCGTTGGGGAGCGGGAAGTAATTCTGGAAGTGGCAGTGATCTTGGAAGCGGCTCCCTTTCCCCCTCAGAAATGGATACTGGGAATGAATGTTTCTCTGAATCCTTGGCTAACAATGCTTTTAACTTCTCGAGTTTGCTACCACTTGCACTGAAGCTGCAGATCCTGGGAGAAGAGGACGACCTCTCTGTGAATGGACCCAACGTAACAGGATGACGACTCTGTGCCTTTCATTCATCTTAAACCTGTCAGCTAATCTGACTCGCTCTAGCCATGCTGCCCCATAGCTCTTATGTACATAATTGTTTAAATTATTCCCTTATCCCTCTATGTAGATTAAGTTTTAATATTCCTAATGGACCTTTTATTAGGTGACTCATGATTTTATTGGACAAGATGTGTTTATGTCACTAATTAAAATTAAGACTTGTTTTGATATACATCATTTGTGGTGTTTGTACACTGCCAGGTCTTGTTACCATCCTTGGTGTGAGGTGCGCCTATAGCACTCATCATGTAACTTACAGTATAGTAAGTGGGATTTGGAAGGGCACAGCATGTCTGCCCTCTGACAGTTGGTTGCCAAGATACTGGACCTCTCTGCAGGTTTCCTTTGGCACCAACTTGGACTACATGAACCTCTGCTACTGGATACAAAAAACAGCAGTACTTCCCAGACTGCAATCTGCATTGTTCTTGTTGATCTGGAAATGGGACTGGTAGACCCTGTTTCAGATATGGGATTGGTGGACCCTTTATGCCCAAAATGCCTATTTCAGATACGTGTTTGTAAACCTTCATAATGCAGACCTTAGTATGGATGTATCCTACAACATGCACAGGTATGTCATGGATCTGCTTACTACTCAGAAGTGTGCAGGATTGTCCAGATGTGGCTTCTTGCAGACCACTAGAATCAAGGTGGCTCCACAACTGCACCTAAAGTTCTGTTTTCCTGCTCCTTTTTGGGAAGCAGGAAAGGGAGGGGGACTCCCTGCAGCTGACCAGATGGAACTGTACAGCACCAGCCAGAGCCCATTGACTATAATGGGGTCTGTCTGCTTTTGGATGAGAAAGGTGCTGCATGTTGCACTTCTCTGGTAGTTTGAGCTGGATCTGTGATGTGGCATCTGAACGGAGGTTCTGACGCAGTTGTGAAACTGGTTTTACTATATTAAACAACAAACTGGTGTAAACTAAGGCTGGGTTCTATGCAGACATTCGTCCGTCAATCTTAACCCCGGGATAAAGCAGCAATGTGGCTGAATTTGCAAAAAATCTCGTCCGCTGCGGAGAAACTGTTGTGGCAAAGCTGCGATGAAACTGATATACCTTGCAGAATTCAAAGCCGCTGCAGCCACCTCTTCTCTCTATGGGGTGAGACGGCCGCAGTGGAATGCAGGCAGCGACGCTGCTTTGAAACCCGCGCCAAATAGCGTGAGTTTTGAAGTTGCATTTCTGCCGCAGAAATCATGGTATTTCCATGTGGTCATTCCGTGAGATTTACACCCTGTGTGGCTGCAGCCTAAAACGCAAACTAACACCTGCTCATAGAAGGTACAGACTTCTGATGCTTGGACAGCTGGAGATGCACCAAATTAAGTGTAATTCTTCAAGCTTTATTAAAACACAGGCATGCAATAATGGTGGTACAACCACTGCACATACGGCTGGGTTCTCACAGGGCAGATTCTCGGTGGAAATCTCCCGGTTTGGCTGCAGCGAAAAACTGAGATTTCCGCCTGGAGAACCGCTGCTGCAAAACCCGTGGCGGCTTTGAAGCTGCCTGGCCGCGCACTCTTCCGCTGCAGCTGGCGTTCCCATAAAGAGCGCAGCTGCAGCGGGGAAAAAAAATGGACATGCTACGGTCGGCAAAATCTTGTCCACATGGCTGGCTAATCCCAGGATTAGTTGCCACGGCAAAATTCTGCATGGAATTTCCGTGGCAAATCTGCCCCGTGTGAACCCAGCCTAACAACTTTCATGTGTAATCATAACTAGCAAGATGAAACGTAGCTTCAGTAAAATCTAGACTGCATTTGGTAGACTCGGCACATTGTAGTAAAGCGCACACTGGTGCACGGAATGTGCTGTAATCTTCCTCTGTAAAGTTAGTTCCAGCATTGGTCTATTTCAGAGGCAGAAAGTCCAAAATTAAAGTATAGAACGCCCTTCACAGTAAGGACTGAATATAAAATCCAAATGGCTTATTAATATTTGTTAAACTAATACACTAGGGCACTAACAATTAGCAAAGTCCGGTACTGCAGAAAATTGCAGTTGCTCAGAAACAACTACCCCACAAACAGGACAGAAAACATTGTGTACCACCGAGTGTCTGACCAAAAGTGAGACTATTTCCCCCAACTGACACAGGGTGGAGTAATTGTCCGAGACCTCCATTGGTGTACAGTAATGTAGTCTAATCACAAATTAGATATCGTCTTGTTTCATTCCGTTCAAGCCAAACTAGGTGGAGTCATTCATAGGATATCACTTTGTTAGGAGTGCTTGGTGACAGTACACTCTATATCTACCCTGTTTGAGTAGATATAATGTACTCCAGAGGTGTCTAATATTATTGAAATTTAGTACTCTTTGTTGGAAAGCAAGTATTTTAGTGGCAGAATACTCAGGTTATCCTGATCGATGGCCAGAGGCTTCACTCCCTTCTCTAATCATATCTTTCTACCATCAATCTTAGAGGCTAGGATACCAATTTTGCTAAACGATTAGGGAGATTAGGTTGTCTGTCCATGCAATAAACTCCTTTTCTATACGAATAAGTTCAATAACTCGGGGTTTAGATACTCTAGCACATACATCCTAGAGCGCTCTATACTGGTGGACTCTTGTGAGCCACACTACCGAGTTATTTTAGAGCATAGTTATTCCCTTGAGCATAATGGCACTATGACTGAGCTATTTACTATCGGTATAGGTGCACTGCATCTAGTGGTACATACCAAGCCCTCTAAGATAATTCAAGCTAGGTAACATCTATTTAGGGCATCGACTCGGGATAACCCAAATATTCTGGCAGCCTTCAAAACGCTATAGAAGTTTATCAACTCGGGTGTCACTTGGGTTATCAATTAGTTACAATACGCATTCCTCAAAACAATTACCATCCTTATAATACTCCTGACCTGCCCTAACCAGCGGGGAAATGCATGAAGTAAGATATCAGAGCTAACAAACATCCTTGAATAAGTTAAATTAGATATAGTAAATCTCCTTTGGAGTAATACACATCAGAGCTAACAAACATCCTTGATAAGATCATATAATCAGAGACAATAAACATCCTTTGATCATATAAGCTCCATTGGTCCAGTAGGGGATACAGAGTATACTTCCATTAAAATACTCACTTTCCAACAGAGTACTACACTTCAATAATAGACACCTGGAGTACATTAGATCTACTCAAACAGGGTAGATAGGAGTGCTTGGTGACAGTACACTCTATAACAAAATGATATCCTATGAATGACTCCACCTAGTTTGGCTTGAATGGAATGAAACAAGACAATATCTAATTTGTGATTAGACTACATTACTGTACACCAATGGAGGTCTCGGACAATTACTCCACCCTGTATCAGTTGGGGGAAATGGTCTCAATTTTGGTTAGACACTCGTTGGTAGTACACCAAGTATGGTTTCTGTCCTGTTTTGTGGGGTAGTTTCTGAGTAACTGCAATTTTTTGCAGTATCGGACTTTGTTAATTGTTAGTGCCCTAGTGTATTAGTTTTTAACAAATATTTAATAAACCATTTGGCTTTTATAGTCAGTCCTTACTGTGAGGCGGGCTCTAGCAAAGGCGGGCTCGTTTGGACAACATGTTAGGCTGACCTATTCACTTTTACCTCTTGACTACCAAGTGGTTGAAGGGGGCTTCTGTCATCCAATCAGTGTGCTTGTGGTAACAAACAGCTTGCTACTACAGGAGTCCTTATGGCCCTTTTACACAGGACAACCGTTGGGTAAACGAGTGACATCAGTAAGGCTGGTGCTTGTTCAGAGTGTTTACACTGACAGACTTCACCGTTGGCTTCTATGCTGACCAACAAGCCCACAATCCAGCAATGGGTTTTTATGCTGACAAAGTTAACAATAAGGTCTCTCAAATTTTTATATTCTTTACATTTGCCCTCACACTGCAGGATCCCTCAAATGTGTTCATTGAATGAATTTGGAGCAATAATTGTCCTATTTAAGTGGCCCATAACAAATTATGTGAGTCTATATATTAGATGACTTATGTTCATTTCCTGTGTAGACAATCCCAACTCAGTGCTCTTGATTAACTGCTTAATGACACTCCACCCCCCCCCCCCCCCCCCCCAAAAAAAAATAAAAAATATCCTAACTCCCTTATTTATCCATAAACCTCGCGGTATGATGACCAGCTGCAGTACAGAAAAACAAATGTCAGGTACTCGTGGATACTGGCCCGGCACAAGGTCTGATTCTGCTGTGGACTTCTTCATGTGGAATCTGACCCAGTCGTGTGCAGCCGGCCTTACTTTGCTATTAACCCTTTCCAACAGTTTCCCTGCCACCCGCCCAATTCCCAACTCTTATTCATTTTGGGTGGGAAAATATGTTGTGGAATCCTTGGAATTACTAAACAAACACATAATGAACTGTCCTGATTCAATTTTTGAAAATTGAAGGGATTAATGTGTATTATAATATATTACACTATGCAGGAGAAAGGTCCGACATAGGAGATCTCTTCTGTATATGTATAATACAGCATGGAGGAGAGGTCTGATGTTGAATCTCTTCTGCATACTATAATCTACATATACAGAACAAAACTCCAATAATGGCCCTCTTAAAATAAGGAAGATTGAACAATACTTCTGCAGCGCCACCTCTTGGATGGCAGCATTCCTGCAAGTCAAGGTCAGACCCTTTAAACAAGTCTTTAAAACATTAGGAATTGAAAACTCTGGCCTCCTTCCCACGGACAGATTTCCGCCGCATAATACGTGGCGAAAATCCGCCGCGTTGCCCGCAGCTATTAGGTTCTATTGAACCTAATAGCACAATGCTTACGGTACGGAATTCCACACTGTAAAATCTCCCATCTTCACCCGCGGCATGCTCCATTTGCCACGGGTGTACGCACGGACGGCTTCCATTGCGGTCAGTGTAAGCCGTCCGTTCACGCTATCTTCCGTTGTAGCACAGCAGAAGATAGCGTGAAATCGCCTCTTCGCCTACCGCCACCGCGTCATATGACACAGCCGGCTGCGTCATGTGATGCGGTGGGCGTGTCATGTGACGTGGCCGGCGCGTCACGCCTCAGCGTCATGCGGGAGCGAGGACGCTGGATCCGCAGGTAAGTTTGGGGTCTCTGGGGGGCGCCGTGACGGGCTCCGCCGCGGAATTCACGCGGCGGAGCCCGTCACGGCCGTGTGCAGCCGGCCTAAGACAGAAAACTGTACCCCTCATCAGCATACAGTGGGATCCTGGCTAAGCTAGTGAGAGGCCTGGGACGTGAGTCGGGAGGGGTATCACTCCTTAAAGAGGGCACCTAGCAGATGAGTGAGGAGGCCTGTAAGGCCATGCATGCTCCTCTGGGAGATATATTTTCATATGGACATAAGCCCAAGCATATACTCGTTTCCGGCTGTGCGGAATGACGCGGTGAGCAGGCAAGTATAGCGTAACGGACGACTTCCATTGATTATAATGGAAGTCGGCTGCGCGTATACCTGTGGCAATTAGAGCATGCTGCGGAATTCTGTAGCGTGAACATTAAGCTGTTAGGTTCAATAGAACCTAATAGCTGCGGCGTAACGCCACATAAAACGCAGCAGAAATCCGGCCGTGGTCATTAGCCCTTACAAAAACTGAAAAGACCTTTAAAGGGCAACGCTATCATAAGGCAGTCAATCTATGGGACTTCACTAGCAACATAGCTAAAGGCCCATGGGCCTGGGTGCAAAAAGTTCAGCTTGGGCTCCCTGCTGCTCTTCATAGCTGCCAGCTGTTGTATGCCTGAAATGTTTCAGGGGGCCTCAAGCGGGGCAGAGTGTTAAGATATCAGTATACAGTGCTAAGCTCTCCCTCACGGCCTAAGGGTTGTGAGCTCATATACATTACCTGAAAGCGCTGCGGAATGAATTGGCGCTGTACAAATAAGTCCCTTCAGTGTATCGCTGGGCCATTGATGCAGCGCTAGCAGCCAGGGACATTGCTAGAGTTTAAGGGCACAAACCCAAACACTTGCATCACTCTATTACCTCCCCCCCCCCCCTCCCCCCAAGAGAGGAAAAAGAAAAAGCATACAGCGAATATATTTTAAAAACTTTTGTAACATGGTGGGCTTGGATGCTTTCGGCGCAGGTCTAGCGTATGTCTGAATAATGTAGTCACCGTATAAGAGTCAGATACTAGTTCTATATCGTGACAGTTAGGTCAAAACCTTGCATGTATTTTTATGCAGTATAATAAAGCTTATATATTTTTTTCCTACAAAATGCTTTTTTTGGATGGAGTTCCTGAGTGCTGCACTTATTTTGTTACTTTGACCAGTTCTACATCATGACAGTGATCACAGGTGATGTCTCATATGTGATATTCAGTTTTCTTCTCCAGCTGGACCCAGACCACCATGACTTCTAGTCTCTCCATCCCACCACTACCTCCTCTTTTCAGTTTCTCCCCATAGTCATAGTGTCCCTTTGTATCCCCAATACAATAACTCTTCTCCCTTGCATCCCACCCCCACGAGGTAATAATGCTCTATGCCCCTACAAACCAATAGTGATCCCTCTGTCTGCCACATTCTAATAGCGGTCTAATCTGTACACTTGTAGCCCTTTCTGTGCCCTTACACCCTAGAAGTGGCTGGACCACTATAAGGCTGAGTTCACACATGGTGGAATTGCCACAAAACTTCCGTGCGAAAAGTCCACATGGCAATTCCGCCCGCAGCTCCTAATTCTGTCCACACGCTGCGGCCAAACCGCTCAGAAACAAACATGCGGCGCGGAATTCAATACCGCAGCATGTCAATTATTTTCTCTTTTCTGCAGCGGCTTTTTTCTTCTCTGTGAGGAGAGAAAACCGCAGCGAAATGCCGACGGCGAAACTGCTAAAGAACCCGTGGCTAAAGGCAGTGGGTTTTGGAGCTGCGCTTTTCCAGTGGAATTCTCGCAGTTTTTCGGTGCGGCCATTCCGTGAGAATTGCACTGGAATCCAGTCCCGTGTGACCCCAGCCTAAGGCTGGGGTCACACGGGGCAGAATTTCCGTGCAGACTTTCCGTACGGAAATTCTGCCGGCAATCTTAAACCTGAGCCACACACTGAGGACAGTCTGTTGCGGCCAAGCCGGGCTTAGGCTGACATGTCGCGCAGAATTTAAATCCGCGGCATGTCAATTGTATCGCCAGTTCTGCTGCCTTCTCCTCTCTATAGGGAGAGATGGCCGCAGTGGAATACAGGAGGGGTTTTTAAAGCTGCCTTTCGGCTGCAGAAATCTCATGGAACGTCCGTGGGGTCCGTGGCTGTGGACATTCCACGAGATTTATGCCCCGTGTAAACCTAGCCTAAGAGTATGCTTACACAGTGAAATTTGTCCACGGCGGGTTAGGCCACTCTCACACATGCCGTCGGCAAAACGCAGCAATATTACTGTCATTTTCAGATGCAGGTTACTGCCTCCAACAGCGGGTTTTATCGCACCCCATCATTGTAAAGGGTGACAAGGTGCGCTAAACACGGCAAAATAGAGCAGACAGTCCTTCAAAAGTGCTAGAAAGTGGCGCATTCGAGCATGTCAGCGAGGCCCCATCGAAATCAACACGCTGCGGTAATCGCATACAAAAACAGACTGTGAGCGCGGCCTCAAGCTTTAAAAAACACGTTAAAGTCTGCGGCTTTTTGTCACGAATCCGCACATGGAATTTTCCCTGTCAGTGGACAGAATCTGCATGCGCAATTTCTTTGAGGCAAACTTTGGGTATGTTGACATGGCGGATTCTGCCGTGGATTTTTCTGCATGGAAGCCACCTGTAAATCCACGACAGAAGTCCTCGGCTATTCTGTTGCTGTTAGTCGGACAGCCACGGGCCGCAGCCGCTGTGGAAGTTCCGCTGGTGGAATCTCTCCGGAAGTTCCGCAGCGTTTACAGTACAAGCCATGTGGAGATTGGTGCGTTGCAAGATGCACTAATCTCACACCAATATGAGCCCCATTCTTTTGAATGTGGTGATATACATGGGCCATTTTTGTCCCCGCTTCGCATTGTGGCATGTCCCATACCTTGGGCCTTTTCAATGGGGCAAGCAAAAGCATCGCACTATGTGTGAGGTGTAGCGAGTGCGATGGGAGGTTTCCTATTGTTTTCTGCCGTGTCGGAGGATCACTACTTCCCTGAAGTGATGCAACGTGTTTTTGACACAAAGATGCCTCGCACGTTCCTGAGCGCGATATCGGCACGAGTTTCACGGACTGATATCGCGCTCGCCTGTGTGAAATTAGCCTTATGGTATGAGAGCACAGATGGGGCCACTATCAACATTGCCATTGTAACCCCTCTGTACCCCATATAATCTACATTTTAAAGTAGTCTCCCCAAACTTGATGCTAGGTTCCCTTTAAGCTTCATCTTTCTACATGCCACCAGGTGGGCTTTGGTGGAGCATATAAAGTGAAGCTGTCACCACAAGCTCCATCTCGTATGACAGGGTAAGGAAGGCCACGAATTGGTTTGGAAGAACTTTTCAGGTCTGTGTTGGTGACGTGATACAGGGTGTCATTCACTAATCAGACACAAGAGGGCGCACGAGCCCGCGCGTCAGTGGTATAGAGCTCATGTGATTGACGTCTGCGTTAACCAATCAGCGAGCTCTCCGCCCACCGGCCGGCGGCTGACTGGTTACCCGGCGGCGGGGGATGTTTTCCGTAGTGTGTGGTCGGCGGCTCCGACGAGGTGAGTTGTCCGTAGCGGCAGCTCAGGTGTGCGGCTACCGGCACAAGCAGGCGCAGGACGGGCTTCACTAGAGCGGAGCGCGCGCACAGTGTTGCATGCTGGGAGTGAAGTAACTAGTGACGTCATAAAGAGAAAACCTACAATTGCGCTGGCGCTGCGTGCACACTAGTGCGGTACCTGTAGGGGGCGTGGTGGAGCCGGGGCAGAGCTAATGGTCCTCTGAGCCCAGGAGCCGCTGCACCTTGTCTTATTAGAGGAGCACAATGGCAACTAATGGAAAAGTTCCTACAAATTATGTAGTCAGTTTTCCATGGGGCAGTGCAATACGGGCCGCGCCAATCAGCCTGATACCGCGTATCACTTCAGGGAAGTAGCGATCCGCCGCCGCGCCTAAAAGTCCTTCTGTCAGACTAGTCAGGCATGCTGATGGTCCGATGCCCCCTGTGGGCAGCTCAGGGCTCCTGCACACCTGCGAGCGCGATATCGCTGCGTATTTTTTAGCGCGAACGTCAATAGGACTTTCTAATGTTAAAAACATCCACAAAAGTCGCAAAACACAAACTTGCAATTTTTGTGGATGCGTTTTTAACATTAGAGAGTCCTATTGATGTTCGTGTTAAAAAATACGCAGCGACCGCAGGTGTGCAGGAGCCCTTCAGGGGCTTTCAACTCTCATGGAGTCTTTTCCGGATTCTGCCCCCGATGCCGCGGTAATGGCCACACGGCTCCGTGCAGATCTTGATGCGAAATGAAAAAAAGCGCAACTCTGCATCAGAATCTGCATTGAATCTTGCGAGTTTTTGTGTGGAACTCGCAGCGGCGGATAAAGGTGCAGAATTTGGGAAACGTCCTACGGCTAACTAACTTCACATGGACGAGGGCGATACCGGGCTGTGAAACTCGCGCTCGCCAGCATGCGATGTCCCCGCAGATGCGAGGCGTTTTTGTGTGCGTCACGGATATGCGCAGTGTGACTTTTTTGGACCTCCCCGGTCTGTGCAGAGCCGGGCTGCGTATGCTGCGTAGAGCGATGGCGCATGCTGCGATTTATTTCTCCTGCGTATTATACGGATGTCGCCTCGCGGCTCCAACGCAGGGGTGAATGGAAGAATGAGGGTCCATAGACTTTCATTGCCTCCACTGCGTGTTAAGAACGGGAAATACGCGTGTGTAATACGCAGTGACAATACGCCCGTGTGAGGGAGCCCTAAGGCTGATCCGCACGAGCGACCCTGTATGCTGTGCTCACAACAGACGTAAAAGCCATTGCGCGTGCGGTCTGATATCTCACGGAGCGCTGCCCGTTGCCCGGCTGTTACCATCTGTGGGGCTGGATTAGAGCTGGGCACGCTTGGGGTTTACTTCTTTTTTTTTAAACTATGGACCACTGGTCCGTGTGGAACATACGTGTGACTAGTCTAACCGGCTGTTATGGGTCCATTGCACATATGGATGAAGATGTCTCAGGGGCTACTGTGCCTCTGGCCTAAGAAGTTACAAGGAGTACTTAGACAGGAGTCCACCATGTTTTGTTCTTGCAGCATCGGGATGACGCACACTGAGGACCGCCGCTATGTGGAGCTGTGCCAGGACTCGGTCCGTCTGACTGCAGAGAGCGTGGGCTTAGAGATCACAGATGAGGTGGCCGCCCTGCTGGCTGAGGATGTGTGTTACCGGCTGCGGGAGATCACACAGGTAGAGCTCATGGAAAATGTCTGCTTTAGGCTGCCTGCACACGGGCATATCTGAATTGTAGAATCCGCGACGGGCGTCCGATCTGGGTTCCGCAACAAATACCGCCCATAGCATGCTATGGCAAAGTGATTCTTCCTGCACACCAGCGGAAATCAATTGTGATTTCCGCTCACAGAGGAAAAATCGCAGCATGCCCCATTTTTCTGCGGTGTCCACACTGACAGCTTGCATTCAAGTTAATAGAAGCCGTCCGACCTGCGACCCTTCCACAAATAACACTGCAGAACGGTCGCGGAACCCGCATAATCGCGGGAAAATCTGTACTGTGCATGTGTGATGGCCGGACCATCCACAGTACAGCTAAAAGAAGTTGACGACAGGCAGGCGGGGTCACCGACTACGATCAGGGCCGGATTCCGCAGGCGGCCATATTCTTCCCAAATCATTTTTAATGCCTATTTGTATTAAAGAGGCTCTCCTGACCCCCTCAGGCCATCTACACTTGCGCTGTACAGACTCCTCCGTAACTCTCTGCTCATGAGTGTTCCTGACATCTCTCTGCATGTGCACAGATGCCCCGTTGTGCAAGCCGTCATTCATGGACCAAAGTGGCGTAGAGAATATTTAGGTCCAGGATTGTCTTCCTAATTGGCTAAATTGGCAATATTCATCAGGAAATAACTTTCCAGTCCCCAATTAGCTTTGATCCCCTTCTCTCCTGCACCTCCTCTAGTTCACTCTTAGCATTTGACCCAACATAGGTCATCTCCAAGCTCCTCTCTCCTTCTCACCCTACTGCCTGCATTAGTGACCCTATTCCCTCTAACCTCCTTTAGTTCCTCTCCCTGGCTGTTATTGGTCACCTCACAACAATCAAAGTACTAAGGACCAGCTGTCTGTGTGTGACTGTGTCAGTTACATGTGATATTGTCACCATCATGTGACCAGTCACCGGGGCTGTGAGCTCCGCCCGTGATCTCATGACGGTGACGTCATCACAGAGCCCAAAAAATGCAGAGCCTGACAGGAGCCGTGTGCTTACTGGACCTGTGATGATGTCACCATCATGTGGTCAGTTGCATTTGTGACGTGCATGTGGCAGAGCTGTGTGTGTGATGTGCTACTAGTAAGTGGCCCATTGTGCCACCAGAAACATTGCTACTAGTATTCAACCTGTTTCTCTCCTGGTATCTTTTCCTCATCTTTAAACCTGCTGTCATATCCCCATTACTAAAGAAACCATCCCTTGACTTAAACTTGTGCTGCCAACTACCGGCCGATATCTAATCTCCCCTTCATCTTCAAACTCCTGGAACGTCTAAAAGCACTGGAGTAATAGTAGCCAGTTGTCCCATGTAAGGGTTCCATTTACTCAAGATCCGTACAGGAGGAGGAAAGGAATGTCTGACATTACTGAAGTATGAAGGAAAGAGCGAGCCAACTTCTTGTACATCTATAAACTCTGCCTCTGGTGTCTTATATCTGTTGTGTATTCTTTTATTCTTAGTTCAGTGCGCAGTCTCTCAGGCACTCCCGGAGGCGAAGACTCACGGTGGAAGACTTTAACCGAGCGTTGCGCTGGAGCAATGTTGAGGTACTATGATACTGCAATATATTGGAAATCAAACTTAGTTACAGACTTTAAAGGGGTTTCCCAGGAGTAAAAATGATACAGGCAAGGAATGGGTTAAAATAAAAATAAGTCATACTCTCTGTTAGATGTTCCACCCAGCGCAGCAGCTCCAGTTCCCACTGCTCTGGTCCTGATAGAAACTGCAGCAGTCATGTGCCTTTCATGGTACACATGGCCACTCAGCCAAAACTGGCTTCAGCAGTCATGTGACATACATACCAGTATCAACACTTAACCCTTTCCAATCCAGTTTGTTTCTAGTTTTCCTAGGAGGCTTAGGCCTCATGTCCACGAGGATAATCAGATCTGCTGCAGATTTGTATCGTGGATTTGGGCTGCGGATGCACTGTAATTGTCTTTTATTTGTCATGCGGGAACTCAATTGAGCTCTGTGCTCTATGAGCTCCCGCAAGCGTGAGCCGCACCTAAATGGAGCATGTCCATTTTTTTTCATGCTCCAGAAATTTTTTAATTACCATCCGCGGGTATTTATCTACCCACGGGTGGTCAGTGCATTCCTATGGGGCGCGGATCCGCGTGCCGGAAAAACGCTGCGGATTTTAATTCTTATTTTCCCCGTGGACATGAGGCCTTAGGCCTCCTTCCCACGAGCGTGACGGGCTCCGCCGCGTAATATTACGCAGTGAAGCCCGTCACGGCGCCCCCCAGAGCCCCTATACTTACCTGCGGGAGATAGCGTGAAAACGCTTCGCCGGCCGCGTCAAATGACGCTGCGGCGGTAGGTGGGGAAGCGTTTTTTCACGCTATCTCCCGCTGGTTGCAGCGGGAGATAGCGTGAACGGACGGCTTCCATTGACTGCAATGGAAGCCGTCAGCGCGTACAGCCCGTCCTCACCCGCAGCAAATAGAGCATGCTGCGGGTGAGGACGGGAGAAATCGCGGTGCGTAATTCCGCGGTGGAATTACGCATCGTGAGCATTGTGCTATTAGGTTCAATAGAACCTAATAGCAGGGGGCCACGCAGTGGATTTTTGCCGCAAATTTACGCGGCGTAAATCCGTTCGTGGGAAGGAGGCCTTACTCTTCATCTGCTGTTATACAATGGCGCTATCTGCTGGCTAAAGCCAGTACTGCATGATGTGACACGTTGGATAGACTCCGACAGCGGAGAGGCTGGCAATATACAGTAAGAGAATCCCGACGGACGTCTTCCAACATCGGAGCTGTACAGCCTTAAATCATAATGTCTTCAGGTCAGACAGTGGATTGCAAAGGGTTAAGCCTGTGATTGGCTAGGCTTTCATATGTACAATAAACAGCATGTGACAAATGCAGCTCTTTGAGGAACTGGAGCAGTGGGGGTTGGTTTGCACATTGACTGATTGAGTATGACATATTTTATTATATTTTAATCCACTCGCTGCTTATATCCTTTTTTTTTTCTTTTTTTTTTTTTACAGGAAACCCCATTTAAGTTGCTATTGGTATTCGAAGTCCACTTTGTGTGTAATTCATATATTGAATTATTAATGTTGTAATCCACTCATTCTGTGTGATATATGGGGGACGCATGCATGGCTACAGCTGATGTGATGCAGGTGACATGATCTCCTGCCGGGCAGTGTTCTTTACTACACGAGCATTGCTGTATCTTTCAGCCAATATATGGTCACGGCTCCCCGGACCCAGTTCTGTTCCGCAGTGTTCGAGACGGTGACTGTCATTGCGCTGAGGACCGTGAAATAAATTTGGTAGACCTGGCATTGGCCACCAGCATTCCCAAAGGAACCGCAGAGACTGCTGTCAGAGGTATGAAGACATCTTTTCCTGCGTCGGTGCATTTAGTAAATGGTAGTTTGTTTTTTGGATTTGGCTGAATTGCCTTTCCTTTCTCCAGTTCATGTTTCTTATCTGGACAGTAAAGGAAACCTGGAGCCACAAGGGACAGGCAAGTGTGCAGCTGTCATGTACATGTTGTTCCCTATCAACAGTTTGGGGTGGTAATTATTCATATCCTTTCCTTCCAGTTCCTGCTGCAGTCTCAATGCTAACGGACGACCTGTTGAAATATTATCAGCGTGTGACGAGAGCCGTGCTGGGAGACGATTTGCATCTTATGAAGGTTTTTCTTTCTTAATATTTGACTTTTTTATCTCCCTTAGGGCTCATGTCCACGGGGAAAATAAGAATTAAAATCCGCAGCGGATTTTAACTCTTCTCCCGCGCGCGGATCCGCACCCCATAGGGATGCATTGACCACCCGCGGGTAGATAAATACCCGCGGATCGTCAATAAAAGTGATTTAAAAAAAATGGAGCATGAAAAAATCTGGACCATGCTCCATTTTCATGCGGGTCTCCCGCGGGGACGGCTCCCGCGGGCTTCTATTGAAGCCTATGGAAGCCGTCCGGATCCGCGGGACACAAAAATCATATTTTACTCACACGCTCCGGTTCTTCTCTTCGGCACCGCGCCATCTTCTCTCAGTCGCGGCCGGATCATTTTGCTTCCGCCCGGCGCATGCGCGGGGCACGTCACCGACGTCATCATGCACATCCGCCGAGCCGAAGAATGAAGATCCGGCCGCGACGAGAGAAGATGCCGCCGCCGCGAAGAGAAGAAACGGAGCGGATGGGAGGTAAGTTTATTGTTATTTTCAGCGCTCATGTCCGCGGGGCAGGAGGGACCCGCTGCAGATTCTACATGTAGAATCCGTAGCGGGCCCGATTTTCCCCGTGGACATGAGGCCTTAGGCCGGCCTCAGATGGGCAAGATTCTTGCATTGCGAAACGTAGGAATATGAACCCCATTCTTTTGAATGGGTCATACACAAAAGCAATGTTTTCCCGCATCGCACCACAATGCGAGAAACAGATTGCAGCATGTCCTATCTTTGGGCGTACCCTCACATCGCCCATTGATTTCAATGGAGCCGGCGTTGGCATCACACCAGGTGCTAGGTGCATGAGAGTAAGATGTGACGTCTCCCTATTGAAAACAATGAAAGAAACTCTGCGGCGGAGGATTGCTACTTCCCCGAAGTGATGCAAAGTGGTTTGGATAAAAAAAACGTCTCGCATCCACAGGGTAATTGCATATTGGCGAGCACGATATCTGGTCGTGATTCACCGCTCAATGTTATGCTCGTCCGTGTGAAGTTAGCTTTTGGATGTATTCACACAGATAAGAGCAAGTCGCGCCCGACATTCTCGGGTGCGACTCAAAGCACATTAACTCTCCAACTATGTGATGTGCTGGAGACCGCACATCTGCATGTTCTATTCTTGTGCGAGAAACGCACAAAAATATAACATGCTGTTGATTTTTCTGTCTCGCCGCATTGGTCATGTACAAATAATGGGTTATATTTTGGTATAAGTTTTGTGTGTCTTGCAATTCATGAACCTTGCACGATTTACTCGCCCGTGTGAATGCACCCTTAGGGTGACTTCACACCAACGCGTTTTTTGCGTATATACACACACACAAAAACATGCTTCTATTTGCAGCAATGCATTCCCTATGGTGTGTTCACATGTCTGTGCTTTACAGGCGTGTGCCTGCAAAGATAGGACATGCGTGCACCATAGGGAATGCATGTAGTGCTTTCAATTAAGCCGCGGCAGCTGCCGGCGGCTCCATTGAAAACAATGGTCTGCCGGCACCCCTGCATTCTTTTTCAGGGAAGGGCTTTACATATAAGCTCTTCCCTGAAAAAGAAAAATTTTAGTTGAGAAAAAAAAAAAATATATATACTTACCTGTCCGCCGTTGCCGTGACCCCTGCGGGGATGAAGAACACATCTGCCACATGCGACAGATGTTTCCTTCATCCCCGCTAGTTAAAAGGATTTCCTGCTGCTACATCTGTGACAGATGCAGCAGAGGAATTCTTCAATTCTCTACCGCAGCTGTCACACATGACAGCTGCGGTAGAGGATTCTGCTGCTGGCAATTGATTTCAGGAAAGGGCTTTAAATATGTGCCCTTCCCTGAAAATTCAGAAAAAGTGGTTTTAAATAAATAAATAAATAAATAAAACATACTTACCTCTTTTCGGCTGCCGGGCTCGGCCGCGTCTTCTCCTGGCTGTCCCTGGATCTCTAGTGCTGATCTATCAGCAGGTGGGGATTTAAAATCCCCACCTGCTGAAAAAGCTGTTTGTGATTGGCTGACGTGCTCAGCCAATCACAGGCAGCTCTCGCTGTCAGCTCTTTCAGCAGGCAGGGATTTTGAATCCGCGCCTACTGATAGATCAGCAATAGAGTCGGGCACAGCCAGGAGAAGACGCGGCTGAGCCGAAGGGAGGTAAGTATGTTTTTAATTTTTGTTTTTGTTTTTAAACCACTTTCTGGATTTTCAGGGAAGGGCATATATTTAAAGCCCTTCCCTGAAATCAATTGAAGGGGTTGCCAGCAGCAGAATCCTCTACCGCAGTTGACATGTGTGACAGCTGTGGTAGAGAATTGAAGAATTCCTCTGCTGCATCTGTCACAGATGTGGCAGATGTAGCAGCAAGGAATTCTTTTAACTAGCGGGGTTTAAGGAAACATCTGCCCCATGCAGCAGATGTGTTCTTCATCCCCGCGGGGGACACAGCAGCGGCAGACAGGTAACTATGTTTTTTATTTATTTATTTTTTTTTTACACTAAAATTTTTCTTTTTAAGGGAAGAGCTTATATGTAAAGCCCTTCCCTGAAAAAGAATGTAGGGGTGCTGGCGGAGCATTGTTTTCAATGGAGCCGCCGGCAGCAGCCACAGCTTCATTGAAAACAATGCACTGACCGTGATTCAAGTGTGTTTTTGCACATACATGGGTGCACACCTATGTACGCACAAAAACACGATCGTGTGAAGCCACCCTTAGGCTGCAAGTACACATGCAGTTTTATAGTTAGCCAAAGCCAAAAGTGGATCCAGCAGGAAGGAAATTTATTCATCATTCCTTTAAATGACCCTCTTCCTTATGGATCCACTCTTGGCCTGCCTTGAAAAACTGCACCAAAAACTGCATGTGTGATTTCTGCCATATTCGTAACTTATTTATCTTAATCCCTCCCAGGTGGCACTGCAAGATTTACAGACAAATTCAAAAATTGCTGCATTACTACCATATTTTGTGTATGTTGTGAGTGGGGTGAGTATATAATTACCAGTGTTGTAACAATGTTTAGGGTGCGTTCCAATGTCACTGAATCTTTGCAGATTTTATCATGAATTTTGGTGCAGATTTCACCCCTTCAACTTGAATTCGTTTGAAATGGTGAAATCTGTTGCAGATCAGCACCAAAATCTGCAGCTAATCAGCCAAATGTGAACGCACCCTTATAGTATGTGGATTAATTATTTTGGTCCTACACATTAGATTATTTTCAGCTGATGTTAACAGGACCTAGCTACAGTCTAATGTACATTCGTGTGCACTAGAGGTGAGCGAGTATACTCGCTAAGGCACATTACTCCAGCGAGTAGTGCCTTAGCCGAGTATCTCCCTGCTCGTCTCTAAAGATTCGGGGGCCAGCGGCGGGGGAGAGCGGGGAGGAACGGAGGGGAGATCTCTCTCCCTCTCCTCCCCGCCGCAACTCACCTGTCACTCACCTGTCACCAGCGCACTTTTGCTGTTCCATAGTGTCGGTGTTTTTTCAGCATAGCATACTACTATGTTACGATGTTAGGCGGAAGGTTTTATTTTGCTAGCGTTTGGCTCCCATAGACGCCATATATCTGCAGTGTTATTTTGTGATGGAGTGTTTTGGTTCAAAACCAGAGTGGATCCAGCAGGAAGGAGAAGTAGAAGTCCTTCCTTTATATTTCCCATATCTACTTCTGGCTTATGGCAAAAAAAAACAAAAAAAACCTCACATGAAAACTGCATCTTTGTAAGTCAGACTTTTTCTCTCACGGCTGCTTCCGATCCAGTTACCAGCTTCCCATATAGTAATTGTTGCAGCATACAATATTTTCAATGTACCATGGTCTTCCATTAACCCTTTCCAATCCAACTTTCCTGTCAACCACACACTCGCCAGCTCTTATTTACTTTGGGTGTGAAAGTGCGTTGTGGATCCCTTGGAATTACTCAACAGAAACACCTAAAAATGATGTCCTGATGATTTTATTAGCAATTGTTTTGAAATTTTAAACGTGAGTTATGAGTATTTCACATCGGGAAGATCATTTGTAATAAATATATTGATGACATACATTTAGAAGACTCTTCATTTCTAATTTCTTTAATGATAGATATGTTTAGAGAAGTTAGAAATGAATAGTCTTATTATGTCAATTAGAAATGGAGGATGCAGGACAGCTCTCGGATGTCGTATATTAGGGTGCGGGCAGACGAGCGTAGGCGTATTTACGTTCGCACGAGCGCAACGTATAATCGCCCGAGCGATCGTTTTTCACCGATCACGACCAGAGCTAGAAAGCGTATTTTCGTTTGTTCCTACTTTGCAAACGGTCTTTTCGGCGATCGAATATGCGTTGGCGCGTATTTCGGTCGCATATGTTCCGTTTTTTTTCGAATTGCCGTTTTTACGCGCCGTAAAATCGCCCATGTGAACGAATACATTCGAAACCATTGCCTCAGATGGTCACGTATATACGTTTGGTCGCAAAAACGCGCCGTTTATGCGCTCGTCTGCCCACACCCTTACACTGCACAAAACAGCCAACAACATCGGAGCTCTGTTCTGCATAGTGTTAGAAACATGTCAGACCTCGCCCGACATCAGAGCTGTGCAGGGAAATCTGAATGTTGGATGAGGTCTGACACTGGATTGGAAAGGGTTAATATTGTATGTTGAGGGGCCACTGTATTGCCCATAAAATAGCAATTCTGGAGTCTTGTCTCTTAGAACTTTTAGAAATGTATGAATACATTGAGAACTGGGTGCTACCCCTCCTCTTGTCAGGCCACACATATTTAAAAGCTGTTTCCGCTGACTTTACCAAACCTTACTGTAAGAAGTGATGATATGATCAATCGTCGTAATAACAGTAATATTTGACGGTAGGTCAGCCAAAAACCTACCTGTTGGTTGTCTTTTCTTTTGCACCACATTACTCAACTATTTCCCTTTTTTTCTTCTAGGTGAAGTCAGTGAGCCATGATCTGGAGCAGTTGAGTCGTCTGTTGCAATTAGTTCGGTCTCTCCTGTCCAATCCCTATTTGTACTTGGGGAGTTATGGCTGCAGCCTCATGCAGAGTGTGTTGTACTGTGTGACGGAGCCACTTGCTGCCTCCATCAATCCACTTAATGATCATTGGACTCTGCGAGACTATGGAGCAGGATTACTGAGTTGCATATGGTAAGGGGGAATTAGAAGAGAATGTTGGAAGTTTTCGCTGTTTAGAATAAAATGTTTAGTGAAGTTGTAGTATTAAAAATTACATGTAAGTAAAGATTTGGGTGAGGCTTAAAGTGGTTTGACGAGACTTAGATATTGAATGTCTGTCCTTTTGGATTGGTCATCAATACCAGATTGGTGGTCCGAGTCCTGGTACCACCACATTCAATTCTTTGAAGAGGCTGCAGCTCTCGAAAATGAACATTGCAGCCTCTTACTCTGTATATAACAGCACGTCCATCGGTCACATGGCCTTTCTACAGCTCAGTCACATTAAAGTGAATGGGATTCAGATGCAGTGCCAGACACGGCTGCTAGATAATGCACGGCGCTGTGGCTGCCCTAGTATTACAGCACAGACATTCATGTGAAGATGTGTTCTTTTTTTCATTCTAAATTTCCCTAGCAGTGGTGGTTTCTATTAGCAAAATCAGCTGCTAATGCTGGCTGTGAGCACAACCTGGGGCACTTAGCCATTCTCTAAGGCCCACTATTTTGGGAGAGGTTGTGGACACTTTTGATAAGGCAAGATGGTTTTTACATCTAGTAGTAGTTACCTCAAGCTTAAAAAATGGCACTAAGTTTCAGACGGCAATCTCCTTTTCTTCATTCACTTTTAGACTCCCATGACATGCGGTCTGCAACCTGCTCCTTGTTCCAAACTTTCCTCATGTGACAGTGTGCCCCCCCAGTAATACATGCTGGCTGTGAAGTTTGTTTGTCCAGGATGCTGCTGCCTTTAAGGCCCATTTAGATGGGACGAATGTCGGGCAAACGATGCCCGACACTCGTACCCACTCACGTGCTTTTGCATAGGAGTGGGTATCATTGCTCCACAGCGTGGAGGCTGCAGGAGATTTCACTCCTCCCTTTACCCTAACCCTCTCCATTCACTTAACATAGCGGCCGTTCAGTATTGAACAGCTGCTATTTACACTGAGCGATCAGGATTTTATGCAGCTTATGGTGTCGGTCGTTATTTTCACAGGTGGTAGTATCTATGACTGCAGCTCCTGACAACTACTCCTACACGGATATGAACTTACCTTTAGATTTTAGAATACATACGTCTGCTTTACTTCTATCTTTTTTTTAATCTTCAGGACACATCGGGATTTGGAGGGGTCACTATATACGCAGGTTTTGCAATCCTTGCAGAAGGTCTTGGGAGACCCTGTGCGCCCTCTCTGCTCCCATTATGGTGCTGTGGTTGGTCTCCATGCGCTAGGCTGGAAGGTAAGTTGTTCAAACATGGCCTATCATCTTTTCTTAAGGGTGAAAGCATGTTTTGCACAGATCTAGTATGTAGGGTAATAATCTAGTCAGTGCTTCACCTCTAATTTCTCTCGTTCAGGCAGTTGAACAGGTGCTGTATCCTTTGCTCCCAACTTACTGGTCTGGATTACAAACCGTGCTAGATGATCACTCCATGTCCAATGCACAGGTCAAGGCAGATGGCCATAAAGTCTATGGAGCCATTCTGGTAAGTAGGCTAAGGTAAACAAAATATATATTCCAGGAAGGTTATTTGACTACAGTCCATTTTAGAGTTGAAGGGGTTGTACATGATGATAAACATGGCTACTTTTTTTTTCCAAAACAGCATCTCAGCTGTCCATAGTTTTTGTACCTAGTACTGAGGCTCAACCTAACCAATCTGAATCCCATTTACACACAAAGATGATCGGTCAAAAGTTGTTCAAAAGATAGGAAGAATGACAGTTTGAGCATTATGCCCATTAGCAGCTTATTACTATTACTTTCATTTGCATGTAAATGAGCCTCCCTACTCTGTGTGCAGATAACAGCAGGTGGCCTGTTATCTGCATACAGCCCCTTTGTTCTGTAGCTGAAAACAATATTATCAGTGTTCCCGTGGAGATTCACAGCGTGCGGTCCCTGCTATCAGCTGCCCAGCCGAAAGATGGCTTTTAAACTCTGCTTTTCGGCCGAACAATGATTTTATGTTAACAATGGTAGCATTTACACGCAACGATTATCACTTAAAAGACATCTTTGAGCAATAGTCGTCCCGTGTAAATGGG